>NC_135337.1:66010972-66704621 GCF_023851605.1 Tamandua tetradactyla
ATGCTCAACAAATTCTAAATGGGAAAAATGCAAATAGACCCACACCACACCATGACATAATCAAGCTGTCAAGTGCCAAAGACTGAGAGAAAATTCTGTAAAGCCACAAGAGAGAAGCTACGTGCCACATTCAAGGGAGCCTCAACAAGACTAAGTGCTGATGCCTCATTGGAAACCATGGAGACAAGAAGATGATGGGATGGCATATTTAAAGCACTGACAGCAAAAAATTGCACACCAAGAATTTTGTATCTAGTAAAACTGTCTTTCATGAATGAGGGTGTTTATCTGGGAATAAGACATTCCCAGATAAACAAAAGCAAGGGAGATATCAGCCCTAGAGTGACTTCCCATGAAATGCTAAGGGGATTTCTGCAGGCTGGGAGGAAAGGACCCTAGACAATTGACTGAAGCCACCTAAGAAATAAAAATCTCTGGTAAAGAGAATAACATGGGTAAATATAAATGCCAGACTATTGTATTTTTGGTTTGTAATTCCACTTTTTACTTCCTACATGATATAAAGGCAAACAAAATATAATGATAAATCAGGGGTTTTGGACTCATAATGTATAAATACTTATTATATGACAAGCACTACATAAGATGGGGGGACAGAGGAGTGTAGGAACATAGTGTGTATATACTGTTGAAGTTAAGTAGATATCAAAGCAAGCAGATCGTTATAGATTTGAGAAGATACATTTTAAACCCTATCATAACTACAGAAATTACGCACTGTATTTCGGTTATAGAGACAGAAAGTAGAGTACAGGTTACCAGGGCTTGGGAGCATGGGTGATGAGGAATTAGTGTAATATGAATATAGGGCTTTTGCTTGGGGTGAAAGGAAGGTTCTAGTAATGGATGGTGGTGAGTTTTTTTTTTTAACATTGTGAATGTGATTAATCTCACTGAAGATATGCTTGGGAGGGGTTGAGATGGGAAGATTTAGGCTGTGCATATGTTTTACCAATTAAGAAAAAAATGACAAAGAAATAAAAACTAAAGAAATAAAGACAATTAAATACAATACAGGACACTGGATGGGATCTAAGAATCGAAAAGCAAAAGCTCAAAAGCCCTGCTGGTTGTGAATGTAAAGACAGTATAACTACTTTAGAGAACATTTTACTACTTTCTTATGAGTCAGTAATTCTATCCCTAGGTATTTGCAAAAAATAAATGAGAGCATATTCTGAAATATTAGGAAACTGCATAATACATACCCAATAACCCCTGGGTTAAAGAATGAATCAAAATAATACACTTAAATGAATGTAAATAAAAGCATAACATATCAATTTTGTGGGATTCAACTAAAGCACTTTTGAGGACAACATGTTGGGTTAGTTCCTTGGGGCTGCTGTAACAAGGTACGACATACCAAGTGGCTTCAAGAACAGAAATGCATTCTCTCCCAGCTCTAGGAGGCCAGAGGCCCAGGATCAAGGTTAATCAACAAGGTTATGCTCCTTCCATAGTCCATAGTAGTCCTTCCTTGCTTCCCAGCTTCTGGTATCCTGGCATACCCTGCATTAAGAGAGTCTCATTTTTATCTCTGCCTCCACCTTTGCAGGGCCCTCTTTTCCGTGAGTCTCTGTCCTCTCTTCTTCTTAGAAGGACATCAGTCATTGAATTTAGGTCCCACCCTAAATCCAGCATGATTTCATCTCAAGATCCTAAACTACTCACATTTGCAAAGACCCTATTTAAAATAAGGTCACATTCTGAGGTTCTAGGTGGCTGTGAACTTGGGGTTGGGGACGCTATTCAACACATTACAGTGAACTCATCGGCCAGAACTTCTGACCTTGTACATTCTAGATGTATACACTTTATTGTAGGTGAATTTTACTCAATAAATGCATTAAGAATCAATAACTCAAACTAAGCAAAAATTCTTTAGGGAGAAAGCTTATGTAATAAAATATGGGCTGGGAAGTAGGACCTGGAAATCTTAACAACATTAGCAATGCTTTGCTAGGTCATACCGGGGTCTGTGGCATTCAGTTCATTTTTCTGCTGTACAACTTACATATACATCATATACATTCTTTTATATTTATGAAATAACATATAAAAATAATTACTGATCCTTGAGCGGAAATAAAACAGTTCCCCCATTTTACAATGGCATATATGCATAAGTATAGATATATTAATATTTATATGTATATTCTAGGACATACATCAAACACATTAAAGTGGGGTCCCAATGGCGGGTGTGGGAGATGTAAGAATGTAGATCTGGGATGAAGGAAAAAAAATAATAAAAGAAGAAAAATGCCTCACATAAACCAACAATATGCCATGAACTAGGAAGCATGATTAACTCAATTATTTGTATTTGATGTAAAAATACAAACAGACAAAATCACCACTGTTTTTTAATTCCAGTGGGTACTTTCCCAGTAGTTTAACTTTAAGAAAACTATTAGCTTGCCATCCTAAGCAGACCTGGGATATTTTAATTTGGAAAAAATAAAAAATCCATGCATATGTAAGGATTAGCATTATTTTATAATTAAATGACTAACTTTGCTTTCAGAAGGAAATGTTTTGACACATTTATCAGTGACAGCTGAACAAAGGGCTTGCTGGAACCCTTGTACCACAGCTATTGAAAGGTTGAGGCTCTCAATTTCAGCTCCTCGAATGTGAAAAGATCCAGATAAGCCACTTTTCTTCTCTAACACTTTTGTTAGGCTGGTTAACACAAGGTACTGATTCAGGGGTTTAAGGTGGCCAAATACTTTACTAATTAAGAGCTCCAGGCTATTGATTGTCTAGGTTTTCCCTGCATCTCTTTCCTTAGTCATAAATTAGTTTGAAAACAACTCTGTCCACCATTATTCAGTTCATCTCAGGGGAACTGACTTCGATTTATTATGCAAGAGGCAATAGCTCACTAGTGAGCTGATTTCAAGAGTCAGGAACCCTGCTCCCTACTTCTCTTTTCTAAATTTCCAGGATTTTGAGGCCCAGTTTGTAAATCCACTGAGGACTGCAGAAGCTCTTGGTCACACATGTGCACGCGCATATACACACACACACACACAAACCGAGCCAGCAGCACAATCCCGCTACTTCTCTAAAAGATCAACCCAACACGCCTGTCAGGTTGAAACCCTGCTCTGAATTTTATGAGTTTTGTGTTCATTCTAAACAACCGTGAGTAGTAGTAGATACTATTTTCAAAGAACATAAGGATATTTTTGGAGAAAAATCTAGGTAGCATAGCTAATTTCTTTATTTAAATAAATGATTACTTTGAAAGTTATTGTACACCCTTTAGCCCTTTAGAATTGGCCTTATTGTTTCAAGATTGTTTTCTTTAGGCAAAGAATCATATTTTAAGAGAATAAGTGAAACTTAAACTATATATATTTCTAATATGTTAAAAACCTGTTGTTCTCAAATGCTTCAGATATAGAGAGATCTTTTTAAATACCCATAATAATAAGATAATAAGGTTCATAAAGATATATATATATATACACACACACACATATATATATATGCACTTTTATATGTGACATTAACTGGTGGGTGTGCAAGGCGATAATATCCAGAGCTCAGTAATATATGTACATCAAATTAGAAGCCATTTACAGTAGGAACCAAAAGGCATTTACTTTGGGATGAATAATTTGTAAAATCCAGGCCACAGCACTGCAGTCTCATCATGCAAATGAGGGCTGAAGAGGGAAGAAAAGCAGGGAGGAAGCTTGTAGTGTTTGGATTGCAGTATTGTTGAGGTTTTATCAAGTTAAGGGAAAAATACATAATTATAAGAGAAAAAATGAAATACATGAATCATAGTGTAGAAAGAATTTTTAAAGAAACAGTGTTCAAATGTTCTCCGGGACAATGAGTCAGATAAAGTTAAGTTGTGAAGGGATTACTATGTAATGTTTGGCATGCCACCTGATCCTCAAGCCCTATGTTTGTTTCTGTTTTCATCAAGGGCATATGGATGAAAACTATTAATGATTTTAGAGTTTTCAACCTCTTTAAAATTTGCATTATATTAGATGAGCTATAATCACATATAAAACTACCTCCTGGAGAGCTTTTGAGAATTGCTTTTTCTGGCAACAATATTCCAAGAGAATGAAAATATCTTTCTTAAAAACAGTTTTCTTTTTCTCATAGAAATCAAACAAGCTTTGTTAAAAATTGAGGCAGAAAAGATGTTGTATGTCAATGATATTCCCCTTCAAAGCCCAAGGTTTTCACAATAGATTAAAACTCAATCACAGAAAGGAAAACAACAACATGGTCACATGTTTGTCACCACACTGATTTACTGAACTTAGGGAGGAAAACATTTTAGCATCGATTTAAATAGTTTCCAATGCAATGCTCAGCTTGGAGTGACTGACTTGCTTTTCTATCATGGAGAAAGTGGCTACGAATATGATACATGTAAAGAGAGGAAGAGTGGTGAAAAAACACCCGACTATACAATTTCTATCAGCTTTTTAGAAAAATTTTATGTTGAAATATTCTCTAACTGAACCTTTTATCGCAGATTTTTTTCTTTCATTTCTCTTGGGTATAATATCAATTCTCTGCTATAAATAATCTTTCTCTAGTTAAAATATTGTTACTTTATGATCTAACAAACCACAAGATTGAAATTACAGACCTCTCCCATGAAACACAGCCCTTCCATTCTAACCTTTATATGTTCTGTTTTCTCCTTCTCTTTTCCTCTGAGCATGGAAAATGAGGGCCATTTATATGCTGAACATTGATCAGGGAAGAAAAACATATGAGGTTTGAGTTATATTCTGAATAGAGTGATTTTCCATTCGTTCAGTATTATTTATCACATCAATCACTTAATCCTGCAGCTTACTATCTTTATTCTTTATGATGAAAGGTTTTGTTTTGCTTTTTGGAAAGAAGAATGTGTAAACTGATTTTCTTCAGAGTTCACAGAATGCAAGAAAGAAGACTTACTAAAAACTTACAGCTAAACAGTTTTAGGGTTTTGATAATGGTTCCCTTTACATATACATGTATTTTATTTTTTAATTTTTTATACATTTAATTTTTTTTTTATTTTTTAGCGAGAGACAGGATATTTAATGATTGTGGAAGTCTTTATTTCAAATACAAACTCATGAGCTCTATGAGCATATATTTTCTTTCTGATTGGTGGTTAGGTCCAACAGACTATAAAGAAGCATAAAGGCTTTTTCTCCGCGGGCGGCGCTCCTGCCGCCAGCCAGCCAGCACTCCTCTCCCTCTTTCTCCACCGGCGGCACTCCCGCCACCAGCCAGCCAGCCCTCCTCTTCCCACTTCTCCGCCGGCGGCGCTCCCGCCACCATATTGACCTTCTCTTTTCCCTCCTGCTCCAGCGCTCCATCCGCCATCTTATCCTTCCCTTTCTCCTCCTGCTCAGGTGGATCTCCAACCACCACCGTGCCCTCTGCCGCCTTCACCAGCTCATCCGCCACCCTTGCCACCCTCACCTTTCCTCCTCCAGAACAGCTACTGGGGGAATGGAGACGATACAGAGCAGCTCCCGGAGCCACGACGGAGATCAAAGGGACGGCGTACCCCATCCTGGAACGGCTGACTGACTGGGAGAACCAGCTCCGGTGAGATCACAGAGGGGCGTGGGCTTTCCCGGGCGGGACGGCAAGTGGCCGGAGTCCCTCCCTTCCTCCTTCCCGGGCCAGCTGGCAGAATTGGGCAGGCGGTCCCCTCGGGCCGCGGCGGCTGGTGCCCTCCCGACACGCTTGGCGCCCCGGGCCGACTAGGAAATTCGGTTGGGCGCTCTCCCGGGCTGCGGTGGCCAGAGACCCTCCCCGCGTTCGGACCCCCGGGCCGGCTGGCACTCGTCCAAGCCGCTTCGGCTGGCGAACCTCCCCCATGGCGAGAGTTTTTCAAGGTTAAAGGACTCACAGCACCTTTTGCTGGTGGAACCCGCAGACAAACGTGTGCTACGAGCGCCACCTACTGGGCAGGATAGGAAAGACAGAACCCAGAGATTTCACAGAAGGATCTTTCAGCCTGTTGGGTCCAACACCCAGGGAAGTCTGACTAAATGCCCAGACGCCAGCAGAGGATAATGGATCACGCTCAGAAAATTGAAAATATGGCCCAGTCAAAGGAACAAACCAATAGTTCAAATGAGATACAGGAGCTGAAACAACTAATGCTGAATATACGAACAGAAATGGAAAACTTCTTCAAAACCGAAATCGATAAATTGAGGGAGGACATGAAGAAGACATAGGATGAACAAAAAGAAGAAATAGAAAAACTGAAAAAACAAATCATAGAGCTTATGTAAGTGAAGGATAAAGTAGAAAAGGTTGAAAAAGCAATGGATACCTACAATGATAGATTTAAAGACACAGAAGATAGAATTAGTGATTTGGAGGATGGAACATCTGAATTCCAAAAAGAAACAGAAACTATCCGGAAAAGAATGGAAAAATTTGAACAGGGTATCAGGGAACTCAAGGACAATATGAACCACACAAATATATGTGTTGTGGGTGTCCCAGAAGGAGAAGAGAAGGGAAAAGGAGGAGAAAAAATAATGGAAGAAATTATCACAGAAAATTTCCCAACTCTTATGAAGGACCTAAAATTACAGATCCAAGAAGTGCAGCGCACCACAAAGAGATTAGACCCAAATAGGCGTTCTCCAAGACACTTACTAGTTAGAATGTCAGAGGTCAAAGAGAAAGAGAGGATCTTGAAAGCAGAAAGAGAAAAACAATCCATCACATACAAGGGAAACCCAATAAGACTATGTGTAGATTTCTCAGCAGAAACCATGGAAGCTAGAAGACAGTGGGATGATATATTTAAATTACTAAAAGAGAAAAACTGCCAACCAGGACTCCTATATCCAGCAAAATTGTCCTTCAAAAATGAGGGAGAAATTAAAACATTCTCAGACAAAAAGTCACTGAGAGAATTTGTGACCAAGAGACCAGCTCTGCAAGAAATACTAAAGGGAGCACTAGAGTCAGATACAAAAAGACAGAAGAGAGAGGTATGGAGAAGAGTGTAGAAAGAAGGAAAGTCAGATATGATATATATAATACAAAAGACAAAATGGTAGAGGAAAATATTATCCAAACAGTAATAACACTAAATGTTAATGGACTGAATTCCCCAATCAAAAGACATAGACTGGCAGAATGGATTAAAAAACAGGATCCTTCTATATGCTGTCTATAGGAAACACATCTTAGACCCAAAGATGAACATAGGTTGAAAGTGAAAGGTTGGGAAAAGATATTCATGCAAATAACAACCAGAAAAGAGCAGGAGTGGCTATACTAATATCCAACAAATTAGACTTCAAATGTAAAACAGTTAAAAGAGACAAAGAAGGACACTATCTACTAATAAAAGGAACAATTAAACAAGAAGACATAACAATCATAAATATTTACTCACTGAACCAGAATGGCCCAAAATATGTGAGGAATACACTGCAAACACTGAAAAGGGAAATAGACACATATACCATAATAGTTGGAGACTTCAATTCACCACTCTCATCAATGGACAGAACATCTAGACAGAGGATCAATAAAGAAATAGAGAATCTGAATATTACTATAAATGAGCTAGACTTAACAGACATTTATAGGACATTATATCCCACAAGAGCAGGATACACCTTTTTCTCAAGTGCTCATGGATCATTCTCAAAGATAGACCATATGCTGGGTCACAAAGCAAGTCTTAACAAATTTAAAAAGATTGAAATCATACACAACATTCTCGGATCATAAAGGAATGAAGTTGGAAATCAATAATAGGTGGAGAGCCAGAAAATTCACAAATACGTGGAGGGTCAACAACACACTCTTAAACAACGAGTGGGTCAAAGAAGAAATTGCAAGAGAAATTAGTAAATACCTTGAGGTGAATGAAAATGAAAATACAACATATCAAAACCTATGGGACACAGCAAAGGCAGTGCTAAGAGGGAAATTTATTGCCCTAAATGCCTATATCAGAAAAGAAGAAAAGGCAAAAATGCAGGAATTAACTGTCCACTTGGAAGAACTGGAGAAAGAACAGCAAACTAATCCCAAAGCAAGCAAAAGGAAAGAAATAACAAAGATTAGAGCAGAAATAAATGAAATTGAAAACATGAAAACAATAGAGAAAATCAATAAGACCAGAAGTTGGTTCTATGAGAAAATCAATAAGATTGATGGGCCCTTAGCAAGATTGACAAAAAGAAGAAGAGAGAGGATGCAAATAAATAAGATCATAAATGGAAGAGGAGACATAACTACTGACCTCACAGAAATAAAGGAGGTAATAACAGGATACTATGAACAACTTTACGCTAATAAATACAACAGCTTAGATGAAATGGACGGGTTCCTGGAAAGACATGAACAACCAACTTTGACTCAAGAAGAAATAGATGACTTCAACAAACCAATCACAAGTAAAGAGATTGAATTAGTCATTCAAAAGCTCCCTAAAAAGAAAAGTCTAGGACCAGACGGCTTCACATGTGAATTCTATCAAACATTCCAGAAAGAATTAGTACCAACTCTCCTCAAACTCTTCAAAATAATCAAAGTGGAGGGAAAACTACCTAATTCATTCTATGAAGCCAACATCAACCTCATATCAAAACCAGGCAAAGATATTACAAAAAAAGAAAACTACAGACCAATCTCTCTAATGAATATAGATGCAAAAATCCTCAATAAAATTCTAGCAAATCGTATTCAACAACACATTAAAAGAATTATACATCATGACCAAATAGGATTCATCCCAGGTATGCAAGGATGGTTCAACATAAGAAAATCAATTAATGTAATACACCATATCAACAAATCAAAGCAGAAAAATCACATGATCATCTCAATTGATGCAGAGAAGGCATTTGACAAGATTCAATATCCTTTCCTGTTGAAAACACTTCAAAAGATAGGAATACAAAGGAACTTCCTTAAAATGATAGAGGGAATATATGAAAAACCCACAGCTAATATCATCCTCAATGGGGAAAAATTGAAAACTTCCCCCTAAGATCAGGAACAAGACAAGGATGTCCACTATCACCACTATTATTCAACATTGTGTTGGAGGTTCTAGCCAAAGCAATTAGACAAGAAAAAGAAATACAAGGCATCAAAATTGGAAAGAAAGAAGTAAAACTATCACTGTTTGCAGACGATATGATACTATACATCGAAAACCCAGAAAACTCCACAACAAAACTACTAGAGCTAATAAATGAGTACAGCAAAGTAGCAGGTTACAAGATCAACATTCAAAAATCTGTAGCATTTCTATACACTAGTAATGAACAAGCTGAGGGGGAAATCAAGAAACGAATTCCATTTACACTTGCAACTAAAAGAATAAAATACCTAGGAATAAATTTAACCAAAGAGACAAAAAACCTATATAAAGAAAACTACAAAAAACTGCTAAAAGAAATCACAGAAGACCTAAATAGATGGAAGGGCATACTGTGTTCATGGATTGGAAGACTAAATATAATTAAGATGTCAATCCTACCTAAACTGATCTACAGATTCAATGCAATACCAATCAAAATTCCAACAACTTATTTTTCAGTATTAGAAAAACCAATAAGGAAATTTATCTGGAAGGGCAGGGTGCCCCGAATTGCTAAAAACATACATCTTGAGGAAAAAAATCGAAGCTGGAGGTCTCGCGCTGCCAGACTTTAAGGCATATTATGAAGCCACAGTGGTCAAAACAGCATGGTAATTGGCATAAAGATAGATATATCGACCAATGGAATCGAATAGAGTGCTCAGAAATAGACCCTCTCATCTATGGACATTTGATCTTTGATAAGGCAGTCAAGCCAACTCACCTGGGACAGAACAGTCTCTTCAATAAATGATGCCTAGAGAACTGGATATCCATATGCAAAAGAATGAAAGAAGACCCATATCTCACACCTTATACAAAAGTTAACTCAAAATGGATCAAAGATCTAAACATTAGGTCTAAGACCATAAAAAAGTCAGAGGAAAATGTAGGGAGATATCTTATGAAACTTACAATTGGAGGCGGTTTTATGGACCTTAAACCTAAAGCAAGAGCACTGAAGAAGGAAATAAATAAATGGGAGCTCCTCAAAATTAAACACTTTTGTTCATCAAAGAACTTCATCAAGAAAGTAGAAAGACAGCCTACACAATGGGAGATAATATTTGGAAATGACATATCAGATAAAGGTCTAGTATCCAGAATTTATAAAGAGATTGTTCAACTCAACAACAAAAAGGCAGCCAACCCAATTACAAAATGGGAAAAATACTTGAACAGACATCTACCAGAAGAGGAAATACGGATGGCCAAAAGGTACATGAAGAGATGTGCAATGTCCCTGGCCATTAGAGAAATGCAAATCAAAACCACAATGAGATATCATCTCACACCCACCAGAATGGCCATTATCATCAAAACAGAAAATGACAAGTGCTGGAGAGGATGCGGTGAAAGAGGCACACTTATCCACTGTTGGTGGGAATGTCAAATGCTGCAACCACTGTTTAAGGCAGTTTGGCGGTTCCTCAAAAAGCTGAATATAGAATTGCCATACGACCCAGCAGTACCATTGCTAGGTATCTACTCAGAGGACTTAAGGGCAAAGACACAAACGGACATTTGCACACCAATGTTTATAGCAGCATTATTTACAATTGTAAAGAGATGGAAACAGCCAAAATGTCCATCAACAGACGAGAGGCTAAACAAACTGTGGTATATACATACAATGGAATATTATGCAGCTTTAAGACAAGATAAACTTATGAAGCATGTAATAACATGGATGGACCTAGAGAACATTATGCTGAGTGAGTCCAGCCAAAAACTAAAGGACAAATACTGTATGGTCCCACTGATGTGAACGGACATTCGAGAATAAACTTGGAATATGTCATTGGTAACAGAGTCCAGCAATCTTTTTTTTTTTTTTAATTTCTGTGGGGTCAGTTGTAATGCACCCTTCCCCACCCTCCGCCCCTGCTTTCATTTCTGATTTTAGTTATTTGCATTATCTCTTTTTCTTTAGTCAGTCTAACTAAAAGGTTGTCAATTTCATTGATTTTTTTCAAAGAACCACCTTTTGATTTTGTTGATTCTGTTGTAAGATAATGGGTAATTGGAGCTGAAGGGATACAGACTGTGCAAAAGGATTAGATACAAAAACTCAAAAATGGACAGCACAATAATACCTAAGTGTAAAGTAATCATGTTAAAACACTGAATGAAGCTTCATCTGAGCTATAGGGTTTTTTTTTTGGTTTTTTTTGTTTTTTTGCTTTTTTTTTTACTATTATTATTACTTTTATTTCTTTTCTCTATATTAACATTCTATATATTTTTCTGTTGTGTTGCTAGTTCCTCTAAACCTATGCAAATGTACTAAGAAACGATGATCATGCATCTATGTGATGATGTTAAGAATTACTGATTGCATATGTAGAATGGTATGATTTCTAAATGTTGTGTTAATTTCTTTTTTTTTCCGTTAATTAATAAAAAAAAAAAATAAGAAGCATAAAGGAATTACTGCCAAATTCTGGCAGTGGAACTACATGGGGTGGTTTGGGTTCTGACAATAGATGGGGATCAAAACTGCATTTTCAGTGTGCAGGGCCAGGGTTACTAAACATACTGTAATGTTCTGAACATTCCCACACGAAACAGAATTACCCCTCAAACTGCACCATAGCATGCTTGAGAAACTCTGTGCCCTTTAGGGACACAGCCCCTTCCATCTTTCCTTAAAGGAACTCAAAAAGCATTTATTGAACAGCTACCCTGCACTAGGCAAGACACGTGTGAATTTAAACACAAGCAAACAATTCCCTACCTATAGAATCAAAGGGACTGGTAAGTAATGGACTTTGCAGTGATATTTTATAAATGCTGAACTGGCAGCAGGAACAAAAGAAAGAGAACAGAGCCGGGGTAAAGCTTGATAGAAGAGGTGTCATTTAAACTAGGCCTCAAATTAATCCTGCTACAGGGCAAGAAGTGTTTCAGGGAGCCCATCTTCCATCCCCCATGGCTGAACTGTTTTTTTCTTTTTAAGAGCTTTTCTTTTCCAGTTCATTATTCTTTATCCTTTCATCTATAACAAATCTACTCCCTCCATTAGCATATATGTGTGTCCATATGTATAAGTTTGTGTATCTGCCATTTCCTAAGTTCCTAAGTTCGAAGGCTAACTTGGATGCTTTTAAATTCCTTCTCTTGCCAAATTGCTCTGTCTAGAATTC
Source organism: Tamandua tetradactyla (assembly GCF_023851605.1). Classification (NCBI taxonomy): domain Eukaryota; kingdom Metazoa; phylum Chordata; class Mammalia; order Pilosa; family Myrmecophagidae; genus Tamandua; species Tamandua tetradactyla. The sequence goes on from NC_135337.1 coordinate 66,023,261, forward strand.
CCACTACAATGATGAATAAAGTGGTGACAGTGGGCATTCCTCTCTTGTTCTTAATCTTAGAGGGAAAGCTTTTAGTCTCTCATCACTGAGTTTAATGTTAGCTGTGGGATTTTCATATATGCCCTTTATCATGTTGAGGAAGTTTCCTCCTATTCCTATTTTCTGAGTGTTTTATCAAGTGTTTTGTCAAATGCCTTTTCTGCATCAATTGAGATGGCAATGCCATTGTCTCTCTTCCATTATAGTGCTATATTCCATCAACTGATTTTCTTATGTTGAGTTACCCTTGCATACCTGGGATAAATCCTACTTGACCATGGTATATAATTATTTTAATGTATTATTGCATTCAGTTTGCTAGTATTTTGTTGTAGGTTTTTGCATCTATATCTATAAGGGATATCAGTCTGTATTTTCTTTTCTTGTGGTATCTTTATCCAGCTTTGGTGTTTAGGGTGATGCTAGCCTCACTGAATGAGTTAAAAACTCACAGAAGTTTTTACTCCTCTTGAATTTTTTAGAAGAGTTTGAGCAGAATTATTGCTAATTCTTTTTGAAATGTTTGGAAAAATTAACTAATGAAGCCATCTGGGCCTGGGCTTTTCTTAGTTGGGAGATTTTTTATTTCTAATTCAATATCTTTAATTGTGATAGGTTTGTTTTGTTCTTCTGTGTCCTCCTGAGACAAAGTATGCAGTCTGTGTGCTTCTAGGAATTTGTCCACTTCATCTAGGTTATCTAATTTGTTGCTGTACAGTTGTTCACATTATTCTCTTACAATCTTTTTTTTTTTTAAATTTCTGTGGGGTCAGTTGTAATGCACCCTTCCCCACCCTCCACCCCTGCTTTCATTTCTGATTTTAGTTGTTTGCATTATCTCTTTTTCTTTAGTCAGTCTAACTAAAAGGTTGTCAATTTCATTGATTTTTTTCAAAGAACCACCTTTTGATTTTGTTGATTCTGTTGTTGTTGTTATTTAATCCTCTATTTCACTTATCTCTACTCTAATCTTTCTTATTTTTTTCCTTCTGCTTTTCGAGTTTAGTTTACTCTTCTTTTAATAGTTCCTCCATTTGTTGAGGTTAGGTCTCTGATTTGAAGTCTTTTTTTATGTTTTAAAGTAAGCATTCAGAGCCATAAATTTCCCTTTTTTGTATCTTGTAAGTTTGGGTATGTTGTGTTTTTGTTTTCATTTACCTCAAGATATTTCCTTATTTCCCTTGAAATTTCCTCCTTTACCCATTGACTGTCTTTTTTCCCCCTGTTAACCTCCTATCTGTATGCTCTATTCTTTATTGGAAATGGTATATTGTAGAATCCTATATTTTATTTAGGGCCACCCATTTTTTCCTTCAAATCTGTCAATAATTGCTTTATATATTTAGGAGTTCTGTTGTTAGTCACATACAGTTTATAATCAGTATGTCTTCTATCTTCTGTCCATATGCTCTATTCTTTATTAGAAGTGGTATATTGTAGAATCCTACATTTTATTTAGGACCACCCATATGTTCCTTCAAATCTGTCAATAATTGCTTTATATATTTGGGAGCTCTGTTGTTAGTCACATACATTTTATAATCACTATGTCGTCCTATTGAATTGACCCCTTTATCAGAATGTAGTGATCTTCTTTGTCCCTCAGAAGAGTTTCAGAGTTAAAATCTATTTTATCTGATATTAGTATAGCTATCTCAACTCTTTTTTGGTTACTGTTTGCATTGTATATATTTTTTCCATCCTTTCACTTTTAATCTACTTGTGTCTTTGAATTTAAGGCAAGTCTCTTGTAAACAGCCTATAGTTGTGTCATGCTTTTTTTATCAATTCTGCCCATATCTGTCTTTTTTATTTCTTTTCTTTCACCGGCAGGCACCAGGAATCAAACCTGGGTCTCCGGCATGGCAAGTGAGAACTCTGCCTGCTGAGCCACTGTGGCCCACCCCGATATCTGCCTTTTGAATGGAAAGTTTAATCCATTTACATGTAAAGTAACTACTGATAATGCAGCACTTTCTTTTGCCTGTTTCACTTTTAGGTTTTTATAAGTCTTGTACATTTTTTGTCTCTCAATTCTTCTGTTAATGCCAACTTTCATGTTTATTGGATTTTTTGTTGTGTATAGTTTTATGTCTCTTCTAATTTCCTTCTGTATATTTTTTCCAGATTTTTTTTTTTTTTTGTGGCTACGATGGGGCTTAAATTTAGCATCCTAAATCTGTAACAATCATGTCTGATTTGATACCAAATTAACTTCAATAGCATATGCCAACCATGTTCACATATCTCTCCACTCCCTACATTTTTGTTCTATTTGTTACAGATTGTATCTTTATACATTGTGTCCCAAACCAAATAATTATCATGATTTTTTAATGTATTTTCATTTTAGAATCTGTAAGAAGTAAAAAGTGGAGTCACATAGCAAAAGATACAACACGATATTAATGGCATTTATGATTACTCATAGGGTTACTTTTACAAGAGGTCTTTGCTTCTTTGTGTCCCTTTAATCCACTCCCTGGTGTCCTTTCTTTCCAGGCTGATGATCTCCATTTTGCATTGTTTAAAGTGCAGGTCTAGGGGTGGTGAACTCCCTCAGCTTTGTTTTACCTAGGAAAGTCTTAATCTCTCCCTCTCTTTTACAAAAGTCTTGCTAGGTAATTTTTTTTTTTTAAATCTTGTTTGGCTATTGTTTTCTTTCAGCAGTTTATATTTCACCCGACTGCCTTCGTACCTCCATGGTTTCTGATGACAAATCAGCACAAAAGTTTTGGGACTCCTTTCTATATAACATGTTGCTTTTCTCTTTAAGTTTTCTGAACTCTCTCCTTGTCCTTGGCATTTGATAGTTTGACAACTATTTGTTTAGGTGTTGTTCTCTTGCAGTTTACTCTGTTTGGGTTAAGTTGGACTTATTGTATATGTATGTTCATGTCATTTGCTTAATTTAGGAAGTTTTCTGCCATTATTTCTTTGAATATTCCTATTTCCCCTACTGTCTGTCTTCTTCTGGTACTTCCATAGTGTGTATAATGTCATACTTGATGAGCTTCCACAGGTCTCTTCAATTCTGTTGGCTTTCATATTTTTTTAATTCTTTTTTTCTCTATATACTTCAGCCAGAATAATTTCTATTGTCTTGTCTCATCTTCAAGTTCACTGACTCTTTCTTCTGGTGGCTTAAACTGCAATTGAAACCCTCCTGGGAATTTTTCATTTCAGCTATTATGGCTTTCAACTCCAGGATTTCTGCTTGGTTTCTTTTTATCATTTCTATCTCTATATTGAGTTTCTCATATTGTTCAGTCACTGTTTTCCTGATATTCTTTAGTTCTTTCTCTATTTTTTCCATTGTCTCCTTGAGCATATTGGAGACCACTCTTTTAAAATTTTTGTCTGGTATGCACAAAGTCTGGTCTTTTTAGTTGAAGGTTTCTGAATTTTTATCTTGTTCATTTGGATGGGGCATCATTTCCTGTTTCTTGTTTGTCTTGTAATCTTTGTTTTACATTGTACAGTTTAATATGTTAACTCTGGGAATTAATCTCTGAGCTGTCTGTTCCTTAAGTCTGTATGCAGACAGTGAAATGATAGAAATTTCCTTGTGTGCCAGGAGCTAACAAAAACAGACTAATGCAGAAAATATCTTTCTCTATCTGAAAATTGGCTTTGAGTTGATTGGTGCTGTCCTGCAGAGTATAGCCCTCCTATCAAGACAATCAGCCTGAGATAAAAGGGAAGAGCAGGGCTCTCTCCATCTTCTCTGAGCCTATGTCTTCTCTTGGGTTGTGCTCACGAGTTGCCTTAGGAATTCCCCTATTTATAGGAATCTGGATGTTCCCTCTACTCCAATGAAATAGATTTCTTTCCCATCCTAGGTGTTCTATGTTTTTAAACTGGTATTCCTTTGCTCCATGTCACTTTAACTTCATTGTTTCCTGCACTGCTATAGCTGTCTATATGGTGCTTCTGCCTGCAGGGCAAGCTCTAGGATGGAAGCCAGAGATGCGCCTCCTGCTTCAATCTTTTATGCTGCCACCTGATAGATTGGCATCAACATACAAGCATCCCGCTTTTGCATAAGAGTTATTCTGTTCCCTCCAGAACAGGGCCAGGAACCTGCATGCAATGGGGGTATAGGCTGGGTCCCCACCGGTCCAGAGAGGCAGTGGGAAAGAGGCCAGCAAGGGAGCCACAAGGTTTTCCTACCATTTTTTTAAAGCTGTTTTCTTCATTTGCACTTTCCCAGTAGCCTAAACCTTTCAACTGTTTTCTGGAGTTTTGAGGAAGATGGCTCTGTCAGGTTTTGCTAGCTGTTCAAAGATGCTGTTGGGGAACAGCACTCTGGGGCATCTTACACCACCAGCTTGGTGAACTGCAAGTCCTCTGTTTATATTTTAATATTCATCATGTCCCTCTATAGTTCTATTTTCCAGACTTTATAATCAAATTCTCCATATGTAGTTGTATCCATCTAGGCCACAACCTAGGCACCCTCCTTTGGAAGTGGTACAGAGTAACAACATCTTCTGAAACTGTAGAGTCCAGACCTGAATGGGCAGCGGCAATTGGACCTTCTCTGTTATGAACATATGTTTCCATTAATATAAAACTGCTTTCTTTTATCTTATACTTGTGCAATGTTTTTTTTTTTCATGATACAAAGGGAAAGTCTCCACCATTTTATCTGCTAAATAGCATCCTGTTGTTTCAGCCCATTATTCCAACTGTAAAGGTTTGTCTGAATTCTAAATATTAAGTCTGTCATCCAGAGTGTGGGTTGTTCCTTCAAGCTTAGGATCAAATCTGTTAAGTTATTCCTTCTGTGTTTTCATACAAGTGGATGGCAAAGGTACGAAACAAATATGAATTAAGCAGGTAGCCCTCTGACATGCCACTGGAGACTTCCCTCTATTTCAACAGTGCAGCTGTATTTATATGAAGTTGTTCTGGGAGCTGCAAATCTCCTAACACTACTCTGTTGCCCTATGAAAGATGAGAAAGAAAGTAAGTGAATGCAATGTGCCAGGCACTTCATTTATACTCTCTCATCTACCAAACCCAAGTTAAGGGCTTTAGCCCACTTTACATGTCCATAGCCCGTGTTATGCAGGGGTCTATCTATTACGGAAATGTATATAGTCAGGTAGCAAATAGGGGATGACTTCAATATGGGCCTGAATGATTCTCAAGCCCATGCCCTGGTTCATATTTCTTTACTTATTCACAAATACATCAAAAAAGATTCAACAAATGGTGCTGCCCAGATACATCATTTCAGGCTTTCCTTCATCAGTCTATTAACATAAAGAAAGGATCGTTTTAGTATCAAAAGTTTTATTAGACAACTTATCCAGCTTTCTTGTGCTCATCACTACCTTTCCTAAGCACTCAAAAGCTATTTCTTTGTCTGTTTTACCATTTTCCAGGTATCAGCCAAACTCACCAGCCTATAGCTTCCGTGAAAATAGGAATAGCATTCACCCACCCCCAGCCTTTTTCCATCCTCCCCATCATCTGGACTTCATTACAGATGATAGTCACAAGTGTCTTATGACTTTTGTAATTCTCTCAAGACTTGATCATGTAAACAATCTACACCCATAGACTTTTGCTCATGGGGGACAACCTATTGTTAGGCATGTAGGGTCTGGAGAGAGGTGGCAATCGTAGCTTCACCAATCACCAGCTGTGGACTCGGTCTTGACCTCCTTAAGCTTCAGTTCCTCTAACTATACAATAGGATGACATGTGGAAAGCATTTAATCTCGTTCCTGTCATATTGTAAGGTATCATTTAAAGCCACTAAATGTTCGCTTACTATCTCCTTACCTTTATTGAGTTTTGATTACCCTTGAATGTTTGTTTCATCTTTTTCAATATAATTATTTGTTCTTCTTTTACAGATAACAGAAATAGACATATAAAAAGTTGAATAGTATTCTTGTTCCTAACTAGCCATTAGCACTACATGATCAATCATAAACAGTGGCCCCTAACTTCCTTTCAGACTCATGAAAAGTGTTAAGAGCAATAAAATATGCTCTCTTTATTTTTATTTCATGCATCCATTCATTCAATGTTCTAAGCACCTTAAGCCATAGTTTGTTCTGGGCCTTTGCTTCAGCCTTATGAAAATATTTTTGTAGCTTCCTGCCTTTCTTCCATTTGACCTTGGTTACTTGTCATTTCCTGCAATGCTTATACTTCCTCTTTTACAAACAGCACCTAAATCAGTTTTGTTAGATGGTGGCCCTTTTTTTTTTCTTAAATTATCACTTGTTGGTGACTAGCCAATGTTCTTTTTTCCAGAACCAACATTCCTTGAATCAAATCCTGTCTTGGTGTCTGGACCCCAGCCTTTCTTCTGAACTTGGAAGTCAGTTTTCCCAAAAGCCATGGTGTGTATCTGATCATCATGTCATTTCCTCCCTTGCTTACTAAGACCTCCACAATGGTAAGGTTCTTATTTCCTACATCACAATTCAGTCTAGTGCAAGCACTGCCACTGGGGTTCCCTCTATCTTCTTTGAGAAGGCACTGGCAACAACTGAAGTAAAGAAACAACTATTAAAAAAATGACAACTATTTTTAGCAGACTAGAACTTCTAGAAAATGTTCAGACATTTGCTCTCAATAAATATGGACTGAGTTCCCACAACATGACAGACAGATAACCCTGAGCCTGGCTTACAACCCATAAGGTAAAGTGTCACCCCATTCTCTGCCTGCTTGGTAGACTATAGTCCAATGTTTAAAGGTCATAAGTGCCTATCTAAAAAGATGTGCCTTTTGGCTTATATATTATATTAAAAAATAATCCACATTTCCAAAATTCAAAGATTTCACATAAAAATTCAAATTTCAAATGTGCCTTGAAAAACTAGAAGATCAAGCAACCCTGGGACTGTGTTTCCAAGGGCAAAACTCAACTAGACACAAGTATAAGGTACTCCAGATGAGTTTTATTTCTTCATGTAAATGAAGACCATTTCTAAGGTGTGATGTGTGAGCCAAGCATTGCCTGTTTAGAGCATATAACCTGGCCTGTTCCATGCATTTGTCGTCCTGGGCCCTTCAGGCACTCGAGTTTATACTTCCTGTTCTATAATATCACCTCAATTTTTCTACCCTTTCAGACTCCTGTAATGTATCTTGCTATCGCTGCTACCTAGAATTTATAAATTATCATATTGGTGTAAGCTCAGGCCACCACTAGCCCACACAGCTCTTTGTGAAAAATTGGAAAAAAGTTACCCTGATTCTACTTGATATGCATCCTTTGGAAATTTGTTATGAAATATTGATTTTGTTACCCTAGGACATTTGTTTGCTTTCAGCCACAAAGATGTCATGGTGAATACAGCAATCGGTGGCGTCCACCATGTGAATGGTGTCTCTCGGGCTTGCTAGATGGATTTCTGTTGGACAGGACCCAACTTCTCAAGCTGCACCATGGCCCTGAATAAACCTACCTGTCACCTTCGAGGGTTTCTTTCCAACTCTACCCCTACGGCCACCGCCAACAGCACTCCACTGTCTCACAGCCTCTCTCAGGCGCCCTAATATCTGCGAGATGCTTTTGCCTTTGGATCATTATTTCCATGAGATTTTTTTTTCCTACTAAAATTAGGTATCTAAATAGTTATTAATATATCTAATAGATATTATAATACAATAGATACTAGATATCTACTCTGCACAGGGTTGCTATTTGAAAAATCAGTAGCAAAATCTTTACTAGCCTCCCAATTGGTTATCTTGAGATGATATTAAGGAGGTTATTTTTCTTGTTTAAAGAAATATGGAGCCCTGTTAGCATACTTTTCCCCTTTCATTCAATTTTAAGTGAAGAAAAGTGATTGGTTTGTTCTCAAATAACAAAGAACAAGTTACTCTTTCCCTAAATCTTCCCTTTCTCTGATATTCTCATTTTTTTTCTACAAAAGCAAAGCAACTAGACTTTTTTTTTTTTTTTACTTTTGAACTAAAAGTAAAGGACACACTAAACCTTCTACCAAAGAAAACACAAATAAAAAACAATAACACCTATTTGGTGCTGAGGCTGGAGGACAGCTCTGGCTTTTCTGGCAGAAGGCTAAGCTGTTTCATCATGCCTGTGGATTTTACATCTAACCTGCCATAAAGCATTATATTTGAGTGAGTCTGTCCTCACCATTATTGAGAAAGTAACTAGTCAAATGGGTGCTCAAACCAAGATGTGCTGTTCTCACTCTACGAGGGTTCTCATAAGTACCAAATGCCGAGTGTCAGGGCCATTAAGGGATGGTGCAGGGAAAATAGGTGGAAATCACAGACATGCATCTTTTCAAAGTGTCAGGTAAGAGCTTAAGTTTCTTTGAGGGTCAATTGGGTGAGAGATGTCACAGAGCTGTAGGGCATACTACCTTGCTATAAGCCAAATAGGTAGGAAGCGCTGCCATTCGTTCTGGGGTAGCTCTCAGATTTCTTGAGAAGAGGGAACTGTCATAAGTCCATTGTCTTTCCACTCTCCACCAGGACCCCAGCATCACCTGTTCTCCTGGGACAGGGCCCCAATGAGCACATGCTCCTCAGGCTTGCAAGAGTCCCCTTTACCCATCTCCTTTCCAAACACATACAAGATTTAGAATAACAGGACATGTGGTGGGCTATCTTCAAATATTAGCTGAATGAAGGAACAGAATGGCTCACTAATTCACAGTAAAAGATACAGTAAATATTTAATATTTTAATCCTCACAAGGACAGCTGCATAACTAAAATTGTATTTTTTTCAATTACACACCATACAGCAGTCATTTGCAGACTTTCAGATTTCACAGAATAAAATTTCAAAAACAGAAAAAGAAAATGAAAATATAAATGGGAGAAACATCATCATGCTAGCAGCTTTATTTTTATCTAATAAAGATTTTTCATTTTAATGAAAAAGATATGTTTATATCTACAAAGGAGAAAGCATATAATCTCAAAGGTTAAAACAAGATAGCTTAAAAAATTCAATAAACAGCATATGAAAATATTGTTACTCTATTGTTATTCCATTTTACCTTTGACCAGAGATTTAGATAAAATTTCCATCTTCTTCTTCTCCTCCTTTTCTCCCCCCACCCCTGACTCCTTCCTTCTTTCTCCCCATCCCCTTCCCCTCCTCCACAGTTGAAAGCCAGGCTGGGCTTGCCACACCTTCACATTGAGAAAGTTACCCAATGGTTGATCCATGCCAAGTTGTATCTGTGTGACCAACAGTTCCAGGGCCAAGGGATTTCCCCAATGGGGAACTTTTGGTGCCGAGACCTCAAAAGTCCTGGGTAAACTGGAATGAGGTGGTCGCACTTGACAGCATCCTTGGCTCTCCCTAAACAGAGAACTGCTCGTCCCCTGCAGGGACCCTAGATGCTAACTGGACCTAAGCAAGTGCAGTGACAATAATGGAAGGGATTGTCTCCATTTGCCAAATACCTGGGTGGCAGCCAGCGGTCTGAGGGATATTCAAAATAAGCTCTGGAATATATGAGTGCTTTCTTCCAATACCTAATTAAGTGTCCTCACAAAACTCGACAGAAAACTTTTCAAAGTATAAACCATTCATAGTATGTTCTCACACACTCTCAATGCCATTTTCACTATACCTTCTGGTCACAACTAGGCCTCCTGTCTCTGGATGCCTCAGGGGAATGTTTGGGTAATGGGAAGTACTGGATCCAAACAGACTTGGGTTTCAGAAGTTAAAGCTACTCATCTGGTACTTAGGACAGGGCCAACTGTCAAGGACTGAACTGATAAAGATTCACAACACAGTGCTAATTCTCTGCACGAAGAAGGAATGCAAAGTATGTGTCAAGAACTGAAAAATGATTGATGCCTGCCATCTCATCAAGAGTATCTCTCACACTTAATTTCAATTGATGAGTTCAGATTACATCCATGTGAAATGGGCAGCAGGTGTTTGAGATTGCCTGATGAGCGCGACAGTTGTTTTCAGCAAAGGTAAAACAGACTAATCTCAACCACTGAACAGTTTCTGTGAAGTTCACTAGGCTTCGGTTTGTCCAGGAAAGACTTGGGGTCCTTGGACCCATTACCAGAGATAATAAGTCACTAAAAGTGGCTCAAGAGATGGCAGTGGTCAAGAAAGCCACCATTTTCAGTGGCACTCATGTTTCCAATGGGCCCTAAAATTCAAGAACCAGTGTCCTGGCCATTGCTAAAGCAACAGCTTGTTTCCATATCAGTGGAAGAACTTATCTACATTCAGGAGAATATGTCACTGGAATCTCTTGCTGTTAGGTTGAAATTTCTAAAGACCAGGTCAGAGATTTATGAGAATAGCAACTCTTGATTTAAATGATAATTTGTAAAACACACAGACACACAGTACTTTTTTAAACATTATTCTTACAGATCTCATTAGTAAAATTATTTAATTAGCAAATTCTTATCTGCAACGAAAACCCAAAGTGTTGACTTGAAAAGAAACTCTTTCAACCACAAGTTTATAAATCAAAATTGGCAAACCACTTACTATGAACCAGGCTAATTAGGCAAGGACCTTTCAAATATTCAATCAAAACACCACCAAGCATACCAGTTACAAAGCTCCCCCCAGCCCAAGCTACAATTTGTGAAACTGTATTAAAGGCTGCATAAACATTTAAAATGTTTTCTTCTAGAACAGGACAGGTAACTAGACAATTTGTCATCCTTTCCTCAGTTTACACCTTTGTGTCCATTCCTTAGGTCAATGAGCACAGAAGAGTGCTATTGATGCCACTGCTTTAGCACATAATGTATAATCCAAGTTATTTTCAGACTTAATCAGCTTTCACTACACTAGGAGGGACTTGGAAAGAATAAGAGGGGATCTGGGCAGCTTTGCCACATCTGTCCGACCCTCAAAGTGGGCGACGCTGCATGCGGAACCCTCAGTCTCACCGGCAGTTGCAGGACCAGCAGGGCGCGATCCGTCATCATGACTTCCTTGCCCCCACACTGGCTGTGGGAACACACGGGTTTAAGAACAACTAATAGCTTGGCACTGCATATAAGAAAGCAAAAGGAACAGAAAGGAAAAGAGAGAAAATGACCAGAAGGAATAGCAAAGTAGACTGAAGAGATTTAAATTAAAGAGCATGGGATTCTAGAATATTTTATAGAAATACGGTGGTACTACTTTTGAGAACAAAGAAATAAAACACCTCTCATAACCACATACTGCCATACAAAAATGAACTATAAATGTACTTATAAATTATAATGGATTATAAATGGCATAATATGTCATTATAGTATAATACACTGATACTTTATTATAACATATTATAAATGCACTTATTATTTTTTTACAGTTTTGATGACTCTAAATACTAATCTTAAAACGGGATTTGAAAATGCAAAGAGGATAGAGACAACTGTTATAAATAACAGTGCCTTGAGACAGTGGACGACGGGGAGACAGAGGAGAGGAAGAATTTGCGCGATACTTCGAGGTCCTTACGCTGAGCTAGGAGAGACGATGTGATATAGACGCATCACCTCCACAGGAGACAATAAGGCTAATAGGGGAATCTCAAAAGAAGGAATATTCTGATTTTTATAATTCTGTAATAGTCCACTTGAATAAAGAAATTCAGAAGAGCTTTCATAATTCTGCATTTTTGTGTTCAAATTACTCATACTTCCTATATTTCAAGTAATTTGGATAAAAGACACCAATAGGATTATTTTAATTAATTAAACCTTATGCTAAATTCCAAACCATTGTTCCAATTGGTTGGAAAAAAGTTAACTTTTCAAAGGTCTGTGAGTAAAAACATGTAGTCAAGCCAAAAGGAAATTCTTCCTGCATAGCAGTGTCCAGGATTTGTCCCTTAGAAATCAGCAGCTATCTGATAGAGTACTGCCTTTTAAAATGGTTATAGAATTTAACCATGTAGTGCTGTGGCATGAAACTGCTTTCTTAAAATCTCCGGGTGTCATAACCATCCATAGTTAAATATCCTTCTAAATCTAGGTAGTAACTGAATTAACATTGTGGAGGGAATGTTTTTATAGAAAATATTTCTGTTTTGAAACCTCACTAATTGTTATGAATGATGCCTCAGTTTACATGAATATGCACACTTTAGTTTGGGTTATTGATAAATACTTTCTGTGAATAACTAATTTGACTGTGCTTTTAGTTTTGCATTACCCCATTTGGTAGAAAGCAGCAGAAGAGGGCAAGAATATTTTGAGCCTCCCAATTGATAGTGAATGCACAATTTTTATTACAGATTTAAGCTCATCTGAATATAGTCAAACTTGTCCTTAAATTTTCCATGCTAACATAATTGTAATGCCATTTTCCCATGGTTAGATGAGTAATGCTGATGATACTTAAAAAGAAAAATGAGACTGAAACAAAAACAAAATAAAAAACAAACAGTGTTAAACAAGACCCTGAAGAAGCTACTGACAATAATCCAGGAATTAGTGCCAGGAGGAACATAAGTATTTTGCATATTTTATCTCATATGATCCTCTCATTAACCTAATGAGATGCTTTAAGATATTTTGTACATATTTTATGGTTTAAAATACTAACACTAAAGAAGTGAGATACCTTGCCAATGCTTACCCAGTGAGTAAATGGTGGGCCTGGGATCCTACCTCATTAATTAACTCGACAAGTAACTAGGGGTCACTGTCTACCAAGCTCTGTGCTAGAGAAGGAAGAGAGAGTCATCCACTCAACAGGTGACTCTGATCCATAGTCAAGCCATGCGCGTCACCAATTCTTAAAGCCATTTTCTGTTACCGTTTCCTGCATAAAACAAACATAGAAACTAGGTTGATTCCACTTTCTAAACTAATAATGGCAATGATTTTTTTTAATGTTATTAATGGTTACCTTCGGCTTCTGATCCCCAACAGATTACATTTATCTCTTGAGTACAAAAGTCTTTGTTTTAGCTTTATTTTATTTTCCAAGCAAACAGTGTGTGATGGTATGAAAAGCAGTTAGGTTTTTTTAATTTCATAAAATGTTGCTCCTTGTTTTCTCTCTTTACAGTGGGATAGTACAGAACAAAAGCAAAGTTCTGGAAGTTGTTTGACCTAAGTTCTTATGTGGAATGTGGTCTTTAAAGCTGTAGTGAAGCCGCTTTTTAAGACAAAGGACAATTATAGTTCACCCACATTATAAAGGACCTTTATAATCAAAACAAACATCCATGAAATCTAATGTTCATAATACAAGCAACCATTGGGAAGAGAGAGGTGGAGGTAGAATCTGTTTTACAGAAAGAACAGGAAAGCTTTTTCAAAGCATCTGTATCACTAAGGCAAATATCTCTTATCATAGAAATATCTGCTCTTTTTTGGTTGGTATTTTTTTCTTCTTTAAAAATGTACTTTGTTCTTGACACCCTCTCACAAAAGACTCAATAAATGTACTATAAAATAGTATAGAGATAAGAAGATTAACCTTGGAGACAAGAGGTGTTTTTAACAATTTTTTTAAATTGCGGTCGAATGTGAATCACTCTCTAATAAGGCTGGGTCCTAGGTGGACCTCACATTCTCCATCCCTGTCTGACTTTGCATTTGACCTTGAAGAGGTCAGGGGCAAGGGGCAAACGTGTGGAATGAAGCTGCAGCAGTCACGTCTGTGTCCTGATTTGGTACCACAAGGGCAGCTACCCCTCTCCGTCTCTCGCAGGAGCAGTAGAGTCATTCTTATCTTGGTTTTCCAGGTATAGCAATAAGAAAAGAGCAGGCAGTATAATAGCAGACAATTTAGTGTCTCTCCTGGTGGGCCAGGTGAAGTGTATTGATATCTAAGACTCGAGTTTTTAGAGACTCCTTGCATTTGAGCAGTGTATAATTATATGAATATGAACTTCGTAAGTATAATGCATGAAATACTTCTGTGCACTCATTTTCATGGAAAGTGTATATGTGTGCGTATGTGCAAGTGTGATTGTATACATTTAGAAGATAGAGATTGTAGAAGTAGGATAATAATAATATTGTGAGACATATGCAAAATTACCTGTTGAAATTTTAGGAAGCCTAAATGATTTCCAGAGCAGTTGCAAGAATCATATAAAGCTTTTGCTATTAAAACCAACATATTCAAAAATGCTCCTATGGAGAACTATTGTAGCAATTTTATCCATAAACAATACAAGATAATGAAAGATAATATTATAAAAGCATTAGAAACCTGGTGTTATGGCCACACAGGCTTCTGGCACCTGAGCAATAGCTATGACTCAGAGCTTTCCCAAAGTGAATTTCTGCGCCAGTTCAGCCATCTGTTGCCATCTTACAAATGGAATAACAGTTCAAAAGGGAAGTTTTTTTGGAGGTGCCATTCCCATATGCATACAATGCAGAAACTGCTGCATATAACTGTGATTCAGTCTAATACCAGGCAGGAACTGGTTGTGCTGGAAGAGAATATTGCACAACATTTTCTGGAAATGCTCCCACTATTAGATATATGTCACATTTGCATAGAAACATATGGTCTTCAATGTGCAATCTCGAATTGTCTACAGAGATTCTGTAATCATAGTTTCCTGTTTTACCTTCCTTTTATGAGTCACTTTTCACTTAGTGAATTATCACACTGTGGTGATCTGGAGGCATTATCTTAATTCCTAGTGTAAATTTATTTTCAACAGATGTGGTTCTATGAATGATATGAAAGTAGATGACATCTTATTAGTTATTAGCTGAAATTATGCCAAGGGGTGCTGGGGATCTGATGCTAGAGCAAATGAGCAACACCAAGCGCAGCAGCCAGAGCTGCCCTCCTCTGTTCATAAGGGCAGGCCATGGCACCTGGTCATTTTGAGCATGGAGAAGAACGCGGACTCTGTTTGGCGACCCCTCCCAGATTCTCAGCATATCCCACCCTCCCCATGAAGCAACCCGCTCCCAGGAAAACTGGCTTTGACGATACTAAGGTAAAGAAAGGAATCTAAAGCAGTGTCCCCAGAGCATCTTGTTTGCTCTGTACTCCTTTCTTTTCTGGGCTGCTTGGCTGAAAAAGGATGGGGCTTCAGGGAATTTCAGTGCAGTGAGTTCGCATACAAGAAGAAAAAAGTAAGTTTTGTTTTGATGCTGATTTTGGCAGCTGTTTAAACATACTAAAGACAGGAGGTAAGGATTCCACTGTGTTTTAACAAGATGCCTCCATGGTAATTGGTCTCTGTTTCAGATTTCAAATAGAAACACAAAATGGTCACAGAGCCATAAATAACTTCCCTAGGATGAAATTGCAATCCCAGGGAGAAACACAAATAAGAGGGAGCTGCTCGGAAACCTTGCTCACCACTACTCTTAGATCCCTGAGTCCAACAGAATTATCCCCAGACTCCAGAGCCACACACTGCAGGCTTGTGGAGGTGAAAACCACAGCATAAAGACTGGAGCGCAAAATTCCTCCATATGGACCAGCTCTTTCCTTTCCCTGTCCACTGCTGAGAAAACACAGATCAATCACTCCCTCTCTTGTCTGTCAGTGGCACTGGTTAGTGCAGGAATCACAGCAGATACTGGCCACACACAAAAAACTGTCTAGGCAGAGGCTTGGATTTTGATGGCTGACAAAGCAAAGAAATTAAGAAAACCACAATGTACTCTGGAGTGGGAGGAAACTGATTACAGCCACACTTCTGTATTCTTTCCAAATAATGAGCGAATGACTCAGCTTGCTGATTTCATATTGTGGTTACAGAATGCATTCTGGGATGGTTAACAAAAGGACTGATTGCTCATAATTCTAGGTATATTTCTCCGTTTATGGACGTTTTATTTAACGTCTGGCAAGAAAGTTTTGTCAAGTAATTCATGAAGGTCTTAGGAAACTTTGGTTGGATTATTCCAAGGTACAATCTAGTTTTGATGCATGTAATTATAAATGATTAGTTAGAAAAACACAGCATTTTTGCCTGTTGCTGGCATATAGGAATGCAACAGATTTCTGTATGTTGAATTTTGATCCAGCAAAGTCACAAAGTTCTCTCATGAATTTGTATGACATATCTTTTGATTCATTTGGGTATTCTAAATAGAAGAGGCTCCTTACATTTCATTTCTGCTGCTGCAACATCTGATAACGAAAGCAAACACAGCTCACTGGTATGCTTCCTTTGCCAGGAGTGGACTGACCTGTTGTTCACTGAATACCAGGTCTTTCCATGAAATAAATCCTGGTCCAGTATTGTCCATAGCTGGTCCAGGATCTTACCTCAAATTTAGTTGCTAATAATGAGGCGACTTTCGATATTGAAAAGACTCTTGAGTATCATGAGGATCACACAGAGGATTTCACATTGAGGAGAAGTTAGTAAGGGCACCTTGGATATAATCTTTCAGATCTAGAGAAAGCTTTGGTGAGTACTATATATGCTGGATTTTATTTCTGTGGGGTTACAACAAATGATAAAATAGCAAGGCTGTTTCCCTACCACCTTTGCTCTGCACTGAACATTATATAACAAAGCTCGATCCCCAAAAGTTTGTGAGTCACTCCCTGCTGACACTGGAGCGTGACATGTTATACAGAGCACACTCCACTGGGCTGGGCACAAGCAAAAGCTGGATGGAAGCGGGCAATATAGAGCTCAGCGATGCTGATGGCATCGTTTAAAAAGTATTTGTGACTTTGGCTTCACAACCAGCAGTTCCAAAGGTTTCCCTGAAGACCAGCTCACAGTGAATTTGGGTGGAGGTGGCTATCTGGGAAAGCTCAGTACCCAGGCTAACCCGGAGGTGGCAGGGAGGTCCAGGGCTGCTCTTTAGAAGCAAGTTCTCAGTGGCCTCTGAGCCTAAAAGCAGGTTCCACGGTCTCTACAACAGGGTGCATCAAACCCAAGGGCCATCTTCACTAATACCTAGGACAGAAAGGAGTGGTCATCTAGCTTTCTTGACCTAGTTGACTTTTGTAGAGTGTGGAGTCTCTTAGTCTCAATTGCTATTTTAGGGAAAAAAAACTACATAGTACAAAAGCCTGGTCAGGTCAGTCTGAATACGGAGCTTGGTACCCACCTGGACCATGGAAAGCTCTCTGTTTGGGAGGAGAGAGGTTTCTAGTTTCAGGCACTCAGGTGGGAAAGCAACATTGTCAACATGAAGGATGTGGATAAAGAGATACAGGCAAGTGAAAGCAGGTTAAAACATAATAGCCATATTATGTAAAAATCATTTTCATCTCATGAATGTCTAATTATTTTATATTCTATTGCTATTCTAAAATTAGTACTGCCTTAGTAATAGAAACATCAAGAAAGGACACAGGGGGTATTATAATTCTAGCAATTAAAAGCTAGCTCCTCATTTTCTAGTTTTCATTTCAAGACTTTAAAAGTATATACTCTTTTCCACATTTAAATGGCACTGTAATGGCATGATTTAAACCTTAAGTAGATAAGATAAATAGACAAGGACAGAGCACAGCACTGAAATGCTGTCTCTTTTTTTTCCTAAGGAATGAGCAAAATTAAACTTACTCTGTATTTTAAAGTATTATATTTTAAGCTTATTATTTTTTGTTTGACATGGGTGAGAGGTAGTCCAAACACTAAATTAAGTCCACTGTAAATGGTCCCCAAAGCTCTCACTCAGCAGTGGTGCTACCACAATGCTGCCACACTGCCAGCCTAGAGCATGACAGGTTCATTCAGTTCTGCTTTCCATGTTTAGCAATTTCTGGGTTTTATGTTTTTCCCTTCAAACAATAAAATCACAGCATTAGAGTTGACTCTTAGCTATCTAAGTTAAAGATGTACGGCCGAAAGTACATAAATAACCTCTGAATCAAATTTTAGGCTTTCTTCCAAATAAGCAGCACCTCTACAGAAAATTACTAGAACTGCTATATACCAAAGAAAGAAAGAAAAAAAAAAAGCTAGCCTTTCAACAACTACTTTATCCTAAAGGATATCACATCAAATTTAAAAACAAACAAACAAACCAGATTCAAAAGATAAAGCAAAACAAAGAATGAATAGGGGACATGAATAACTCACTGTTGCAGTAATTAACTATGGACTAATGACCTGTGTCCTTTACCCTGTCCATGCTTCCTGGAATTGTTGGAAAGTAGCATGTTGAATGGAAGGAGCAGAATTTAGAATAACATGGATTTGATTTGAAATTCTATTGTCCACTTGGCCTTGAGCATGTTCTTATGTAAGCTTTAGTTTCCTCATCAATGAAACTGGGGTGATAATACATCCGTGCAAGTCTGATGCGAGAACTGAACAATTTAATATGTCTACAGTGTCGACAATTTCTGGTACACCTGTTAGTTACTATCCCTTTCCCCCTGGGCAAAGAAGGTAAAGTTCAGAATATGTAAATCTGCTAGAAGTAGGGATAAACTATACACTCACTATCTAAACATGCCATTTTCATTAGCTTTTATGATTGCTGTTGTTGTTTTATTATTGTATCATTATAAGTTTCCAGAAGAGTGATCTGTTTCATTGATTATCAGAGCATAACTATGTCAGTTTCTTTTATCTTTTCATTCTGAAAATATTTATTTGTCTAGATTTTCATTTTGCAGAATGTGGAACTTCGACTCTATAATGTTACCTCTACCTATGTAATTCTCTGGTCTCTGTTCTTGGCCAAAGAGGAAGATATATACAGCAATCTTAAAATAAAAGAAATTTAAAAAATAAGAAAACTAAGGTAATTATCGTTATTCATATATCCATATATAGAATAGCAGTGCAAAGGTATAATTTATCTCACCATTGCTAATGTGACTGCTAGTTGCAAGATTTATGAAAAAAACTTAATATCTATATAGATTTTAATTAGATAACAATATGTTCTCTTGATTGACAAGACTAAAATCATTTGTACTTACCATGAGCAATAGAGAGATCAAACCTTCTTCTAACTCTAAATGAACAACACCAAAGTTTAAAATCCATTTTGGACAGATCCTCAAAATGCAGTTCTTAAAATACACTGTTTAAAAGAGCTTTATATGAGGGATCTGTAACAATAAGAATAAACTTTTACCTTTAATTTGTATCTGAAAAAAACTAGAGAATGTATATGCCAAATCTGTATTATAGCTACTTAATTTCCAAAATATGTATCATCAATGTATTACACAAAATGACTTAAATAAAATATATATATATTTTTCTGTTTCCTTCTATCCTTCATTGAACTGGGAAATTTTCTCTTGGCAGTGCCATCCTTAGATGCTTCACCCTCTCACATTGTTTGTCTTGACTAATGCCCATCAACTGTCAGCCAATTATTATGAACTGGCCTCTCTATTTCCAAACTAAATTAATAAACAAATAGTTTATTTAGGCAGTTATACCTATTTGGGACTTTAAAAATATCAAATCAGTGTTTTTAGAAGTAGTTAGGTTGAGGAAAATGAATACATTTCTTTGTTCAATTAAATTAATATTGACACTCTCAATAGTTAAATGAAGGCTATAGACATCAACCAAGTAAGCACAATAAATGATCATCCATTCATTCACTCAATAACTCTCATATTAATAATCTATGTTATTAACTGGAACTATGTCTGACTCTGTGGGAGATTAGAAATATAAAGCCAACCAGTTATGCTGCACAGGGTGGAATCACTATTTACAAACATTTATTCTATTTTTCTACTTTCATAGAATAGAGAATACTATTCATTTGTATCATATTGTTAATCAAGAAATTCAGACTTCATTTAAGATTTAATTATTGGTGCTGTAAAGTATATTACAGGCTAGACATCTAAAGAGTCCCACATTATCTATTTACTTAAGAGGCTTAAAAAAAGAAAGGTACAAGAAATAGAGCTCTAAGAAATGAATTTAGAGCACGATTTCTCATCTATATACATTGTAGTTTTTTTCTATATAACATTCCTGAGAAGAGTTAGGAAATACTCGAAAACAGTATATAATCTTTCCCTATATTCCTTCACAATATAGTTATTGAATTTCCTACATTAACTCCTGAAACAAAAAGCCATTTATCTAACTGAAGCTGTAGTAGCAAGTTGATCATAAAAAATCCATTTCTTCAGAATTTATAAAAGGCAAGGATAAGTAAGGGTAATGGAGAAATAAGTTTCTTAAATAGTTGGCATAAACTGGAGGCATTCTTCTGCACCAAATAAAAATAAAACCACCTGGTCAATTTCGAAAAACTATAATATGTACTTTAGGGATCCCGGGTGACATAAAAGGAAACTAAATCAATGAAATAATTTCTATTTCTTTGGAAATCTCTTGTAAGGTGGAGTTTGTTTACAAAGAGTCATTTAGGTTTACCTTACTAGATCTATGTGATGAAGTCTCAAATATACACTGTAAAGAGCAATCCATCAAAAGAAACGACAATTCTGCATTTAAATCCCCAGATGGACCAGTCTCTGTCAGTGGTACCCCAAGATATCCTGGTTGAGGATATCGATTATACTCCACAGCAGCCACATCCAACGTCCAGGCTTGAGCCACCAACATGCCCTACATTCTCTTATTTACAATCTATAATTGCATACTATACCAACAACCTTTTAGACTCAGTCACTATTGCTTTGTTGGAATAACCTATTCAATAAGGTACTACCTAGTACAGAAAGCATAACTTTTCTTGCAGCTTTAGTTTTCTCTACCTTAAGAATGCTGATCTTTCTTCTGCGTATTCATAAACTGAACCCCTTAACCTCTTCGACAACTCTGAGTGCCTGTGATGGTTAGGTTCAGGTATCAACTTGGCCAAATAAAGATGCCCAGTTGTCTGATTAGGCCTGACCATTGCTGCAAGGATATTTTGTGGCTGTTATCAACCCAAAGGCTGTGTATTAAATCATCAGTAGTTGATTGCATCTGTGGCTGATTATATCTGTGATCAACTAAGGTGTGTCTCTAACCAATGAGATAATTCAGCCAGTTAAAGACTTTTAAGGAAGAAGAGAGACTATTTCACTGCTTCTTCAGCCAGTGAGCCTCTCCTGTGGAGTCCATCCAGACCCTTCATCAGAACTGCCAGCTTCACAGCCTGCCCTGTGGATTGTGGATCTTTCATTCTCATGGTTGTGTGAGACACATTTATAAATCTCCTATGTATAGATCTCTCCTGTTGGTTCTGTTTCTCTAGAGAATCCTGACTAACACAGTGCCTTTACCCCCACCTCTTCCAGGTCCATCATCTTCTTTCTAAGGCCCAGGAATGACTGCAGTGTTCCATGAATACAATACCATAGTTCATACAAAAGTAAGAGAATAGATTTCACTGTGATTACCAGTGCCTGGGCTGCTCGCCACCTCAGGAGGCTAAACTGATAGTTAAGAAACTGTTTACTAAGATCCTTACTCTTTTTCTCATAGTCAAAATATTGTTTGGATTTTTTTTTTCACAAAAAATCTCTTTTTACTTGCCATACCAAAAATTATCTGCATAGTTCTTCTTATTCTAGTAGGCTCTCAGAAGATCCTCGCAATCTAAGTCAAACAGCCTGGTATTTTGGTATATGAAAGACCTAGCATTATTTGCATATTTAATTTTTTTTCTGTACCCTTTCTTTAAAAAATTAACTAAAAGATTAAATAAAATATTACCATCTCTGAACGTTTAAGCACTGAAAATTTGCATTTCTCCATTCATAGAAGGCCTTAGTTAAATTTTTTGGTTTCTTATCTTTAACTCGGCACCCTGTCCATGATAAAAATACACTTTACTAATTGAGTGGATGTCATTTACGTCTCCAAATTAAAGTACAGCATAATCTAGAGTGTGTCCATACCCATCTCTCTCTATCTTATCCTTGCTTTATTTTCTTCTTAGTATTTATCATGGTCAGAAATCATCTTGTCCATGTATTTGTATATTATTGTCTATGTCATTTCACCCCACTTCTCCACCTCATCATCATGAACAAGCATACATGCACACGGAAGGTCCATGAGAGGGGAGCACCACCAGGCAAAGAAGTTATTCCATAAATATTTGTTATTTTGACAAAATAGTAGTTTGTCAATGACATTCGGAACAGTTTTAGTACAAACACACGATTTGTTCTAGTTCTACAATCTCACGGTCATTTTAACATATGGTTAGGACTAGGTGAGTTTTTTGAGAGCCCTAGCCTAGCCAATTCATTTTAAGAGCTGGAAATTGACGCTAACAGAGGTTAAACTACTTTGTCTAGAATCTTAGTGGTGTAACGAGAAATAGAATAAAGTCACTTGATTTCTAATCCAATAATCTTTTCACTACAAGAGTTAATTTTCTAATGAAATCTTATTGTGTTCTCAAATCAGAATAAAATCATGAGTTTAGCATCTTTGATTTTTATTTTATACCCAAATGTTGTATATTAAAATATATATATATGGTTTCATGCTCAGCCTTTGATGTATCTAAGTGAGTATTTCCTAAAATGTGTCAACAATGATCTTTTGAGGTATGTGGAGGAAAAAGGAAAGGACAAATAGGCTCAAGAAACATTGACTATTATTTGAACAATAGACATTAGCCTATTAAAGGTGTTGGGAGAGTCCTATGGCCAAGATACCTGTTTAATTGTTTGCTAAACTTATTTCATCATGGCACCCTCTTCTGAGAGAGCTCATTAATCTCCTGCAGAATAAATACACTACAGAACACACTTTGGGGAACACTGATTTAAGAATCTAAATGGTTTAAAATATCTCACAACATTTTCTTCAAAATATTTTCTAAACTGTGTAATTTCTAATCTTCTTATATACAATACTTTACAACTTTCTCTATGCTCACTACTTAATTATTTTCCCACCTATTAAAATATGGCTAAACAATGCCCATATCCAGTACTTGGCATAACGTAGTAGGGAATAGATGTTGATTTCCTTTCTCTCTTTGCTCCATTTCTTTAAAAACAAAACAAAACAAACAAAAAAAGTGTTCTTCCTAAAAGTACAAATTATGGTCAATTTACGTTTTCATTATCTGTTACTTTGATCCATGACACTCTTTTTTTTTTTGGCTTTCCAATAAGGACATTTTAAACAATCTGCAGTTTTCCAATTGATTGCTCACTTTGAAAGTGCTCTACCTACATATATATTTCCTAATATTTACAGAATGTTTTAATTTATTCAGTATCCTTAGAAAATAAATGGAAAGAAAAAAATGAATGGATTTCGAAGAAGGATTTCCTTTCAAAATAATTTTAACCTTGATGTCATTGTATTCTTATACTTCCTACAAAGCATTTCTGTATTCCTCAAATCTAGGCAGATAGCTTTTCTTTTCTTGAATCCTAAAAGTAGCATTTGAAAGAAGTCATTTGTTCTTTAAAAAAATATATCCAATACGTGAACACCATGCATACCAGAAATCTTCACAGAGGTCAAGAAGCTGAAGGAAAACTCTGACAATGAGAACATTCTCGTGGAGCTTCTGAGGCTGTTCGGCCTTTACTTTTATGCCTCCTTAGCACACCATGGGCCAGGGCCTGACATTAGGACTGTTGAAAGTTACTGACGTTAGTGGGTCTCAATGTTGGAGAGGAAATATTATTGATTAAAAAACAAAGAAGGCCCCAATAAAGAAAGAAAAAAATAAAGAAAGAAAGGAAAGGAACTCGCCTTTGAAAGACAACATGGATAAATGATGGCTTTTCAATTTAAATTTTTTGACAACTTTGAGCGTTAGTGAAAAGGAGAATGAAAAAAAAAAAATCAAAAACCAAAGTCCCAGCATTTTAGAAGTGCCTTTCATCTCAAGTGAAATATTCTCATCAGAAAAAAAATGGCATCTCATCCAGTGCCTTTGATGCTGGCTGTAAAACAAGATTCCATCTTATTAGCTAGGAAGAAATACCCTTCAACACTGGTGAAACCATAATTTGTAAACATCAGTCAACTTGATATGGTTACATTTTTACTTCAGAGGTTGGCTTTGTACTTAGAACAGCCGATGAAAGATTAAAGAGAGAGAGAGAAACAGTGAGAAGGCAAAGAGATTTCATGCCTGTCTTCTAAATTAACTATTCCTTATTTGGAGAAAGCTAAATCTATTTAGCAAGTATGATGTGCATGGGTTTGATATTCTGTTCAGATTAGGTCTCTGTTTTTCCATTAAAGAAAATGAAGGAGAAATTTATAGTATTAATGTGTCAAAAGTCCTACTTGCTCACATACTTCCAATCTATATGAGCAAGTGAAAAGTGCTATCAAATCAAATCTTGCAAGGCTGTTAAAGATGACAGTCCAAGAGAAACAGCTGAAATCCTAAAATCAAATAAGGGTCAAATAACCAAAGCTGGCACCTACAGTCCACGTCCAGATAACAAGAAAAGCATTTATATGAATTATGAAAAATGAGAACGTGCAACTCTCAAATTTTTAAACATGAGTTACTCACATTCTATACTGTGT
This sequence comes from Tamandua tetradactyla, assembly GCF_023851605.1. Taxonomy (NCBI): domain Eukaryota; kingdom Metazoa; phylum Chordata; class Mammalia; order Pilosa; family Myrmecophagidae; genus Tamandua; species Tamandua tetradactyla. The sequence continues at coordinate 66,047,667 of NC_135337.1, forward strand.
ATGATAAATGCTTAAACACAGAAGATCCAAAAACATTTCATCAAATAAACCTTGTAGTGTTACAAAGGGAAGCATTAAAAGGCTATTCATTTGTAAAGTTTTGGTTCTGTAGGTAATTATGAAGCCCCAAAGTAGAGGATGTTTCTTCTACTTGTCAATTTATGTTAAGTCAGCAGGACTAAATTTATGGAACATCAAATTATCTCAAGAATGTTTTCTGCTTTGCTTCTTCCTACTACTTAAAATGTATACTTTCAAAGTTGTATCCAATAATTCTTAGAATTTGGTCATATGGAACATATAAAATCCATTTCCATAACTTAAAGTATTATAATGTTTAGTTACTTTAAAAGAAAGTAACAGTGGTAAGATTTTGAAATATTTAACAAAAAAGGACTACAACTACTAGAGATAAGTTATTTAAAACAAATGTAATCTAATCCCATTTGAGTTAAAATTGAGTAAAAACATTAAAATTTATTCTATCTGAAATTAAATGTTTGCTCTCAGTTTTACCTTTCTTCCTTTAAATGTAAAAAGAATAGTTCCCTAGATGAATTAGAGTACTTTGAAGGAAACTGTAAATATTTGGAAAAATAGTAGAAAGAGGCAGAGGGGTGGGTGATCAGGAAGAAAGTGTAAATCATCTCTAATCCAATGAAAACATTATTCTATTAATAATTTTCCTGATTCACAATTAAAATGATTTTTTAAAATCCTAAATTGTTTCCACTAAAACTTGAACTGGTTGTCATCTACCAGTTCACACCAGTGGTGTATTTTTCCCTTTACACCCCCTGACCCCCACCCACATCACTGCCCCACAAAGATAATTCGAAGTATATTGTGAAAAAGTTCCATTTCAAGAGTCCTTTTATGCTGTGTTAACTCAATTTGTTTTCGATGTTGAAACTGAAATTCTGAGTTACCACTAACCCTCTTTTCATAAAAAACTACTTTTCTATATAAGCCCTTCCAGAAGTCTGTATTTTAAGGAACAGAACTTCCAACTACGTATATATGGGAATTCTGTTCATTTTTCCATAATTAGTAAGAGTGAACTCAAGTCTACATCCAACCTGACAGTACAAGGAAATGAAAATGGGATAGCAGCTTCTTTCATTTTGATGTTAATTTTCCACAGTAGTCTTTCTTTTTCTCCAGAAATAAACAAAGGCATCATCATTGTCTACTGCTATTCATGAGTTTAAAAAAAACCAACAAAACTTTAAAATAAAGACTATCTATAATGTATGTATAATATGGACGCATATAGTAACATATGTAAATACTATTCTCATGGTATAAAATTATAGACTGGTGGAGAGACACAGTCCTCCTAGGCATGTTGATGGGTGCTCCAAGACTATAAAGCCCTGTCCACTCTTTAACAGGGCCATTTTTCAGGGCCACTTATGCAGCTGATAACCCTAGGAGGTAAGGCAATGTCTCCTCCCAAACAAAAAGCAGACTTACTCACTGCTTGCTCTATCAGCAGTGGATGCCCCTGCTCAGTACTCCTCAGTGGTGAGGCATCCCCCTCCAGGAGTACCATCCATCTCACACCAGCACTTCACTCCATGGGACCCAGGTGCAAGAGGAACTGGTAGAAACCCGCCAAAGCTCACGCTGCTTGCTGTTCTGTGTGTGATAACGTGCTTTGCCTCTGGCCCCAGAATCTCGTGTCTTCTGCCAACATTGAGAATCCATAGCAGGCTCATGCAGTAATTTGTAGGTAGGGTAAAATCAAATCCCACATCTGATAATATTATATATGCAGACATTCACAGTTATGATTTAAAAATATAAATAATTAGCATTATATGTATCCTAGAGTGATCGGGATGAATACTTTGTTAAAGCTTTTCTCTTTAAAACAATACCAGAATAATTCAGTTACCTCAATTATCTTCATCCCTGTCTTTCTAATTGCATTATTTTTTTTAAACAGAATTTCTGTGTCTGTGAATTGCCATCAGTTTCAAAATATAGAACCCCCTCTCCTCAAATTCCCAAGCAAGTTCAAACCTTTCTTCTTTGTGACTATAATTAACCCAGAAATTCATGTTTCTAAACATTAAAAAAGGCATGGACTTTGGCAAGTGGGAGGCCAGGAAAAAAGGGGTTCCTAACTTCAAAGGAAGCTCTCAAAATATTCTTTCAATTGAAGAAAGACCCACTTTCAATGCCTTATCTTGAAAGCTCATATTGGTTAGAGAGTAACCTTTAAAGGATTACCTTAACATGCAAGGAATTGGGCCTTCTCTGATGTGTTCTGAAATTTACACTAGAAAATGGCTGCATGACTGACTTTCTTTGGCATTGTAAGGAAGATAAGGAAAGGCTGAAGTTCCAAGAATGAGCCAGAGTTCACATTTAAAACCATTGTGTAAAAAAAAAAAAAGAAAGCAAATAGGAATATGATAGCTGGTTCTCAATTTGCGGAATGCTAAATAATGTTCATACTCCATAAAGCAGTCAAGTAAGACATGAAACTATAAACCTTAAGGCATTTTTTAGAATATAAATCTCTTTACTTTGCCAATAGATGGAACAGGATTTTCTTTGGCCAAAAACTGCCCCAATTTCCTACTTTTTTCATACTTGTTTTTATATATACCTTCTGTGTTTGGAGCTATGTTCACCCAGAAAAACATGTTCTTAAACCTAATCCATTCCTGTGGGTATAAACCCATGGTAAGTAGGGCTTCTGATGAAGTTACTTCAATTAAGGTGCAGCCACCAGGATAGGTCTTAATCCTATTACTGGAGTCTTTTATAAAGAGAATAAAATTCAGACAAAGAAAAAGAAATCCATAAGAAGTAAGAAGCTGAAGGTCAACAGAAGCCAGAAGAGAAGGGAGAGGCCATGAGAGGCCTCCACGTGCAATGCCCTGTGACAGGGGAGGCCAGGTCCTGGATCACTGGCAGCCAGCCCCAGGATGCCAGTTCTAGGGAAGAAAGCACCACCTTAATGACACCTTGATTTGGACTTTTCCTAACCTCAAAACCATGAGCTATTACATTCCTGTTGTTTAAGCCAACCCATTGCATGGTATTTGCCTTAGCAACAAGGAAACTAAAACACCTTTCTAATCATTTTCTTTTCTATAGTATTGATTGCTTTTATTTTTATATATTTTAATAGTAGTAAAATAAATGCATGTTCATTAAAAAATCAAACAATAATTAAGTGTATAAAGTCAGAGATCCTCTTCCCCACCTCTCAGTTCTATCCTACCCACTACCACTAATATAGAATTTGGTGTGTACCTTCCACACCTTTCTGTGTGGGCATGTATATATTTTTAAAGTCACATATTATAATCATTGTTCTGCAACATGTTTTTTTCACTTGATAACATAGCATGCACATTTTTCCATGACACATAGAGAACTACTGCATTTTCTAAACAGCTAGATATTTTACAGTATGACTATACTTCAATAATTTAAGAATTCCCCTACTAATGAATGTTGGTGTATTTTTAAATAAATTTTCACTATTTTCAATATAAAATGATATTCAAAGTCTTAACTTCTACAAAGCCTATGGGCTCTATGATTTAGTACCCCCTTGTCCCCAGAACCTTCCCTCCCAACTCCGTTACAGTTGCCCTTCTGTTCCTAGACTATGTCAACCTTCTGTCTACCTCTGGGCAGAATTTCTTTCCCATGACCTTAGTGCTTCTTCTGCTGTCTCACTGCTCAGCTCAAATATCACTTACTTGGGGAGCCCTTTCTATACCTCCCAATAAAAATAATTTATCCTCAGTCACATGCTACTATATATTCTTGGTTTATTTCCTTAAAGACCTCATGGTTCTCTGAAATTATTCTGTTTATGTATTTATTTACATAGTTACTATCTCCCCTCACCATAAAAAGGGCCTTTTCTCTGGAGTTCCCCAATGAACCTTTTATAAGCATAGTGACTGGTACATCATAGGGTCACATAAATATCCTCTGGGAAAAAAAGGACATTCGGAATGACCTTCAACTTCTGTCCTTGCACATTTATCCAAGTATTTTCACAGAAGATTTGCCTAGCAGTAAAATTACTATCCAAAAAGTAAAATTACTATTGATGGGTACTTTCCAAATGTACACCATATTTTAATACCAAATTACATTCCCACCCCAAATTGTGCAAGTACCTCTTTCTCCCAAATGCAGAGCCATTGTTTTTGAATGTCAAAAAAAGCTTTAAAAAAAAAAAAGATTTATTTTTGATAATTAAAATGTCACCCTAGGGGTGGTTCAGTGGTAGAATGCTCACCTTCCATGCAAGAGATGTGGGTTCGATTCCCAGGCCATGCAACCAAAAAAAAAAAAAAAAATGTTACCCTGACCTCAGGAATTATTTTACATGTTTAATTAAATTGTGAATGAAAATCTTTCTACTAGTTTTCCTTTGAATATGAAAATATCATTTTTGTTTGCTTTTTTCAATCAATGTAAAGATTAGGAGTTTCTCTGGTTGGTTTGTTGAGATTGTAAATCCACCTGGAGTCTATTTTTTGTGCATGTTATGATAAAGACTATTATCCTTTTAATATGTGTAAGTGCTTTTTCTTATGAGAAAATAGTCACTGTAAAGTTTTGATAATGGATGGTGGTGATGGCAACACAATACTGAGAATGTAATTAATATCAGTGAATTGTCAGAGTCTAGAGGAGTTTAAAAAAGAAGGGAAAAAGTCATTTGATGCTCATGCTACACTCCTCAATTTCCCCTCTCCTCTCTTCACCCCTTTTACTTTTCATTAACATCATTCCTGCACAACTCATTTCTGTGAATTCGTCCTGTTTCTTGAGAGAGCCATCAATAACTGTCTCCATATTGCAGTCTTCTGTGGTCCTGAGAAACCATGTGTGACGATAATAAAGAGCCATTTTGTGGGGGAAAAAAGTGCTTAAAATGGGGAATTGTGAATTGTACATATGTTAAAAACAAAAACTTAAAAAAAAGAAAACAATCATTGTGAACATTTTTGAAAATTCCAAAAAAACAATGAAATAAAATATCAAGAAAGAAAGAGAACAAGAGGAAATGGAATAACAAATACAAAAAAAAGCCATAAATAAAAATAACCCAAATAGAATCACTATTAATATTTATTTTTTCCACTATTTTTCCTATAAATAATGTTTATAGAAATGTTTATCCATTCATACCATACATACTCTTTCATGTGCTGTGTTTTTCATTAGTGCTATGTATATACTCTTATGTTAATAAGAGTTGAAAACATGACTTTTAATGATGGCATAGTATTTTAATGTACAGGTGCTTCATAATTGTATGACATTTTAACAGCTATTATAGTCCAAGAGTTAGTTTCAATTTTTTACTGTTAAGAAAATAGCCCATCAATGAAAACCCTTGCTCCTAACATTTCTGGGACTATCTCTGATTATATGCCTAAAACATATAAAAGTGCCCTTCCTGAAAACAAACAAGAGTACAAATTATTTCAGGGGTCTTTTCAGAGCTGTTCCAGATAGGTTGTACTATTTTATCCATTAATCCTTTCATATACAACATCAGGGTCCTACAAGGAGAAAAGAAACAATACTAGCTATTTCAATAATGGCAAATTTAATACAAGAAATTAGTTACAAAAGTGTTGGAAAGGCTGAAAGGAGAAAAAACAAAGGTGGTGATGGCAAGCTTAGATGACTGGCTTACCTACAGCTTACCTGCAGGAAGCAGCTACCCTCCCAGGTCTGGGGAGACAAAGGGGAGAAGTGGTTGCACCTAAGCTGTGAGCGCACTCACAGAAGCACTGCTGGTGTGCTCCGTGGGGGCTAGGGCCACCAAAGATGTGGGCTGCCTCACTAGAGAGAAACTAAGGATTTTCCAAGGATTTCCACAACCACGGAAGAGGAGTGTGGGAGCGGGATCACAGACATCACAAGGGATGCCACCAGAAGCAGAGAGGAGGGAGGGGAGAGAGCAGAGGGGAGAAGAGGAGAGAGAAAATGGCAGCTTCTCTCCTGTGCTAGCTGTCTGATCTACTGGAAGACAGTAACAGGATTTAGCTGGAGAAGGAGTCTGGGGAATGTGGCCCGTGAGCTTCCAACCCAAGCATCACTGAGCCATATAAGAAGGCAAATGAGGACAGGGAGGGGGAAGCATGCAATCACTGTCACATAACAGAACTACATGCAAGCATATCTAGGTGTATTCACAGGTAAGTACAAGAGATGGGCAAAACTGGACTACTCAGGATTCTAAGATAAATTTCTAGAGCAATTAATAAGAAAGTTAAGAACAATACTGAGCTCACATGAAGAAACAGAAGCCAGGCTGCTTTACTACTGTAGAACTTGACTTCTGTGGTTACTGAGGACCAGGAATGTCCATGCCTATTGAGAAAAGGACTTAGAATTCTGGTCATTTCCTAAAGTGCAACCAGTGTTGGACACATCAAACGTCAAAGAGGAATTTTATTTCACATCCTTCACTCTGTGACCCTCAGACGATTGTCACAATTCAGCATGATGCCTAAAGGCAACACAAATTTGGAATCTCCTATTTTCTACTGATAACGGTGTGTGCAGGGACAGAAAGACATAATCAAATGCACACTGACTTCCAAGCAAAATTATATAACCTCCAGTAAAAGAACGTCAAAAGACTGAGGTTTAAGTCTTAAATTTCAGTTTAGCTTCTGAAACTAACTTTAATATGTTTTTAAAGTCTCACTTCCTAACACAGACAGCCAGTGGCTGCTAGCTAGTCACCTACTTTTCAATGTCAGCCAAATATTTCCTTCAATTAAAAACAATCCATTGTGCCAACCACCAAGTTATTTTCACATTGATACAGAAAGTTAATCTTGGCTCTCTCTGTTTCTCATTCAGGTTACTTGTTACACTGGCCTATCGCTATCGGATGGCAGCACAATTACTTCACAATTCCAAAGAAAATGATGATATGAATTGTTCTTTAGCTACTGGGTCAGTATACTTGACATGGATGCAAGTAATCAGCCACCCCAGCCACATTTTGCAGAGATATATTTGCACGAATTTCACAGCAACCTAAACCTTCACTGGAATAAACTTCTTGGTTGGAAAGATGACTTACAGTAGGTCAAACAAAGCTATAATAGTCTTACATTTACTTTATATTTCAGTATCGCTTCAGAAACTAACTTTAATGCTTATACAAAGACAAAAATAGAAAAGTGTCTGAAGTTCCTGTGTTGATATATTTATATTTATTTGTGGCATTTATTTATGTCTGTGGTAAAGAGAACACAATTGGCAACACAGTTTTAGAAACAGAAAAGTTGGTGGTGCTGCCCTACCCCTAATAAAGGAAATTCTGATTATATGGAACACTATCGGAGCCACTTTTCTGGCTGATTGAAAGCCATCAGTGCCATTAATTTACCCTTAAGCATCCAGTGTGACTCCCACAATACTACCCATTGCCTATTTTTAAAATGTGCCTCATTAAACAATTTGTGTTGGCAATAAAATTGCACACATTCCAAAAAATATATTAACCACTTTAATAGTTCAACATCTGGTAAAATCAATTCAATTAAGGGTCTTATTTATCCACAGAGGAAGAACAATAGTAAATACATTTTATTCAAATTAAGACCCACAAGCCTATCTATGTACATAATTTACATAATCTAGTACACATTTAAGATTTTCCTGTTTTTTTTGGGGGGGGGTGCAGAAGAGATCACTGAAGGGATTCAACACTGAAGAATGGGAACTAACAAGAAGAATATTAAAGATATTTAGGGAAACTATTCTCACTTCCACAGTCACTAAAAATAACCCCTCTTCTTCCTATAATGCCTTTCTCTATGTGTATAGAAAGCACTGAGGATAGCAGGGCTTAGGGCACAGAATTAACCAAACTCGGAGGTGTCCTACTCCAGGATTTGCTGTTATGTTAGAAAATAAAGGTCAATTTATGTAGGGATTTTTCTGCTTATTGAAGTGAAAGTATCTGTTATGAGTTGAATTGTGTATCCCCAAAAAATATGTCAAAATCCTAACCTCCAAGGTGGGCCATGGTGTCTCAGCCGGCAGAGCTCTCGCCTGCTATGCTAGAGACCCGGGTTTGATTCCTGGTGCCTGACCATGCGAAAAAAAAAAAAAAAAAACCTAACCTCCAGTACCTGAAAATGTAACCTTATTTGGAAATAGGGTTGTTGCCAGATGGAATTAGTTAAATTGGGACTCACTGGAGTTGGATGGGCTTTTAATCCATTATGACTCATGTTCTTACAAAAAGAGAAGAGACAAACAGGGGAAAAGGCCATGCAAAGATGGAGGCAGAGACTGGACTGATGCAGCTACAAGCCAAGGCATGCTCAGGTGTGCCGGGAAGCATCAGAAGGTAGATGAGGCAAAGAAGGATTTTACCCTACAAGTTTCTGAGGGCAAGGCCCTCTTGGCACCTTGATTTCTAGCTTCCAGAACTACGAAATACATTTCTGTTGTTTTAAGCCACCTAACCTATGGTATTTGCTACGGCCCTAGGAAATTAATATAATTTTAACCAAAAAATATCACACTTTACAATATTAATGAAAAAATGAAAACTAGGACTGTCTCTTCACCAACTCCCTTTCTTTCGGAGTTGTAACTCTTGAAATAAATATTTTTTCTAAGAACAATTTTCTTTCCATACAAAAAGCTTAACAACAAATTTCACTGGAGTGGGAACATTTCTCATCCATTTATTCCTCTTCTTTTTGATGTGACTTTCAGCTCTTAAAAGAATCTCTTGTTCCCACCCGGTTTCCTTCTGCTGTCAGTATTGACCCTTTGGTGACAAGATAAATTCACCTGATATATTGTTTGCATGTTGCCTCTCCTGGAGATATATATTGCTGACCTTTTCAAACTCGGGTTTACATGTATATAGTGAGATGGAGAAAAAATAGGATGTTATCAGCTTGAGGTACAAGAGACAATTTCATTTCCCTAAACTACATTTATCTACAAAATGGAAGGTAATGAAAGGTGCCACTTATTCCATGAAGATAGTTTAGTGCTTCCTATGTTTTGGGGAGGAGGAGGTCAGGTGAATGTATTTAGATTTCTTAGAGGAAATAAGCAGATGAAAGTGAAAGCTCATGCCAATTCTCTTTTACTTATTTCACACACTATCTCTCTGTTCAACCCATCAAAACCAGTATAAATGCATATAATTACAGCAACTAATTGAGTTATCAGTATCTCAGAGGAGGTGTTATATGTCTTGACATACTAATGGAAGATATTTTGGACATTAGAGTGTCACAAAGAGTCCTAGAGGACTTCTTGCTTCTGGAAACATAATCTAGTGAATGAGACTGAAAACCAACAGCTTGGCTCATGGGTTTCACTGAGCAAATGGTCAGAACATGGAACGCAGCTACTCTGATCTTATGAGCCTAATGGGTGCTTTCTTCACATGGCTTGTTCCAATGATCATCACTAGTTTGGCAGACATCCTGATCCATGTCAAGGCCAGACCAAGGCAGAAGGCCACCCAGGGATGGCAAGCTTAGGGCAGGATAATAATTTGGAGTGATTTCAATTCATTCATTCAATATCTTCTCTATGAGAGAGGGAACACTTTCTGGGGAAGCTTCAGAGTGAAGAAGAAATATTGCTAAGCGTTCATGTATTATTTCAAGCAGTTCAGCTCTGGGCCCAAACCCAAATGCTCATTCCACAAACCAAAACCCTGCAGGTAATGGGAATCTTACTCTTTAGAGAGCAGCTTGTGTCCTTAATCATGCACATCCCTCAGTGACCCACAACCAATTCAAACAGCTTTGTTAATTTTAACAACAAACACATCCAGGACTGTTAGTTTCCTAAGGTTAACTTAAACAATGTGAATTTATTAGCTTACTGTTTGAGGCTGATAAAATATTCAAATCAAAGCATCATTGAGACGATCCTTTATCCCAAAGACCAACTGCTGGAAATTCTTGGCTCCTCTGTCACAAGGCACATGGCGGCGTCTGCCGGTCTCTCCCTTCCATGCTGTTCTCTCTCTCTCTCTCTCTCCTTCTCTCTCATACTCTCTTCCTCTATTCATTCCATTTATAAAGTACTTCCATAAGAGGATTAAAACCCATCCTGATGGAAGTGGGCACACCTTAACTGAAGTGACCTCATCAAAAGGTCCTGTTTACAATGGGTCCACACCCACAGGAATGGATTAAATTTCAAAACATGCTTTTCTACAGTCCATATATCTTCAGACCACCACAAGGAATCTTCCTAAAAGAGTTACTAGGTATGGATTCTGGTATCAGAATGGTGAGGATCCAATCTTGACTCTCCCACTTACTAATGGTGTGACCATGGACAAGTTAAATAGTGTCTCTGGCCTCAGTTTTATTATCTATAAAAATAAGAATGGGAGACCTGGGTTCAATTCCTGGAGCCTGCTCATGCCAAAATAAATAAATAAATAATAATAATAATATCTACTCTGTGGGTTGTTATCAGGATCAAGTAAAATAACACAATTAAAGTGTATCTGGTATATAACGAGTAATTGGTAAATGTGAACTCTTACTATTTTTAGTGTCCATTTCACAACTTGTATTAGTTAGTGTTCTCTAGAGAAACAGAGTCAACAGGAAACACTCTCAATATAAAATTTATAAAGTGTCTCACATAACCACAGGAATAAGAGTCCAAAATCTGCAGGGCAGCCTGTGAAACTGACGATTCTGATGGAGGGTCTGGATGAACTCCACAGGAGAGGCTCACTGGCCGAAGGAGGAAGAAGAGCCTGTCTCTTCTGAATCCTCCTTAAAAGGATTCCAGCGATTAGATTAAGCATCACTCATTGAAGAAGACACTCCCCTTGGCTGATTACAAATGTGATCATAATTTTATTCTATGAAATGTCCTCAATGCAACAGACAGGCCAGCACTTGCCCAACCAGACAAACAGGTATCAAAACTTGGCCAAGTTGACACATGAATCTGACCATGACAGTCCACCCTAGATATATCACCTTAAACCATACCTAGTTTCTAAATAAAAAACAATAAAACACATTTTTTTTTCTTTCACCTAGCAATACTCAACTGTCCTGCATATAACTGGAAATACATTAAATCTCTCCAGAATAGGGTGCAAGTCCTTGGGGTAATATTCATTCTTAAACTTGATCTCTTACAACTTAAATGGTATAACATGAACAAAACAGCATTACAGTCCTCATTTCTGTAATTGATCACATGGTCATCGTTCATATTTATCACTACTTTCTTCTACTACCCATTCTATGTTCCCTTTACCCTCAGCAAGCACTTCAGCTGGCCATGGTTCTTTTCCTGGTGGAATGACCCAAACCTTCATTCCTGAAGTTTCAGAGCCATTGGTAGTCCTGTCTGGATTGGGTTGTTGCAGTTTTCCATTGATTTTAATCACAGGGCATGGTAGTACTAAAAGATGCCCTAGGGGATCTTGTATATTCCAAGAAAATTCTTCTTTACCTCCATTGTGTAGTTGCAGTCCTATTTCCCCTGATAGTCAGGGTCAATCACCTCAGCCAATAATGTAATCCCCTTCTGGGCTTGCTGATCCAGGGGCATGAGTAGCCCAAAGTGACCAGGTGCCAGTCTTAGATTCCAGTTCAATGGAATCATTGTTGTTTCTCCTGGTGGAAGCACTCCTCCTTTTGGAACTAAAACATGTAGACCAGCAGAGCTCAGGATCGCAAGGACAGGAAGCAAAAATTTTCCTAGTGGATCACTAGGGGTAATAGTAGTGGTACCACTCCCATTTCCACCCATTGGTTCCTGGACCCATGGATTCTGGCTATGGGAGAAACAGCACCATACAGTGGACGCTGATTCAGAGCATATACAGCTTTCTGGAGAACATTATTCCAGTCCTTCAAGGTATTGCCATCTAGTTGGCACCATAATTGAGTTTTCAAAAGGCCATTCCACTGTTCTATCAATCCAGCTGCTTCTGGATGATGGGGAACATGGTAAGACCAGAGAATTCCATGAGCATGTGTCCATTCCCGTACTTCATTTGCTGTGAAGTGTGTTCCTTGATCAGAAGCAATGCTGTGTGGAGTACCATGATGATAGATAAGGTCCGTAAGCCCACAGATGGTAGTTTTGGCAGAAGCACTGCGTGCAGGGAAAGCAAACCTATATCCAGAATATGTGTCTATTCCAGTTAGAACAAATTGCTGCCCCTTCCATGAAGGGAGTGGTCCAATGTAATCAACCTGCCACTGTGTAGCTGGCTGGTCACCTCGGGGAATGGTGCCATATCAGGGGTTGAGTGCGGGTCTCTGCTGCTGGCAGATTGGGCACTCAGCAGTGGCTGTAGCCAAGTCAGCATTGGTGAGAGGGAGTCCATGTTGCTGAGCCCATGCATAACCTCCATCCCTATCACCACAACCACTTTGTTCATGAGCCCATTGGGCAATGACAGGAGTTGCTAGGGAAAGAGGCTGACTGGTATCCACAGAACAGGTCATCGTATCCACTGGATTATTAAAACCTTCCTCCGCTGAAGTTACCCTCTGGTGTGCAATCATATGGGACACAAATATCTTCATGTTTTTAGCCCACTCAGAAAGGTCTATCCACATACTTCTTCCCCAGACCTCTTTGTCACCAACTTTCCAATTATGGTCTTTCCAAGTCCCTGACCATCCAGCCAAACCATTAGCAACAGCCCATGAATCACTATACAAATGCACCTCTAGCCAGCTCTTCCAAGCAAAATGAACAATCAGGTGCACTGCTTGAAGTTCTGTCCACTGGGAGGATTTCCCCTCACTACTGTCCTTCAAGGACATCCCAGAAAGGGGTTGAAGTGCTGGTCCACTTTTGGGTGGTACCTGCATATCATGCTGAACCATCTGTAAACTCAGCTCATCATACCTCATCTCAGCACTCACAGCTGAGCCCAGGCCTTTGCAGATACAGAAAGGAATCACACTGGGGAAAGTTGTTGGAACCCAGAGGCCTGGAGTGAAGCCAGCAGAGACCACCCTGTGCCTTCCCACGTAAGAAAGAACCTCAGTTGAAAGTTAGCTGCCTTTCCTCTGAAGAACTAATGAAATAAATCCCCTTTTATTAAAAGCCAATCCATCTCTGGTATGTTGCATTCTGGTAGCTAGCAAACTAGAACACAACTATACCTTGAAGAACCGCCTGAGTGGCTGAACCTTTATATTAACTCTGTCCCCTTCACTCTACTTCCAGTCTTTGTTTCTCAAAGGTAGGGTGACCGTGATTCAGTGTGTCAGTTCATTTTTTTTCATCTACCCTTCTTAAAATCAATCTCTTCTTCTGCCTCAGACATGGCAGCTATTTAGGCTCTTTAAACTTCTCACTTTAAAACAAATTATTTTGTGCACGTTGAGATACTAAAAGGTCACACTTAATGCAGGTGGATCATTCTGCTCCAGTGCTTTCCTGACAGGGGCCTTGCCATGGCATCAAAGCAGTTCTTCAAAGGTGCTGGCTTGGCAGATGCCTTCTACCAAGTTACCTGGGAGCTGGGAAGATGCTGGAATAAACTCCATTCTTCTTGCCATCTTCCTGTAGGACATCCTGGCTTCCTTAATTTGCTTTTTATTTTTTGACCTTCAGTATATTGACCCAGCACAGCTATGAGGGAAAACTAGGATGACAGATTTTATATCATTTTGTAGCCAGAGGAAATCTTCAGCTAAAGATTTGGCAGTAGCCAGTGCCAAGTGGCGCTGACTCCATAAGCAGTTCATTATTTCCTAATTGCCTATTTGCCTGCAAGCCTCTAGGCCAGAGAAATCAGTAAACATCCCAGAAAACTGCTCCTGTGGACTGTGGGGAACTCTCATTCATTGACTGGGTTCCATCCATCGAGCTGAGTTCACTCACACATTATATATTTAATCCTCACAACAACTCTATAAGATGAATATTATTATTCCCACTTTGTGAAAATAAGAATCAGGCTCCAAGTGGTATGGTTGGTCCAGCTGATGCTAAAGTCCATGGCTTTGGCTTTGCCACACTGTGTTTTAAAAAGAAGCAAGGATTCTCAGCTGAAAGAACATTGCATATATTAAAATAAATGAAAGATTCCCTAAATATGTTCATTTTGCTTATCTGGCCGCTAACTACTGGAAGCATACACAATACTGAGAAACTAGAGAGCATTTTCAGCAGTAATTTTTTTCAGGTCAGTTCCTTATCTGGCCCTAGAAATAATTAATAGATCTCTTTGAGAGATTAACATAATCAGAAAGAAGAGCATTTACTTAGTAACAGCTATTGAGACTTGAATAACTACAGCATTGTATTTGAAAAATAGTGGTTTAAATGGTAAAAATATGTTTAAGTAATGATATAATCATCACATCCACTGAGCTTAGATTTGATAATTTAGTTTCAAGCTTAGCATACTTTTGAGACAAATTTGACTAAGTAAGTAGACTTTAGGTAACTAAAGATGAATTTAGCAACTTAAAAACTTTTTAAATTTTTTGCTGGGCAGTGAGTAGTATCATTTGTGTTGGCTGAGTAAATAAAATATATTCTTAGACAATTAATTTCCCTGTTGGTAGTAATAAGTAGTGTTTATTTAACATGGTTCTTGTTCGATACAGCCAAACTCACCTTTAAAAAACGACCAAAATTCCAACTATTTTCTTTTTTAATATTGGCAATTGGCTGATTTTGTTTTTATTTGAGGACTTTTGAAACGGAAATACATAATCGTTTTGTTTCAGTGAATGAAGAATTTTTTTTAGGAGTAAACTGAAGACAGGACACCTGTGATGATCTGAAGCTGTATGTACCCCAGAAATGTATGCTCTTCAAGTTAAACCATTTCTGCGGGTGTGGACCCATTGAAAGTAGGATCTTTTAGTGAGTAGGCTCTTAAAATGTGACCCACCTCATTCAGGGTGGGTTTTAATCCTCTTATTGGAGTCATTTCTAAGAGAATGAAATTCAGATAAAGAGAGGAAGAGCCATGGAAGCAAGAAGCGGGACGTACCAAAACTCAGAAAGAAGGGAGAGACCAGCAGAAGCCACCATGTGTGTTACAGAATAGTCCAGATCACAGGCAGCCCCCTTCAGGAAGAGGGTGCCTTGATTTGGACATTTGTGTGGCCTCAGAAACATAAGCTTGTAAGCTAATAAATTCCCATTGTAAAACCAATGCATTTCATGGTATCTGCTTAGGGCCTCTCAGCAAACTAGACACAAGAACACCACCTATGAAAACATGCTCTGGGTTTCCTTTCTAGGAATTGTTTAGAGAGTTTTATAACCTTGGTACATGTATTTTGTTCCTGGTAACGAAGGAAAAAGAGTTTAGTACCACTTAAAGAAAATCACTACTTACTTGGTAGTGACTTCACAAACCTTCAAGGTAATTGCTTAAGCAACAAATAGTTCAAAAGCCATTTAGTTTGCAACATGCTGAAAAGTTAGAATAACGGGTATGCAGGGTTAAGAGCCACTTATGAACTTCTGATTTTGTTCTTCATTTTTCTATGTTTTTGGTGCCTACATAAAGGCCTTGGCAGTTTAAAAAACATTTTCCACATATTGCATGCATTTATTATACATTTTGTTCCCTAATAAGTAGTAGTGTGTAAAGAATTTATATATGTTCCATGGATCAGAAGCACCATGGACTAATGTTCCAAATGCTAAATCCTTTCCACATTGGCACATACATTTCTCATAAGGGCGTTAAAATGCAAGCAGTGGAATACAAAATACTTACAAAATGGTTTTGGAAAGCTTCATGGTACACACAAACCTTTGTAATCTGATGTAAATTATAGACCTTCTACAAGTACACAATACACGTACAGACATATAACAGATACACACACAACAATACACATACAGACATATAACACATAAATATAATTTTGCAAATAATTTGGGAATGGAAATGGACTCAAAATTCATGCCCAGTCCAGGAAACCCAAGGTATAAGTTCCTATTTTGTTCCCTGTGTGCATGTGAAATTTGTATTTGTTCTTTAGAACTCTCCTAAAACCTCATCTTCCCTATGAGGCATGACTACTAACTTCAGCCCTGCAGATTCAGCTGCACCTCCTCTGAGTAATCAGAGCAGCCTTCTCAAATCTCCATTTTCATGCTTAGCACATATTATACTATTTTTTTAATTGATGGACTAGATTCGATCTCATCTATTTTTGTATTCTTAGTGCCCAGCACAGTTTCATGCACATGGCAGGGCCAGCCGAATGAGAGAATGACAATTAGGATTAGCCTGTTAACAAAACAAGGATATTTTGTTTTTCCTGATAATTCTGCTCATCCTAGAACATGCTGAAATTTGCCATCAAAGAAATAGGAGAGGATACTGCCATCTACTTATAAAGAAGAAAGGAAGAAAAGTAAAGTGGGAAATGTGTTCTATCATCTATTTCACACATATACACACAGATCCCTAAACTTTGGGGGCCACAGTCTTGACATTTTAATCCCTGCCACAGACGTACCCCATCCCTGTGAAAAAAGCAGCACAGTGTGTTTCTGCCTTACATGTGGACATTCTAGTAAAGATCACCTTCTCTCCTTGCCAAAACTGACTATAGGAAGCCACCACCTGAGCCACTCGGAGAGAGCCAGCCCAGGTAGGAGGAGCCGCCAATCAAGGCCTCCAGGAAGGGGGCAACCACACCCAACCATGAGCTCTCCTCTCTCAGGGGGTGTGAATCTTAATTACTTAAACACACTAGACAGCAAGGTAGCATAGAAATAAAAAAGTGGACAGAGAGAAAAAGTGAGAGAGAGCAATGTAGAGAAGCCACTGAGGAAGAAAGAGGAGAAAGAAGGAGAAAGTGAACAAAGTTAAGGAGGAGAAGCCTCGTCTCAGAAGTAGTGACAGTGGGAACGTGAGACATGAGTTTCATGAATGTACATCTGAGAGGGGACCACCAGAGCTACAGAAGTATCTGATGTAGTGAAAACTGGCAGGATGGTGGCAGAGATGGTTCTTCTGGTTCTTTCCTCATTCTCCTGGGTATCCATACAGTTAATGAAGATACCTTCTAAGATATTATCACATTAAAATAATGAAAGAATAGCTCTGTTTCTAGTCACTTAGTATGGTAAACACCTAAATTTAAATCTGAATAGGAGGCCAGTTAGACTTTTTGAGGTTGTAAGGGACAGAGAAGATTCATACAGGGTACTAGATTAAAAAGGATGATTCGACAGTTATTAAGGAAGAGTGGATGCTCCAGTGGGCTGACAGCAAGGCTGGGGACACCACAGCAAGTTTTGTGACTTTGACCTCTGAAATAGATATGCTTTGCTCCTTACTGAGGGCCTGGGCATGGCAACAGCATTGCCCAGTGTGTGCCTCTTCAGCTTCTCTACATTCAGACCAAATTTGGCTCAGCTACTTGTATAAGGCAGAATTCTTGCTCCAGGACATATCATAAGCACATGCTAGCATAGAGTCCAGCTGCCTGATTCCATGCTGGTGGCCAAGAAAAAAAGTGACATGGCAAAACTCCTGGCATCATGACAGGCCTGCCTAAATATCACAAAGGCAAGTAAAAAAACACACTCACACACACATACACATACACACGTATGTGTGTGTGTGTGTATATATATATATATATATATATATATAGGAATATTTATGTTAATAAACTAAATGGTGATCTTAGGGAACTTGGAATGATGGTGAAAAGGTTATCAGTCAGAAATTCACTATATCCCAGTGTGTATTAGAATTGACCTTTGGAGTTTGGCATATATTGCCTGGGAATTCAAGGTTGCTAATATCCAAATTATGAATGCTTGAGCCAACATGGAAACAAGTCAGAGCTAGATAGCTCTTGGACAAGACGGGAAATTTTATGCACTGAAAATAAAACTATCATCTAGTCAAGAAAATGCTTCCTAAAAGAAGAAAAACCCCATAGTTCTGGGAAAAGTATGATAAGCTCTATTCTCTTTGAGTAAGATTCAATAACTTCTACATAAAGAAGGCACTTTCAAATGGAAAGCCCTCTATATTATGAAATGAACTACATGTATAAATGTAAGGTTAGAGGAAGAAATTAGCAATCTACTGTAGGTTTTTTTTTTTTCACTCTATTTGTAGAATAAAATGACAGAAGAAGAGACAGAAATTAGAAGAGAAGAAAGACAAGTGCTGAGACAAATCTGTAGTCGATTTGGATTTGGATTGCAAGGGCATTTCTCTCTGTCTCTCCCTTTCTCCCTAGGTTCCAGACTGTCAGTCTAGTCCAAGATCTTCAGGGGAAGTGGCAAAACAATTATCAAAAAGAAAACTGCATCCAATCTACTAGCAACTGTTTTATGTACAGGTTAATGTATTTTCAATGAGGTAGGGCTCTAAGGGCCTGAAAATCTATAGGCCTACAGATTTTTATCTGCAACAAGAACAAAAAGAATCAGCAAGAGTAATTTCCCATTCCTATTAACTCAGTTTATTTTAGGACATGATTGTTCAAGCTTTCATCTACTATAATTAGTCCTGTATTTTCAAGATGGTAAAATTGGTGACCCTGGTTACCAAGTACCCGTGTACACAACTATTTGAATGGTCTTCCTTCTGCCTCGCAAGCTCAAGAAACTTATGAGCTTAAACTTGATTTTACAAGAAGAAACAGACGTTCTGAGTGAAAGGCCTGCTTCATTGCTAAATTAAAAACCAAGGGTACCTAAGAGTCTTAGACTCTCCATATCCTAAACCTGAAGGAACCTCTAATAGGGCATTTGAGGTCACTTTTAAGATGGTTCTTCAAAAATGCCCACAAATGCATCCTGGAAGGAGATTCCAGGCCAGCTGTCTTTGCAGGATCACAAGCGACTGTGCTAGTTTGAAAGGATGTATGTCCCCTAGAAAAACCATGTTTTAATCAAAATCCCATTTCATAAAGAGAGAATAATCCCTATTCAATACCATATGTTTGAAACTGTAATCAGATCATCTCCCTGGAAATGTGATTTAATCAAGAGTGGTTGTTAAACTGGATTAGGTGACAACATGTCTCCACCCATTTGGGTAGATCTTGATAAGTTTCTGGAGTCCTATAAAAGAGGAAACATTTTGGAGAATGAAAGAGATTTGGAGAGAGCAGAGAATGCTGCAGCACCACGAAGCAGAGTCCATGAGCCAGCGACCTCTGGAGAGGAAGAAGGAAAACACCTCCCTGGGAGCTTCATGATGCCGGAAGCCAGGAGAGAAAGCTAGCAGATGCCATGTGCCCTTCTGGCTGAGAGAGAAGCCCTGACTGTGTTCACTATGTGCCTTCTCACTTGAGAGAGAAACCCTGAACTTCATCGGCCTTCTTGAATCAAGGTACATGTTCCTGGATGCCTTAGATGGGATATTTCTATAGACTTGTTTTAATTGGGACATCTCAGCCTTAGAACTGTAAACCTGCAATTTATTAAATTCCCCTTTTTAAAATTCCGCCATTCTGTTTCTGGTATATTGCATCCCAGCAGCTAGCAAACTAGAAGAGTGACCAAATACAAAGGTGTCATTCCTTCCATGGAAACTTGGTAGTAAACAGATGTGAAGAAGCCACCCAAGGACCCATATTTCAAATATCTGGAAATGTCAGACAGGGTGTTTACTTAAGTAATTTTAATAAATCATAGCTGTATATTCTTCACTCTCTTCTCTCTTTTTACAAATTTCCAACTTGGAAGATATTTTCCCTCGTATTTCTCCCCAGATGTCTAAACTCTGCTGTCTCTGGGCTGTATATGGCATGTTTTGTCTGAGCGCATGATATTTAAAAGATTCTGAATTTGAAAGCCTTTAGATGGTCAAGCTCTGAGGAGGGTTGCCTGCCACCATTACAAAGGTTTTAGCACTCAGTGCATGAGTCATAAAATCCCATTTCCCATGTGGCTCCAGTAGGCCATAAGTACAGCATCCTCAGTTTCTCATACATTTGAAAGGCCCAGATCTATGAATCAGAAGTTCAGTTGTACTCAGCGATAATATTCCCTCCTTTCTGTGTGCTTTAAGGAGATTAGAAGCAGTAAGAAAAAGATATGTGGCACGATTTCTCATTTTCTACCCCAGAAGGCTAAATAAATACTAACTCAACTATCTTACTTATTTCAAGTCCCTGAATAAATCTTCCACTGGGGCCAGGCTAATCTCCTTAACTCTTCTCTCCAATCTGATCCCTGTCCCACTTCTCCCCAATCCAGCCTGAAGGCCTTTCCAGCAGGCTATCCATATTCAGCTAAAGAGCTCATTCTCCACAGGCTCCTCAAAGCCCCCTGGGAAATTTGCACTTTACCTTTCATTATGACTGTCACAGCGCATGGTATGAGCAGAAAATGGATTTCAAGACATTAAAAAAATGCTTGTGTAACGAAAATAGGGCATTTGGATCTGATTCAGTAGCCTTGTACAATATCTGCTTTTATTTCAGAGAGACTTCCTACGAGGTGGCCAGACCTTCAGATTAACATGCCTGGGTCGGGGAGCTTTATTGCGAAGTGAACTTGTTATTCTGATCCAAGAGAAGACAATGTCTGGAAACTTTAATTTAAACAGAAACCCTGCAGGACCCAGTTGTGCATACAGCTGTCAAAACAATTCAATATCTAGAGGTAAATAGAGTGTGAGAGACCCACTTGGATACTTCACTGGAATGCAGAATCTTTTTAAATTATGTTGCCACATTCTGTACTTTATTGGGCACCCTCAATTCTAATATTTTATCTAATAGGTTATCTAATTTGGCATTTTGGGTAGTAAATGGTGAATTAAATGATTATGTGGTTGATTAGCACAAGTAAATTCAGAGTAAAGCATAATGATAACATTATAACATGACATTAGTTTACAGAATAAATTTCTCTAAAGAGTTCTAAGTTCTGGATACATGAGTACTGATATCACCATAGGAAAAAGCAAATATTCATTATCCATTTAGGAAAGGAATGGTTTACCCTCATAATTGGTTTAAAACAAGGAGAAAGAAAATAAATGTCTGGATAGAAAGAACATCCGTCCCCTTTGCCTTCACCACCACCACCATCTCCGCCACACGTACAAACTTCTGCACACACTATCCAACCTGCCCATTTTTTTCACACCCTCACAGAACTCACATCTCATTTTTCGACCTTCCCCTCTACATTTTCCCTCTCCCTCCAGCCACACCTGTCAGCAGCCAGATTTGTTCAAGTTTAACTCCCAAGTGTCTCTTGAACCTGCCCCTTTCTCTGCATCTGCACTTGGGAACTGCCAAGTACTAACTCACTGCAATAGCCCCTCCCTTAGTGACCTGAATGACGGACTTGCCTCAGTTTTTTCTCTTTTCCCTACAGAACTGGCCTAAAGAACAAGCCTGGACTTCAAAGTTACCCCGGAATATACAGATGCCCTGAGAGCGGAACCCAAGTGACTAGGAACAAGAGGAAAGAGAAACACCGGACCAAAAAAGGACGCGAGAGGTCAGCACTTTACAAGTTCGGGCAGCGCCACGCCCGCGCATCAAACGAGAAGACCAATTAGCAGGAAGAGCCGACTCGCAACTCCTGATGTGAATGTTTAAATGAGACGACCAATCAGCGGAAAAGCCGACTCGCGATCCCTGATTTGAGTGTTTAAACTGCCAATGGCAGCAGTCACCTGGTAGTACTTAGTTTGAACCCTGACTAGCTGACTAGCTGGTCGCCACGTGCCGGTATCTTTATCTCCACCTCCCTTTGCCTACTCTGACAAAATCCCTCATCTCGCCAGCTGGAGAAGGCAGATCTGAGGACTTCCCTCCTGTCTCCTCTGGGCTAGCCTGTGCAAATAAACCTTCTTTTCTAGAAATCCTGGTGCCATGGAATTGGTTTCTGGGCACAGGGGGCAAGAAGTCATGGGCGGTTTCAGTCTGATTGTCCAGACCAATCCCATTATCTCTCCTCTAGTCATCATGAGAACCTCTTGTCTCCCTCCCTCCTCTGTCTCATCCTCTCTCAGTCTACTCTTTCAAGTTAACCAGACTACTGCATGGCCAGGGTGGTCTCCTGAAAGCATAAATACAGCTTTATCACCCAGGCTGTGTCACCTGCAAACCTAATGTCTCTTATAATGGCATAAAAAGGCCTTCGTGACCTGGTGCCAATCTTACTGCCTTCTGTCTCTCTCCTGCCATTAAAAAAGCAACAACAACTCTTCCAAATAACCAAATTATTTTATACAAACACAGGGGACGGAAGTTTGGTATAGTGGTTGAGTGATGGAATGAGCAGCAACTTTGGACTTAAAGACTCCCATTCAGACCCCGTGTGTATCACTGAGGACTCTTGAGAAATACACCTCTCTGAGGCTCTGCTTTGTCAACTGTGAAGTAAGGCTGATAAAACCTACCTCGCAGCTTTGTTCGCAATTATCAATAACAGAATACTGTTGCCCTCAGTGAATGTAAGGTATTGGAAAGGAGGAAATATACCAGATAAGGAAATAAGACAAGTATTAAAGATTCTGAGTCACCATATCCATGGCACTCTGCCAGGGCCAACCCTTGGAAGTCCCCCTTCTTAGAGAAGCTACCTCAACCCAGCACGAGTCTACCACCAGAATTAGCCACCACCGTTAACTAAGGAAGTCCTCCTGTAGATTGAGCCTAACTCCAAGAGCAGAAGGTAAATGGTTCTTCTTCCTAACACTTCCGTATGAACACATTGTGTTTCTCTCCTGCTAAGAGCTTTTGCATGTTGTTTCCTGTGCCATAAAGTCCTCCTTCCCCTTTCTTAGTCTGGCTCATCTTTAAAGACTAAGTTTGGGCGTTGTCACCCTTGGAAAATATTTCCTGCTGCTTCCTGATGTTCTCCTTAGCCCCACCTCCATCCTCAAAGCAGGCAGAGATAAACGTGCATTTCCCTCCTTCTCAATTATATTTCTGTAACTACTGTCACCCACCTCTCTCTCGTTAATGTAAAAAATGTAAAAAGCTGTTCACAATGTCTTCTGTGTCCTAATTTCCACACCTAATTTCTGTTTTTGAGATTGCGTGACAGTTGCCTATTACCTTATACTTTTTCCTGCCTAAGTGATACTTTTAGGTAAGCGATTCACTGCTAGCTCCAAAGTGAACAAGCCTGTAATATAATTACATCCATTTATGTGCCCATTCTAATTACAGTAACTTAAAATCTCATCTGAGGAACAAAAGATGTTTCCATTTATCGTGTTTATATCTTATATAAGCTGTCTTTGACTATCATAAACCACAGTCCTCTAAATTATCTATGGTAAGTGCCCTCTCTCCATCTATATATCTGCCTCAGTTAAAAATGGTAGGTTTTCACCATTCAGAACTCCTGTTCTGATTCTTTCGCTCTTATTAAAGTCAGAGGAAACAAAGTACGGACAAGTAGCTGGGTGGTAGGAAGCAAATGAGCCCACTAGTATTCTATACTGATAAATAATACACAATTCTTTTTTTCAACAACACATTCTTAATTTCAGAACTAAACCCAAGGAAAAGTACACCAGAATAAAGAAAACCTCATTCACTAGTTTGCCCCCCTCTTTTTTTTTTTTTCCATTTTTGCCTAACAACAGATTATAAATAGCAGACATATAAAGAAACATAGATGGGCACGTCCTGGAGATGGTAGGTGTCTGGTTCAGGATTATATGAGCTAAAAGTCCTGGATATCTGCTTTCTGAAAAAGTAATATTTTAAAAATTTAACTGAGTTTAATTTCTATAATTGAAACTGAATATTTATTTTATCGTATAATCACTAAAGTTTTACACCACTTCAGAATCATAAGTAAGGTTTAATGTTACACAATTTGTTAAAGCACCTATTGATGCTAACGATTGATTATCCAACCCATCCAAAACAAATAAAACAACAAAGAGAACCTTAAAGCCAAGTGAACTAACATTTATCTTATAAAACAAACAAAACATTAACTAGGAATGGAAATCCACCTCTATATATTTCCTGGAGAAATAAGTAATAATGAAAACCTGGGAAGTATATAAGACCAGTAAATATTTATTGCACGCTACATTTCTTAAAACTAATCTGTATGGTAGGTATGATTATTCTTTTCCTTTTCACAGATGAGACAACTGAGTTTCAGAGAGGATAAATGACGTGTTTAAGAAAGCAGAGTAATTAGATACCAAAAGAAGATTACAACACTGAATGGCTTTGAAGTCCTTATTTTCAAATAAAACACCCTGTCCTGCCCTCCCTTTCACTACTTCGCCTCCAATTTCATTATGTAGGAACCCATGTGGCTATCACAGCTCAGTTATAAATACTTCTGGATATGGTGTTTGTCCCATATGTATCATGGGATTTAGTTGTTTCAGTTTATACTATTTCTGTAATTAGAAACAGCTATACCATGCTAATTGTCTAAAATATAATGAAATATGACTTGCCTCCACCTCCAATTGAGGAAGTGAGAATTGCACTAAAGTTTTAAGCATTAATGGTGATAGGTTTGCATGCCACTTCTCTGAGATTATTTAAACACACCAGTTATCTGCACTCCAAGTATGCCCTGCAAAAAGGGAACCACTTGACAACTTTTATATTAGCTAGTAATTCCAGTAATAGAAGGAAAGCCATTATACCTAACCAGCATCAAAAAAATAAAAAAAGAAAAAAGAAAAATTAATCCCTCTCTGTTGCTTATTAATAATCATCAAGCGCCTAATATCATTAATGGTTTATAGAGCCAATTGCATGCAGTAACTTTTTACTGCTGTGTGTGATAAGCTCTGTTATTGTGAGGGGGAGAACATCGGTTAGATCTCACTTATCCCAAGCATCCAATATTACATTGGGGTGTCTAAATAACTGCAGGCTTTTCCAGCCGGTTCTTTTCCCTCTATCTGGTTCTCATCTTCTCAAGACTGACCACAGCAGCCACCTGTGCTCATTACACAATTTCATGTAGACATGACTGGGGGGCAGGGAAATCTTATTATTTGCTTTCTTCCTTGCCTCCCATCCCTGCCTTTATTGTCTTTCACAGCTCTCTTTGGGAAAAAATATCTTGTTTGCTGAAAAAAGGGGAATTAGTTTTTTATATTTTTAAAACAATTATACCTGCATTTTACTACTCACTTTTGCTCTCTGAAAAAAAAAGTTTGATATTCAAGTTTCTCAAAAAGTATCCTCCAGCTTTATATATGTCAAAATAAGTAAAAGAGAAATAAATTCCCTTGCCCTAGTGAGAATGACAAGCTCAATGTAACATTCATTGGGAAAATCAATTTCTATAAGTGATTATTTTAACCTACCCAATATACTGTGATTAAAAAATAAATAAAAGACATGCCTAAAATGAGGCAGCATGCATATAAATATCTAGTTTACTGTTTTCTGGGGGCTCTGATGCATTAAGTATTTGCCTGGCTTAAAGAAACTGAACTGTTCAGTTAAACAAAAACTCTTTAGGTGATATTTTATCTGCAAACAGATACTACGATTTAAATATTTTCACTTAGTGTCCTATTGTCTGTACTCCCACCACAGAACACAAGAAATTCCACTCATGCTTTAGAGAAGCTGATTCCCTGCCTCTGTGGGTCCTCGGGGAAGTCTGCCCCAGACCCCTCCACTCTCCACTCCCGGGCTGGGCTGGGTGTCCCCAGGGCTTCCACCGCTCCCGGCCCCGCCCCTGGCCCCGCCCCTGGCCCCGCCCCAGAGCAGCTTCTCACTGGGCTCGCCCCCCTCCCGCCTGCCTTCCCCCATCCTGTCGGTGAGATCTGAGAAGGAACCACAGTGCCAGTGTGTGTGTGTGTGTGTGTGTGTGTGTGTGTGTGTGTGTGTGTGTGTGTGTGTGTGAGAGAGACAGACAGACAGACAGACAGACACACAGACAGACACACAGAGTGACACACAGCAAGACAGAAAGAGAAAAAGAGTAAGAAAGGCTATACTGAGATTCCAGCCCGAAGCTGCAATGTGGTTTTAGACTCGGTCTAAACCTTTTTGGGGGAATAAAATTTTGCTACTTAGCAGATACCTATTAGATAAAATGACCCACAAATGAATATATAAATATGGCAATTTAACATTCAATTATTTCCCCAAGGCAGAAGTCATGTCTTTTTTATGATATAAATGCCTTCTATTATTCTTCTGTGATTTAGAAATTAAAAGGCCAATTTGGGCATTTACTTTGTATACACACACACACACACACACACGCACATACATATATATACATAGGTATTTATTTGTAAGTCATATACCAGGCATTACTATGCTGGTGTCCACATTACAAAATAGGCAGAAAAATAGAAGTTTTACAATGACAAGAGTGAAATGAAAGAAACACTTTAAAAAACTACATAGGGAGCAACAGGGGATCGAAAATAGAGGAATTAATTCTTTCTCAAGAAAAAGAAACAAAGGCCGTGTTAGGCCGCTGGCTCAGGTAGCCAGCCGGATTGAGCTGGGGGCCCTGGGGCTGGCAGGGCAGGGCGGGGCCGGTGGGGCGGGGCCGGGGGGGCGCTGCACCTTCGCACCCTTGGCTTCCTTGGCCAGCACCAGGCCTTAAGTCACCCCCACTCCCCACCAGCTCCCACTCCTTTCGTTCCTCTGACTTCCCGTCCTCTCTATAAGGCATCCAGTAACCCAGATGCAGGCCTTCGCCATGCAGGTGGGCCCCAAACAGGTCAACACCACAGGAAGGCGGATTAAGCTGAAGAACGTGGGTTCCCGGGGACGTAATTCAACGTATGGCAGTAGCTATTCCCCAAGTGCTTGGTGGAAAACTGTGATAGTTTTTATGCCAAAGGGTATCGTTTTGACCACAAATTTAATTTTTTTTCTTAGTACTGTTCCTTGGGCTAGTTTATAAACACAAATCCTCTAATTTTACTGTGAGAAAACTGGTACACACATGTTATTATTGTGATGGATACAGAGGAGTTGAGACTCTACAACGATATTCAGTCAAACTGATGCAAGTAAGAATACCCGAGAGATGGTCTAATGGTCCTATAATCTCTTCCACACATGCAGAAAAAGTTTCCCTATATCTGCATGTATTCCTTGAGATTAGCCAAGGTTTGTACCTCAAAGTCTAAAGCCTGTACAGAAGACCTAAAATTGGAATCGACAGAACATTTTACCACGAAAGCTCCACAACCAAGGCATTTAAAATTATGTTCTAAGAAACCTTAGAATTCTGCTTTTAACTTAATTGCCAGGAAGAGTTTAGAAGAATGAGTCAAATGTAAGCCTGCATAGGAGGAAACTGATTAGTCCAGACGAGTGCTCTGCTTAGTGGGTGCATTCATTCAGTCCTTCAACAAATATTGATTCCTGGCCAACTCAATGCCAGATTCCTTTTGAGTACCAAGAGACATGGCAGTGAACATGACAGACAAGGTCCCCGCAAAACTTAGGAGAGACAGAATAAACAACATATGTATATTATTTTCTGCAGAACAGAACTTTTGTAGGTTCATGTGATAGACAGTGACTGGGGTGCTATTTTAGGAGATGCATGAATTAATTTAATTCTTGAATTAAAATGTTCTTCGAGCTGGCCCAGTGAGAACATAAGAACAATGAGCCGGGTTTCGGTGTGCTGGGGGTCAAGCCGGGAGCTGGTGGTGCTGAGGGTGCAGCCCCAGGCGTGGGAAGGGCCCCCCCACCCCCACCCAGGCAAGGTTTTCCTGGAGAACTTCCAGAGACCCTACCTGCCTGCCCTCCAGGGCTTAGGTTCAAGCTTCCCAGACTGAGAAAACCAGCCACAGAGAAAGCTCCAATATTGTTTTAAAATTTTTATCACAAGTGGCCATTACAAATCCCCAATCATGTCTCTATCTCATTGATAAAGGCCAGAAGGTCTAGAAGGAAAATGAAAGTTCAATGCATTGCTTGCCCCCCTTAGCTCACAGGAAAGTTTAGGGGCAGCTGTACTGAGCCTGTCCCTGAAACTTTTATGACTCTATGTCTAAGAGGGAGTGATGTGTTGCTAATGACAGCTGACAACTGTGAGCATGAGCCGTGCCAGCCACTGTTCTCAGTGCTTGGGTATGGGTGATCTCACTTTGTGTCTAGCTCTCTTTTTCATGAAATTGTGCCCCATGCATCCAGAAGCCCCTTGTCTCACACTGCAAAGATCCAGACAACCTGGGATGAATCTGGAGCAAACAGATGGATGCCGGACCCGATGCACAGAACCCAAACCTACAGGTATCTAAAGACTCACCCACTATTCCAACCCCAAAGCTCTGAAAAGAAAGTCTGTAGAGGCAAAGGCCCTCCACCCCATTCACTCTCCTCCCCCAGTGTCCCAAGAGAGCCCAGTATCTACCTCCCAATATACTTTTCAGTCACGAGCTACAAGTTCCCTTCCCTCAATTCTCAGACTTGACATGTAAGCAATGAGAAAAGAAGATGCAAAACCATTCCCAATCTATCCTTAGTTTTAATGGGCTTGGTGTCTGGTCCAAGTCCAGGCTATCTGCGTTTAGCGAGGGCTTCTTGCCTGGGTGAGGGTTGTGTGCCTGGGGGCAGGGGTAGGCCAGGTGGAGTTCAGGGACCTGGGCACAAGAGAGCTGATGGGGCAAGGTTAATTCTGTTTACTCAAGGTGCTCACAGAGAAAGGAATGGGGGAAAGGTACACAGAGAAGGGCTAGCACACAGTGAGTCTGCACTCTGAGGAAGCTGCCTTCTCCCCTAAGGGCTGTTGGCTCTTGAGGAAATGTTAGCAGTTCTTAACCAGGAGAAGAAGAGCTGCTGTTCAGAGTACCTGACTGCAAGTGAGGTGTTTCTAAGTATCAATAATAGTTCAACAAA
This sequence comes from Tamandua tetradactyla, assembly GCF_023851605.1. Taxonomy (NCBI): domain Eukaryota; kingdom Metazoa; phylum Chordata; class Mammalia; order Pilosa; family Myrmecophagidae; genus Tamandua; species Tamandua tetradactyla. The sequence goes on from NC_135337.1 coordinate 66,076,469, forward strand.
CAAACAAAAACTTTGGACATTGGCATGTTCATTAACTAAACGAGACAAAACAAAAAAGTCCCACGGCCACTTGGTACCTACTGTGTATCATAGCAGAGACGTGGTAGAGGGACCTCACAGAATTCTCACAACCGTGTAAAACAGACATCATGATTCACAATTTACAACAACAAAAATAGAACTTCATGGAAAATAAGTAATTCATCCAAGATTATCCTGCTAATAAATGAAAGCTGATATTGCAAGCCAGGTCCATGTGATATTGTGTATATTCAATATACAGCCAGGCAAACGTCTTAATTTCCTGAATTCACGCCATACTTCTCTAGACATAACAATCTCACGCAGAGCTTTACTACTGTATTTCTCTGTCCTGGTGTTCTGCCTTTCTGGTCTTGTGTTCTAGTTTTCCTTTTTTTCCCTTTCGTCTCAAAGGATTGCCGCGCACTAATCACAGACAGCCGCACCCTGCCGCGGTCAGCTTCTCAGGGTGAAACCCGCACCCGGTTTCGGCGGGCAAGGATAGCCAGCGAGGGGACGCGTCTCTCCTACTGGCCGAGGCTGCTGGAAGCTGTTGAGGGGATCTAAGGGAACCACGTCCGGGGGCCGCCAGCGATGCGGCCTGAGCTCCGCGGCCTCCTTCCGCGCCTGCTCCCGTCGGGGCCGCTTCAGCCGGGCTGAGCAGCCGGCGCTGGGCGCGGACCGGGCGCCGGGAGGGCGGGGCGGGAGGAACGCGGGGCCCCGCCTCTCCTTGGGCCGGCAGCCACGCGCGGTAGCCCAGGTTTCTTGTCTCTCCTTTCGGGAGGACTGCGTCCTATATGAGCTTTCTCATTCAACATAGGCCCAAGGGAAAGCCGTATTCTTCCGTTTTTCTTCACTTAGTCTTTGGGGACTGTGACACTTGGAAGAGGAGCAGTGCTATCCTGGACCTAAGAATGTGGGATTAACCCTCGATACTAGTAAGCAGTGGAAAATCAGTCTCACAATTGTACTTCTCTCCCAAGGAATGCAGCAAACTTCTTTGATCTTGTGAGAGCCTACATTTATTGGAAGGGTCTAATTCAAACTCCCAAATCGGAATGATTAACTCCTTTAGCTTTGACAATTCCTTTTTTTTAAAAAAATTAAATCTATTACATCAAAAAATGGAAAAAATAATGCAAAGCTTCTTATATCTTAATTTCCTTAAATGTTCAGTTATATTTGTTCTAAAACATCCGTTCTTTTTTTTTTTGATGTAGATGACAATTGTGCGATTACATCATTACCTATAAACTATCAGATTAGTATTACCTGTGCATTTATGAAAATTAAGAATTAAATTTATTGCTGTTTTTACTATAGAAATAGTACAAAAAATGCACTAAAATTATAGTATTATATCAAAGCAGAAGTTAGACAAGAAAATTTCTGGGACAAATATATGAAAAAAGCAAGATTATTCCCCACCTAAATCAAATATTCCGTAAAGACCATGTGCACCTTCTGCTTATTCTAAATATCGGATATTTTTTGTCCTTTTAAAACGTGTTGTTAGAATTCCAAGGATGTTTTGGTGAAATCTCACCATTAGCTCATATAATTGGCTTTTTAGAAACAAAACACTGCACACAGCTAAGATTTTTTATAAGTCTACAAAAAAGGGGGATGAATCTCGCAATACCACATCACTCTAAGCACGAGTCCCGGACACTGTGAATGAAGCCTGGGAATTGTGCAGTGTGATGCCTTTGCTGTCAAATATATGGAGTAATAAAATTATCTTCTGGAATGAGCTCATATTGTAGATTTTCTCAATCCACTTGACACAACTATGTCACCATTTTTAGTGCCACATCCATAGTTCCTTTAGATGGGCTAATATATCACATTTTTCCTAGGAATAAAAATTGACAGCTCTAGAATCTAAGTAGTACACTGGGCTAAGATTATGGATTTTAGGAGGTCTGTGTATTTTTATGATACATACATATTTTAACAATTTTCATTTTTCTTGATACTTCCATCATATTTTTTCCTTTGGGTGTTATTAACTAGTACACAGATTTCTTGATTGTTCAATCTTTTCTGATTATTTTGGGATATTCATTTTATGAAATGTGAAATAGTTTTATGATCTCAGGAACATCACAAATGCTGTATTTTTTTCTCCTAGAAAAGCACTAATAATCAACTTTACTACAACTTAGAAAAGTATCCTTTAAAAAAATTTAATGTATCCAATTTAAAATATTTAATATATTGGTAAAAGATAAAATAAAATAGTTGCTCACTAAACAAACCATATTTATTTTTCAGAAATAAGAATGTGGTCATTCTGATACTAATTAATTACCAAAAATATATGAAAAATATTTATTTAGAAGATGTTTTATAAATAGTCAATGTAGTGTTGACAGGAATTTTTTTTATATTTAGCTGTTATTACTATCATTGCATATTTTCAAAAGTGTCTGTTATAAAGCTTCATTTCCCCTTATTGTAATAACTTGAAATCTTTCATTAAATTTCCCATTTTCCATGTTATTAACAAATTTTTGAGAGATTTGAGGAATAATTCCTTGAAGCATAATGATGACAATATACTTGTTCATGAATCTCTCTTTTTCATTTTAGTACTATAAACATTAGTAGTTCATATGAATAAGTGGAATTTGAAATGTCCTTCTATAACTCTTGGGATTTGACCTCAAAGTGAGATAAAGCTTTGCTTCCCTTTAGAAAGAACCTGACAGAAAATGAATACTTACTTCTTGTGAACTTAGAGTATTATATAGAAATAGGAATTCCTCTAAATTATCATTATTATGGAGTAACTACCAAGCCTAAATGATTTTAAGGTGAACTGAATACTCCACGGAATTGTAATAGATTCACTGAGAGCCTACCACAATGCAGACTATGGAGCTGAAATCTATAAGGAGCAGACTTTTCTTTTTTTCTTCCCGGAGGTAACATTTGGGATACATTAAAAAAGACATCATAATGCTGTTTTAGATAAAAGGCATCCCTTTATAAGTAATGGCTTACATGAGCTACCACAAAACCTTATGTTGTGAAGTACCACTGAAATCACATATGTTTTGCTTTGGCAAAAGCAACACACCACTAACTTACTGACAACTCTCCAATTCAATATACATTTACAACACTCAAGAAGTAGAGTCAACACTAAAGGAACAAAAAAATTAGCCTGTACATGTTACTGTGCTTACTAATATGAAGAATATTTGTTAACCTGTGTTAGTCAGGGTTCTCCAGGAAAACAGAACTCACCGTATACATACATATGATGTAAATATTATGAGACTTATAATGGAAATTGGCTCACATGATCATGGGGATTGGCAAGTTAGAGTTTTGTAGGGCAGGTCACTCTTTGGGAATGCTGATGATGTTGTCATTGAATCCCTCAGGAGACTGGCCGGCTGATGATGTAGGCATTCTTCTTTCTCATTGTGGAAATCATTAGTTCTCCCTTTAAGGCCTTTTACTGATCCCATGAGATCTCTCATTGATGAAGACAATCTCTTTTGTTGGTTTAGATATCAGCAGTCATAGATACAATCAACCGGCTGATGATTTAAATCTAAGAAATATCCTCACAGTAGCATCAGGCCAGTCCTTGCCCAAACAACTGGACACCATAACCCAGCCAAGGTGACACATGAACTTAAACATCATATAACCTGCTTCTCTAGTGTAATAAATCAGATGCTGTTTGCTGGATGTGGCCCAGTGCTATAAGGGTGAATGCCAGTGGTTCCTTTATTTATTTGCCTTAATGTAATTTGCAGTGGAATGCTAACAAAGCTAATGAAGAAGTATTCAAATTTGAGGATGCTGATTCTCCATGTATCCCCATTGACCAAAATATATTATTTTAGTCAGCTCACCTACATTATTTCATCACTGTAGAAACATTTTGCCAAGAGGCAACCTCGGGCTGCTCTGCAAAGGCTAGCTTGAAGGACGACCCCAGTGATGTAAACAGTCACACCCCAGCTCATGGCTGGCCCTGTGAGACGATGCAATATGGTGGCAGAATAATGTGCATGACTTCTGAGACCAGGCCATGAAAAGCAATGAACTTTTCTCCCTTGGCCTTTTGTCTCTTTAGCTATAGCCAGCCATCATGCATGAGGATGCCCAAGAAATCCTAATCTAAGGCCTAAAAAGAGAAGAATTGAGGCCATCAGCCAATAGCTAGCACCAATGTTTCAATCACATGATTAAACCATGTTAGATACTTAATCTGCCAGCCTCAGTCAGCCCCCCACCCCCCAGAGGACTACACCCCAGCTAACATCTGCCATCACAGGAGGTAGCAGAAGCAAGAACTGCTCAGCAGTGTCCTTCCAAAAGTCCTGAACTACAGAATATGTGAAAGATGATACATGCTTATGATTGTTTTAAGTCATAAGTTCTGGAGTAACTTTTTATGCGGCCATAATAACTGATATAAACTTCAAAGTTATCATGAAATTTCCTTTTATTTGCTCATCTTCCTGCATGGAGTCATAATGGAAATACACACACACACACGCACATATATATACATACAAAAGAGACGATTGTATTTAGTGTTATTGGTTTTGCAAGAGAATAACTGTTTTATCTTAATGTGTGTGTGTGCTTTTAGGGGCATAGTCCGGGAATAGAACCTGGTCTCCCGCGTGGAAGGCAAGCATTCTACCACTGTGTTTTTAACTGCAAGACTTCTTTCTCCCTTTGTTTAGTAAGAACAACTTGTTTGGCTTCTGAGAAGGCAGAATTCAAGTACATTTAAGCCACATGGTTCAGGTAGGGCTGAAGAAGACCCTGCATGTGCACGTATGCACACACACACCCTTTTAGTTTCCTAGGCTAATCAAATACCATGTAATGGGTCAGCATAAATGACAGGAATTTATTGGATTACAGATTTGAGGGTAAAACAAAGTCCAAATCAAGGCGTTAAGGTGATGCTTTCTCCCGTAAGACTGGTGTCCTGGGGCCTGTCCTGGGGGTGTTCCTTGGCTCCTCTGTCACATAGCAAAGAACACGGTAGCATCTCCAGCTCTCTCCCTTCTCTTCTGGGTTCCACTGATTTGTGCTTCTTGCTTCCTGTGGCTTTCTCTCTCTCTCTCTCTCTCTGTCTGCATTTCATTCTCCTTATCGAGGACTCCAATAGCGGGTTAAGACTCATCCTGGTTGAGGTGGCCCCTGTGAATTAAGACCAGTAATTCACAGATATTTTGTCCAACAAATTCTTTTTGTTTATGCCAGTCTGAGTTATATTTCTACTGCTTACCGTCTACAGAGTGCACCTCATACATCTTCTATGTACACAGTGCTGTACTAGGGATTTGGGGGCACTTGGAAGACTAGAAGTAAAGAGAAGTAAATATAACATGGTGCTTGCCTTCGGGAATTTAAAATTTCATTAAGGAGGCAAGCTATAATATATGAAAATCCAAATACCATAATCCATGAAATCTTCTCATTGTTGTTAAGGGGTTCTAAGGAAGCTGTTGATTTCCTGCTAGCATTTTGTTCTTACAGCTGACACAAGAGAGTGATGGTACCTCTCCCTACTATTTTTGAGGCAGTATAGTAAACTCAAGCAACTGGCATACAGGATTTTCTCAAATTTGAAGAAAAGAGTAAACTGTTAATCATTAATCAGTTTGCTATAATTTATATATATTATTTATTAAACAAAGTAAATACTTTAAAAATAAAGACCCACAAGTACTATGTGATGCAAAATGGAAAGGATGTAATGAAGTTCTAATATAATTTCCTAACACCTGGTTAGTAAGTTATTTTATTCCTGTGATTAATGCTTCATAATATTTTTCCAAATTTATTCTTAGATGGTATGTAGTTATAGTGTTTTCAAAGACCATATCTATACATATTTGCTGTTATTAGGAGTAAGACGTTTGAAACAGCTCTTTTGACTTTATCAAGATGTTTTTTTCCTTAAAGTTAAGGAAAACCAACATGCAAAACTTTCTGTTTCTCTATTAAACTAACCTATTCTCTAATTATATTAAATGATGAGACATTCTTTGAGGTGTTCTGTTTAAGTGGGCTATTCACCAATTAACCATCTTTAATATAAATCAAATAATTTGCTGCGAAGACCAAAAAAAATTAGACAATAAAATTTATCCAATGATATCATTGGGACCTTGACCAGAACATGCTGGTCAGCACCACTGAGTTCTTTTTTTGTCAGATAGGTCAATGTCTAAGAGGCTGGGTCAGTCATTTGATCCTTATTTTTCCTTTTCACAATTTTCTTTCTTGATTTCAGTAAGGTTCATTTGGTGGCTGTTCAATTACATTTACGATCCTGCAGCGGGGTTAATCAGTTGAGTGGATTATGGTTACAGCCCTCTCTTCAAGTCAGGTTATCTATCATTTTTATTTTTATTTTTTTTTAGTCTTGATCAACTAGAGACAGTCTCATTTTTATCCCATTTTCCTTTTGATTAGCTATCCCCAAAGCCACCATCTGTCTTAAGAGTGACAAAGAATTTGAACAGAATCTTGAAACACAGTTTGTAAACAAGATATAACAGCATATAGATTGATAATCATGACTAAAAGCATAAATCCAAAGTATATTAGTGACCCTTATATTCCGGAAAAAGATAAATATTTCATGAGTTGTAGATATTTAAGGGAAAAGAGTTATATCTTAAGGGATTCGTCATATCTAGAAACTAGAATATAAAAACAGCAAAAATCCAAACAAAACCTATAATCATTCTTTATCAGTTCATTCAGTCCTAGGTTAAATTAATCCTTGACTGCATGATCTTGTGTCAGCAATCTCATGAACCCACCAGCTTCTCCACTAGAATTCTGGAGATGCTGCCACAGTCTAGTAGTATGGTCTTAAAGTCATTTAAGCAAGGTCATTAGAAGCCTGTGGCCCAGAAATATCTGGCATGATCCTATATTCAGAAAGTCCTGAGAAATCTATAGGAAAGCTACTAGAGCTAATAAATGAATTCAGCAAAGTGGTAGGGTACAGGATCAGCACACAAAAATTAGTAGTGTTTCTGTGCACTAATAATGAACATCTGAGGAAGAAGAACTCAAGAAAAAAATTCCACTTACAAAAGTAAATGAAAGAGCCAAATATCTTGGAATAAATATAACCAAGGATGTAAAGGAATTGTACAGAAGTCTGCAAAACATTGCTAAAAAAAAAATCAAGGACTCTAAATAAATGGAAGGACATTCCACACTCATGGAAGACAGTTTGGCCATTCCTCAGGAAGTTAAGTACAGCCGGCAATTCAGCTGCTAAATATATACCCAGAAGAATTTAAAGTAGGGACTCAAACATTTATTCGCACACCAATGTTCATAGTGGCATTATTCACAATTGCCAAAGATGGAAGCAACCCATAAGTGGATAACCAAATGTGGTAACAATGGAATGAAGTCCTGATGCATGTGAAAACATGGATGAACCTTGAGGATATTATGCTTCGTGGAAGAACCCAGACACAAAAGGACAAATATTGTATGATCTCACTGACATGAACTAACCCAGAGAGTTAGAATCTAGAATCTAGATTACCAGGGGATAGACTGGGGTTAGAGAATGGGGAGTAGATTTTTAATTTGTACAGAATTTCCATTTAGGTTGATTGTAAAGGTTTGAAAATAGATGGTGGTGATAGTAGCACATTCTTGTGAATGTAATTAACAGCACTCAATTATATAGATGTATGTGGTTAAAAGGGGAAATCTTAGATCATATATGTTTCTAGAATAAAAATGAAAAGATAAAACATATGAGTGTATAACACATTCAACTGTATTGTAGATCATGGAATATAGTTAATAGTACAAATATAAGAAAGTTCTTTCAAGAATCATAACAAATGTACAACACTAATACAAGATATTAATAATAGTGTGGTATATGAGAAAAAATACACCTAATGTAAACTATGGATGATAGTACTTGTGCCAGTTTGAAACTGTCATGTACCCCAGAAAAGCCACATTCTTTAAACCTCATTCCATATTGCTGGGTGGAATCTTTTTTTATTGTTTCCATGGAGATGTGACCCACTTAATTATGGGTGGTAATTTTTGATTAGGTAGTTTCCATGGAGATGTGTCACCACCCATTCAAGGTGGGGTTGCTTACTGGAGACCTTTAAGAGGGGACCATTTTGGAAAAAGCTTCAGAGTCAACAGAGCCCACACAGCCAGAGACCTTTGGACATGATGAAAGGAAATGCCCCCATGGGAGATCCATGAAACAAGAAGCCCAGAGAGAAAGCTAGCAGACGTCCCTGTGTGTCTTCCCGGCTGAGAGAGAAAGTCCAAACATTACTGGCCCTTTCTTTGGAGTTAAGGTATCTTTCTCTGGATGCTTTAACTTGGACATTTTCATGGCCTTAGTACTATAAACTTGCAACTTAATAATTTCCCTTCTGTAAAAGCCATTCCGTTTCTGGTATATTGCATTCCAGCAGCTTTAACAAACTAAAACAGTACTATTTTATAATCTTTCATTGATTTTAACAAAGGTAACTATTGTTAAAAAAATTGTACAATTACAAAAAAATGCTATCATCAAATGTAATAAATGTTTCACACCAATGCCAGATGTTAGTGATGGTGTGGTGTATGGGAATCCTGTATTTTATGCATGATTGGTCTGTAAAACCCTAACTTCTAGAATAAAACATAATAAGGCTAGAGAATGACTCTATAAATTCTGAATAGTGGAAAAAAGTTAAAAATCCACCTAAAAAAAGGTAGGAGAGAAACAAATAGATTTGCCAGTCTGAACCGCTCCCCCATGCCCAGATCTGTGTGGTTTAAAGAGACACACAATGGCAGCACTGCATCCTGGGCACGTCTTGTCATGGTTGCTGGCCACAGAGCAATCCCTGCATTGGGTGAGAGTTCTGAACACATTCAGGCATGGACCCAGGGCCACACAGACCCACAGTGGGGCCCGAGTTGCTGGTATGTGTGCACATTCAAAGCCGTCCCTGGAAATCAAAGCAACCCACAGCAGAACTTTTGGCAAGCTGTGTACACTCCCAGCCCAGTCTGTAATTACTGGCGCACCTAAACAATAATATTGAATGTCTTTAAACAATGACCTCATTTGGATCCATAGGTTAGGATCCCCTAATGTCAAAGTTACTGGAGACAGAGAAGCTGCATGGAAAGGGAAGAGCTGCTATGTGGCAGTGTGGACTCACGGCTGAAGACAGGAGTGAAAAGGCAGCCCAGAGAGCAGGAGAGGAGTTGAACAAATAATAGCCCCAGGGAAGTTAAATTTATATAAAAATAAAAAGAACAGCTCTTACTCCTGGAGGAAGAACAGAGGAAAGGAAATCCTCTCCTGGAGGGGAAATAGTCACAAATACTAGGGTAAACTTAAAAAATATTGCATATACCCAGCATAAGAAAGAGGTCCAGAAAAACTTAAGAAAAACTAAACTTTTAATCATAGACTGTTCTAAAGGCTCAATATAGACTTTACTAAACATTGACGAAGAGTGTTAACACACAGTCAATCTACACTAAAACATTAGGCAAGAGCAAGAAACTGACTTCCACGGTTATCACATGAAAATAATCAAATGTCCAGACATCAAAAAAATCACAAGTCTTAAAAATAAACAGAAAGAGATGGTCTATTCATTCAAATAAACAAAAGGAGCAGAGACTCTGAAATAGGCAATCAAAGACATTCAGTCAGATGCCCTAATTCAGTTCAATGACCTAAAGAAAAATATGGATATAGAACAAAAGGGTATGAAGAAGACCATGCATGAAGAAAAACAAGAATTAAAGAGGTGAATGGAAAAAATGTATGACACTATTACAAGGAGTTAGTAATAGAGGGTTTATAGGGAAAAATGTTCCTATTGCAAACTATGGGCTATCATTACAGTAATATTTTAATATTCTTTTAGCAATAGTAACAAATGTATGACACCAATACTATGGGACAATAATGGGGGGAGGGGTATGGGAGGATTTAAATTTTCTTTTTTATTTTTATTTGTTTTCTGGAGTAATGAAAATATTCTAAAATTGATCATGGGTTTGTATGTACAACTGTGTGATGATCTGTGACCCAGTGATTGTATACTTTGGATGGTTTGTACAGTATATAAATATATCTCAATAAGACTGCATTTTTTTTAAAGAATTAGAGAGTTAAAAAAGGAACACAACTTATGGGGGTGAACAAAATAATAACGGAGATTAAAATATATTAGAGGCATTCAACAGCAGGATTTGAAAAGGCAGAAGAAAGAATTGATGAACTAGAAGACAGAGCAATTGAAATCATACAGTCTGAAGAGAGGAGATAGGGAAAAGAATGAAGAAAAGTGAGCGAGCCTAAGGCACCTATTAAACAATGAGAAATGAACCAATATATGAATTAGGGGAGTCTCAGAAGGATAGAAAAAGTAAAAAGGGGAAGAAGAAATTTTTGAAGGACTAATGGTTGAAAATTTCCCAAATCTAGTGATTTGGGAACAAAGACATGAATATACATGCCCAAGAAATATGAGAAACTTTCAACAAGATAAGCCCTAACAGAGCTAACTCTAAAACATATACTAATCAAAATGCCAAATGCCAAATATAAGGAATTCTGAAAGCAGCAAGATAAAAGTGATTTGTGACATATAAAGAATACCCAATGAAACTATAAGCCAATTTCACATAAGAAACCATGGTGGCAAGAAGGCAGTGGTATAATATATTTAAGGTAATGAAAGGACAAAACTGCCAGACAAAATTTTTGTATATGGAAAAACTGTCCTTCAAAAATAAGGTAAACTTAAAGGCATTTTATGGAAAAAAAAAACACTGAGAGAATCTGTTCACAAGATAATGGCCCTAGAAGAAATGGTAAAGGGAGTTGGTCATGTTGAAAGGAAAAGGGAGGAAATAGCAGCTTGGAGCAGCCTAAAGAAATGAAGATCTCTAGTAAGGGTAACAACACAGGTAAATGTAAAACCCAGTAGGATAGTATACCCCACATGTAACTACTCTTTATTTAGAAAACAATTGAATAAGGAATAATCATATTTCTATGTTATGGACATGCAAAATATAAAGAGTTAATATGTGACAAAAAACCAAAACCATACTGGGGAAAGGAGGTACATAGAAGCAGAGACTATGTACGATTGAAGTTATTTTGGAATCACTTAGAACTAGGTTATAGACTTAGGTTGTTTAGTGCAAAAACCAAAGTATCAACATACAAAGTATTAAAATATGTTCATATATGGAAACAAGAAAGAAATCAGTCAATTACATTACAAAAGATCAACTATACAGAAAGGAAGGGTGCAATAAGGGTAAAAAAGCACCAAAGAGAGATATGATGCATATGAAACAATGAACAATATAAAATGGCTGAAGTAAGTCCTCTCGTCAGTAGTTACAATGAATGTAAACGGATTCAATTCTCCAATCAAAAGACAGATCAGCAGAACGGATACAACTGTCATGTTGTTTACAAGAGTCTCATCTTAGACTCAAAGACACAAATAGGTTTAAAGTGAAAGGATGGGAAAAAAATATCCTGAGCATGTAGTAACCAAAACGGAGCTGGAATAGTTATACTAATATCGGATAAATAAGTAAAAAATTGTCACAAGAGACAAAAGAAGATGGTATATATTAATATAAGAGGGAATCCACCAAGATATAACCATGATTAATATTAATCACAGTGCATCTAAATACATTAGACAAACATTGACAAACTGAAGGGAGAAACAGGAAACTCTAAAATAATAGAGGGAGGCTTCAATACGCCACTTCATCAATGGATAGAAAATCCAGAAGATCATTAAGGAAGCAGAGAACTGGAATAAAACTGTAAATGAACTAAACCAGACAGGCATATGCATGACACTGTACCCCAAGAGAGCGGAATATACATTCTTCTGAAGTACACATGGATCAGGGTGGACCTAATGTTGGGTCACAAAACAAATCACAATAAATTTAAAAGTACGGAAGTCATGCAAAGCATCTTTTACAACAACAAAGGAATAAAGATAGAAAAAGATCAGAGGGATAAAGGGAAGAGGAAAAGTTGGATAGATGGAAGCAATTGCAAGATAAGATGGGGGAAGATTTACTAGGAAAACACATTTTTTGTCTAAGTTTGTTAAATTGCTCATTAACTTTGCCCAAATAATCTTTTAGTAAAGAGGTTCTTGATTCTGAATGTTGTTTGGAGGGCTCTGTGTACCAAATTATGCCCCCTATTTTTTTCTGGGAGGTTTTGGATGCTTTCTTTTCTAAGGCATCTCTCAGATATATGATTTTTAATCTAAATCACATATCACCCAAAGTGGCCACTGCAGACTCAAATCCTCCTTTGAGAGGGTTTTAGTAAAAGATTTATCCTTTTACCCAAGAACTAGGCCAATAATGTAAAAACATAGAGGCAGCAGCAGTTTTTCCCACAAAGAGAAGAAAGATATTCAGGCTGAGAAGAGCTCATGTTCTTGCAGGTTCCACAAACAAACAATTATTCATGGGCACTGCAGGCAGAAAAGCACCTGTCTTGAGGTATACTGACCTCCCTACCCCAGCACACACACAGAACCAGGCCTCCCCCAAGTAAACCTCTGGACCAAGCCAAAACCACCAGCAATGAACCAAAAGAGCTCAAAATGCAAAAAAGGATGAGTTAGTTTGGGACCCAGGAGAAACTTACTCCGAGTAGCCTGCAAGTGGGGAGAGGGCCGTGGACACAGCGGGCCCCACGGCTACCATACCTGGCCACTCACCAGCCGCAGGAAAAGTTGGGGTGGGGTGGTGTCTCCTCTCTGGATCCTATTTTTTACACCAAAACTGCCAAAAGAAGTAAACTCACCATCATAATCAAAGCTGCAGGTTTTTTTGAGGGAGAAACTGCTCCAGGAGGGAGACCTCAAATCTAGGAGGGGAGTGAGAGTCTCAAAAAGCCATCTGGTCACAGGTGCTTCTAAAGGCCTTGAGAGACTATCCAGGCGGGAGGTGGCATTGGCTAGCTTACATTAAGGGTCCTTATCACCTGGTGGGGAAGGGGGTGTCTTGTAAAATAAGGAGCAGATATGCATGGGTTAGTATGGGAGGCCTGTCCAATCTGAAAAACTGTCTCTCATGGACCAGAACTGGCTTATCACCAGGTATTGCTTATCTGTAGCTCTGCGGGGTCCATGCCATTGTTCCATTTTCTCAGAAAGTCCCTGCAGGTGAACTGTTTTTGTTCTCTAGAAAAGCCTTTCTTGGAAAGGGGTCCCTCCCAGCAATGCCCAGAGCAGGTGGCCATTTTATTCCACCTAACACAAACTTTCCTGACGAAAGTGGTAGGGAAAAGACTTCTACCTAAGAGACTACTGGGGAAACTATGGAAAAGGGAGTGATATGAAAAACTGATGTGAAACTATTAAAGGATGAAACTAACATTAAAATAATTGTGTTTATTAGGAAAACAGAGAAGAGTTTAATGGACTTTGTCCTGGCAATTTCTTTAAAACTGGAGGTGGAAGGGAGAATATAGGTAGGAAGTAGAAGTATATTTTTAAAACCAGAGACTACATTTTTTCCAAGTTCCTATGGAAAAGTTATTGAAATAGACCAACTAGTCAGTCATAATAGAACATCAATGGATTTCAAAGGTAGAAATACTATATGCATATAACATTCCGTTTGCAGTGCAATGCATCTAGAAATCAACAGCTGTTATATTTAAATGGCTCTTAAGCAACTCTTGCATCAAATTGAAATAATAGAATAATAGAATACAATAAAAGCTTTGATAATGAAACACTGTCTATCACAGCCCATGGACTGCACCTAAAGCAGTGCTCAGAGTAAACTTCATAGTCTTAAAAGAAAGTATTATTTCTAAAATAAGGCATAAAATTTATGTATTCACAATAAGGTGCTATGAAAGAAGAGAGAACTATGATTAAATATATGCATAAACAGTATAAATCTCTAAAAAGCAGAAGAAATGAATCTTAAGATAAATAAAAATTATTGAACGTGAAAATGAAAAACAATAGTGGAAACAGCAAATAAGTTACAAGGCTGGCCCTTTAGTAAGGGGAAAAAACAACTTTGCAATCGTGAAATGTCAAGCTAACATAATTCAGGAAAGGAAAGAAAATGCAAATAAACAGGACTAAAATAAGAAAATAATAGATATAAAGGAAATAAGAACAACATAAGCTACTACTTTTACAGTTCTTTGTATTATAATAACTTTAATTAAATGAACAATTTCAGATTTCACTTAAACTGGAGTCAAGATCCAAATCCTAAACAGATCTATTTCCATAGAAGGAAATAATCACTTTTTGGTTTCATAACCCTTTAACTAGATTTAAGCAAACTTTGGAATTCTTCCCAGGGTATTTCAAACAACAAAACACACCCAAAATGGGCACATAGTTTTCCAAATATATGCAGGCACAGATAGTGAAGGAAATTAGTATCTATTATATACTCTTGCAAAAATTATCTGCCTAAACGCAAGCTCATTACTCTCCTTTACCACTTTCCCTTTCACAATTGTCCTTCTCTCTTTGTAAAACAAAAGTATATCTCTCACTCCTGTGGACTTTTATTTAATTCATTGCTCAGGATATGAAAATCTTGAGGATGCAAAAGAAATGCCATTTTAAAATATGGGCGTCCACTTGGCCTCTTTTAATCAAAGTACCATAAATCCGTGGGAGGGCTTTGTGTCTCTGTCTTGTATATATTTCTCTTAAGGGTATTAGAAAAGGGATACTTGGGTTAGTATTGGGATGTTCTGATTTCAAATACCCATGATGATGATGTCACCCAGTGTCAAGGCTTTAAATAACATCTATATCATAACTCCTAGATTTATATCTTTTCTTTTTCCCTTGCTTCTCTGTTCTCAACAGAGCAGTTAGAATTAACCTTTTCAACACTGAGTTAGATCATATCAGTAAATGTGAAAATCCTTTCAATTCCTCCCAAGGCCCAACACCATCTGGCCCCTTTCAGCCCTCTGATCACCTCTACCACTCCCCTGCAGCCTCATTCTACCCTGGCCTCTACAGACTCTCTTCAGGTGCCCTCCTGCCCCAAAAGCCTTGTGCCAGCTATGTCGCTCACCTGGCCACTCTTCTCCTTGATAGAGAGCTGCCTCACTTCCTTGCCTAACTCAGGTCATTAGTCAGACGTTGTCATCTGAATCAGGCATTCCCAAAGCATCTTATTTAAAACAGTACCTCCCTATGGCTATTACCTGGTGTGATTTACTTTTATACACAAACATGTATCACCATCTGAAACACTGCATATCTTTTACATATTTGTCTTGTTTATTGCCAGCCTTTCAAATGTGTGCTCCGGGAGGGCAGGGATTATTTTAGCTACTTGTGTTCACAGTTCTGTCCCCAGTGCCTGGAACCACACTGAATGGTCTTTGTATCTCATGGGGAACAGCACACACAATCTGTGTTGCCCTGAGTGCAGGACCTGGCTGGCTCAGGTGACTGGGCAGCCATGAAGGCTGAGTAGGGTTGGGGGTAGGCAGTGTTACAGGTAGAGAAAATGGCATGGTAAAGACAAGGCACTAGGGAATTATCGGTTTCCCAGAAGAAAGGCAAATGGAGGGGAAACATTCGAGACACATAAATTCCAGAATGCTTTTCAAGCCTGCCTGGAACTGAGAGTAGGTCCATGAAAGAAGGAGACCTAGGAAGAAATGGAAAAGAAGGTTTGTGACATGGCTCGCTATTTCCCTCATCACCATCTTTCAAAAATATGTAATTTTAGAAATCATTTGTTTATATTCTTCCAACAGAACAAAATTGTGTGTGTGTGTTTGTACAGTTCTCAGAATATTTCATTTAGATTCGTATGCCTGTTTCAAAGACATACAGATAACACAATATTTCCCTTCTTAACCATTTTGAAGTGTACACTTCAGTGCTATTAATTACAGTCCCAGTGTTTTCCTATCATCACACCACTCCCTTTCTCCTCTGTCCACCAACAACCCATTGCCAAGGTCTACCTATTTTTTTCATTTGCTCCTTCATTTCCATTCCTGTTAGCATTTTGGTAGTATTATTATAGCATGTATTTACTTCTCCTTTTCTTATCAATATGTGCCCTAGCTTGCTTTTGAGATAATAATCTCCCCAGTTCACAGTTCTTGACAATGTCACATAATAGGTGCCCTCAATAACTCTTGAAGGACTGAGTGTGGGGACAACGTGAGGATGGAAAGACCAACAAATAGTGAGCAGGAGGGAAGCAAAACTTTCCACAGTGAGGAAGAAGGCACTGGTACCCCACAAGGTCTTTCCAAAATAAAGGCTACAGTGGAGGGCTGGCTTGCAATTTGCTGCTTCATTTGTCAGTGTAGAAATAAGCTGCCTTTCTTTTTCTTCATTAGCAAAGAGCTCAGTGCTTCCTCCCAAGGATATTGTATTTGGAAATTAGTCAAGTGCCTTGGAGGATGTCCTTTAAGGATCAATATAATCAGTTCATCTTTTAAAATTTGGCAAATGTTTGAAACCACGAATTAAGGTCAGAAAAAGTGGGCATACAGCCATACACCCAGGAATGAAATAACTTTAGCAAGGCAGAGGCCAGTGTTCACTTTTCTTCACAAATCCCTACACAAATAAAATAGAAATAAAACCAGGGGCTAGACTTACATTATTTATGCAAGAAGTGCTCACTGTTTGGGATTGGATGAGCAAAAGTATTTTAAGAAGGACTATTATAAATGTTTCAGAATATGTCAAAGCATGAAGATCAACCACTCCATGTCCTAAGGAGGTTTTGAAGCCTTTTAGAGACAATTAAGAAAGGTGGACAAGGCCGCTTGTTCTGACACTTGTAAACATTTCAAAGGAGACCGTTAAAAAAAATCTTAATCTTTCAGTTATATAATAGGAAGTGCTTTTCCTATGATGGTAAATTAAACAAAAGAAAATTTTCCAAAAATATGTCCTTATCCGGTCAGAGCGTTTCTAAAGAGATCAGAATCATCTGGCAGAGATTTTCCAAAAATATCCTCACTTGAAGTTCTAACTTTGATGTGCATTCAAATGCACAGTAATTATTCATTTGAGGGATTCTTATGGACAAGGTAATTATAAAACAAACAAAAAAATAAGATACAGTGTCTTCCCCTAAGGACCTGGCCATCTAGTCTCTAGTATAAGAGTAGTGATGGGGAAGCAGGTGACAGTCAAGGAAATATATGACCGCAAAGCAATAGATGAAAATAAAAGGGATATGGGGATAATAAATAAGCTACAGAACTGACTTTCCCTGGCAGATCAAAGATTCAAGCTGGTGATATGAAATCGAGATTACCCAAATAAAGGTAAAATTTCACCCTATTCCTTTTGATTAACAACAGCTAACGTTTATCTAGCATTTCCTATTGCCAGGCACATAACTGAACACTTCACGTGTATTTCCTTATTCAAGCTTCACAGCAACCCTCTCGGATAACTGCCATTGTTACTCCGAATTTATAGATGTCCACACTAAAAGCACAGAGAGGCAAAATGGCTTTGCCAAAGTCGGACAGCTAGAAGAGGTGTAGACAGGGTTCACACTTAATCTGATGCCAGATTCCTTTCCCTGAAACACTGCATACAGCACTGACAGTGTTTTGAGTTTTCTAGAAAAAGGTCCTACGCGTATCTCTGTTCAAGGAAAACATCATTCTATTATAAATCCTCAAGAAATATTATAAAGAATGGCTTCCTGACAGAAATTGAGAGACAGATTTTACCTATACAGTATTTCCTAGCTACATTTGACCACATGCTGCTTCTTTTGTTTCGGTATCTGTGTAACAAATATTTTAAAATTCAATTTCTTAATTCCTGGGCGAGATGTGACTTTATAACCACTGTGACTAGACTGTGCAGGATTGGACTCGCTGGTGGAATGCAGCAGACGGGGCTTAAGAGTCTCCCACCAATGCAGGCACTGGAAACCCACCATCCGGGAGGAGAGGGAAAAAGCACACTACCATTGGGGTCCAGAGGGAAAATCTCAGATATCCAAGTCAGCAACTATTCCACCCTCATTCTGCTTCTCTCCAGCCCTTCGAGATGTCTGCCACCAGAGACCTCTAAGTCAATAGTTTGAACCCAAAACTGGCCAATCGACATGATCGACTGCAGAGCTTTTAAAAATCCAGATCCCAGCCCTCTCTCTCTCTCTCATGTTTTTCCTCCCAAGGTATTTTTGTCTAGTAGGTCTGGGGCAGGTCCAGAAATCTAATCGATAAAGTTTTAATAATGATTCTGATTCTCTGCCCAAGTTGGGAACAAGAAGTAAATGTCCCAAATTTGTGTCTTTTCTAGGACAGTCCAGGCTTTACTCATTTTGTGTTGAAAGTTACTAAAGTATGTGACTTACATTAGGGCTGAAAATGCACCCATTCATATCTGCATCTGACCTATACATACCCACTTCCACAGGGACCCAGGCTCCAGCACCACTCTATTCCCTCCTCTCTCAGTCATTCAAAATCTCTTTATCTGAAACAAAGGCACTAAATATTGATCTGATTAAAGCATGCCACTGAGCTAAGGCTGAGTCTTCAGCTAAATATTGCCAGGGGTTCATGTGAATTTCAAAAATTCCTAAATTAATCTGCGAATGGAAACACTGTCCAGGGGCAGTTTTCAATGACAGGCTTTCTGCTGCTCCTGATGTATACCAAGCTGTCTTAACTTTTAAGCCTTTTACAAAGAGGCTTTAATCATAAACTGGTGAACTTGGCCTCCCACACAGGGGAAGCAAATGTAACACAGCACATAAAATAAGCTGATACTGGTATTATTGCAAATGTCAAGTTCATTATAGCAAACATTTCAACTGAAGATGGCCACCCATGAAAAATCAAACAACCGATATGTCCCGAGCTCAAGATTTGGTTTAATGTGTCAATGTCAGTGCTCAAGAGAATCAATCAGAATCTTCTGCCATACAAGTGTCACAGAACTGTCATGTAACATAGAATCAAGTTTCAACTCTTATCATCTACTAATCATGATAAGTAAGATGTGAATGAAGAGTTGTAACAGACACAGAGGCTGTGAGCTATAAAATAGTCTACACTTTGGGACATATTGCTTTCTAAAACAGATGACATGACTAGTAAGAAAACTTAGCCAAAATTAGAAATAAGGCAAAAAGATGATTATCAAGGGATCTGAGACTCTCTAGGGAAAGGTAACTTTTTAGACTGACTTTATTTTCTATTGACTGGGCATTTAACATTTCTACAACTCTGTATAGTTAGCGTTGCTGTTTAAAAATATGATAAGGTGAGATGATTTATATTGTGCCAGAAAAGATTACACAAAGATTACACTTTTATTACCCTGTAGAACATTAACTGCTATGATATCTAAAATATCAATTTTATTTTAGCATTCCTTTTTGATCTGACTATATAAAATTCTTGTTCTCATATTCTTTCTGTACCATTTTTGTCATTCTGCTGATTCCTTCATTAATTAGTTACATAATTTGTCTTTTGATAATGTATATAATATACCACTAGAGAAATATCTGACACTTGGCAAGGCAATACTTAAAAGCTAAGAAGATAGTTACAACCATTATCAAAAAGCAGCAATTTGCCAATCTCCCTGAAACTTTCCTCCTAAATTCAGAAAGCAGAGAAAGTGTAAGTCACTAATTGGAAGTGAGATTGCTGAAAGAGCGTTAAAAATTGGTACCAGTAGGAGTTTAGCCCCCTCTCTCTCCCCTACTTGGCTAGCTTTCTACGCCTCTAATAGCCTTTGTTTTTTCTCTCCTCTATTCCTCTAGTTTTGAATAGTCATCCTTGCCTGTTAAAAACAAAATTGCACCTGTAACAATTTAAATATATGGATTAATTCAAAGAAGTACCCACTAATACTTTCAATATGACTCTGAGATAATTACCCTGTATTATTAAGAGGGATCCATTAAGGAAAGGTTCGGGTATATATTCAAAGCAGAGTAGTCAATTTTCAGACTGTTAGGTCATCAAAAGTCTTTAAACCACTATTAAGCCCCTATGCTCTATCTGTATCTGTAAATGTACCATTGTCTGTCTGAGACTAAACAGATTAAGAGGAAAACAAGGTTCTTTTATGGAAAAAAATACGAATAAAGAGTTGACTATAAAGACTTAGTCAAGTTATATAAGTCTGCTGTGGAGTGGAAAGTTTAAATTTTTGTAAAAGTCCCATAGATTTCTATGTATATTTGAACATGATCTAAACTGGCTGAAAACATCTGAAGCTCATGCCTCGTCTTCACCAGGTACATGATCATATATTCTTGTTTTAAGCATCCCTCATTTTCACTTTACTTGATTCATCTCACTTAGTTCAATTATTACAATAAACTCTCCCTCTCTCTCTCTCTCACTTTTCATTTCTACCTTACAACATAGACTTCCTTACATTTCTTTCAAAATAAAAGTTAATAATTTCCACTGTTGGGGGGAATGGACATCTACAGCCAACTTCTCCCATCTTCTGGGAACAGTAACCCCCTCCCTTTTTTCTCCCTTGTTCTATGTGAGGATCAGAAAGAGCTGAAGGACATAAAATTGCCAGTTTGGGTAAAAATCGTAGAATATTAGCAAATCCACAAGGTTCAAAATATTACTATTTTAATAACATGTATTCAATCTAACCTTTTATCAAGTATTATTTAAAGTTTTATTACTACCTATAAATTTAATATTTACCTCTTTCAAGTCAGAGCATAAAATATTTGGTTTGCTTAAACTACATATGTAGGACAAATTAACAGGTCAACTGGGATTCACAGCACACTGCCTAGAAATAGCTCTTAGGAAAGATAATCCAAGGGAAAAAACTTAAGAATTTAAAATCAATCCCACAGCAAGTAAAATCAACTTCCTTTCCAAGTAGTTCAGTCATAGCGGAGCAAAAAAAAGCAGTGTGACATTTTCTTTTCATAGGGTACCTGCAACCATGCTGTTTTAAAAGGAAGAAATTTAATAAGCTGATTTTATTTTCACCGGTGGAAAAAGTTTTCAATAGAGCAGCTTTCATCGACTCAGCATGGCCAACAAAATAACATCACCGGTGAAAATAAAATAGTAGATTAGCTGCACAGTCTAGGCATTTTGTTTTCAGAGAGATTGCTAACACTTCTCCCTTTAGAGAATCATGGACGCATGCTTCTGTGAAAGAAAACCTCCCTGCTGTTTTTCTGCTCCTGCAGAGATGCCTTACAAAGAAGAGTCTCTGCCCCGTCCCAGCTGGAGACCAATTGGTTTGGGGACTGCCCTCGCCCCAGGAAGTTTTCTTTTCCCTCATCAGCTGGAAGGGCCCCTCTGCCTCACACAGACCAGAGTTTGTCCCAACTGGATAGCTTTTGCCGCTTAAGAGAGAAATTGCTCAAGACTAAAAAGTATGCCCACAAAAGCTGCAATTGAACTGCAGTTGAAGAAACCTAGCCCCTCACATCAGCTGTATTTCCTCCTCCCCATGTTTTGCAATGAGGCAAAGAATGACCTTTCCAGTTTGTTTCCTGATTGAAAGCTGGGGCTGGGGCTGTCCCCTTTGCTAGAAGCCCTCCTTTTGTTTTTCCTTTTGACTGTCAGAAAGTCTGCCTCTGAGGAGTGGACTCTGCATACCAATGAAGAAAAACAGAGAGCAGAGGTGATCAAAACTGAAGATTTTTTTCCCCCTGTCATCTGAAGGGTTCTTTTTGAACCATGCCCCCTTTGTGAGTCCCTCTCAAAATATAGTCGCACCAATTCCAAGCCAGGAGGTATTTCCTTAGTGATCTGTGCAGCCAGCTCGGAATCCGCTTCTGACCCTGCAGAAATAGGGAGTGTGATTCCGGGGAGCCTCTTCTGGGCCGCAAGTGAGCAGAATCCAAGGCTCCCCGGGAGGCGGCAGGGAGGAGAGGAGGGAGGGAGGGAGCTATGCAGAGAGGGAATTATACTTTGGCTTGGCTCATGGTTGAAATAAGCAAAGTTGAAAAAGAATTAAAACAATGATTCTGGTGTAGCTTGTTAAATATTTACGCTATTATGCACAAAAGTTCAGGAGAGACATGAACATATTTATATAATCCTTTGGGGTCTTTCTTATAACGATCTATCTAAAGCCACACATTTTAAAGTTATAATCTTTTTTTGAGAAATATTGCAAAACTTGTTTCTAAAGAATACATCTTTCAGGGATATTTTAGAAAGTAAAAATTAAATGGCAATTAAAAAATTATCTGTTAGACACTAAAAATGTGCTTCAAAACAAGTATAAATCTTACTTAAAAAGACGTAACTAGGCTAACCAGGAAAAAAATATGTATCTTAAACAGTAAATCGTGGGATATGTGCATGCCTTTTATACGAGAATGACTTTTAATTAATCACTAACAAATTTACTTTCTATAGAAAAGATGGACTGCTGAAACAGAACTGTATAAGAAACAAGGATTTTTTTAATTAAGCTTAACATCATGTAACAGATGTTAGGTTTTTACCTCCACCCCAAGGAGGACTGTAATACTGTTTGAGATGACAGTTGTCAGCTGTGCAATGTGTGTGTGATAGATTACAGAAACTAAAGCATGGTATTATTATTTTATAATCCATTTTAAATACCACTATCATTTAACTTCCACCTGCAACAAAAATTGTGAAATGTGCCGCCCCTCAAAAAATACAATCAAGAAAGAGCACATCAAGTTTCAGAATTTTTATTTTTTACTGTAAATACAATTGCGATTTTATAAAATGTTCTTTCCCCTTCTTTAAGTGCTACAGTTAATTAAAAGAGTAGGGCCAAATATAGTCAGATGCAAAATGAGTGTTTCAAAGCCTGCCATCTTTTTGCTCCCACTTTCTCAGTTCCACTTTCTCACCCCCACCTCTTCACATTTGAATTGTTGTTTGTTTGTTTTTTTGCACAGTAGGCACTGGGAATGGAACCGGGCAAGAACTCTGCCAGCCGAGCCACTGTGGCCCGCCCCACATTTAAATTTCTTTAAAAACAAAAAAAGGTTTTCTATTTTCAGAGTTAGAATCTGTTTAGATCCTGGGATTTCCTTTGCTTTGAACTAAACTGAGTGTTCAGTTATTGAGAAAGAAATTCCCCTTGAAGAAGATTAGAGTTCTTTTGTTCACAACTGAGGTGCATATTTTCTAATTTGGAAGAAAACAGTCACAGAGAGGAAGTTGCTTATCAAATGCGATTTTAATTTTGTCAAAATCAGAACAGCAAGCTAGAACCTACTGATAAGAATGCTACAACAGCGGCTAAAAATGATTTATAGTTATTAGAAATCAATGTCAGAATATTCAAACAATAAATCAAAGGCCCAAAGTGAATTTCCGGAGTAGCACTGCACTGAAGCCAAGTCCTGCTGCAAGAAAGATCTGTCTAGAGCAAGTGTCAGACCGGGGTGCACCCGATATTGAGGGTCCCAGGAAAGACAGAATAATGACCAGAGTGATGATCCAGTCCACTGGAGGGGGGTTCTGGCACCTGCTGTGGCAGACAGACCACCGGTTCCCCATGGGATGAAATATGTTATAATTTCAGGGTAATTAGGCATATATTTGGACAACAATCAAAGAACAATTCAGATAGGGACTACTTAACCATGGAATTCCATCAATAAGGAGAAGGGGATCCAACTCCTGGTCTTGAATGTCTTAAATCAAGAAACTTAAAAGGGAACCCTCTTCACCAGCACAAATGATCATAGCCACACAGTGAGTACAGCTCTGCGCTCCAGAAGCTGATGGACGGATAAACCCTTCTCCAACGCTGGACTTTGAGTTAAATTTTACTGCCTTTCTTTTATTTATGCTCAACAATGAAAAACTTGAGCTTGGAAACAGCAAGCTTACAACTAAGTAACGAACATATCAGACAGGAAATACAGATATCCTCATTTTTAAATTATTTTTTCACAAACAGAATACACAAATCTGCTGACATTATGAACTAAAAAATGGTCAGCTTGTCTTGGATTAGAGCACTTTTAATAACCTTTGAGGGGATAAGGGACTGATGATTTCTTAACCATAACTTAATATATCCATATGGTAAAATATTTTGATGGTTTTGTGTAATAAACCTGATACCAATTGTTACCATGGAAAGAACATCTAGAATGTTTCATTTCAGGAGCAAATATTTCTTAACTATGCAAATTTCATCTAGGAAAGAATAGGAAAGGCTGTTCTGGTCTATAACCCACACCAAAATAAAAATTTCAACATTTCATAGTTATATGATGGTCTAAAAAAAGACAGAAAAACCTGTATACAGTCTGTTTCACTGTTGTTTTTTAGTCTTTGATATCTGGGAGTCAGAGCAAACAAGAAGACCCATCAGCTTGAGAGAGCGTGACACACAGCGTGAAAGAGTAAATGATTTATGGAGCCACAGGCGTGAGTTATGAAGGAATGGTCCGCACGTTCAGGCCGTCTAGCTTTGGGGGGCGGGGAGGAGATAAATGAGATTCTTGAAAGGTTTGTGAAATACAGAGGGGATGAAAACAGACCGAAGTTAATAAGCTGCTTCAGACAGTAACTAATTAGGCAGCAGATATCACTGACAAGATGAAACCAGAACAAAAAGGCAACAAAAGTTGGCCTACGGCAAACTTTCATCTCTCTTTTGGCCTTCTGATTTCTACTCAATTCCTTTTTTCCTTTCGCTTTGAAGACTACTGCCACATTCACCACCATATTGCCTCATAACACTTATTGCCATCTTCTCTGGCTTTTGTTCAATTTACAGATTAAGTTAAAATTTTCTATGAGTATTTCTAAGAGTCACCTTTCATGTTTGTTCTGTTCTGTTTGCCTAAAGGAAGAGATCTCAGATACAGCTTATTGTAATAATTTCATTTAGTCCAGAATTGGAACTTAGAGAATCAAGCTTGGGAGGGGGAGAGGAAGAGACACAGGCAGGATTCTCAGCACGGGGTCCTAGTAAGGAAAATGGTGAGACCATGTTGTCAGATTCAGACCTTTAAGCTCCAGGAAATGGGAAGAGCCTGTGGCTCCACAATATACACTCACAATCTAAAGTGTATGGCTACTTGTTTTAGTTTCCTTGTTGCTCAAGCAAATACCATGCAATGGGTTGGCTTAAACAATGGGAATTATCGGCTCATGGTTTGAGGCTGGGAGAAGTCCATTTCAAGGCATCGCCAAGGCGATGCTTTCTTCCTGGAAACCGTGGCCTCTGGGGCTGGCTCCCAGCCATCCCTGGTCCCGGCCTCCTCTATCACATGCAAGGCAAACCGCAGCCTCTCCTGGCCTCTCCCTTCTCTTCTGGGTTTTGCTGACTTTCAGCCTCTGGCTGCTCCTTCTGTGGCTTTCTCTCTCTCTCTCTCTCTCTCTCTCTCTGTATTTCATTCTGCTTATAAAGGACTCCAGTATTAGTATTACCAATTGACTTTGAGTTGGACCATTCCTTAACTGAAGTAACCTCATCAAAAGGTACACCTTAATACACAGGACTGGATTAAGTTTAAGAACTTGTTTTCCTGGGGTACATAGCTCCAAACCACCACACGACTGGTCCCAGACTTCTCTGCTCTCATATTAGCCTCATCTCTGTGATGGGTAAGGGCCAGTAAGCTGGGATTGCTGTTAAGTCTATTTATGCTATTTATGATGTTTATTATGTTATGATTATCATGAAAAGATTCGATTTCCTGGTGAACATTTGAGGTTTCCAAATAATGCTATGTTATGGAATAAGACAGTGAAATAATTAGAATGGAAACAATTCTTAAAATTGCTCATTGATGTCCATCTATAAATTAATCTGCTTAAAAAAGCAATGGGTTTTCTAGATGTGTTGTATAATGATCATAACTTGTTCCCAAACTTGATGGACCAGTAAACATTCTATTATTTTAGTTAAGATGATAAATACATCTGATTTTCAGGAATAGTTAAAATCAGTCAATAACACCTCTTCAAGAGTAATAATATTCTGCTTTTTTTTTACTTTATAATGTTTCTGAAATTGAGGAAGCAGCTTTCCTATCAATGTGAAGCAAGCCTTGCCAGCGAGTAGGACTGAGGCATAAGGAAAACAGCAACTGAGGCCATCAGCCACGTAGGGATGTTTCTCTTCCAACACTGGTTACCCAGGGAGACTGTTTTGATCTGTAGCATCACAAACATTTAAACTTTAACATTTAACATAATCCATTTTTTCCTTAAATGTAGTCAAACAGATGACACAATGGTGCAACACTGAAATGAAACCACTGTGTGCAGGCCATTAAGTATGACAGCCCCAGGTGGGTAGGAAGGCAGCTGAAACTGCTGACTCTTCACAGGTGAGCAGGCCATCTACCCAAAAGATATTCAGGAAGGTCTCTCAGGTGTCTGAGTATCTTCATGCCAAAAGCTTCCTAGCTATTTGGGGGTGGGGAGGGTATATGATGGGAACTCTTCTGAATGATTTTTCTTTAAACCTATAACTTCTCTAATTTAAAAAAAAAAGGAAATTTAACATCTGGTGATATGTAATTTAATTAAGGGGTGGAACACCTCGAATTTAGCTAAAGAGGAAATGTATTTTTAGGATATATTATTCTGAACATTCTGACCAGTGAGAGGTCCTCATAAATAAAAATGAGAACATTTAGAATGGGCATCTCTTCATCTGAGACATTGCAAAGCACCAACTCCTATTGTTTGGCAACACTGAATTTTAAATATTCAAAAATTTAATTCCTTTCAATAGGGCATGGAGTTAGCAGTTCCCCAAAGACTCAGCCACTTCCCAAGATTTTACAAGCATTATTGTGCATTTCAAGACATCTGCCTGGCCCTCATGTACCCTGGAGCTAAGGAGCCTACATTTATGCTCTTGCTAAAACAGTAACAAGGTGGCTGAGGGTTAGATTGTTTGCACAGACTACCCAATTTTCTTAAATTATATTTACATTTTTATTTAAGTACTACATATTTCCCCCCATCATTTGATCCCCCCATCTCCTTACCCCCATCCTTCCACACCCCTACCTCCCATCCTACACCCCTAACACCCCATCCCTCTTCACTCCCATTTCCTACCTCCCTTCACCACCTTATCTCCTCACCTCCATCCCTTTCACCTCATCCCTCTACTCCCTCCTTCCCTCCAACCTCCCATCCCCCCAAACCTCCATCCCTTGATACCCTCATCCTCCCCCTATCCCTCCAAGCCCCATTTCCTCACCACTATCTTTCTAACTTCTCATCCCTCCACTCCCACCATTACCCCAATCTCCAGCCCCTCCACCCCCATCCCTCCAGCCCCACCCTTCCACCCTCCATCCCTCTACTACCCCCATCCCTCCACCTCTACCTCTCTACCCCCTATCCTTCTACCCCCATCCCTCCACCTCCTATCCCTCCAGACCCACCCCTCCGCCCCATCCCTTCAGCCTCTATCCCTCTATCCCCACCCCTCCACACACATTCCTTTCCCAAAAAAATCCCCCTCTCCTGCTATTCCCCTTCCCCACCATAACCCTCCTGTGCCCCAGACCCCACTTCTAGCAATGTCAAAGAGGATCACAGCAGATCAACTCAAGCTGTGAAGGAATCTGTCCTTTGGTAAGAGGTGGTAAAGGGAGTTAATTTTTCTGATCAAGTCTACTCAGTATGTGCCTGAAAGGAAATCATGTTTCCAGTTTAGTTGGAAGTAATATCTCTAAACAATTTGCTTCCTTCTTTTCAGTTATATACCTTAAAAGTAGCAGAGTGAGCATATTACATTTGGGACCATTTTGATAAATTCAGTTAAACTCTGGCTACTGTCATTGTGCGATTGTGTGTTTGTGTTTGTGCGTGTTTGTATGTGTGTAGTTTGTGGGTACCACATCAATCAATTTTTTCCAAAAGGTTTGGTTCCTAGACTTTTCCTTTGGGTAGATAAATAATTTATTAAACTATATTCTCAAATCTACATAACAATTTCTTTCAGGTCTTCCTGTAATAATTTCCCTACTTACTCAGACTAGGTTGAAAATAATACTCTACATTTCTCCAAAGCAATTCAGGTACATTTTCTATTTCTAAAATGGCAGCTGGAGAAAACATGCATCATCTTTAGATTCTGTACATAAAACACTGAAACTTCAACATGCACTTAAATGAATCAACCTAATAATCAGTGAAAGAAACCGTTAAAGAAAGATGGAAGTCTATTTGAAAATATATGGTCCAGTCTTAGCACTGAACACAGAGCAGGTCTCCTGGTGAAACAGCTGCTTCAGATGTGTCGATCGTCAGTGCCACAATTGTAACAGCTGGAACAAATTACAGTCCAGAGAGACATGTGCATAATTTGAATTAAACAGATGCAGGCTGTGTAGAAAATTAAACAGCTCAGAGAAATAGATGCAAACGATGTTACTGAAACTCCAAGGAATTTTTATTTTTATTTTTATAATGATGATAAATGTTCCCATTTTTATGATATCTACATTTATTAGGAAAATGTAGTGTTTTTTTTTTTCTTTTTACTTTCAAAGTGCAAAAGAAAACATGCCACCATCCAAATCAAAGCAACATACGTGTATCTATACTTTCCCATTTTAAAACTGTGTTTTCTGATACAAGGTATTGATTCCGTGTTGGGATCAGCCGCTCTTACCCCATCAGCAGTAGTGCATTCTCTAACTGATCTATATTGGTCAAAACGTCTCAAAGCAATTACATTGTCACATGCTGTGGGGGAATGCGATAGAGGAAGAGAGAGAAATGACAAAAAGGTTAAAAGAAATATTTGTTCAGCACAAAACGAGTAACTTAAATGTCATTTTCCAAACAAAATGTTTTTGACCTACTTTAATGAGCAAAAGGCTGCCTTTAAAACCAGAAGTTGTTCAAACACTTAGGGCCAGATGGTGCCCTTTGGAATAAAAGCACTCTCAAATGGAACATATCGGGGAATCTCAGTGTGTCCTCGTGGTAACTGTATTTCCACCAGATTATGCTCTTTAACTTTTATGGCTTTCAGTTTCCAGCTTGGTTTACGAAAGTGTTTACAGACTTTCTCTTTAGAAACCAAGAGCTAGCAATCGCATGCCAGGCAGTCCAAGCCCTAAATATGAAGGTACTTTTTTTTTTTCTCACATTTCATCATCTTAACTAGACTTCTCAGCACTCTTTGCCTAGATTATTGACACAAAATGAAATTGAGTATAAACACTAGCAAGCATTTGGAAAATAGTCTGACCGGTCCTCAAACACTTAAACATTGAGCATATGACTCAGCAATTCTACTTCTAATAGATACTCAAGATAAATAAAAGCATATGTGCAAACAAAAATTTGTACATGTTGTTTGTCCACAGACTCATTATTCATAATAGCCAAAAGTGGAAACAAATCCACAAATATCCATCAACTGAGGAATGCATAAATAAATAAGTTATATTGATACAATGGAATATTGTTCAGCCATACCAAGAAACAAAGTACTTGTACTACATAATCAACCTTGAAAAAATTAGGATAAGTGAAAGAAGCTGGTCATAAAGGGTCACACTTTGTATGATACCATTTATATGAAATATCCAGAATAGACAAATCTACAGAGAGAGGAAGAGTAGTGGTTGCCAGGGGGCTGGACATTGGGGGAATCGAGGGTGACAGGGAAGGGTTGTAGGTTTCTTTTAGGGTCAAGAAAATATTCTAAAGTTGACTGTGGAGATGAATTCACAGCTCTGTGAATACACCAAAAGCCACTGAATTTTACACTTTAAAAGGGTGAACTGTATGATAATATATGGATGATGTTAACAAATAAAGCATTCAAAGATATATCAGCAGATATATCAGAACTGTCTCATTGTTTGTCTCTTTATATTTTATCAGAACCAACAGTCTACCATTATCTTTTTGTGAGGAAGAGGAGCATTTTTTGCTCTTTAATTTTTGTATTACAAAAGTAACATGTTTATGATGAAATTCAAACCTTTCAGAAATAAATTGCTTGCGAAGTCTCCTACCGAGATATCCACCTTTACCAGTGGAGGCGTAATCAAGACTACACTCCACAGTCCTTACGAGAGCCTACTGGGCTGATATGGTTGGACTCTTTTCACCTTTCCAGCCTCCCCTTGCTTGATTTTGTCTCGCTATATCGGCCACCAAAGTACCATCTTTTTCCTCTAAGCACTTGCCTGCCTTGCCATCTTTGAACTGGCTCACCCCCCCGAGGGGATGGAAGGGGTTCTCTTCCCCAGGGTTCTTTGAACATGGTCTCTTCTCAAGGTTTCACTGCCCTGGCTTAATTGGCTGCCCCTAAATCAGTAACTCCTTGCACACCAAAGGAGCATCTGGTCAACGGTACTTTTCACAGCTGTAATGACCTGGCTTTGGTACATACTCATTCACTTAGCAGTTTATCCACTGCTCACTTCCCTGTCTTTCCCACTGCAATATAAAGGCCGCATGCACAGGAGCGTGGCCTGTCCTGGTCACCGCTGAATTCCTGGTGATGGAAGACCTCGCCCAAAGTAGAAGCTCAATAAGTATGCTGAAGACTCTAGTAAACAGAAATTACAGCATGGGGTGTGATCACAATATACCTACCATTCTTTAGCATAGTACAGCTCTATCCTGTTCTTTCCAATGCCAGGCCATTAAAAAAAAAAAAAAAAACCAATATACACTTATGATAACAAAAGGTAAATTATTTTAAATTTTATTTTGAATATACTTAAAATAGAATCAATAATAAGATATATTTATTTCAAAGAAATATATTTATTTTAAATGTTAAAAATGCAATTTCCTGGATACAACCACTGGAGAGTCAGGTTGATTTCAGAGGGCTTCTCTCCACAGCCCACAGGCACAAAAGCCTGCATTTATGGCAGCCTTCCGCACACCCACTGGGAGGTTCTGGCACAGGGAGCCCATATCAATTATATTGAGAGATAATACAATATCTATTATTTTAAAAAGAAAATACTGAAAATTACTAAATAAGTTTAAAATTTAGGAATAAATATAGAAAGCAAACCTCTATAGCTTTGAGTTTTAAAAATTATAAAAAGAAAAATTATGCCCCATAAACAGATAACTGGAGAAAAATGGAAATACTGAAATAATTTGAACTATTTAGCACTTTTCTGGAGCCAGGAAAAATCAGTAGTTGTTGAAATCCTAGTTATATTCCGGGTTTACTCTTCTACAAACCTACTTTTCTTTCCATTATTAAATTATAAAAAAAAAAAAGAAATGAAACAAGAAATCTAAGCCAAACAATGTGATTCAAGAGGAAGGAAAATCTGATGCCAAATCCATTACTGAGACCTGATGGGAACTAGCAACCCACCCTATGAGAACATATTCATGAAGCATGAGCTCTACCAACGAGCTGCATTCTTAACACCCAAGCTGATGTCCAAAAAAGAATTTTTAATGCACCTTCCATAATTGTGATTAGCTTTGAGAGGAAGGGTACATATGTGGAAAATGTTTTACTCATGACAAAGTATGTATTAGGAAGAAGGAAGAAATATTGAGTGTCTACCTTATGCCAGCCACTGTGCTAGATGCTGTTCAGATATTCTCTTAATCAACCCTCACAACAAGCAGAAGGTCAGATACTATTATCCTTGTCTTCTCACATAAAGAAACTAATGTGTAGCGACATTAACAAGTTGCCTACAACCTCATGAGAAATAAGCAATGCAACTAAAAGCTCATGCCAGAGATGGCTGCCATCCCCTAGCTAGTCCACCAGTGGTCTTCCCCATAACGTAAATGCATGCTTTTTAATGGCCATAACCCAAAACACATCCAGATATGTGCCATTTGCTACAATATAATACACACAGCAATACTGATCAAGTACATGAAATGATACCAGTACACAATAAAATTATCAAATGGCTCTGAGTTACTATATACAAAAGATTCCAAAAGACCCTAACAAATACACTTTACATCCAAATACCTGGACCTACATGAGAGAGTATCTTGCCCGTCCGTGACAAAGAAAACCTGGTACTAAAATTTCATTACCTTGTCAAGCATATTCCCTAACAAAGAATAATTAAAACCAAGTTGGTACCTGGTATGCATTTAAACATAAAAGATTTTGATGATTAATTTTAGAGCAGAACCTTATATAGTTTTACTTGATTAATCTCTAATCACAACATTATACAATCAGATAACAAATCCCATGGTAACTTAACAAAATCTTACATATTCTAAAGAAAACCATAAATAGCCAAAGAACATTTTTTAGGGAGAACACACTAATCAGTGATTTAAGCATGATCATAAATAATCGTGCCTTATTCATATCTGAAAAATATTTTTCAAAATGTTTCAACTCATTGTCCTGTATTTTTAATGTGGTTTGTTATACACTTTGTTATACACTCTCAATAATTCATGTTCAAGGAGAGAGGACAATCTTTACTAATTGTGTGCATTAATGAGCCTCAACTTTGGAGAGTAGTACATTTATATATATTTAATCTTATATAAATTAAATATAGATTACAGATATTTTAATTTCACATTTTGAACAACTTCTAGACACTTTCAAAAATACATTCTTAAAAGACATTACTATATCGTCAGAATGCTGTAAAGCGAAAAATGCTTTGTGAATAAACAAATGTAAAGTGAAAAGCTACTCCTACTTAGTCACAATGATCAAACCAAACTCCAGATAATGATAGGCATAAATTCAGTAGTGTTTCTGGAAAGAAAAATGTTAGCACCATTGAATCCATATAGTCTTTTAGGGGAAGGATTATGAGATAAAACCAGGAGCTTCATCTTCTCTTACTTTTTTTCCTTCACTTTGTTTGGGATATGAGCAACAGTAAATAGCTTTCCATAGGAACTTTAATGACATAAAACCAAGGGATCTGGTCCAACTTCATTTCATGAGATACTAGTATAACCATTTCTGAGCCAGTGCTTTCTCCTTCGGTGTACTCATGTTTGT
The DNA here is from genome assembly GCF_023851605.1 of Tamandua tetradactyla. Taxonomy (NCBI): domain Eukaryota; kingdom Metazoa; phylum Chordata; class Mammalia; order Pilosa; family Myrmecophagidae; genus Tamandua; species Tamandua tetradactyla. The sequence continues at coordinate 66,109,492 of NC_135337.1, forward strand.
ACAGCCAGGTGACAACTATTTCTGGGTGTTTGTTAATGACATTTTAAGGTTGATAATGGTTTCCTGATAACTTTAAACTTTCCTTTTGATATTTCTGCACCTCCTTAATTTAGCCACATAAAATTGTATCTATTCTGCACCTTTACTTCAGTTTTTTGGTTCCTTTTTCTTTTGTCAGAAATAATACAATTGGCACATTTTACATTAGCACATCTATTTGTAATATCATTTATTTATTTTAAGATGTATAGCTACTCATTAACAAATACCTATTCAATCGCTCTTCTGTGGACTTGCTAGGTAATGCAAAGACACAAGAAGAACGGTGCAGTTGAGTCATACCAAGGCAGAGTACTCCAAACCAGAAGAACAGAGTGAGAAAGGCCGAGCTATGGAAGAATACATGGGTGTCTTCACATAATGCTGGCCTACGAGAATAATAATAGGCAATAAGAGTGAAAAGGTTTGAACACAAAGAGCAAAAAATTACTGGTCAGGAAATAATACCTAATTTCAGTCAGGAAGGCTTATTCTTCAGGTTTGGATAAGGTCCTTTTTACAGCTGCTGTAGGGTCAATGCATTGAGCTGTGCAGCCAATTGTGAATGTGTGACTCAGAGCTCTTCAGTCTTGCACACAGGATATTCTTAGTCTGCACAGCTGAAGCAGTTTTAAGGGAGACATTATATGTATATATGTATGTTCCTCTTGCTGACTTAAAAAAAGTGTTCTGCAGTTCTGTTTTCATATTTTGTGTGTTAGGTGGTGGTGGGTTGGCATGCATGCGTCTTTAAAAAGCCTGGTTACTTACATAAGATAATTTTAATCCGATCCTCTACATGTAAATCTTTGGTTCAAATGGCATTTCTGCCAGATAAATGTCCTCTCTTTCTGCAACAGTAAAGTTATATAACCAATGACACTTTCAGACAGGTGGTTCGTCATGGCCAGAGCTGAACTGGCTACAGCAGGCAGTATCACCATTTGGTATTTGTATGCTGGTATCTAGAAACAGCCTTATTTGGATATTTATGTGGAAATCGTCAGGAGGCAGACAATGTCAAGAATATAGTAGGTATGTCTGCACATAAAATTCTAGTGGTCTTCTTTTAGAAATACAAATTTCAGGGACAGATACAAACACTTTGAATAAAATTTGGAGATAATTTGTAAGACTTAGGAATCTGTTATTTTAAAAACGTTTTATAGGATGGTATAAGTCATACAAAGGATTGAGGATCAAAACAGAAAATACATAACAAGTGAAGTAAAATAATTATTCTTCTCTCCTTTACCTGATTCTTCACCTTTCATTGGCTCCATGGTATTCTAATATTCAAAGAAATCCTAAGTGTAAAAGATAGCTATTTGTATATGTCCATGTACAGCTATATGAATATGTACATGTATAGGCATTACACCAGCCATCCTGAGTTGATGTTCTTAAACATTCAAAGTGACTTGGATTATATCTGTACCATCACAACTGAGAGAGACAAGCACTTATGAATATCTGGCTTTAAATATATTAATCATTAAAACTAAGTGTTGAGTCAATGGGTAAACAAGGTAGGTTACAGAGAATAGCTAACTCCGGCAATCCTGAGAATGACAGATCAAAGATGGAATCCTGCCAGAAAGGGAGAGGAACTATGCTGCAAAATTCACCCATCCCAGAAATAATGTAATTTTTCTTTCTTCTCTCCTGCCCTATCTCCCTCCTATCTCCTTCTTTTTTCTCCATCGTCCCTCTCTCTTTCTGTCATTAGTTATCTAGACAAAGTTCAGGTGCTAAATAAGCCCGGGACCATCTTTAATTTCCCTGTGTGAGATTTTCTTCATGGCTTTGCTTTGTCATGCACAAGAAAACATAGGACAACAGACTCCATTTGGGGTATGATTTCTTATGAGATGATGGAAATCTATAGTCAATCAAACCAGCTGTAATTATAACCCAGTAGTAGCCTCTATTTTCAGATCATCTAGAGATGAATTGCTAATTCTAGGGATCACTCACTGTTAGAAATGTACGAAGGCCTCAAGATGTTAAATTTACTTAGTAAGCATTATAGAGTATTTTATAGTAGAGACCACTAATTGTACTAAATAACACCTATTAATTTACTCAAGAAAAAGTTACTGAGTTTTTATTAGGTAAAAATCACCATTCTGAGTGTTTGGAGCCAAAGGTGAGGTGATGCCACTCTAGCAGTAGACCAATTTGAGACAGCACATAGCTTTGTTATTTTGTTAAATATAAAACTTAGATTTCCATCTTTGACGAGACTGTAAACTAGAAAAACTAAAACCCTGCTACTATAAAACACTAAGTTCTAGATTGAATATAACAAATAGCTCATACATACAGAAAAGGAAGAGGAAAAAGAAAAAAGAGGAGGAGGAGGAAGAGGAAAAGGAGAAGACAATGATGAAGATAGTGACAAGCAAATTCCTAGAGGGGCAGAGACTGAGAGCCTGACAAGAGTACGTGCAGGGAGACTGCTGTTCTCAAGAGGTTGATTTATAGCCAGATGGAGACAGGAGAGGGTATGTTGGGTCTAAGCAAGATGGAGAATTAGAATTAAAATCCCTAGAAAGAATGGAGCACTACAAATGTGATGACCTAAATTAAAAAGTGGATTTGAGAGAAAGGGAAAAATTCTATCCACCAGGACAGGATGACAAGAAGGAAGTTTACTGATCTTACATGGGATTCCTGGTGGCAAACAAAAAATAAATATCTTGAAAGTTTGTACTGAAGTTATGCTTTTTCTCAGATAAAGGAGTCAAATTTATACTACCTGTGAGGCCACTTCCCACACAGCTTAGAAGTAAATGTTAAAAGTACTGTCAAACTGGTGAATAAACTTTGAGCGTTTGGCAGAGGCAAACTTAAAACACTACCCATGGTTTCTCCTTAGGAGTCCTGGAGAAGAAGACTCTGAAGAAGAGTTCACAATCCAGTGTTACAAAACCCATGGAAATATAATCTTTCATGAGATAAAATCAACATATCCCATAATCATTATGATTTTACACCTAATAACTTTAGACATAGTGTTGTTTTTTGTTTTGTTTTGGGGGTGCATGGTGCAGGAATTGAACCAGGTTTCTTGTATGGCAGGCAAGCATTCTGTCACCGAACTATCTATGCACCCCAGACATAGCAGCATTTTATAGAGAAACCATGGGTGTTTTATTTTTCAAATGATGAAAGGTCCAATAGAAGACCTCTGAAACATAAAACAAAAACAGTATTGCATCAAAAAAGGCAATCAGATTGGAAAAAAGAATTGAATAGAACATCTAGAAATGAAAGAGAAGGTAAGAGACAGAAAATAAAATTTAAAAATCCAACATTACAGCTAACTAACGTTCCAGAATTACAGGATAAAGAGAAGGGAAGAAAATGAATATTTGAAGATATACAGGGGGATAATTTTCCAGAAGTAATGAAAGATATACTGTTCTGATACAGAAATTGTAGTGGATAATAAAAGAAAGCAAAGCTACATATGTTGTTGTAATCATGCCCAGTATCAAGGACAAAAGGAAGATTTTGAAAGAAACCACAGAGAATCAGATTACTTACAACTAGACTGAAAGCAATTTTATCAGTAGCCAAGGTAGAAGCTCTATTCTATATCTTCAAAGACGTAAAAAGGATAAATTTCAATCTAGAATTCTCCTTTTTACATAACTTAGAAGTTACGATGAGAGACTTGAAAAACAACATGGAGGGGAGTAGTGTGAAATTCTGTCAGATATCAAGAATCCTAAAGCTATAGTAATTAAGACAATTAAACATGGTGCAGGGACAGACAAATGTACAAGCGGAGTCCAGAGTCCAGAAATAGACCTTGGCATGCATGGAAACTTGATAAACAGCACACGTGGCATTATCAATAGGTGGGAATTGGCATTAAGTTACCCTCAGGAGAAAATAAAATACAAATAGATCTCCTTCAAACAACATACACAAAGATGAATTCCAGTTGTTAAAACCCTATATTTGAAAATTAAAATGCTAAAACTTTCAGAAAAAAAATATTTTAAAATATCAACACGTCTACCATACAAGAAAGAGTTCCTTAAATTAGATACAAGGTGCAGATTATAAAAGAAAAAATGGATTTAGTTTTCTACATTAAGATAGAAATTGTCATACATCCAGTAACAGCATAAACAAAGTTAAAAGACAAACTATAGACTGGCAGAATATTTGTAACATATATAAAAATTGGTATTCATTATGAATTTTTATGTACATTATGTACAGTAAAAAAAGACTCATTAGGAAACTTGGCAAAAGTACACTTACTGCTTAGAAGAGAAAATATGAATTGTCAAAAATATGAAAAGATATTCAATCAACTGTTAATGAGAGAAATGCAAGTTAGATCTATTGTGGTAAAAAACTTCACACCAATCAGACTGTCAAAGTTTAAAAGCCTGCAAATACTAAACACTGGCTAACATCGTGGAACAAATGGAATCCTCTACCACTGCTAGGGAGAGTTTAAATTGTTACAATGACCTAACAGAGCAAATATTCAATTTCTAGTAAAAATAAAGATACCTATCCCTTTGATCTAGAAAATGATCTAGAGAAATTCTGACACATGTGCACAAGGAGGCTTTGATAAGAATGGTCAGAGCATATTATTTGTGACCCAAAAAATTAGAAATCACTTAAGCATAGGAATGAAGATACTATGATATATTTATTCATAGAGTGGAATGTAATTCATTAATGAACATGGATGGGCTAGGGAATCAACATGGATTAATCTCAAAATATGGTTGAATTAAAAAGTGGGGTTGCAAAGAATAGGTATAATATAATAGCATTTACTTCAAATTTAAAAACATACAAACTACTAATCCATATTATTTATGAGTTCATAAGTCCATACAAAAAGGTTTTAAAAATGGATGAGCAATAGCTCAGCAGGCAGAGTTCTCGCCTGCCATGCCGGAGACCTGGGTTTGATTTCCAGTGTCTGCCCATGCAAAAAAAAAAAAAAAATTGAAAAACGGATGAGAATGACAAATTCTAAATTCAAGATAACAGTTAAATTGTTATCTTGGGAGGAAAGGAAGAGAAGAGAATTACAGAGAAGCACTTTCAGGACTTTAATTTTAGTAGTAATTTTTTTCTTAAGTTGAATGGTGAAAACATTGGTATTTGTTATATAATTCCCACACCCTTCGCATTCTTGAAAATATTTTACAATAGAAATAACATATATCCCTTTCTGAGTTCTATAAAGAATGCAAACCATTCATTCATCTTTTACTTGTAATGGAAATTTGACTTGTACAGGAAATCAAGATTACTAATTTCAGGCATTGCAAAGGAGCAAGCCCAGTAATCAAATTCAAAGTCACTAATGCAATTTCCATGTATTTCTATTACAGAAGCTCTATTTAGATGCTGCATCTAACTCATTTTGACTGGAAATGTGTGTATATATTCCCATATAAACTTTGTGTGAAGAATATGTTTTACTATATAAAATTTGGTAACACATTGAGTCTCAAATTTATATCTCTAGTTCTCTGTTCTACCCTCAACTTCAAATTCACCAGGCCAACCTGTCTACTTTATATCTTCATCAAAATTTATTGGAACCCTCAAACTTAATATTCCCTCTCTCCCAATAAAATTCCTCTTTTTCCTGCACTCTTGCCTGTCCCGGTGCCATCAACATCTAACATGTATTCAAATCAGATATCTATGTCTCCTCTTTAAATCTCTTTTCCTCACAGCCCACAATCAGCAAGTCCTACCGACACCACCATCAAGACATCACAAGTCTATTTTTCCTTCCATTTCCACTTCTAGCATCTTAGTGATGCCCCGTCATCTCTCCTTGTGACAACACTATTAGCCTCCTAATAATCTCTTGGCTTCCACCAACTTCCAAGCACTGAAGTTCTTTATGGTCATTGAACATGCTTAACAGATTCCCGCTCTAGGTCCTTTGCACTAACTGTTCCTTCTCTCTGGAATGGTTTTCTCCAGATACTCCCAGAATAGGCTCCAACAGATTTCAAACATTGCCTTTCAAAAGAATCCTTTCCTGAATTTCCAATATAAGGTATTATCACCAGTCTTTCCAAAACACGCCAGCCCATTTTGTCTTATTCTCAACATTATCACTATCCGAAATTTGCCATTGTTATTGGTTTACATGTTTTAATACTTAGGATTGAATTTGAGGGCATGTAGCACAATCCTGATCGCAGAAGCACGGTCAAATTGAGGTATATTTTTTACATGTAACAAGAAGTCAAAGCAAAAGCAGCCCAGAGCTGGTCCAGGGGCTCCATGCAACCACCAGGAACCAGTCTTTCATGTTTTTCTGCCATCTTTTCTAACATATGGCCTTCATTTCCATGGTTCTCTGATGAAAACCCTCAATAACTTTTTATAGTTTAGAGAACAAAGGCTCCATGAGAACAGAGAACATGTCTCTGGTTCACCACTGAAGAATGCCAAGTCATGTAGTGGCAGTTGATTGTTTAATTATTATAAACAACGAATGAATAATGCCAATGAAACAGGCATTCAGAATCCTACATTTAGGAGCATTCCTTCATTGTAGGAGTTATGTTCAACAGCCATGCCCATCAATTTCAGTTGAACCTAAAGGGTCTGCAGGAAACAGAAACATGAAAGAGACACTCCATGTGATGGGGGCCAAAGAGCAAGCCAAGGAACCCGGAGGATTGTGACAAGCCAGCACCAGAACCCTACAGACTCTGGAGAGAAAGCACAGCCTTGCCAACACTTGGATGTTGGACTTTGGTCTTCTGAAACCGTGAGGCAATTCCCATTGTTAAAACCAACGCATTGTCTGGGATTTGTCATAGCAGCCTGACAGAAGAAGACATGAAGTATGACGTAGAGTAAACCAATCTTTTCCTGTAAAGCTCTCAAAATAAATAGAAACACAAAATGATACTAAGTAAATATTCAAGGCAAGAACCATACAACGAACTTTAGTGGACTGTAAAATGATGGATTATGTAAATTTAGTATATCTACTCTATAAGTTACAAAAGCAACAAATTTATCATTTAAGTAGGTCATATAATCCATTTTCTCTTCAGAGTGCCTCCTGGTCCTTTTGCCCTCTAGAAGTGACTCGCACACTCTTAGAGGCAATCTCAAATTATTGTGTGCCCCCCCATTAAACACATCTGAAAAGTAAGTACTCTTCTGTACAATTGTTCCCCAAATAAAATGGCTTATGCAGATACTTTCAGTGAATTACAGAAAAATGTCAACTCCTTTGGAATAGCATAGGCTCTTTCTTAAGGTCAGTTCCAGAATGAATCTGTTGTACATCAGAAATAAAATGATCATCTTTTCTTTTGTGAATTATTCATCAACTTAATTTTTTTAAAGCTAACATTTGTGTACATGCTAGCCCTTTGTGGGTATAATTTCATGTAATACTCAAAACAACCCTGTAAAAATGCAGGCAATATTATTTTCTGCTTTCTATAGACAAGAAAAATTAAGACAGGAAAATATAAGTACCTTGCCTATCTTAGGCAGTGTGACTTTAAGACTGCTTCTTATCCACTGCAGGATAATAATCCATGTATTGGAAAATCTAGTAGAATTCTAGCTAACTGCTTTCACCCGGGATATGGCATTTTTGAAGTTTTACCTTCTGTGTAATATATGGCAATATGTGTATGTATGAGAACATATTACAAAGCTCCTTGGTAATGAACAAATTTAAAAAGTGTTTAGATGTCTACAAGAGCAGTATACATATTAATGTTGCCAAAAATGAAAAGAATAGGCACTGATGGGCAAAACATAGTTTTATGGGCAAGCAGATATTGTATACTTTAGCAGGTCCTGAAGATCTTAATTTTAAATAACACTAGAAATATGTGAGACAAGTTTTTGCTTTTATTTCCTCTCCTCTAAAACAATGTTTTGATGAATTATGCACAAATGCAATGCAAACACACAGATCCAATTCCCTTTGAAAGACAACGATATAAAAATGAACAGAAAATATTCTTGGCAAAACCTTTGCACTGAGCTTTTCAAAAGCCCACACATTTGAAATAGAGTTTGTGATGTACTCTAATTCATAAACATCACTGGGTTCTTATATTCCTCACTTCTTCCTCTGATGTCAGAATGTTTTATCAATTTAAAAAGAAGAGCTCTGGGGTGGGCCGCGGTGGCTCAGCGGGCAAAGTGCTTGCCTGCCATGCCGGAGGACCTCGGTTCGATTCCCGGCCCCAGCCCATGTAAAAAACAAACAAACAAACAAAATACAATAAAACAGGACTTCCTGGAAGATGGCGGCTTAGTAAGACGCGCGGATCTTAGTTTCTTCTCCAGGACACCTACTAGGGGAGTAGAAACGATACAGAAAGCGCCCAAAGCCACAACAGAGATAAAAAAGACAGCGTACCCCATCCTGGAACGGCTGGCTGGCTGAGAGAAGCAGCTTGGGTGAGATCGCCGAGGCGCGCGGGCCTTACCGGGCGGGGTGGCAAGCGGCCGGAGTTACTCCCTTCCCCCTTCCCGGGCCGGCTGGGAGAATTGGAGAGGCGGTCCCCTGAAACAAAGACGGCTGGAGCCCACACCACGCGCAGCCCCCGGACCAACTGAGAGAATTGGATCGGAAACCCCCAGGCCGCGGAGAACGGTGACGGGTGGGGGAGGCCCCTTCCAAACCCGTGACTCCCGGGGAACGTGCACTCTCTCGGGCGGGCCGCTGCCGCTGGCGCCCTCCCGCCACGCTTGTTGCCCAGGGCCGACTAGGAAATTCGGACGGGCTCTTTCCCTGGCTGCGGCGACCAGCAACCCTCCCTGCGTTCGGACCCCGGGCCGGCTCAAGCCGTTTCGGCTAGCGAACCCCCCGGACGGCGAGAGTTTTCCAAAGTTTAAGGTCCCACAGCACCTTTTACTGGTGGGACCCGCAGACAAACGTGTGCCACGAGCGCCACCTACTGGGCAGGATAAGAAAAACAGAACCCAGAGATTTCACAGAAAAATATTACAACCTTGCTGGGTCCAACACCAAGAAAAATCTGAATAAATGCCCAGACGCCAGCAGCAGAAGATAACTGTCCACGCTCAAAAGATTGAGAATATGGCTCAGTCAAAGGAACAAACCAATAGCTCAAATGAGACACAAGAGCTGAGACAACTAATCCTGAATATACGAACAGAAATGGAAAACCTCTTCAAAAATGAAATCGATAAATTGAGGGAGGACATGAAGAGGACATGGGCTGAACAAAAAGAAGAAATAGAAAAACTGAAAAAACAAATCGCAGAACTTATGGAAGTGAAGGATAAAGTAGCAAACATAGAAAAAATAATGGATAGTTACAATGATAGATTTAAAGAGACAGAAGATAGAATTAGTGATTTGGAGGATGGAACATCTGAATTCCAAAAAGAAACAGAAACTATAGGGAAAAGAATAGAGAAATTTGAACAGGGTATCAGGGAACTCAAGGACAATATGAACCGCACAAATATACGTGTTGTGGGTGTCCCAGAAGGAGAAGAGAAGGGAAAAGGAGGAGAAAAACTAATGGAAGAAATTTTCACTGAAAATTTCCCAACTCTTATGAAAGACCTAAAATTACAGATCCAAGAAGTGCAGCGCACCCCAAAGAGATTAGACCCAAATAGGCGTTCTCCAAGACACTTACTAGTTAGAATGTCAGAGGTCAAAGAGAAAGAGAAGATCTTGAAAGCAGCAAGAGAAAAACAATCCATTACATACAAGGGAAACCCAATAAGACTTTGTGTAGATTTCTCAGCAGAAACCATGGAAGCTAGAAGACAGTGGGATGATATATTTAAAATACTAAAAGAGAAAAACTGCCAACCAAGACTCCTATATCCAGCAAAATTATCCTTCAAAAATGAGGGAGAAATTAAAACATTCTCAGACAAAAAGTCACTGAAAGAATTTGTGACCAAGAGACCAGCTCTGCAAGAAATACTAAAGGGAGCACTAGAGTCAGATACAAAAAGACAGAAGAGAGAGATATGGAAAAGAGTGTAGAAAGAAGGAAAATCAGATATGATATATATAATACAAAAGGCAAAATGTTAGAGGAAAATATTATCCAAACAGTAATAACACTAAATGTCAATGGACTGAATTCCCCAATCAAAAGACATAGATTGGCAGAATGGATTAAAAAACAGGATCCTTCGATATGCTGTCTACAGGAAACACATCTTAGACCCAAAGATAAACATAGGTTGAAAGTGAAAGGTTGGGAAAAGATATTTCATGCAAATAACAACCAGAAAAGAGCAGGAGTGGCTATACTAATATCCAACAAATTAGACTTCAAATGTAAAACAGTTAAAAGAGACAAAGAAGGACACTATATACTAATAAAAGGAACAATTAAACAAGAAGACATAACAATCATAAATATTTACGCACCGAATCAGAATGCCCCAAAATACGTGAGGAATATACTGCAAACACTGAAAAGGGAAATAGACTCATATACCATAATAGTTGGAGACTTCAACTCACCACTCTCATCAAGGGACAGAACATCTAGACAGAGGATCAACAAAGAAATAGAGAATCTGAATATTACTATAAATGAACTAGACTTAATAGACATTTATAGGACATTACATCCCACAACAGCAGGATACACCTTTTTCTCAAGTGCTCATGGATCATTCTCAAAGATAGACCATATGCTGGGTCACAAAGCAAGTCTCAACAAATTTAAAAAGATTGAAATCTTACACAACACTTTCTCGGATCATAAAGGAATGATGTTGGAAATCAATAATAGGCAGAGTGCCAGAAAATTCACAAATACGTGGAGGCTCAACAACACACTCCTAAACAACGACTGGGTCAAAGAAGAAATTGCAAGAGAAATTAGCAAATACCTCGAGGCGAATGAAAATGAAAACACAACATATCAAAACTTATGGGACGCAGCAAAGGCAGTGCTAAGAGGGAAATTTATTGCTCTAAATGCCTATATCAGAAAAGAAGAAAAGGCAAAAATTCAGGAATTAACTATCCATTTGGAAGAACTGGAGAAAGAACAGCAAGCTAACCCCAAAGCAAGCAAAAGGAAAGAAATAACAAAGATTAGAGCACAAATAAATGAAATTGAAAACATGAAAACAATAGAGAAAATCAATAAGGCCAGAAGTTGGTTCTATGAGAAAATCAATAAGATTGATGGGCCCTTAGCAAGATTGACAAAAAGAAGAAGAGAGAGGATGCAAATAAATAAGATCAGAAATGGAAGAGGAGACATAACTACTGACCTCACAGAAATAAAGGAGGTAATAACAGGATACTATGAACAACTTTACGCTAATAAATACAACAATTTAGAGGAAATGGATGGGTTCCTGGAAAGACATGAACAACCAACTTTGACTCAAGAAGACATAGATGACCTCAACAAACCAATCACAAGTAAAGAAATTGAATTAGTCATTCAAAAGCTTCCTAAAAAGAAAAGTCCAGGACCAGATGGCTTCACATGTGAATTCTACCAAACGTTCCAGAAAGAATTAGTACCAATTCTCTTCAAACTCTTCAAAAAAATCGAAGTGGAGGGAAAACTACCTAATTCATTCTATGAAGCCAACATCACCCTCATACCAAAACCAGGCAAAGATATTACAAAAAAAGAAAACTACAGACCAATCTCTCTAATGAATACAGATGCAAAAATCCTCAATAAAATTCTAGCAAATCGTATCCAACAACACATTAAAAGAATTATACATCATGACCAAGTAGGATTCATCCCAGGTATGCAAGGATGGTTCAACATAAGAAAATCAATTAATGTAATACACCATATCAACAAATCAAAGCAGAAAAATCACATGATCATCTCAATTGATGCAGAGAAGGCATTCGACAAGATTCAACATCCTTTCCTGTTGAAAACACTTCAAAAGATAGGAATACAAGGGAACTTCCTTAAAATGATAGAGGGAATATATGAAAAACCCACAGCTAATATCATCCTCAATGGGGAAAAATTGAAAACTTTCCCCCTAAGATCAGGAACAAGACAAGGATGTCCACTATCACCACTATTATTCAACATTGTGTTGGAGGGTCTAGCCAGAGCAATTAGACAAGAAAAAGAAATACAAGGCATCAAAATTGGAAAGGAAGAAGTAAAACTATCACTGTTTGCAGACGATATGATACTATACGTCGAAAACCTGGAAAAATCCACAACAAAACTACTAGAGCTAATAAATGAGTACAGCAAAGTAGCAGGTTACAAGATCAACATTCAAAAATCTGTAGCATTTCTATACACTAGTAATGAACAAGCTGAGGGGGAAATCAAGAAACGAATCCCATTTACAATTGCAACTAAAAGAATAAAATACCTAGGAATAAATTTAACTAAAGAGACAAAAAACCTATATAAAGAAAACTACAAAAAACTGCTAAAAGAAATCACAGAAGACCTAAATAGATGGAAGGGCATACCGTGTTCATGGATTGGAAGACTAAATATAGTTAAGATGTCAATCCTACCTAAATTGATTTACAGATTCAATGCAATACCAATCAAAATCCCAACAACTTATTTTTCAGAAATAGAAAAACCAATAAGCAAATTTATCTGGAAGGGCAGGGTGCCCCGAATTGCTAAAAACATCTTGAGGAAAAAAAACGAAGCTGGAGGTCTCGCGCTGCCTGACTTTAAGGCATATTATGAAGCCACAGTGGTCAAAACAGCATGGTATTGGCATAAAGATAGATATATCGACCAATGGAATCGAATAGAGTGCTCAGATATAGACCCTCTCATCTATGGACATTTGATCTTTGATAAGGCAGTCAAGCCAACTCACCTGGGACAGAGCAGTCTCTTCAATAAATGGTGCCTAGAGAACTGGATATCCATATGCAAAAGAATGAAAGAAGACCCATCTCTCACACCCTATACAAAAGTTAACTCAAAATGGATCAAAGATCTAAACATTAGGTCTAAGACCATAAAACAGTTAGAGGAAAATGTTGGGAGATATCTTATGGATCTTACAACTGGAGGCGGTTTTATGGACCTTAAACCTAAAGCAAGAGCACTGAAGAAGGAAATAAATAAATGGGAACTCCTCAAAATTAAACACTTTTGTGCATCAAAGAACTTCATCAAGAAAGTAGAAAGACAGCCTTCACAATGGGAGACAATATTTGGAAATGATATATCAGATAAAGGTCTAGTATCCAGAATTTATAAAGAGATTGTTCATCTCAACAACAAAAAGACAGCCAACCCAATTACAAAATGGGAAAAAGACTTGAACAGACACCTCTCAGAAGAGGAAATACGGATGGCCAAGAGGCACATGAAGAGATGCTCAATGTCCCTGGCCATTAGAGAAATGCAAATCAAAACCACAATGAGATATCATCTCACACCCACCAGAATGGCCATTATCAACAAAACAGAAAATGACAAGTGCTGGAGAGGATGCGGAGAAAGAGGCACACTTATCCACTGTTGGTGGGAATGTCAAAGGGTGCAACCATTGTGGAAGGCAGTTTGGCGGTTCCTCAAAAAGCTGAATATAGAATTGCCATACGACCCAGCAATACCATTGCTAGGTATCTACTCAAAGGACTTAAGGGCAAAGACACAAACGGACATTTGCACACCAATGTTTATAGCAGCGTTATTTACAATTGCAAAGAGATGGAAACAGCCAAAATCTCCATCAACAGAAGAGTGGCTAAACAAACTGTGGTATATACATACGATGGAATATTATGCAGCTTTAAGACAAGATAAACTTATGAACCATGTAATAACATGGATGGACCTAGAGAATATTATGCTGAGTGAATCCAGCCAAAAACTAAAGGACAAATACTGTATGGTCCCACTGATGTGAACGGACATTCGAGAATAAACTTGAAATATGTCATTGGTAACAGAGTTCAGCAGGAGTTAGAAACAGGGTAAGACAATGGGTAATTGAAGCTGAAGGGATACAGACTGTGCAACAGGACTAGATACAAAAACTCAAAAATGGACAGCACAATAATACCTAATTGTAAAGTAATCATGTTAAAACACTGAATGAAGCTGCATCTGAGCTATAGGTTTTTGTTTTGTTTTGTTTTGTTTTGTTTTGATTTTACTATTATTACTTTTATTTTTTTCTCTATATTAACATTCTATATCTTTTTCGGTTATGTTGCTAGTTCTTCTAAACCAATGCAAATGTACTAAGAAATGATGATCATGCATCTATGTGATGATGTTAAGAATTAATGATTGCATGTGTAGAATGGTATGATCTCTAAATGTTGGGTTAATTTCTTTTTTTCCGTTAATTAAAAAAAAAAAAAAAAAAGAGAAGGGATAATTGGAGATGAAGGGATACAGACTGTACAACGGGACTGGATATAAAAACTCAGAAATGGACAGCACAATACTACCCAATTGTAATGCAATTATGTTAAAACACTGAATGAAGCTGCATGTGAGGTATAGGTTTTTTGTTTTTGTTTTTTTTGTTTTTTTTTCTTTCTATTATCGTTTTAATTCTTATTCTGTTGTCTTTTTATTTCTTTTTCTAAATCGATGCAAATGTACTAAGAAATGATGAATATGCAACTATGTGATGTTATTAAGAATTACTGATTGTACATGTAGATTGGAATGATTTCTAATTGTTTTGTTAATTCTTTTTTTAATTAATAAAAAAAAAAAAAAAAAAAATACAATAAAACAAGAAAATGTTTAAAGATGTTTCCCTTTCTTCCTCCCTTCCTTCCTTCCATCCTTCCTTCCTTCTCTCTGTCTTTCCTTCCCTTCCTCCCTCTCTCTTTAAAAAAAAAAAAAAAAAAAAAAAAAGAAGAGCTCTGTACCATAATTAGTCTATGTATTAAATCTTATAAGACTGACACACACCTCTGAATACAAAACTGACCAGACCCATTATTAGGACAGGAAACTTTCAAGGGCAAAATAAAGTCCAAAGACAAAATAAAACCTTCAATATAATGGAGTTTATATAAATGTACCCACAAAAATTGTGATTTCTTCCCAAGACTCATATTCCCTAAATCAATGTGTGCTCCTCTGTGTGAAAATTCACATACAAAAAAGGTTAAAACAAATTAGTACATATATTGTTAAAAATCCACGAGTAACTGAACATTCTACTGACACTAAGTTTATAAACCATGTGCTTACACTGTAAGTCAGGAAAACTTGTTTCACTTACATTCAAATGAGCTCACATGCACTCTGTTGAAACCTAGAGCTGAAAACCATCTCGTAGCACACTCTTCAGTGACTTAGAAAGCCTAATATTGTCACCTTTACTTATTTAGTGATATTTTTACTTCAACTTCTCCTGCTAAATGGTTTAAGAGGGTTATATTCATATCAAAATTAAATCTAACATTTGACGGACAAAGTTTACACAACATATTAGAACATGGAAGTGAAGCCCTCCCTTCTTTTCGATGAAATTGTGTTTTTGTGTGTCTTGTGTCTTATGGAGGTCACTAAAAGTATACTTAAAATAAATTATTTTATCAAACACACTTAGTCTTATTTCCCATTTAACTTCATAAGTAAAGAAAGTTAAAGATCAGCAAAGTAAATACTGCCAATGTAAATCTATTAATTAATTGAAGTTGTGATTCACGTCCACATACAAACAGGAAATGAAGACAACATCCTCCCAGGTTCATCAGTCCTAAATGAGACTGGAGTGTAAGCTTAAATGAGCTTTTCAATATAAAATTTTAATTGTTATCTGGCAATATTCTCAGGTTTGTTACAATTACTAGGTGTGTTAATCAGGATTCTCTAGAGAAATAGAACAGGAAAGATCTGTAAATACGAGATTTATAAAGGTGTCTCACGCAACTGTGGGAATGGAAGAGCCCACAGTCTACATACAGGGCAGGCTGTGAAGCTGGTGGCTTCAATGAAGGGTTTGGATGAACTCCATTGGAGGCTCGCTGGCTGAAGAAGCAGTGAGAGTCTCTATTCTTCCTTAAAATCATCCAACTGATTAGGTTATCTCATGGCATGAGACAAACTTTAGTTGATCACAAATGTAATCAGCCACAGATGCAATCAACTGACTGATGATTTAATATATCAGCCTTCTGGTGTATCAACCAATTAAAAATATCCTTGCCGCAATGGTCAGGCCACTTCTTGCCTGACCAGGCAACTGGGCATCTTCACTTGGCCAGGTTGACACAAGAATCTAATTATCATGTTAGATAAATGGGAAAAAGGAAAAGGTAGACTTCAGGGAAATAAGTTTTTGGCTTAGAAGCTTTAGATTAAACAATCTAGAAGATATTTACAGAAACTCTTAGTGTTTAATTTCCTCACTAAAATGATGACTCAGGTCAATTGCAATGATGACATTTGAGTCCAATAACAGAGATAATAAAACAGAATATTTGAAACTAGGACTCCAATGAAGAATAATAAAATTTCACAGAGTAGAACGTCTTCTCTTTCATTTGTCACGTTTCTTAAGTGATGGGTCTTTGCATTATATACTCCAATAAGATGCATCCTATATTGAGATTTGGGGAATTGGTTTGCTTAAGAGTTCCACTTCCATATACACTGTCTACCTTGGATAATGTACTCAATAAGAGCAAGGGAAATGTCTATGAGACATGAGCCTGCTAAAATAAGTCCACAAACTGTATATCTTCAGCCCTTCATAATCTAAAAGAATTTCAATTTTTCTTTCTTCATGTCTGCATTTATCCATAGCAATCCTCAAAGATGTCTCATAAGTCCATAGGGCACTGAAATGTCAAGCTTTCCTTTCAACAGAGAAATAACATTTCTAAGGGTTCTGAATTATGCAAAGAGGTAAGTAATTCAAAGACTCCTTTATGACTGGCACACATAAACAACTAGAAAAAAACAGATTAAATAAGGGTCTTCCTGAAGTGAGCACTTGCTCTATACATATTATCACCCTTTGATTCTAGACTCCAACACTTTTCAGCATTGAACAGCTCCTATAATAATGTACCAGCTCTTTAGAGGAACTCAAGAGGGTATCAACGTTTGCCTAAAGGAAGGAAGCCAGCAATAAGCTCCATTAGCAAGCCAACCTTTTAGATAAGATGCTTGTGTTATGCCAGCATTGATCAAGGGTGTCATTTACAAAACTGCTCTCTTCATACCCAAAACAAACAAACAAACAAACAAAAAATA
Source organism: Tamandua tetradactyla (assembly GCF_023851605.1). Classification (NCBI taxonomy): domain Eukaryota; kingdom Metazoa; phylum Chordata; class Mammalia; order Pilosa; family Myrmecophagidae; genus Tamandua; species Tamandua tetradactyla. The sequence goes on from NC_135337.1 coordinate 66,126,744, forward strand.
CCATTGTGTGAACTGTTCTTTAAGTATAACAGTATTGAACTTAGCATCCTTTTGTCTCACAATCAGAGAAAAACATGAATTTTAAATGAAATATATGGGCCATTCAAAATGTCATTTGTAGAATTTTTCTTTTGTTTACAAACAAAAAATCATGACTGAACTGCACTATATGGTTTAAATTTAACCTAGCCTCTTTCTTGTCTTTGAAGGAAGGAAATAAAATAATTTTAAATAAAATAAGCAACTTCATCTTGAAATTCCATCAATGAAACAACTTCATCTTGAAATTCCATCTACTACATAAATATTTGGCATCAATAAAAGCAGAACAAACTGAAAAAAAGGGAACATTTTCTCTAACCACAAATGGTTATATTAAATGCTCATTTAGTTCCTAAAATTATAGTTTCCCAAGCAAATTTGAAAACATGGAACAAATAATTGTCAAGAACTTTTTTTTTATTTTGAAATGTTTGCTTAGTTATTGACCTGTTGAAGGACATCTTAACTGCTTCCAGTTTTGGGCTAATTTGAATAAAGCTGCTATAAACAACAGTGTATAGTTTTCTGTATGAATGTAAGTCTTCATTTCTCTGGGATAAATACCCAAGAGTGCAGCTACTGGAGTGTATAATAGATGCACATTTAGTTTTGGAAGAAATTGCCATATTATTTTCCCAGAGAAGCTGTATCATATTACATTCCCACCAGAAAATACGATGCAGTTTCTTCACATCATCATCCGATTTGTTGTTGTCACTAATTTTTCACTTAGCCATTTAGTAGTTGCACTGGGTATTATTTTATACACACATAACTTGCCACAATCTACTGATGGTGTCATTTTATGCATTCCTCTAAAGTATGGAGACTTTGCATCCTCTTACCTGCCATGGTTTATAATATAATTATCTTAAATATTTCCTTTACATTCATTGAGAACCACATCAGACAGTGTTATAAATTTGCATCAACCCTCACACATAATTTAGAAAACTCAAGAAAAGAAGGGAAGTCTATTGTGTTTACCCAGGTTTTTTGATCACTATGTTCTTTCTTTTTTCCTGTTATTCCAAGTTTCCTTATCTTATCATTTTCTTTCAGTTTAGAGAACTCCCTTTAGACATTCTTTTAGGATAGGTCTTATGGTGACAAATTCCCTTAGTGTTTCTTCAACTAAAAATATTAATTTCTTCTTGATTCTTGAAGATTTTTTTTTCTGGGTGCAGGTTTTTGTGTTGACAATTCTTTTCTCTCAGCACTTGAAAGAAGTACTGCTTTTCATGGTTTCTGATGAGAAATCTACTGTCATTCAAATAGTTTCTCCCCTATAAGTAAAGTGTAATTTTTCTCTAGCTGCTTTTAAGTTTTTTCCTCCTTTAGTTTTCAGAAGTTTAATTATGATGTGTGTTGGTGTAGCTTTCTTTGGGTTTATCCTGTTTTGGATTCACTCAGATTTGGAATGGGTAAGTCTATAACTCTTGTAAAATTTGGGAAAACTTATCAGCCATTATTTCTTTGGGCATTTTTTTAGCCTTGTTCTATATTATCCTTTCCTTCTGGAAAGGTCTCCATTGACATGAATTATAGATGTTTTATTATAGTCCCAGAGGTCTATGAGTTTCTGCTTATTTTTTTTTTTCAGCCTATTTTCTCTCCATTGTTCAGACTGTGTAATTTCTACTGTTCTATCTTCCAGTTCACTGAATGTTTTCCTCTGTCCCCTCAATTCTACTGTAGAGCCCCTCAAGTGAGCTATGTATTTCAGTTACTGTATTTTCCAAATATATAATTTCCATTCCATTCCCCTTTGTATCTTCTACTTCTTTTTTCAGCTTTCTTTCATTTGTTTCAAAACTGTTTGTAATTATTTATTGAAGATTTTATCATAGCTGCTTTAAAATATTGTCAAATCATTCTAATATCTCTTTTATCTCAGTGTTGGCATCTACTGACTTTCTTGTTTTTAGCTTATTTGAGATCTTCTTGGTTCTTGATAAGAAAAAAAAATGATTCTCTATTGAAACTTGAGCATTCTCCTATTATGTTATGAGATTCTGGATTTTATTTAAGCCTTCCTTGTTAGCTGGCTATTTCTGACTCTGTGCCAGCAGGGGAAGAAGGCAGTGCCTTATAACTGTCAGATGGAGATGGAAGTCCAGATTTCCCACTTGGGATCTGTTTACATGTGAGGTGAGGGGTCCTCATTATCCTGCGGGGGGAAGGACTGAAATATCTGGCTCCCCAGGTAGTCTCCACTGATACCACAGGACAGGTGATTTTGCTACAAATGGGCAATGGTGGAAGTCCTGACTCTCTACTAGGCCTTCCTATTACAACCTGGAAGAGGGAGGGGTGCGTCATTGCTACAGGGTAGATATGGAAGTCCAGGCTCCCTGTGTGGTCTCCATTTATACCACAGTGGAAGGAGGAGGTCATATCAGCTGATGGGGATGAGTGTTCTAGAACCTTATTTGACTTCTCTGCCAATGGGCATGTTGGGGCACCTTATTTCATCTTAACTAGGGTGAAAATCTAGGCTCTTCACTTGACCTTTGGTGGTGTAGGTGGGGCCATAGCTCCTTCTGAGGTTTTGGCTGGAATAGAATGCTTATTGTCTAAAAGTTCTCTGTATTGCTAGCCACCCTTTTCCTGCTACTCTGATTAGAGAGAGAAGATTTTGGTGGACTGTTCCTTTTTTTGGTCTATACTTGTTAGCATTTCCAGGTTGACAACTTACTCAACTCCAATTCTGAGATATGTGTGGCAAAATAAAAATGCAAGGAACTCACCACTGCATTGGTTCTGAGGGTCTTGGGGGCCCTAGCAGATCTGCCTTATTCTCTCCACCTTTCAGAATCTTCTTATGTTTGTTTTATGGGGAAAAGTATGTCTACTACATCTTTCCAGGAGCAGAGCTGTTCTTTGATGTGCATATTTTCCCCTTTTCCTTTAATACTTTAAAGCTCTCAAAATCTTGGTGATAACAAAATAGAACAGACTAACGTAGAAAGAAAATAATTATGCTCTAACAGGGCTTCTCAAACTGGCCTGTGAATACATTCTCTAAGAACTTCAATATCTATGAAAAACTTAAAATTTTTTTGTGATATCAGTTAGATTATAATCTTAAAAAATATCTTTCACCAGTTAAAAAGACAAAACCACTTTTTTTGCTATGAAAATTTTCATAGAATTAAGATTGTGGTCTAAAACTATCATTTCCCAAAGTGCATGGTTGCAAAGAAAGATATAGTGCACCAAAATATATCTTCTTTCTAAAAAAAGTTGAGACTCAAAGTGTGGGAAATATTGCTCAACAACTGAGGAGATCTTATGTCTCAGTTTGCCCATGAGAATGTCAACATACAACTCTTGTTCTGGCATAATTATTAGTAGATCTTCCTTTCCTTTGCAAAACTTCAGGTACTATTTTGTTTGGTAAGATCACATTACCTGTGTCCATTATGAAATAAAGAAAGAAATTAATGAAGGAGGGAAAAACCCACCCCTGCCATTCCATCTTTTCTCCAGTACACTAAAATATATAGTTAGTATTTGTTAGTAGAAGCATTAAGTAACTTTTATTCATGGCTCATTTTTCTTTTCTTGGCAGCAATTTCTACATACACATTTTATGCTTATACTAAAAAGTATAGCACCACTAATGATAAACAGTAGTAACCAAATAAGTTGTAAAATATACGTGTTCTAAGATCATATAAGGTTATCAAAGAATGAATACTAAAATTCTGCCAAATGCATATCTTAAAAGAAAAATATAAAATACAGTGCCCCAAATTGCAATTCAAACTGTAACTTCCTTGTCTTCACAATAAAATTCTTCTGTGAAAACAATTTTTCAACTTTTCTACACCTAAATCTTTAAACTGTCTATTCCAGTTTGAAACTGTTGTATACCCCAGAAAAGCCATGTTCTTTAATCTTCATTCAGTATTGCTGGGTGGGATCTTTTTGATGGGTTCCATGGAGACCTGACCCACCCAATTGTGTGTGGTAACTTTTGATTAGGTGGTTTCCATGGAGATGTGTTTCCACCGATTCAAGGTGGGATTGCTTACTGGAGCCCTTTAAGAGGGAACCATTTTGGAAAAAAAAGCTTCAGTGTTGACAGAGCCCATACAGCCAGAAAGCTTCGTAGATAAAAGAAAATTCCCCAGAGAAACCACTGAAAGAAGTTGGTAGGAAAAGCTAGCAGGTGTTGCCATGTACCTTACCAGCTGACAGAGGTGTTCTGGACCAATCTGCCATTTGTGAATCAAGGTATCTTTACCTGGATGCCTTATTTGGACATTTTTGTACCTTTAGAACTTCAAACTTGAAACTTAATAAATTCCCTTTTTAAAATAAGTTCCATTTCTGGTATAGTGAATTCCAGCAGCTTTAAAATACTGAAACGTTGTCGACCTGACAAAAATTCTAGGAATATAAAAAAATTAATTTTCTTATGCTCCCAGGAATATATAAACTCTTAACTCTAGTAATATAAAGACAACATGGCAATAATAAAGAAAAAGTAAAAAAATTATAATATTATAAAGTGATGATGTATCTATTGCCACATAAAGAAAGAATCATTGACCAATTACTAACATATATCCACATGTACAGAAAAAAGCCTGCTGGCATATGTGTTCCTGTCATTTGAATTTTTATAACTAGCATGTAGAAAGTCTATAATCATAAAAATATCACTCATTTTTAAAAGTATATTAAAAGTGAAATGATAATGCTGGAAAAAGCTATGAAGGACATCTTATAGCTAGAATATATTCAGTCTCTAATCAGAAAAAATATAAGTTTATGAAAAGTGAAATAATGTTGGGGAAAAACTAGACATTAAGAAAACAGCAGCTTTTTAATAATTTGGTTGACCAATTTTTACTTATGTTAGAAGTGATTCAAGGAGTACACAGGGCATTTCTAACATCCTTGTACAGTTGTTCAAGTTTCCAATTTTAGCAGGTTAATCAACAGAGATATGATAGAAACCATCCATAAAGTATCTGACAATAACAGGTAACTTTTCTTACAGAGTGCAGGAATTAAAATTCTTCTAGCAACTGGACATGATATATCTTCCTAGAGAAAGCCGTTTTTCACTAGACACAGATTTTGAAATTATTTATATGGTGTACATCACTAAAAATATAGTCCCTTAAATAATTTGGCTTTTCAGAGTCATTTATTTCTCTCTAAAACTTACAACCTAATCTATTAAGTCTAGCTGTCCTGGGCCTTCTAAACTCAGATCCTGTCATTCCATAAAGCTTAGAAGAATGGGTGCAATTCTTCTAAGAATTCACCCTTCAATACTGACCGTGAGAACGACCTGCCTTATGAAATAATGGCCTCCAGATATGTATATATGTTTAAAACGTCATAAAATGGAATATACGTGTAAAGGAATTTTTGAATATCCTCTTTGAATCTTTTTATAAATCCAAAAATTCCTATGTAAAATAGGCAATCATTTCATTTTCTGTTTTGCAAGTCAAACTCATTCTTACAAAGAAAATGCAAATAGAATAACATTCTCTATAACATTAGTCTAAATATAACAAGGTTTCTCATGCCCTGGCTAATAAAACCTATACTGTTAAAAGTAATGCATACACATATGAATATAGTAAATTTTGTTCTCCAAAAGCTGATGAGTAGTTCTTGTCATTTCAAGTTAGTCTATTAGCAAAGCTCCCCAGTTTTGGTATATACTACTATATTCCAACTGCTATTTTCTATAATGCTGAATAATATATTTAAAATTATGTAGAGGTGATTTCAGAAATTTTAATATGTAGTATGCTAGATCTGGAGGTAGAAGAAGAGGTGACCCATTGTAGCAAGAGCAGACAAGAATACTTTATGAAGAATATCAATTTATTTTGAATAATAAGGCAAAGATTAATATTGCATATTGCATTCTTGTAGATATAATAAGGAAAAGATAAAAACATGCACAGAAGCATTGTTTATGAGGGAAAAAACTGCATAACTCTTTCCAATTTGCAAATAACAAATACAGTGTGTGGCAGACATCTGTTTTATGAAAATGCATTGTAAAAACAATCATACCATGATGAATCTTTCCTGAACGCTAAAGTTATAGCATTCTACTTTTAGTTAAATTTGTTTTGGGGAATTGTAAAGTTTTTTTAAGCATGTTAAATTTAAATTCTACTATTCTTAAGATAACTAAAACCTGTTAAAGATAAAAAACACATTTATAAACTCCAGAGAGTTTTCTAATTAAAATGCATAAATATTTGACATATTTTTAATATATGATACAGGTAATATATTATAATATATATTGTCTTGTTGTTTCAGTAAAATACTTATTCCATTATCATTGCCTTAATTCTTTAATTTATGACAGACTTGTCATAATTTATGATAGAAAATTATTTAAAGTGATTATTGCATTATTTAAGGTGCTCTCTTAGACGCTGAAGTAACTGCCTAATAATGATGAAGGAAAGCATGGTGATGATAATTGCTAATATTTATATAATGCTTAATAACTATGTCATACTCTATTCTGTGGCCTTTACATAAACTAACTTATTTCTTACAAAATTCCAATGAGTAAGCTATTATGATTGTTCCCATTTTATAAATTAGCAATCTAAGGCACAGATTTGAAGCCAAATTCTCTAATTATATGAAAACTAGACCCAACTAAAACACTTAACTTCAAAATGATGATATAATCATTCTATAGTATATCATTCATACACTTAGAAGTGAAGAATATATAGCAATATGAAAACTGCTTATGGTATATCATTAGGTGAAAAAAATCAGAACATGATATTATATTTTCACTCTGATTACACTTGTATAAAAGTCAGCTCTCTATAAAGCCAAGGACTAGAAGAGGCAGTATAACACTGTAAAAAGAATAAAACAAAATAGAGTTTCTGTGCCTAAGAGAATTAACATGGAGTCGGGAGGTCATTTTGGACATTAGTCTTAAGTAAATATCAGCCAGATAACACAAACTGCCAAAATATGCAAAGCCTCAAGCAACAATGTTCCTCAAAATCCTAAAGAACATCCAGATCCACAAACCACAAGATAAAGAACTCAGTAAACCACAAGATAAAGAACAGGGGCCTTGGAATACCCTAAATATTCACCAACCCCAAACAATTTAACTAGTCTTTTTCTTTTAAACTCCTTGCCTGGAAATGCCAAGATGGGACAGGCTTTGGTGACTACCTGGATCTGTGTTCGCAAACTGCAATTCTAATTCCCCCCATAAATGTGTCTGTTGCCTTGCAGCTTAGATTGCTGTTTCTTGTTTGACAACACCGTGTAGAATTTTGCTCCTTCAAATAACTCCCCTTCTACCTGTCCTTCGCTTCACTAATAAGCATATCCAAATATCCCTTGACTAATGCCAGCTTACTCACAGCAGAACATCCACCAACCACTGTCTTGGATTGCAGCCTCGAAGCCTCCGAAGTCACAACAGTCACCAAGTCCCAAGGCCTTTCTCTTCCTCAGCCTCCTCCATCTTTTCATAGCACATAAGCTTCTGTACTAGGACATTCTTTTTTGAACCTTGTCATTTTTATCTGAAACACTGTGATCCTCTGGTTCTTTCCTCCTTTACCAACTCCTCCATTGCTTGAAAGGACAGGAAACTTTTTACTCACCTTTTAACCTCAAAAATCAGAAGGTCTTCAAAACATCTTCAAAAGTGTCAACTGAATGGATGTTGACTTTACTGGCTCCACCACCTTCTACCTAAATGAAGGACTTGATCTTGTTTCCATCTGCAACTCTCTTTACCTTCTGTCCCTTGGCAATTCATTTATTCTAGTGGACCATCCTTAAATATAAATGAACTCCTAAGCTCCAGACCTAATTCCCAGCTGCCTGCTAGACATCTCCATACATATATCCTGCTGGCATCAATTCTTCTCACATATAAAAACACATCACCCTTCCTCCAATCAACCATTCTTCATACTTTCCTAGTTCTCCCTATAGTATATTATTTTCTCTAATTTTTCAGGCATGACCTCAATGCTAAGTCAGGCAAGATTCTGAAAAACACAGTTCCCAACTCCCTTTATTGCTCAATCTTCAACTTCTCAAGGTTCCAGAACAGGAACCCATGCCTTTTCCCAAATATATTCCATTCCTCCATCTATGGTGTCTGACCTGGATTTCAGTTCATCCATGAAATCTTCCCTGATGACTTCTAACCAGATGTGTTTTCTCAACCTTTAACACCTCATAATACTTGTTTTATAGTTGTCTTATGGCAGGTGTCAGTTTTGACAGCCTTATAGCTATGAGGTTGAACTACGTGAAATTGTTGATAGCTTTAACCTAAAAAAATTGGTTAAGCCTTACAATTCGACCTAATATTTCTGTGGGTTTCAAAGTTCCTAATAAAAGAACCATCTCCATGAAGGCATGGTCTGAGCTTTTCTTATCTTTCTTTCAGATTCCCTGGGAAGACCAGAACACTAGAAATGTTTAAGAAGGGTTTACCAAAATAGTGACTTTGAATCAACAACTTATACATACGTTTGTAACATCAATCATCCATAATGATTAGTCTAACTGAACATGAAATAACTGCTAATTATTTTATGAATCAGTCCAAATGGTAGAGATGAGTTGCTCTAGAACCTGAAAGTTCTGTAATATAAAATATTTGTGTTCAGGGAGCGGTTTTAAGATGAATTATTTGTGAAAGAAACATACTTAGATTTTGAGGTGGCAAGTATAGCAAAAAAGCTTTTAGTTGAGGGAAATAAAAAAAAAATCAAAATACTTTTTAGTACATGCACTTCCTTTATAAAAACAAATTGCCTAAAAGCAAAGCACAGCAGTTTGTGCACAATGAATATCTGCATCCCCACCAGCAGCAGGAGATACACTGGAGAATGCTGGGAGTGATTTGCATTTCTATAGTTTCCTGTGCCTGCCCACATTCTGAATGCCTTTCACAAAGCAATAAATACCATAATGGAGAAGGGACGATGACAGGATGTCAGTACAAGGACCCACTCAATGTCCCAGACGCAGCAGCCCTCCAGAGCACTGTAGCAGTCCCACACAGCTGCAAACACGAGTACCAATTAATCTGCGCTGGTTAAAGAAGGGGAAAACGGGGCTTCTTCAATGGGCACATGAACCACCTGCAGTAAGCATTTGTCTTCAAGTCTTTGTGGAAGGGGAACCTCAGGCACCCAACAAAGTGCTGGCCTCTACCTTAGGTGATGGCACTGTGTCATCTCTGCCCCAACTAGTTCTCTCTTGTCCCTGCAGAAATTACCTTTCCAAAGGGAAGGATGGAAAAGGCTATGGGCCTTTCATGGAATCAGGAGCCCTAGAGGAATTAAGGCATGGGGAGCACGGACAGTGTACAAGGTTTCAGTGATGCCAGGGAAACATCTCTTGAAACTTGGAAATATAAAACACAGAGGTTGTGTGTTTTTTCGCTTTGTTCCACTATATATCTAACCAGCTCTAAAGTTAGAAATGTGAAAGATTCTGGGTCCTGGGTGGGAAATCTCAAGCTTGCTGGGGAAGAAGGGCCCTGGTGGCCCGCACCTCTGCTGGCTCATGGAAACCAGCGGCAGCCTGACGTCTATCCTCCAGGGGTCACAATTGGGTTGCAAATACCTCACCATGCAGTGACTGAGCAGTGTGATTTGGAACAATTTATTTGAATCCTTCTTCATTAAGATTCAAATAGAATAAGTAAGGTAGAAATTAAACAGATACAGGGATGGTGCATGGCTGCGCCTGTCGTCAGTAAACATTGATTCACTGAGCCCAGTGCAGGCATTCGCTGGCTCTCTCACTCACTCAGTTGTTCTTCCAGTCCTTCCTGCTCGCTGTTTTAATGCATAATTAAGAAGGTCAGAATTAATGAAGCAGTGTGGAGTAAAGTTCAAGGAATCCCCAGGCACTATTTATTCTATTAGATCTCAGGCATGAATGTCAGATTGGCAGTGTAAGCGGCATAAGCAATGGGGCTGGCTGCAGCCCAGAAACAGTCCACCAAGAGAGACTCACCTGCAGTGTCAAGTCGTTCCCAAGCTCCCTCCCTGCGAAAATCACACGCAACTGGTCGGTTGGAACCCCCTGTCGCTTAGCAACCACCTCCTTGAGCTGGAAGATGCTGGTGTCAGAATCGACCTCCACTGGGAAACCATGGCTGGAGTTGAACCTGACAAACACTGACCAAGAAAATTGAAAGGGAGGAAAAAGAAAAGTGAGCATTCTTCAAAGCCCTTACTTGAGATTAACAGAATTCCTGCACTCACTTGCTCATCACCCACTCTTTAATGGATGCTGTGCATTTTCTTTCACTTAGAACCTAAAACTTAAAGCTATAAACATTTTTTTTAAATAGGAATTTTCCTATGAGATTTCTCCTTCATATAATAGTCAGTGACCCACAAAGCAAAATTGCATGCTCCCTTTGACATCCACCCTGGGAAACAAAGGGGCTCAAACAGAACACTTGTCTGGAATTCTAAGAGCCCCATGGGTTTATTTAGGAGATTCAGCTCTGACAGTCCGTACAAACTCACATTTCCTCCATGGTACTGCTCTTAATACAAATAAAAGGCACAGTGGTAGCAGTTATGGTCTAGCAGTGTTTGTGGTCTAGCAGCCACCTTATGGGCTGGAGTAAAGACTCACCCAGGGCTGTGTTTGTGTTTAGGAGCCCCAGACTTTGGTAGGTCCGGCCAAAGGCACAACTGGGATCAATAGAGACCTGCTTTTCTCTTCGTTTGCAACTAGTGACACTATTTATCTCATTGGAACTACTCTTCTCCTTGGGACACACAGGCTGAAAACCTTCCAGTTATTTTGTATGTTGCCTTCTCACTTCCCATTGCCATTTACACCTCTTCACCGTCTCCCATTTTAGTCCTCTGGTTTCCATTCCTCTGTCATTACTCTAAGTTAGGCTCTCAGTAAACCTTATCTGGACTCTGGTAATAGCCAACTGGACTCTTGAGGTACCCTCTTTACTTTCAAAATGCCCTACATATCTTTGCAACAAAAACTTCATTGAAACAGAGCTCTGACCATGTCAGACCAACTCAACTCTTTCCAGGGGTCACATTGTCTGAATGAGAGAGAAATCTTAGCCCCCCATACCCCACTCCCCCCACCATCTCATCTGGCACGAACTTGTTTTCCCAACATGTTCTCTAACAGTCTTCATCTGTACTCTGCTAAATTAAATGCTCCCAGAAAACAACTGCACCATCTCTTGTCTTTATCCCTGCCATCCCCTCATTCATCTGTGCCTCTTGAAATCCTGTCCACCATCATGGTCCATCTCAAATGTGACCTCCTCCAAGATGCCTCTTGCTATCAACTCAGTCAAGACTGACCTTGGCGGGACTTCTGGAGAAGATGGCGGCTTAGTAAGGTGCGCGCGTCTTAGTTACTCCTCCAGAACAACTACTAAATAACTAGAAACAGTACAGAACAGCTCCCACAGCCACGACAGAGACCGGACACACAGTGTACACCAGTCTGGAACGGCTGGACCGGCTACGAGACTCCGCTGCGGTGAGGTCCCCGAGCGGCGCGAGCTTCCCTGGGTCACGGCGGCTGGCGGCCGGTGCCCCTCCCTCCCTCCTTCCCGGTCCAGCTGAGAGACTTGGAGAGATGAGTTCCCCAAGCCGCGGTGGCTGACGGCCGGTGCCCATCCCTCACGGGCGGCTTCCCAGGCAGGCTGGAAGCTTCGGATCAGCGGTTCCCCAAGCCATGGCGGCTAGTGGCCCTCCCCCACGCGCAACTTCCGGGGCCGGCTGGGAGCCTCGGATCAGCGGTTCCTCAAGCCACGGCGGCCGGTGACCGGAGCCCCTCCCACACACACAGTTTCACGGGTCAGCTGGGAACCTTGGATCGGCAGTTCCCCAAGCCGCAGTGGCCCTCCCACACGCAGTTTTCAGGGCCAGCTGGGAGATTTGGATCGGCAGTTCCCCAAGCCGCGGCGGCCGGCGCCCCTCCCCCCTGTGCGGCTTCCCGGGCTGGCTGGGAGCATTGGAACAGTGGTTCCCCAAGCCGCGGTGGCCGGTGACTGGAGCCCCTTCCACACACGCAGCTTCCCAGGCCGGCTGGGAGCCTCGGAAGAGCGGTTCCCCAAGCCACGGCGGCTGGCACCCTCCCCCACAGGCGACTTCCCGGAGGGAAAGGAAAGAGTCTCCAACAGTAGTAGAGACTGAGCCCAACCTAACACCAATAGTGGCATTAATGAACAACATCTGACTACTAAAAATAGGCCCTCAGCTCAGGGGAAACTGATCAAGGCGGAAGTCGCCGATTGGGCTAACTGAAAAAGAGGAAAGGGGGCGAAACAGAGCCCTCTGCAGCTGTTTCTACGGAGGCTTCGTTGCCTCTGGGCTCAGCCCTGGCATTACACAGGTTGCAATTGCCCCGAACGCAGAAACAGGCTGCTTTCAGGGCTCTCTACCACCAGAACCTTCCCCTCGGGAGGGGTGAAACGCAACTCAGGTGGAATCCCTCTCTCAAGGAATTCAGATCCCAGGACTTCACAATTTGAAGCCATTAAAACCAACCTACAAACATTCCTCTGTCTCCACCGCACACCCAGCAGTGAGAGTCTTCCAAAGGTAAAGGAGCCACAACATCTTTTGCTGGTGGGACCTGGAGACAGACAAGCACCACATACTGGGCAGGATAACAAAAACAGAGCACAGAGACTTCACAGGAAAGTCTTTACCTGCTGGGTCCCACACTCAGGGAAATCTGATTAAATGCCCAGACGCCAGCAAAAAATAAATCACACCAGGAAAATTGAAGATATGGCCCAATCAAAGGAACAAACCAATAGCTCAAATGAGATATAGGAGCTGAGACAACTAATTCTGAATATACAAACAGAAATGGAAAACCTCTTCAAAAACCAAATCAATACATTGAGGGAGGACTAGAAGAAGGCATGGGATGAATAAAAAGAAGAAACGGAAAGTCTGAAAAAACAAATCACAGAACTTATGGGAATGAAAGATGCAGTAGAAGAGATGAAAAAAACAATGGAAACCTACAATGGTAGATTTCAGGAGACAGAGGTTAGAATTAGTGAACTGGAGGATGGAACATCTGAAATCCAAAAAGAAACAGAAACTAGAATTTGTGACCAAGAGACCAGCTCTGCAAGAAATACTAAAGGGAGCACCAGAGTCAGATACAAAAAGACAGAAGAGAGAGGTATGGAGAAGAGTGTAGAAAGAAGGAAAATCAGATATGATATATATAATACAAAAGGCAAAATGGTAGAGGAAAGTATTACTCAAACAGTAATAACACTAAATTAATGGACTGAATCCCCCAATCAAAAGACATAGACTGGCAGAATGGATTAAAAAACAGGATCCTTCTATATGCTGTCTACAGGAAACACATCTTAGACCCAAAGATAAACATAGGTTGAAAGTGAAAGGTTGGGAAAAGATATTTCATGCAAATAACAACCAGAAAAGAGCAGGAGTAGCTATACTAATATCCAACAAATTAGACTTCAAATGTAAAACAGTTAAAAGAGACAAAGAAGGATACTATCTACTAATAAAAGGAACAATTCAACAAGAAGACATAACAATCATAAATATTTATGCACCGAACCAGAATGCCCCAAAATACGTGAGGCAAACACTGCAAATACTGAAAAGGGAAATAGACACATCTACCATAGTAGTTGGAGACTTCAATTCCCCACCCTCATCAATGGACAGAACATCTAGACAGAGGATCAATAAAGAAACAGAGAATTTGAATATTACAATAAATGAGCTAGACTTAACAGACATTTATAGGACATTACACCCCACAACAGCAGGATACACCTTTTTTTCAAGTGCTCATGGATCATTCTCAAAGATAGACCATATGCTGGGCCACAAAGCAAGTCTCAACAAATTTAAAAAGATTGAAATCATACACAACACTTTCTCAGATCATAAAGGAATGAAGTTGGAAATAATAATAGGCAGAGTGTCAGAAAATTCACAAATACGTGGAGGCTCAACAACACACTCTTAAACAACCAATTTCAAGGAAGAAATTACAAGAGAAATTAGTAAATATCTCGAGGCGAATGAAAATGAAAACACAACATATCAAAACCTATGGGACACAACAAAGGCAGTGCTAAGAGGGAAATTTATTGCCCTAAATGCCTATATAAGAAAAGAAGAAAGGGCAAAAATTTGGGAATTAACTGTCCACTTGGAAGAACTGGAGAAAGAACAGCAAACTAACCCCAAAGCAAGCAAAAGGAAAGAAATAACAAAGACTAGAGCAGAAATAAATGAAATTGAGAACATGAAAACAATAGAGAAAATCAATAAGACTAAAAGTTGGTTCTATGAGAAAATCAACAAGATTGATGGGCCCTTAGCAAGATTGACAAAAAGAAGAAGAGAGAGGATGCAAATAAATAAGATCAGAAATGGAAGACGAGATGTAACCACTGACCTCACAGAAATAAAGGAGGTATTAACAGGATACTATGAACAAATTTATGCTAATAAATACGACAGTGTAGATGAAATGGACAAGTTCCTAGAAAGGTATGAACAACCAACTTTGACTCAAGGAGAAATAGATGACCTCAATAAACCAATCACAAGTAAAGAAATTGAATCAGTCATTCAAAAGCTTCCCAAAAAGAAAAGTCCATGACCAGACGGCTTTACATGTGAATTCTACCAAACATTCCAGAAAGAATTAGTACCAACTCTCCTTAAACTCTTCAAAAAAATCAAAGTGGAGGGAAAGCTACCTAATTCATTCTATGAAGCCAACATCACCCTCATACCAAAACCAGGCAAAGATATTACAAAAAAAGAAAACTACAGACCAATCTCTCTAATGAATATAGATGCAAAAATCCTCAACAAAATTCTAGCAAATTGAATCCAGCAACACATTAAAAGAATTATACATCATGACCAAGTAGGATTCATCCCAGGTATGCAAGGATGGTTCAACATAAGAAAATCAATTAATGTAATACACCATATCAACAAATCAAAGCAGAAAAATCACATGATCATCTCAATTGATGCAGAGAAGGCATCTGACAAGATTCAACATCCTTTCCTGTTGAAAACACTTCAAAGGATAGGAATACAAGGGAACTC
The DNA here is from genome assembly GCF_023851605.1 of Tamandua tetradactyla. NCBI lineage: Eukaryota > Metazoa > Chordata > Mammalia > Pilosa > Myrmecophagidae > Tamandua > Tamandua tetradactyla. Next base: position 66,141,929 of record NC_135337.1, read on the forward strand.
CCTTAAAATGATAAAGGGAATATATGAAAAACCCACAGCTAATATTATCCTCAATGGGGAAAAACTGAAAACTTTCCCCCTAAGATCAGGAACAAGACAAGGATGTCCACTATCACCACTGTTATTCGACATGGTGTTGGAGGTTCTAGCCAGAGCAATTAGACAAGAAAAAGAAACACAAGTTATCAAAATTGGAAAGGAAGAAGTAAAACTCACTGTTTTCAGACGATATGATACTATACTCAAAAACCTGGAAAAATCCACAACAAAACTATTAGAGCTAATAAATGAGTACAGCAAAGTAGCAGGTTACAAGATCTGTAGTGTTTCTATACACTAGCAATGAACAAGCTGAGGGGGAAATCAAGAAACGAATTCCATTTACACTTGCAACTAAAAGAATAAAATACTTAGGAATAAATTTAACTAAAGAGACAAAGACCTATACAAAGAACTACAAAAAACTGTTAAAAGAAATCACAGAAGACCTAAATAGATGGAAGGGCATACCGCGTTCATGGATTGGAAGACTAAATATAGTTAAGATGTCAATCCTACCTAAATTGATTTAAAGATTCAATGCAATACCTATCAAAATCCCAACAACTTATTTTTCAGAAATAGAAAAACCAATAAGCAAATTTATCTGGAAGGGCAGGGTGCCCGAATTGCTAAAAGTATCTTGAGGTAAAAAAACGAAGCTGGAGGTCTCACGCTGCCGGACTTTAAGGCATATTATGAACCCACATTGGTCAAAACAGCATGGTACTGGCATAAAGATAGATATATCAATCAATGGAATCGAATAGAGTGCTCAGATATAGACCCTCTCATCTATGGACATTTGATCTTTGATAAGGCAGCCAAGCCAACTCACCTGGGACAGAACAGTCTCTTCAATAAATGGTGCCTAGAGAACTGGATATCCATATGCAAAAGAATGAAAGAGGACCCGTATCTCACACACTATACAAAAGTTAACTCAAAATGGATCAAAGATCTAAACATTAGGTCTAAGACCATAAAACAGTTAGAGGAAAATGTAGGAAGATATCTTATGAATCTTATAATTGGAGGCGGTTTTATGGACCTTAAACCTAAAGCAAGAGCACTGAAGAAAGAAATAAATAAATGGGAGCTCCTCAAAATTAAACACTTTTGTGCATCGAAGAACTTCATCAAGAAAGTAGAAAGACAGCCTACACAATGGGAGACAATATTTGGAAATGATATATCAGATAAAGGTCTAGTATCCAGAATTTATAAAGAGATTGTTCAACTCAACAACAAAAAGACAGCCAACCCAATTACAAAATGGGAAAAAGACTTGAACAGACACCTACCAGAAGAGGAAATACAAATGGCCAAAAGGCACATGAAGAGATGCTCAATGTCCCTGGCTATTAGTGAAATGCAAATCAAAACCACAATGAGATATCATCTCACACCCACCAGAATGGCCATTATCAACAACAACAAAAAATGACAAGTGCTGGAGAGGATGTGGAGAAAGAGGCACACTTTTCCACCATTGGTGGGAATGTCAAATGGTGCAACCACTGTGGAAGGCAGTTTGGCAGTTCCTCAAAAAGCTGAATATAGAATTGCCATACGACCCAGCAGTACCATTGCTAGGTATCTACTCAGAGGACTTAAGGGTAAAGACACAAACGGACATTTGCACACCAATGTTTATAGCAGCATTATTTACAATTGCAAAGAGATGGAAACAGCCAAAATGTCCATCAACAGACGAGTGGCTAAACAAACTGTGGTATATACATACGATGGAATATTATGCAGCTTTAAGACAGGATAAACTTATGAAGCATGTAATAACATGGATGGACCTAGAGAACATTATGCTGAGTGAGTCTAGCCAAAAACTAAAGGACAAATGCTGTATGGTCCCACTGATGTGAACCGACATTAGAGAATAAACTTGGAATATGGCATCGGTAACAGAGTCCAGCAGGAGTTAGAAACAGGGTAAGATAATGGGTAATTGGAGCTGAAGGGATACAGACTGTGCAACAGGACTGGATACAAAAATTCAAAAATGGACAGCACAATACTACCTAATTGTAATGTAAGTATGTTAAAACACTGAATGAAGCTGCATCTGAGCTATAGTTTTGGTTTTTTTTCTGTATTTTTTATTTTTGTCTTTTTCTCTGTATTATCATTTTATTTCTTTTTCTGTTATCTTGCTATTTCTTTTTCTAAATTGATGCAAATGTACTAAGAAATGATGATCATACACCTATGTGATGATATTAAGAATTACTGATTGCATATGTAGAATGGAATAATTTCTAAATGTTGTGTTTGTTAATTTTTTTAATTAAAAAAAAAAAGAGGAAAAAAAATCCTAATCCTAAAAAAAAAACAAAAGACTGACCTTGGCCTCATCTGAGCCCAGTGGCATTTACAATATAGGATGCATACTACTCATCCCATTTGGTTCTTGGAAGTATTATAGCACAGAGGTTAAAAATGCACAATTCAGAATCGGAAATATCCATACACTGACCCTGTGTGGTTCTTTATTGGCTTAAGAGGCTGGTGGGAAAAATACTGAATGTTGCTCCCTAAGACTGAATTCCCTAATCTTTAAAAACACAGAGGGTGATATGTGTCAAGTTAAATATTAGTTATAGTGTTTACAACTGTCACATAGTAGGCTTCAAAAATAATGGATATTTACTCATGTCTTAGCTTTTTAAACTTTTTGTATATATTTTACCTTTCTTAGAAGATTATAAACTCCCCAAGGGCAGGTACTATAGTTTTTGTATTGCTGTATCTTTGAATATATCTTACCAGTTCTCAATTCAAATGTGAGATAGTCCAACTAATAATAATTATAATAAAATAACAATGTGAAACATACCTGAATGTTTACTATGTGCCTGATGCTATACTTTATATATGCTATTTCTGAGCCACCCTATGAGTCTGACATGATAAGTAGAATTATCCATATTTAAAAAACATTAAATGAAGACCTAGAGGATTATAACTTACCAAAGGACATCAGCTACTTTGGTATGGAATTCAGATTCAGATTCAGTTCAGTCTAACTCCAAAGCCTGTTTCATTTGTATTTAATAAACTGCCTAAAATTTTGTCAGAAGAAAGTCCCATTCTTTTCCTGTTTGTAAAAAATGAAAAACAACAACAGCAAATATGTTTTATAACATTATGGGAATACTCCTTTTGGAGGTAAATAGTAGAAAATGGGATTTAAAAAAATAAAAACTTCAGTGAGGAACTAAGAACGAAGAACAATGAACAATGGTTCTAAGACACAGTGAGACAGAAATGACACTAAAATGGGAGCAGGTGAAATAATAGGACACTACAAATGCAAAAGGTTGGCATATTATCCCAGCATGGAAAACATTTAGATACAGCAAGGATTAGCAGTGACAAAGTGTTTCAAATAAAGAAAATTTATGACAAAATACCAATTAGAGAGGAAAAGATGCTTTTGATGAACTCTTAAGTAGATCTAGTGTGACACCTTTGAAAGTAGAGGGGGAGAAATAAAAATGTATTGGAAGCCCTTGAGGTACATTCACAGACTCCCTAATCAGAGAGCATAAGACAGCCAGTTCATCAGATGACACACAGGACAAGTTAGAGGTTATGAGGGGAAAAAAGAGATATGGTTCCGGTTCTAAATTTTATTTTCTACTACTAAAAAGACTTAAAAAAAACAGCAAAACATCCTAGGGGCAACATGGGAAGAAGCATCTAGGACTCCGCAATAGCTACTAAAAGAGGATAAAAATTTCAGGAGATATGTTGATTTTTCTCCAGAGGGTCAAATCATGGGAATTCCACCATAAGGTCAAGAATCATTAAAAAATAATAATAATATTAAAGGGAAAAATGCAAAAATCATAGTAACTCTGTACAACTATTCATGTTGTCAGTACCTAAATTTTTTTTTCTATAAGGAGAAATATTAAAGTTTTCAAGCTAAGTTTGAATTTGGATAAATCATGTAAATATTTTACAATGAATATTTTTGAAAAGCAGGTCACACATACAAAATAATAGTAATTTAAAATGGAAAGACTGATCAATTCATAGCAGGTATTTGGACAACTGAAATATTTGCATGGATAAGAATAAACAGCATAAGAAAGCCATCTGGTCAGTAGGCAAATGCCTTTATGGGGAAATGGCCAATGCTTGGCAGTATCATACTTTCTATGGGTTTCAACTTTTTTTTTTGAGAGATTCATTAGGTCCCAGTAGTGCTAGTACCTTACTCAGCCATGATTACCAAAAGAGAGAAGAGGGAAACATCCTATCCTTCCCCTCTACCGCCTCGTTAAAAACCATAGAAAGCAGAATGTCTTTGGAGCCAGGAAAAGAGAAGTTTGAATCCTGGTTGTACCACTTGCAAATTTTATGATTTAGGACAAGTTATCCAGTCATCCTGAGTTCAGCTCCTTTATCTGTTAAATGGGGATAATGTATATGACTACAAATGCCTGTTAAAAAAGATTTATTGAGATTATTGACGTATTTGAAAATTTTAGAAAGAGTCCTTAGGAGAGAACTGGCACTAAGTCCATGCTCCAAAAATAATTGCCTAATTTCAGTCACCTAAAAGTAGAACTCATTGAAGAATCATCAGTTGTATCGTAACTAAGGCAGATTAGATGGGCTGTGTAATGGATAGAACGGTAAATATTAAATAAAGTAGCCTATTTTTTTCTGGTTCTTGCACCTCTTCACGATCAAAAGAAAATTATCATGGGACAAAGAGAGATGATAGAGAATTTAGCTTGTTTCCATTTTTAGAGATTTAATGATATATTAAAAGTTAAGGAATGCATTATTCTAATGATACTATTATAGCATCAGAAACAAACTCCATTAACATTATCAATGATATACATTGTCAATAAACACTATAATGCATCAATAAGAAAAAAGATAAGACACAACCATGCAGTTAAAAAAAATCATATTCAGATAAATATTTCAGTGCTGCTAATTATGTTTGCAATTACGTTATTCCTAAATAGGGTTCTGTAGATCCAAAGGATAATGAGGTAACTGGGAAGAAAGAAGGGGGGGAATCGCTGGCTCATGCATGCTTACGTGTCCTTCAATCCTGTCTTATTTGCCCAGTATGACTGTGTTGTAAATTTTTGAATTATAACTGTAGTAGTCTAGTATCACTCATTGATGATTAAAATCCTTACATGATTCCGGCTTCCTCCCAAGCATCTATGTGACTACTCCTGCATGAGGGCAGTCAGGTGACTTAAGAGGTGCTGAGTCACCCTTCACCCACCCCTAGGAGTGGACTCTGATGAGTCAGCATTATCTGGGTCACAGTGATTTGTGCAGGCACGGACAAGCATTCAGCTCCTGGCACACCCCTGGTCCCAGTGACAGATTCGGTAAAATGTAGATGAAATAGAGTGGATCAATCAGGGTGAAATTCAGGACTTGTCAAAGGCTTGGTAACAAGGAACGTCATGTGAAGCTTAGTAATGCCTGTGCCATTTTGCTACCATGAAGGAAGCCACCCTAAGAACAAAGTCAATGGAGAACGGGATTGCTGAGAGAAGCAAAGGAAAACAGTGAATACTGGTGAGACTCCATATAAAACTTACTTTTGTTTGCTTCTTCATTCTTATTTGCAAAGGATTTCTATCCAGAATTGTAATAACTGTCAGTATTATAATTCCATTGCGATGTAACACATTTTCATAGAAAACTAATTTAACATGGTTTTTACTTGATATTCTTATTTGAAAATCCAACTCTCCCCCAAATTTCCACACTACCCCATCTCCAGGGCCATGTGATTTCACATGTGAAAAGCTATAAGTACATACTCTAATTAGGCACAGTTAGTATATAGAGGAATAGAAAATGCAATGTAGTTACCTTACAGGTACTAGCATCATGAAAACAGCTATTGGACTAATTGTAAGAAGAAGTCACTACCATTAGATATTTTTGACATTATTATGGCTTGTGATCAATTTATCAGAGTCAAGGATAAGCCACATTCTAATCATTTGGTTGTTATATCATAGCTGTATATAAAATGAATCTAAAGTAAACTTGCTAGAATATAAATAAAAGCAAGCACAACCAAAATCAGGGCCAGGAGGAATATTCAAAAATAGTGCAGACACAGCTCTCTTTAAAGTCTTCAGAGAGAAAAAATATTCCTCACCCAGTAAGTGTAATTAATTCTATTTAACAAAATTTCTTCTCAAGTTCTATTAGAAGTTCTATAGAAAACTCTGTAAGTTCTCTAAGAAGCTGCCAGTAGTGGACAGAGGACCTCATGCTCTTTAAAGCACATGCCCCACGACCAGGCCACATCCTTTCCCCCTCATGCTTATGGTGACTAAAAAGATGAACAAATATAGAATACGCTTTGTTATGTATATCCACTTGCCCTGAATCATTTAGTATATTTACTATATAGGGAGCAAAATCTGTTTTAATCCTAATTCCCTACACTCATATTTTAAATCACTTTAAAGGAATGCAACATATTAGGCATTTATTATGTGACTCCACTAATGAATATTCATAATATACTTCAAGGCATTAAAATTAATTATAACACTAAATTACTACATCCACATATACACAAATCTTCTTTTGTAATTATCTCTTGGACTTTAGTGTGTACATATGCAATTTAAGAAATAACAATACAGGAAAGAGTCATATATGCATGATAAATGCCTAGCATGTTGTACATGCATGTGTATCTTTCCTATGTAATTAAGTCTTAGACAAAATTTCTTACATGAAAGTTAACAATTTATTGACTAATATTTATTATATGCATTTCACACATACACACATATATATATGCACACATATTTTATACACATAACACACATTTTTTTTGTGAAGCTAGCTAGATGAATGGATCACCAAATTGTATACTCTTATACATTGTAAACTAGAACTTTAATCACTTACTCCTAAACTGAGGAAAATAGAAAGGATGATGCCAGAGAGCAACAATTTAAGACTAAAGTGAGTAGGAAGTTATAATGTGACCAGCACTTAAAAAATATATAGACACCTACTATCTGTCATACAGGTCAATTCTGCCTCAAAATGAAAAACTAAGAAGAAAGCTAACCACATACAATATCTTGTGAAACAACACTTTATATAGATAAGATATAAAACAACAACAACCAAAATATGTCAAGATAAGGTTTGTGTTTGGATGATTCAAATTTCCTTAAAAGGACAACAGAACAAGTTGTCACAGAACAACTTTCCTGTGAAAACAGTCTCTGAGGCTCGTATGAACCTACTTTCAATGACTTCAATGACTACATAGACTACATAAAGCGCCAGCCCACACTTGAGACTGCATTCTCGAACTCGGAGATGTTGAACTCCCGTCTACACCAAGTTGAGACCATAACAACGGCCTCTATCCAGACCTGAATCAGGGATCAAGCTCAACTGGCAGGAATTTCCATACTGCACCTTGTTTACCAACCCTTCTTCCTCAATCTATACTCCAGCTTTCAAGGTCTAGCACATCAGGCCTTTCCTTGAGTGATGCCCCAAGAAAAGGCATCATGAAGACAGCCATTGGACTAACCATCAGAATGCTACAAAAATATCCCCCTAGCAACAGAGAAAAGAAAGATTTTAACTTCCACAATCTTTTCAGAACAAAGTGAGAAGCTGCAAGTGGTGGCTGAAGTCCTACTTCATGTTTAAACTAATCTAGTCTATGGTCATCTATTTTCTACCCCCATGAACAGAGCTTACAGCATAAGCTCTAGAATTGGACTGCAGTTTTAGAATCACAGCTTCCCTTTAAGTGACCTTGCATAAGCAATTTAACCTTCATTGGGTTGTTATAAGGCTGCAAGTTATAGTTAGCTACTGCTGTTTTTCAGCTGTCTCCCGTATCACGTAACAAAGCACTTGATTATAGGCTGTCTGATATCATCCTTTAATAGTTTCTTATGTAACCCTTGATTCCCAACAATTCTGAGTCCTTTCGGTTTAGAAGGCATATTTAGTGTCCCCACATTTACCCCCACAGTGTGAAACAGATAAAGATCAGGATTTTTGCTTTTGGTAATGACTAACATGCTATCAGACCAAGCTCCCTGAAGAAAGAAGCTATAAAATCTGGACTTTGTTTAAAAAAAAAAAAAAAGGCACATACTTGAAGGCAAAGAAAATTGAATAAAAGAAGTAACATTCTGGTAGGAAGTGCATGCCAGGAGGAGGGAAGTTATATAAAGTGAGAAGTGAGTGCTCATTTTCACAGCTTTTAGCCTGAAGCCAGATGCAGTCGCCCCGGCATGTGGGAGAGCAGACACGCGGCAGGCAAAACCACAGTCTTTCTGCCTAGGAACCAGACATGAGAATCTGAGGAAACCATTGCCTCTGGGAAGAGTGGAGGAAGTCCAAGAAGGAAAGGAGTCAGAGAGACATCTCCAAATTCCATACGCCCACATCTCTGGCTGACCACTGAACAAGGAGGGTGGATGACAGACTCAAAGTGGCTCAGTTAAGGGAGGCGGGCTACCATCCCCACTCTGCACAGAGGGATTTCCTTCCAAGGAGCACAGGGTGGAAAAGACGAGAAACCTGCCAGTCACCACCTCAGCATGCCAAGGTCAGCATCAACTGTGGCCAAGTTCACCTGCACCAAGAAGCCACGTTGCCACTGGGCATCCCAAGGTGACATGATGAAAATGGCCTTACACCTCTGGGTCTTCCTCCCAGCAGACATGCCCTCTAAGACATGATAGTGGGGATGCTTCAAACTAAAGGGAATTGACATCAGATGGAAATTCAGATTCTCAGAAAGGACTACAAGCATCAGAAATGCTAATATCTGAATAAACACAAAAGACAATTACACTAGTCTTCATTGTTGCCATATTCATCTTAATTTCTTTATAACCCATATGATTGTTTAAAACAAAAATACAATATTTTCAGTTTATAACTTATATAAATATAACACATGGCAATTGCAGCATGTAGGATGCAAGTGATAGATATGGTCTGTGTGGCTGTAAGCCCACATGTAATGAGAAGTGGTAAAATATTAGCAGAAAGAAGAATGAAAACAGTTAAGGGATAAAGATTATAATTCTTAGATCAAAGGCTCAAAAGACAACTGAATCAAAATATAGAGCTAAAGAACAAATAAAAATTATAATAGAATTCTAAAAATAATTTCTCCCCAGAAGGATGAAATGAGGAACAGGAATAAAACGCATGGATAAATAGAAAAAAAATACAAATAAAATGATAGGGCCAAACTCAACCATATCACATAGAATTTTAATGAGTTGAATATTCCAACAGAGGAGAGATTGTCAGAATGGATAAAAGGAAGTAGATTCAACTATATACTGTCTACAAAGGCTACATTTTAAATATCAAGACAAATAGTTTGAAACTAAAGGATTAAAAAGATATACCAAGCAAAAAGCATAAGAAGGAAAGTGCTACAATATGAATATCAGATAAAATGGATTCAAAGAAAATATATATAACAAAAAATAGAGACATTCAAACTGTGTTATCAACAAAAGGGAATGTAGGGAGGAAGGTTCAAGAATCACAGTTCAGCCCTCCCACACCTTGCCCTCTTTAATTTCGGAGAGTTGGCTTGTACCTCATTTGGAAAACAGGGTGAGACTTTCCTACCCTTCCTCGAGAGTAAGGGACCATGAGTCTTAGGCAATAGCAACTGAAGACATCACCTATGGCTTCAAGGCAGCTGCTTTTGATTCTCTGACAAATACGTAACATCCAGTCAGAATTCCCATTGGACTTTGCATCAGGTCCTTTTCCGCCTCTCTCTCTGTTTTCTCAAAGTAATTCTTCCATTTTCTCCCTTAATCATTTAGTTGGAGACACTCTATGGGAGGTAAGGAAAAGAAATTAAGAATCTATATACCCAGAGGTGTTTAATAAGACTGTGGATTCTGGAACCACACTGACTGGCATCTACCTCATAAGGTTGTTGGGAAAAGTAAATGAATTAATAAATGGAAAACATTTTAGAAGGGTGACTAATACATTTTAAGTTTAAATAATTATTATCTCATATCTAAGGTCCAATACGTAGCTTGAAAACTATTATGATTACTATGTCAATGGCACAATATTAATATTTGGCTAACTAAAAAATATATCTTTTATTTTCTTTCAATAAGGAAAAGATTTTTCAAATGGGGTTCTACTTCACTGTGCTTCATACGATACTGTAATTGATCTAAAATGAATTTAGTATACTCATAAGGACACCTTCTGTTTGGCTACAGCCCTCTTTACAAAGGGCTTTCAGAGACATCTCAGTTCATCTTCACACCAGCACTGAGAGATCATTGGGACAGCATCTACTCTTCCAACTTTTTAAATGAAGAAACTGAAGCACAAGGAGGAAAAGTGTTTCTTCTTAGACTTACAAGAAAAGGAATTAGGACCTCAGTGTCCTGAACCCCCTCCTTTATGTAGCTGACTTTCACACTGGACTATGTGTTCTTCTGAGGGTCTAAAAACATGTATCAAGGGAAGGTAAATCTCCCCACCTTCCATTCCTCATGTACCCTTCCTTAAAATCAGTATGCCTGAAAATATATTTATGGCTTAGGTAGTGTGATAGGTATTTTGTGCTACCTTCCATTCAAAATCAACATGTTTCCATTTTATAAAAGAAAGTCATCTTGCTCACCATTCCTCAGGGTCACTATGATGTGTCGCTGCAGGGTGTCAAAAAAGGACAACTTAAGTTATTGATGACTGCAGAGCCTCTTTTAACCAAGGCCCCATTAAACCCATAGGAAAGTTTTATTTCTTTCACAGTAGCATGAAGTGTGGCATTAGGAACACCATATTTTCAGCCCTGTTGGGCTGTTAGGAATCCAGATGTGCAGTCAAGAGGTACAAAAGAGCTGCCAATTTTCATTTAACAATCCCAACTCTTACATTCTTCAGTATTGTTAAAGAAGTAACTCTTTCTCAATAAAGTTGCAGTAAAACAAAGCCAAGAAGGCCATAATACTGGAGGTGGCAGTGTCTTATCTCATACTGGGAACTAACTTTTGTCATGGTTCTATTCCTTACCTAACTATCCATCCATCCACCCACCTAACAATTAACCCGCCCACCCACTGGCCCATCCATCCATCCACCCACCCACCTATCCATACACCCATCCATCCATCCATCCACCCATCCATCCAACCATCCATCCATCCAACCATCCATCCATCCATCCACCCACCAACTCAACCATTTTTAGTATAAAATTTCAAATATAACATTTTTTTTTTCTGGCAATGTCTTATTTGGTTGACTGATTTGACAAGAAGACTAGTTTGGCCAATCATATGACATGATTTCCATAAACTGAGTAAGTTATACACATAGCTCCAAGATTTTGAACAAAGCATATCTAAAGTAAGATTAAAAACATTTAATCATAAATATTGCATTGGCAAAGGTGTACTGAAATGAACAATATTTCAATATTCCCAACCTCTTCTAAATTTATCTGATTGAAAAAAATTCCCCTAAATTAAAGAATAGCAGACATAATTAATTGTCAGTTAAAAAAATAAATCTTGGTAAAGCCTTTTTGATACACTGCCCAGAAACTGTGAAAGTAAATGGCTCTCTATGATTGTTTTCCAAATCAGGTGGTTGCAAATCCTTTGCTTTCAACAAAATTAAAGGTGGGCTTAATTGAGTTATTGATTGAGAGATCCCTGGGGAAACAATGTAATGGTGACTTAGTCAGTTTTGAGATATTATAAATTCAAAAACATTTAAAGAATGCAGTTACAGTGCAACATTAAAATCCCTTCTATTTCCATATACTTATTTATTAGAACAAAGGCTTACAACTATAAAAATTAAGACAATGAAAAGAACGACTCTAGAACTTGTTTAATTCTAGCACTAAGTAATATTCATTCACAGACATATGTCACCAATAAGGACATATTAATCAATTAATTAAGAGATGCATTTCCAATATAACTTTTGTTTAACCATTGTTTGTTAAGAATACAAATTATTAAATGCAAATATATGATATTTATATTGTTTGAATAATCTGTACTAAAAATGACACTAATGATAGTCAATCTATTAGAAAGTGTCAATAACGAGGATTATGATTATCAGAGAATTTTAAAACATCTTAGATTTCAATTTTTGTAAATTTTTTGCAGTGATGTCTTTCAGGGTGATGTTAAGGAAATTTAAAACACAAAGTTATGTTACACTAGGATGGAATTCTGTGGGGGCGTGGTATAGAAATATAAGTTCAAGGAGAAAAAGAAACAATTTAATTTTTTTATTAAAAAGAGAACAAAGAACAAATCATCATAGTTTTTTTAATATTCCACTGAAAATCTTTTTAAAAATACAACTGTTTTATCATTTAATTGTTTATATTAACAGTATGAAATATTGCAACTTTTTAAACCTAAAATAAATTTTTATATCAAGTTTAAAATATGCAGAAGGTACATAGTTTTACAAAATAAATAATTTTATGCTATACACAAGTGAAATATTTGAAGTCTGTTGACTAATATAAAGGTAGGCTAAAAACCAATGAGGCTGATTAATCCAAACAAAGAAATAAAAACTACACCAAACTTCAAACTTCATGTCATCCTATTTAGAGGCAATTGATGAAGCTAAACAGTCATTTAATGGTTCAGAGACAAGCTGAAATATTCATCGGAGGATGAAATATTTTTCATAGATAATTTTTCTTTGCATTTTTATATAGAAAGTTTTGAATCACTTTTCTCAATTGCTTCAATAAAAAATGTTTACAAGGATATCTAAGAAAAATGCTTTCCCAAACAGGAATACTTTGTAAGGAAAAATTAGTCTTGTATAAAAATATTTCAAGGTTAAGCATTCCTAATACATGTCTTTCCCTCCCAGAGATAGGATAGCAAGTTCTGTGAAAAAATTACTTAGCCCCAGCTTTTTGTTGTTTTGCTGAAACAGGTCTTTACAGGCCTTATCTCTCAATTTTATTTGCCATAAATAAATTTTCCAAGTGGAACAATGATGAATTTATTTCATTAATTTTTAAGAGAAAGAAAGCATATAATTAAGTATTTGTATTGAGTAAAATTAATAAGGGAAAAAGTAAATATTTTTATTGTGAGTCAAAATAAATTATTGATTTATGTACTAAAAATAATTTGATATATTCCAAAGCCAGCATCACATTCCTTTTGAGCTAATGTTGCCTGACACATAAGAAGCACTCATTAAACGATAGTAGTACCAACATCCTTACATGTTTTATTGACTTATAAAATCCATTTTTAATGGTTACCAACATGGGCACATAGATGGTCAGTAAAAGGAACTCTTTAGCCCACAGACTAAAGTTTGCAATACAAATTTATTCCCAAACTTTAAATAAAAACTCCACTTGCAAATGTATTTTCCAACATCTCAGCAAAGATTTACAAGCAGTGGCACACACTACTCAGTATATACCACTGTTAAGCAAAAGTTCAAAAACAGAGGGTCTAGTATCCTCAAAAGTAAAATTAGTATCAGTGTTCACCATAACGGGTTGTATGGGGATTCAAACTATATTTAAAATTCTTAGACTAATGCATAGTAGATAGTAAGCACTCAATAAATGTTAGCAGCTATTACTAAGCAATAAAAACTAATGACATTTTCCAAAATAAATTAGAAAAAAATCTTCATGGTAGTCATCAAAATGACCTTATATTCTTAAACTCCATTTAGAAATAGTTGTTAAAATCTTTTAAAATCTCTATAGAGATGCAGAAATTGAAACTGTCATACTTTGCTGGTTGGGATGTAAAATGGTTGCAGCTGCTTTGGAAACCATTAGTAGTTTCTCAGTTAAACATCATATGACCCAGCAACTCTACTCCTAGGTATATACCCAAGAGATATGAAAACACATACCTAAATATGTCAAAAAATGTGTACATGAATGTTCATAGAAGCATTAACCATAACAGCTTAAATGTCCATCAACAGATGAATGGATAAACAAAATGTGGTATATATACAACGGAAAGTTATTTGCCAATAAGATGGAACAAAGTATTGATACAGGCTACAACATGGATGAACCTTGAAAACATTAGTGTAAGTGAAAGAAGCTAACCATGCAAGACCACATATTGCACGGTTCCATTTATATGAAAAGTCCAGAAGAGGCAAAGCTCTAGAGATAGAAAGTACATTAGTGGTTGCCTAGGGATGGAGGCAGAGGGGTAGAGGAGAAATGGAGGGTGCCTGCTAAAAGGTAAGGGGTTTCCTTCTGGGGTTATGAAAATTGTTTGTGGTGATGGCTGTACAACTCTGTGAAAATACTAATAATGATTGAATTTCATACTTCAAATGAGTGGATTTGATAGTATGTGAATTATATCTCAGTAAAACTTGCTCCCCCTCAAAAAATCTCTATATATTCATCATCTATTAAAGTACCTAAAGATACTTTGGGGATAAATGAATGAATGAATATGTGTTCACTTCATTTTAAATAGCTTCCATTCCTATTTTTATCCATTACAGAAGTATTTGTAAGCCTCATCTTTTACTTTAGATATTTTTATTTATAATATGGTAAAGTTTTGTGGTTAAATAGCACAGTTATTGTCCCTAGAAGAGCTTTAAGGACCTGGAATAGTGTACATGGTATGAAAAAGACAAGACATAGATTTCAATATTTAATATAGAAAATAGAATTTGCTCAAATTACTCACACTGTTTTAATTTCCATATGCTCTAATGAGATTTAGACCAAATTGCGGGTGACATCAAAATACATTCATTTGTACTTTCAACAAATATTTCCCAAATAAGTAGCCACATGCTAGGCAAGGTGCTAGAAACTAGAGTCACAAAACGAATATCACAGCCTGGGGGCACAGCTGTTAAAAGAGAATTAAGTAGGATGAGGTGACTTGTGCTAAATGAGGATTTGGACCTGGTGCTACAAACCAAATGCTGTGCAAACAGGGAAGAGGAAGTGGCTAGCAGAGCCACCGAGTTAAAAGTATTTCAAGACGAGGGAAACTTTATGACACATGTTGACAAATAAGTAGAGGATTTCCAGGCAGAGAATTTTTTTGTCTATTACCACAAATTGAAGTCACAGTTTACTAATTAATTACTCTTTCAGAAAAATTAATATGCTTCCATTAGTCACTGGGTTATTAGTATTTCAGGATGGCTAGATTTGCAGTAGTGCACAGACAGTAGCCAGAGGCCTCATACAACCTGAGTGCTGAAGACATTCCTTGTAATTTTTAAGGTGTTACGTTTTCCATTGCACAAAAGGGGTAAGTAAATAGCACATCTTTCAATAGTAGGACAGAATATTAACTAACCAAAAATATCTTGAGTATCACACCATTCAAAAGGGAAATTCTGAAATATCTACTAGCTTACATTCCGAATTGTATGATATTCCAAAAGGCTGTGGCATGATTCTGAACTGCACACATGAGGCCAGCATGTGGTTTACAAATGTGCAGTTAGCTAAACTGGGCATCAGAAGTGTGACTGTACATGGTTTCTCATGAAGGAATCCCTAGTTCAACTGAGTAAATGGATATAATTCTCAAAAAATCCCATTTCATTTAAACTTGGCATTTTTGGCAAAGGTATTTATATAAAAACACAATCTTCAATACAGGCTTTAGGTTACATTCCTAGGTCTAAGAGGCTAATGTGTTTCTTCTCATCTTACACAGTTCTACAGGTCCAAAACTGAGAGATAGCTGAGTGCTTTCCAAATTTTAACACTGAACGAAAGAAACTATTACAGGTCCATAAGATAGTTTTAAAGTTAAATTTTTAGATGCATAAAATACCTGAAGTGTAAGATCGGGAGTAGAGTGAAACTTTTATTTAGCCGGGTAGATCTGAAATTCCTCTTTGAAAATGGTAGTATTTGCTTTGATGCAAAATCTCGGTATGGATTTGTTTTAAATCATTTAAACATTCCAGTTTGTAGTTTCCCCCATTATCAAATAAGAGCAATACTCTGAATCTATTTAACATGATTGATCTTTAGGAAAGTATAATAAACATTATGGCAAAGATCATGCAAAGCAAACAGTTTTCCATTAAATCTTGGCAATATTAACATTGTACATAAAAAAAATAATGGGAATTCTTCAGGAAAGGACACTAGACAGTGGTTTTAAAAAGCAGCATACAGAAATAAAGCCCTATAGTAAAGGTTATTGAAGAAATGAATGAAAGGATGGATGATGAATAAATGAACAAAACAAGTGAGTAACTAATGGCAAGGCTGAAAAGACAGTGTTACACAGATTATGCAACACTAGATCTTAGCCTCACATTTCCTTGATTCCTCAACAGCAGCAACCTCACCCTTATATTCTACCCCCAGCCCTCTTCTTCCATATCCCTGTAGTTCAACCATTTTATAAAATTCCTTCTTTTCATATTGACTTCTCCCCTTTTGCACTTCCTCACCCAGGACTCTACAAGCCATCATGCAGATTGATTTGTTCCAGAATACTTTCACCACCCATTCACTTGACACTCTACTGAAATTTAGCAAACATCCTCACTACACCAATAAAATTGTCCTCTATGGTCACTAGTTTCTTCCATCTGACCTATCCTGTGTCATTTGAGCTCTCTACAGTATTTAACATTATTGAATACTCCCTCCTTGACACTTCTTTGTTTTTTTGGGTATGATTCCTTTTTCCATTTTCACATCGTTCTCTTTCATTCTTTGGCTAGACAGGAGGCTCTCTTGTCAGCCTTTTGCTCTCCCCAGTGTCCTTTCAGCTCTCTTTGGTGGTTTTCAATCAAATTGATTACTTCAGCTTCCATCTGACTCTCATCCCCAAATCTATACATCAGCTCAAACTGTCTCCACATTGATGATAAATGTCTCAATAAAACTCATAAAGGTCTCAAATAAAATTCATCATCTCCCCCCACCCCACCACCACCATAAACCTGCTTCTCCTCCTGCCTCCTTGACCAACAGCAGCAGCCATAGTTGTCAAGCTGGAACATGGCCATCCTCTTGGACCCGTCCCTCCTCCTCCCTCACATCTCATCAGCTATTCAGTCCTCCAGGGTCTGTCTCCTACCAGCTCTGGAATGCATCCTCACGGCGTCTATTTGGTTAAGTCCTTTGTCATCATACCTTGGATCATTAGAGTGCTCTGCTATTCATGTCTTCTTTAATCTACCCTTCTTTCTGCTGCCAGAGTAATCTTTCTAAAATGCAAATCAGATCATGTTATTTTCCTGCTTAAAACACGTTGATGGCCCCTCAGTAGTTTTCAGGATAAAACTGAAACACCTTAACACACAAGGTCTTTCATGCCATGTCCTTTCCTCCTGTTCCACCAACTAAAGTAAAACTTTTTTTATTCTGATCACACTTGACTGTATGTGTCATGGCTTTGTATTTCATGCCCCTGAACCTGCCCCTTGGAGATGCCACATCTAAGTTTTGAAAATACTTATAACACCCTAATTACAAGTACTTTCAAAGCAAAAGAATTCTGACAATCCTGATGTCTCATATTCAAACTCAGAAAAATGAAATAGTTGTTTCCTCTTCACTTAGGAAATTTGTTGATGCTGTTTAAAAGGTGACTACTCTTGTGTTTTGTTGTTGTCATTATTGTTTTTCCCTTGGTCTTTAAACCAAATAGAATACATTTTTGTAAATAGGAATCAGGGATCCAATATTACCTCTTATTTTCTACATAGATAACGAATACCTAACTAAAAGAATTTTGCATTTGTAACAAAGCAGTTCACTCACCTTTTCCACGTTCTAATTATCATAAAACTTTTACTTTCTTCCTTAAAGAAAAACTGTACTTTGATTTAAAACATTCTCTACATCACCCCCCAACCCCCCATTAACAAAGCACTCATATGTGTAGTAGAGGAAACTTTCAAGGTCATTATATTCTATTTCATATATAGAATGTTTAAAAACGAATGTCTTCAAATCACCCTGCCTCCTGCCTAATAAATGTTAGCATATTTGTCACTCCACTGACCTCGTTGAGGAAATGGTGAGGGCAGTCTTGGAGGGCAGGGTTTCCCAGCTGCTGCTGAGCTCAGCATGCATGCATGGTGGCCTTCACACTGACCCTGGTTCTTTTGATTTGCTTGTCACAGATTTGCCCCATCTATGTCTGAATCCAGATTCCACCCCCCACCCTATCCCAACTGAAGAGCTCTGTGCTTAAAAACTCACAGGGCTGGCAAAAAGTTTCTCCAAAGATTTTTTAATCACCAGGCTCTTTGCAGGTAACCAGTCTTCCCAGACAACTTCCATAGGGATCACAGAGAAAAGCCATGGGAGCAGCCAAGTCATCTATGCCCCAGCTTTAATACAACTCTGAGAAACAGGTTAGCTTATCTTGCAGCCAATCCTTCTTTGAAACCATAAATCTATCATCTCATTTTTAAGTTTTTGCTATTGTTTAGAGTTACCCTTTATTTTCCTTCATTTTTAGATCCCCAGACACTGTGGAGCCCTCCTACAAGATGGGCTTCAACTTCAAATTTTCTCCTCCTATAAAAGCTTCATCTGCCATAATAGTATTCTATACCGGCCTTTGGAGGAAGCTTCTGGAAAGTTTATGATGTTCTCATTGCACTACAACCATATAAGACTTTTCTTCTTTAACTAGCAAACTTCTGATTTCCTCCAGAATTAGCTTAATTGATCTCATTTTTATCGACATATGTCACATATTATAAAACTGGTCCCTTTAAAGTGCACAATTCAGTGGTTTTTAGTATATCCACAGAGTCATGCAATCATCACAATGATCAAATTCCAGAATATTTTCATCACCCCACAGAAAACTCTTGTTTGCTTTATGAGTTACTCCCGAACGCCACCCCTACATCCCAGTACTCTGGGAGTTGTGACACTACTTTCTGTCTCTATGGGTTTGCCCATCCTGGACAGTACACATACATGGAATCACACAATAGGAGGCCTTTTGTGTCAAGCTTCTTTCACTTAGCATGATATTTTCAAGATTCATCCATGTCATAGCATGCATCAGCCTGTCATTCCTTTTTAATTGCCACTTTATATTCCATTGTATGTTTCTACATTTTGTTTACCTATTCATCAGTTGATGGACATTTGGGTTGTTTCTACTTTTTTGGCTATTATAAATAATGGTGTTATTAATATTCTTGCTGAAGTTTTTGGGTAGACATGTTTTAATTTTTCATGTGCATATACCTGAGAGTGGTATTGCTTGGCCACATAGAACTCTATGTTTAAATTTTTGAAGAAAGATCCTTCATTGATCTCTAATATGTTGCAAAAGTGCTATTTTCACACAGTTATTGCTCAGCCAGGGACTTATCAAATTAGAGACCTCAAGGAAATTCATTTCCATTTCCACGAGGTAGACTCATATTTTAAATAAGCTTCTAAGTATGTCCTACAACTTTTTGAGTGATGATTGCTACCTACTGATGATTCCTACTGGCAGTTCCGGAAATGCTAACAGTCTTTGCTATGAAACTCACAATGGTAAAACCCAGGAACATGGTATTATGACAATAATTCTCAACTATATCTCACCAAATTTCCTTCAGCATTTTCTGTTTTTAAATAACTGTAGTCCCACGAGTAAGCTCCATATTTCCTCTTTGTAACCACCAATATGGACTCAGAGCCAGAAATATAACTGAAACAAAATGTTTATACTTTTAAATCTTATATGAAAAATGACACTAAAGTCATTAAAAACAGAAGTTTAGGTAATTAAAAATTAATTAAAAAGCATAGAGTAGTCAGAAATTGAAATAACTTAGGCCTAACATTTTTTTTTTTTTTTTTTTTTTTTTTTTTTTTTATTAACGGAAAGAAAAAAAAGAAATTAACACAACATTTAGAAATCATACCATTCTACATATGCACTCAGTAATTCTTAACATCATCACATAGATGCATGATCATTGTTTCTTAGTACATTTGCATCAGTTTAGAGGAACTAGCAACACAACAGAAAAAGATATAAAATGTCAATATAAAGAAAAGAAATAAAAGTAGTAGTAATAGTAAAAAACAACAACAACAAACAAACCAACAAGCAAACAAAAACAAAAAAAAACCCTATAGCGCAGATGCAGCTTCATTCAGTATTTTAACATGATTACTTTACAATTAGGTATTATTGTGCTGTCCATTTTTGAGTTTTTGTATCTAGTCCTGTTGCACAATCTGTATCCCTTCAGCTTCAATTACCCATTGTCTTACCCTGTTTCTAACTCCTGCTGAACTCTGTTACCAATGACATATTTCAAGTTTATTCTCGAATGTCCGTTCACAACAGTGGGACCATACAGTATTTGTCCTTTAGTTTTTGGCTGGATTCACTCAGCATAATATTCTCTAGGTCCATCCATGTTATTACATGGTTCACAAGTTTATCTTGTCTTAAAGCTGCATAATATTCCATCGTATGTATATACCACAGTTTGTTTAGCCACTCTTCTGTTGATGGAGATTTTGGCTGTTTCCATCTCTTTGCAATTGTAAATAACGCTGCTATAAACATTGGTGTGCAAATGTCCGTTTGTGTCTTTGCCCTTAAGTCCTTTGAGTAGATACCTAGCAATGGTATTGCTGGGTCGTATGGCAATTCTATATTCAGCTTTTTGAGGAACCGCCAAACTGCCTTCCACAGTGGTTGCACCCTTTGACATTCCCACCAACAGTGAATAAGTGTGCCTCTTTCTCCGCATCCTCTCCAGCACTTGTCATTTTCTGTTTTGTTGATAATGGCCATTCTGGTGGGTGTGAGATGATATCTCATTGTGGTTTTGATTTGCATTTCTCTAATGGCCAGGGACATTGAGCATCTCTTCATGTGCCTCTTGGCCATCCGTATTTCTTCTTCTGGTAGGTGTCTGTTTAAGTCTTTTTCCCATTTTGTAATTGGGTTGGCTGTCTTTTTGTTGTTGAGTTGAATAATCTCTTTATAAATTCTGGATACTAGACCCTTATCTGATATGTCATTTCCAAATATTGTCTCCCATTGTGTAGGCTGTCTTTCTACTTTCTTGATGAAGTTCTCTGATGCACAAAAGTGTTTAATTTTGAGAAGCTCCCATTTATTTATTTCCTTCTTCAGTGTTCTTGCTTTAGGTTTAAGGTCCATAAAACCACCTCCAGTTGTAAGATCCATAAGATATCTCCCAACATTTTCCTCTAACTGTTTTATGGTCTTAGACCTAATGTTTAGATCTTTGATCCATTTTGAGTTAACTTTTGTATAGGGTGTGAGAGATGGGTCTTCTTTCATTCTTTTGCATATGGATATCCAGTTCTCTAGGCACCATTTATTGAAGAGACTGTTCTGTCCCAGGTGAGTTGGCTTGACTGCCTTATCAAAGATCAAATGTCCATAGATGAGAGGGTCTATATCTGAGCACTCTATTCGATTCCATTGGTCGATATATCTATCTTTATGCCAATACCATGCTGTTTTGACCACTGTGGCTTCATAATATGTTAGGCCTAACATTTTAAACAATCATTTAATACAGTAAAATTCCATGTGGAATTTGTGCTGATTTGTGACAGCAATGTTTCGGTATGTGTATATGTATACATGTGGGTAAATTAATACTATGACTGTTTTTTTTCCCTAAAATCTAGCTATATCATCTTGCATGACCTTATAGAGAAATCACACATTCCAGCTTACTACCACCATTAGTTTTTTTTTTTTTTTTTTTTTAAAGAGAGAGGGAGGAAAGGAAGGAAAGAAAGACAGAGAAGGAAGGAAGGATGGAAGGAAGGAAGGGAGGAAGAAAGGGAAACATCTTTAAACATTTTCTTATTTTATTATATTTTGTTTGTTTGTTTGTTTTTTACATGGGCTGGGGCCGGGAATCGAACCGGGGTCCTCCGGCATGGCAGGCAAGCATTCTTGCCCGCTGAGCCACCGCGGCCCGCCCACACCATTAGTTTTTTTGCCCATCAAAAGTAATATAAACTGTTCTGACCAATGAAATTCACCTTTAATTTCAAAATGAAGCTTCACTACCATTAAAATTACTTTGTTTCCTGATAACAGCGAAAAAAAAAAAAAAGGTCCACTGACTAAATGCAATTAAAAATTCTATGATCCCGTTTCCAGTAAGAAAATCAAAACCAGAGATGGTCTGACTTAGACAAACCAGGTTGTACTCTTCAGCTTGTGTGTGTGACAATGTCTTTTTCATCTGCAAAAGTCAATGATTAAATAATTCAGGCTCTAAAAATTATCACAATGTTTTAAAAATGTTTTGATCTCAGTATTATTATAAGCTGCCATGGGCAGTTAAAAGAGGAGGGAAAGAACTGGAGGAAAGAAAGGAGGGAGAACAGGAAGGGAGGAAACTTTTTTTTAAGTGAAAAAGATGACTTCTAGATTTCTAACTTGGGAATTCAGTGAAGTGACTGGGACTAGTTGGCACTACTGCCAAAGTGACTGGTACCTCATGAATGCTGGGAATGTGGCTTGCATGTATCTCAGCTCACACAGGTTGTGGGAGAAATGGGGTGAGCACAAGTGGAACACTATGGCCATATTTCTCCCAATACTGAAATAGGTTAGGAACCCTTATGATTACCATGTGACTTTTTCAACGCCCCCAGTTTATCACACATGGTGACTTTAGACACTTCTTTTATTAATTTATGGTTCTTACAAATTCATGGGTCCAATGTGATTGAAATTAGTGAAGGAAACGTTTCTTAGGATTACATTTTTCTGTCTTTCTTTTTTAAAGAAATAATCACTCATTTAAATATAAAGAGTACAGGTATATCGCACTTAATATTTTCAGGTTGCAAAATACCTGTTGTCTTTCCACGTTTGGCATAAACAATGCTGTTCTAGTTGCTAGCTGCTGGAATGCAATACACCAGAAATAAATAAAGGAGATTTATTTCATTAGTTCTTCAAAGGAAAGGCAGCTAACTTTCAACTGAGGTTCTTTCTTACACGGGAAGGCACAGGGTGATCTCCACTGGTCTTCTCTCCAGGCCTCTGGGTTCCAACAACTTTCCCCAGGGTAATTTCTTTCTGCATCTCCAAAGGCCTGAGCTGAGATGAGGTATGCTGAGCTGCTTGCGCTGTGCTACTGAGTTCTCTCATTTAAGCACCAGCCAATTAAGTCAAACATCATTCATTGCAGCAGGCATGCCTCCTAGCCGACTGCAATATAATCAGCCACAGATAAGGTTCATATACCATTGGCTCATGTCCACAGCAACAGAACTAGGCACCTTCACCTGGCCAAGTTGACACCTGAACCTAACTATGGCAAATGCCAATAAAAGTGTTGATTAAAGAAATGGAATTCTAATATTATGTCAGAAGAAACACATTAATCTAAACAAATGGCTTAGTTGTTCCAAAGATACTAAAATTCAAAATAATTATTTTCTGGAGATATTAGTTAGTTAAATGTGATTTTTTTTCACAAATTTCAATACAGAATAGAAAGGGTTAATGCTATGTTTACCTAAATAATGGTAACCACTAACGGCAGATTAAAAAAAAATCTGGACTTCACCAGCCCACACCGATATGGAAATTTCAGCACCATATAACATATTGTATGCACGAATTTTCTGGTAGGTTTTATGTGCTTCTGCAAATCCAGTAAAATTGAATTGGGAGGAGGGCATATAGTGATATTTAGAAATTTGGCAAAGTTATCACAAGAACATCACACTCAAGTTGTATTCTCACTCTCTCTTTGTATCTGTAACCTCTGGATGTATATATGGTAACTAATATATCTTAATGTATTTCTGTATATCAACATTTTTATTATGTTATTTTTTATGATGACAAGCCCAAATAATAACTCATGCTGAAAGAAAATACCGGGGACACAGATATTTTTCTTTCCTTGACATATTTGCAGATATATATTTTTATGTTTATAACAGAAGTTAATAAAGAAGCATGCCCTGCTTATTATTTCTGGATTGATTGCAGAAATAGCTACTACCCTTTCTGATGATGTGGAAGTTTATACATGTATTGATGAAGCAACCACTGTGATAAATTACTTCAAGGAAAAAACATTCATTGCTTTTCTATTTTTCCTTACAACTTGTGTTACGAAATGAAATGTGCTTGGACATGTCTTTAGTAGGTACAAGTGAATATTTTCAGATTATGCTATGTGTCCAAGAATTTAATATTTACCTTTACCTAAGGTATTATATTTTTATTAATTTTGAATAAAAATTGACTCCATCTTTTTTATATGCCTGCATCTGCTTTGATTGCAGAATGAAATAGATATCATGGTACTCTTAGCTTTTCATCCATTTTTCCTTCTTAACAATATACATTCATTTAGAGGCTAGGTGAATTTGGCTCATTTAATATACAAGTGTTTGCTAAAAGAGTACCTTCTCAGGGAAGCCCTGCTGGCTATGCTACTGAAAAGGATAAACCGTCCTTTCACTAGGTGCACTCCAACGCTTCTTCCCTTCTTTATTTGCTCCACGAGCACTTATTAGCATCTGACATACTTCCCCATGAAGACAAGGACTTGTGTCCATTTTGTTGACTGCTCTATTCCCAGTGCTTGGTACAAAATAGCTACCCAATTAATAATTGTAGATGGACTGAACACTATAATGCAGGTATGAACTTTGGGAGTTTACCTTAGTGCGCATATCCTGTATCCTGAATTATCCTGTATCCTAAATTATCGTCAACGACTGCTCCCCCCAAACTGCTCCTCTCCCAGTCTTCACTGAATGAGTAAACAACACTATCAGAGGCTCATGCCAAAACTTAGGAGTCATTCTCAATATATCTCTTTCCCTTTTCCTTCTTTAGTTTCTTCTCCAAAATATATCTTGGATTTTTCCAAGATATATCCCACTGTCTCCACCATCATTTTTCTCCTGTAAAAGAGCAATCCTCTTATAACAGGTCTTTTTCCTTTAACTTGCTGCTCCCAAAAGCAGTCAGGTGAATCTTTTGACAGTAGAATTAAGTCAGGTGGCTTCCTACTTAAGCCCCTTCAGTAGTTTCCCATTGTTCACAGAGCAACCGCCTTACCACTACTACCTGAGGGGTGTGGGATCTGGCTCCTTTCTGTTCTCCAATCTCATGGCCTACCATGCTCCAGCCACACTGTTCCCCAGGCTCCAGCTATACTGGCCTCTCCTTTTCCTTTCTGGAATAAACCAAACACTTCCCAGAATTTAGGTCTCAGCACTTGCTAATCCCTCCACCTGGTAGACTCTTTTTTCCTATTTTTCCATGACTCATTCACATCTTTTGGAGAGCATCTCTTCCCATGACCACCCTAATTAAGATGCGTCCCCCAGTCTCCCTTTCCTATAACCTTGTTTTATTACCATAATTGTTCTTACTGACAGATATTACGGATTGAATGGATTGAATCATGTCCCCACAGAGACATGTTCAAGTCCTAAACCCCGGGCCTGCAGGTGTGGACTCATTTGTAAATTGGAACTTCAAAAATCCTATTAAGATGAGGCTAGACTGAATCAGAGGAGGGCTTAATCCAATATCACTGAAGTCCTTCTAAGGAGTGAAAATCGGGACCCTGCGGTAGGAGGCAGAGCAGAAGATGGCCATGTGACAGCGGCAGAGATCGCGTTATGGATTGCCCATAAGCCAAGAGCAGAACACATCAGATTTCAGAGAAGGTATGGTCCTGCCAACACCTTGAATTTGAACTTCTAGTTTCCAAATCTGTGACACAATAAATTCCTATTATTATGTGCAACCCTGACAAACTAAACACTAGTTTATCTGTTTACTTGCTAATTTACGTGAATGTAAGCTCCAAGAGAGAAGGGACTTTCAACCTCTGTCACATCTTTGAGATGTTTCAACTTCATATTTTCTATAAAGCTTAGTAGAATTTGAGAAAGTATTTCCAAAGTGAATCAAACCAAATAGAATTTGACATAATAAAAACTTGTGTGGTTCCTCATCTAAGAGATGAAAACTCATGTAATATTCTCAGAATAAATTTTTTTTTTTTTTTTTTTTTTTTTTTTTTAAAGGAAAGACAGAGAGAAGGAAGGAAGGATAGAAGGAAGGAAGGAAGGAAGAAAGGGAAACATCTTTAAACATTTTCTTGTTTTATTGTACTTTGTTTTTCCGTTTTTTGTTACATGGGCTCGGGCCGGGAATCGAACCGAGGTCCTCCGGCATAGCAGGCAAGCACTTTGCCCGCTGAGCCACCGCGGCCCGCCCTCAGAATAAATTTTTACATTTGTAATCCATTGTATGTGCCCTAATATCGTAGCCAGCTGCTCCAGAAATATAGCTGTGTTTTCTTGGAAGTTGGTGACCGGGACCATGTTTATTCAATTAAGGGAAAATTTCTTGTGCTTATATCAGTCCTTTCTACTCAGGTCATTGAAAGAAAAACACCAAGTCAATATTGTGAAACCGATTATCTGCCATTCAATTTCTTAATTTTATCTTTCTAATCTCAAGCAGTCCTAACTTCTTCACATCCACCCTCATAAAATATGAAATCCTTGTTCATTTTATCTCCTCTCAAACTCTTGAAAGCCTTTCTGCATTTTCACTAGAATCGGGTATTTCAAGTAGGGAAATGCCATGGTTTTCATGAAAGATTGAAAAGCAATTTCTTCTTTGTTTGCAAGCAAATGATGTCTCATACTTTATTGGTCTTCTAGGTAAAAGTATTACATACCAAACTACTGCCTTCAGAGAAACAGACTTAATGAATCTAGGCCTTGTTATCTAATGAGTGCAGTTTGAATTAGCTTTCTCTAAATGCATTTCCTTAACATTTGCCACTTTCAACTTGGTATTAGATTTAATGACTTTTTAACACCTTAAAACAAAGAGTTTGGCTCTTGTATATTACCTACTTAATCTTCTAGAACAGCACTGCCCAGTAGAAATGTAATACAAGACACATATGTGGCACACATATATAATTTAAAATTTTCTACTTGCCACATTAAAAAAAAAAAAGTTAAACGAAAGTGATGAGATTGAATCTAAAAATACATTTTAAGTCTATCTAAAACACATTTCAACGTTTGGTTGATATAAAAAGTATTATCTGGATTACTTTTTTTGGTGTCAAATATTCAAAATCTGGTGTGTACTGAGCAAAACTCAGTTGAGCATAGCTCAATTAGGACGAGTCATATGTGGCAAATGGCCACCATATTGGATAGCACAGTTCTGGAACCAAGCTGACAAGCCATATGCTAATAAGAAGCCTGGAAATAGTGTAGTTTACATTTGGGGGATATTATAATGCCAAGGTACTCCACTCTAGTAACATGAATATAAACTAATCTATTAAAAACATCAGTATAATTACATATTTACCTCTATTTAGGTGTTTTCCTTTATTGTGATGGGAAGAAAAATAGCTGGTTTTCCCTCAGTCTTTCAGCTCCAATAAACAATATCATAATGACATAAGTTCCATAGTCTTTCAATAACTTTAGTAGATAGATCATGCCATTTTAAAGATGTAATGCAGGTGACTCCATGTGCCAGATTGAAACTAGTATGTACTCCAGAAGAGCCATGTTTTTAACCTGATCCAATCTTGTGGGGCCAGACCTATTGTTTAGGGTAGGAAACTTTGATTGGATTGTTTCCATGGATATGTGACCCACTCAACTGATTAGGTGGAAATATGACTCCACCCATTGAAGGTGGGTTTTGATTAGTTTACTAGAGTTCTTTAAAAATGGAAACATTTTGAAGAAACCTCAAATACAGATGCTTGGAGAACAGTTACTTAAGAGCTGACAGAAACATGGATGTTTGGAGATGCTTAGAGTGCTGACAGAGAATGCAGATGCCTAGATATGGGCAGAGTGCAGCAGACATTGCCATGTGCCTTCCCATGAGATGCTAAGCAAGCCAGAACCTGGAGAGGGCCAATGGAAACGAAAAGATAGAACCCAGCCTCCGAGAAGCCAAGTGAGGAATGCCCACAGAAAACAAGAGTGTGAAAGCAATAGAGCCTAGGAGCAAGGGACCAGTAGAAGCCAGCCATGTGCTTTCCCAGCTGACAGAGGAGTTCCAAACAGCATCAGCCTTTCTTGAATGAAGGTAACCTCTTATTGGTGCCTTATTTTGGACATTTTCACGGTCTTAGGAGTATAAATTTGCAACTTAATAAATTCCCCCTTTAAAAGCTGCTCCATTTCTGAAATATTGCATTCTGGCAACTTTAGCAAACTAATACACTCTAACACTGTCAATTTGTTTTAATAGTCAAGAAAGCCCTTTTCTACTCATATGAACCTGGGACAACATTATTCGATTTAATATGTTTGAAAGAGCAAAGTAGAGGAATACTTATAAAACACAATACCATAGATGGGATACCCATCTGGTATGGATTGAATCATGTTCCGCAGACAGATATGTTCAAGTCTTAACCCTGGTCTTGTGGTAAGACTCATTGTAAATCAGATCTCCAAAGATCCTATTAGGATGAGGCCATACTGGGTTAGGGTGGGCCCTTATGGCTGGTGTCCTTATAGGTAGAGAAAAGTGGGGCACCTTCAGTGAGAAAGAAACATAAGAAAGAGAGGGGGAGATGGTCATGTAATGGAGTCAGGGAGTGAGTTTCACCACCACAAGCCACACAACATCGGGGCTGTTCTCCCACGGCTTCTGGTGGGTGCCTGGAAGTCCATGGTGCTCTGTGGCTCATGGGTTTTCCCTTAAGAGGAAACATGGCCTGCTGACACCTTGATTTTGAACTTCTAGCCTCCAGAGCTGTGTCACAATAAGTTTTTGTTCCTTAAGCCAACCAGTAAATGGTGCTTTTTTATAGCAGACCTGGCAGACTAACACACCAACTTAACCTACTTTGTTGATAAAAGTGTGACAATGAGGAGACAAACCAGTATCCTGTATTTTAGTTATTCTCCAATAATGCAGGTGGGATGTTTCTTACCCCTAATTTCCTTAATCTTCAGGAAGAGTAAACTATATGTATTTAATTCTCTTCTGCCCATACTGAATAAATAAAATATGAAAATGTTTGAACATATCTTTTAGAAACAACTATAATTCTTTTTAGATTATTTAAGTTTTAAGGCAAAACCACCAAACCCCATTTCAACTAAAAAATATGAATAATTAAAAAATTAGGGTATCCTATTTACTTTGTAAACATGGTCTTCAAGCCTGCATATAAATTCAGAGCTTCCCATATAAAAGGTATTAAAGCTTTTGCCTATAAATTCATTTTTTTAAATATTACATTAAATCCAAATGTTGAGAGGAGCAGTAATAATATAAAGCTATGCTCACAGTTTTCTAAACAAACAAAAAAATTCATTCAGGAAACCACATTGCAAGATCCAAAGATTAGAATGTGCATATGAATATGATGGCGATGCTGTAAAACAGGCAGAGCAGTGGTGAGGCTGGAGAGCTCTGCTAAGGCAGGAAGGACTAGCCGAGAAGGGAGGTCACCAGCTAAAAGAGATTAAGCTCAAGGACGCCACCACAGGTTCTGATAAGAGAGGACTGGTCAGTTAGAGACTCTGGACAACTAGGTAACAGAAACGTAGGCAGGGAGAAAGCTACCAGATACAGGATGGTTATTTCCTTTTCTAGACCACACCTGGGCTTCAGCGGGTGGGCCAACCTGATACCATAGGCACAACCTAGCAAACGCATGAAGAGACTGTTGATATACATATGTGTGCTTATATATATGTAAACATTTTAAAATAGAATTAAAAATGAAATAGGTTTTTTTAGTTATAAAATTTCTCTGAGAAACCTTCATTTTCCCCTCTAGAAAAATGTAACCTTAAGATAAGGAATTATATTTACCTTTTTATGTGCTTCACATACTATTTGCCACTTTGTGTCCACAATATTAAAAGCAACTATCTGGAGAATAGCTTTCATTCTAGAAGCCCGAGAGCTGGCAAGAAAATTACACTCAAAATCTCCTCATTTATTCACTTTGAAAATGCAAAATCAAATAATGCTGGCTAGAAGGGCTGAGGTACTCATTCATTTATATTTACCTGGGGATCACTAGGTACAACAGAATGGAAGGTTACTAGGGCCTAGTGTGATGGGTCAAAAGCTAAACATAAGTCAAGACAAATTCTAACTTGAAAGTCCAGCCTCATAATGTCAAAGTCAAGAAGAATGAGAAAAGTAACAGAGGCAAAAGAAATAAGAAACTAAAAAGAAAAGAGAGGTGGGAGGCAGGGAGAGAAAATAAAAGGGAACGGGAATCAGAATGGAGTAGGAACAAATGAGCAGCAGATGCGCTGTCAGTGGGAAAGAGCAGAAATGGAGAGAGGCGCTGAGGAGGTAAGAGGAGCATGAGTACATGTGGATGTGCATGGAGAGCAGGGCAAGGGCTGCCTGCCCATGACTTTTTGAGAGCAGGATTCACAACTAGGTGTGCGTAAAATGTTAAGCCCTGAGACTTCCTTAAAGTGACAAAGTTCACTTTAGCTGTATCAAGTCATAAAAGTTTAGTAAATCTTATTAAGCTTGTTATGGTAAGGCCATCTTTCTGAAACAACAAATGGTTAGAAATAAAAAATAAGTTTGCTAACTGAAAACAGCAAATGGGCAGCACAGAACATGGAAATGGCAAGCACAGGAAAACGTGATGTTCAGCATGACATCAAGTCATGGAAAGGGCAATTTAAATTCTTCACTGATCAATCTTCTAAGGAGAGAAGATTAGCAAATATGCTGCATCTATTCATAAGAATGTCCATTAGAAAAATGATATGATTACAAAAATTCTACTTTTATCATTGAATGTCGAATATATGCAAACACTATGTAGGTGTTTTAGAATCACTAAGAACTCACCCCAAGCCTGTAAACCTAGTTTTTTGTTTTGTTTATTAGCTCTTTTGTTAGTTTTTAATAAACCTATTGTTGTCATCCTCCTTGTATTCATAAACTAACAGAAGGTAGAGAGATGAAGTAATTTGCCCAAAATCACACAACTCAAAAGTGGAAGAGTTCTGGGTTAGTCCAAATGTGTCTGATGCCAAAATTTGCGTCTCTCACTGAAACTGGAATCCAAATTGGGATCTAAATCACAACAGCTCTGAGTAAAAATACAGGTGGTTGCTCTTTGTCCAGTCTATCATTCAATGAAAAGCAACAGTTTTCTCTGTGCAAAGACAGTTGACCCTTTGAGAGGATTTAAGAAAAAAGAAAGCCAGAATACAGATCTGCGAAAAAAATTGGGTGACTATTTTCTTGAAAACTCATTTATGAGTATAAGCTATCTCCTAAACATTTTTACGATGCTAAATTAAGGTGTTCTGTCAAAGGCCTGGCAATTTATATCCTACTAAGTGCCAATCAATTACAGTAAGTCCCTCAGGCTTCCAACAGTAGACACAAATTGGTGGTTCTTGCTCTCACTTACAGTATAAGCAATCACGAAATAAAATCTCCATTGAACGTGTTACCTCTTGGAATGTTCAGGCACATAAATGCATGGGTTTACCCAGGCATTTTTCTTTTGACATCTTCTATAATCCCTCTCCAATTTCGATGGCATGTTTTCGGAACCACTGGTTTACTAGAGAAGAGTCAAGTTATTCAAGTGCCACATAGAGCTCATAATGCCACTCCTTTTGCTAAAAACCTCCTATGGCAACCCCTTTCATTGAGACTAAAATTCAAAGTCCTCAGTTAGGAGTTCAAAGCCCTACACAACTTCTTTGTTTCAACCTTATTTCCCACCTTACTTTCCACCCTTTATGTCCACCCTTCTCTTTCTGCTTCGCTAAGGCCTCACCCTCTACCCTGACACCAGCCATAATAAACATGTTTCCAAACCATGCTTTATAGTCTCCTGCCATAATGATTCCTTTTTCAAACTGTGCATTTTCCCTGCAATAATCTTCTCCACCACTATGTCTCTAAAGATAAAGAAGCCAAATATCTGGAGGCTCTGAATATGCCTCTTTTATAAACCCTCACGTTCCCCTGTTTGTAATCTTCACTATGCCCTTGTCCTCTTGCCTTTTGTTTCCCAGCTGATGAGATCCATTTTCTCAGCAGAGTGGAGATTGCTACAGGTGAATATATTGCTTATTTATTGTAAGATCTTCTTCCCATACCACCTAGCACAATGGTATTAGAGGGTTTTACATATATTTGCCAAAGTGTATAAAATAGCTGCAGGAAAGGGGTTTAATATTGGCCTGTAATTAGATATGTTTCTGCCCTAGAATGTCACCTCACTGATTCAATCTGTGGCTCATAATAAATAATGCTATTCTTGTAGAATATGGACCTATTATGCAGACATTTTACTGGGCTTTCACTCTCCTAATAACAACAAAGATGTGATTTCTGGTGTTGCCAATTCCTGAAATTCCGGTTAAAGTCAAACACTAAGGAGAACATCAAGGCAGCAGAAGTCATATATCTTATATCTCTGTTAAGTAAATAAATTCATGAAGACTTTGGAGTAAACTTCACAAAACAACCTGGTACAAAGCTTGTGATGGTGAGCTATATCCTCTTCTGCACACCCAGCAAAGAGAATTCAAACTGAGGGGGAGAGAAGAGTAAGTTAATAAAGAGATGCCTATGATTTCCTGAGTAACCAACTTTGAAACCAATATATAGTTATTTGAATGGTACAGACAATTACTGACCATTAGAAAAAGAGGAGGAGAGGAAGAAGAAAATGACAACAGAAAGAAGGAAATAATGTAAGTAAAAACTAACTCTGAAAGGAGAAAAAAAGGATGTGGGAAAAAGGTTCCATTTTTGTGTCATAGATTCACTACTTAACAGAAAAATAGTTAATAAAACCTGGAGAACAAGGCACTGGCCTAAGAGCTCATACAAGACAATGCCATTAGCTAGCAGAGAATCTCGGCTATGATTGCAACTGGGGTAAGAACTCGTTCAGGCCCATTGTTCATCCATCCGGAAAGGCTTCCTTCATTTCAGTATATTCTAGTAACAGAAACACATAAACAATGATAACATCCGGCATCAAAAAAGATTAAATTATTTTCAGTGCACTCTGGTTAAGATGGCATGGAAGGATAAAGCACATTTAAACTGGTTTTCTTTCCATCAAAATTAAAATTTAAAGTTCTAATTTAAAGGATTAATCTGTCAGCTATAGAGCAAAATGAAGCTTGAAAAAATAACCAGTTCCCTTGGGATCTAGCCTGCCTGGGATTTATAATAGCAAGTAGGCTACCAAATTATAAGAAGAGGCCATGAATTCTTGCCTGCAGGTGCTTTAGCTATATATGTAGCTACCATCTCAAAGCCCTTACATCTCTTTATAATCTATAAGCACAATGATCTAATTATTATGAAACTAGTTCTGGATATATTTTAAGGTTTCTCTTAAAGTTAACTACTTTTATACTCTACTTCTATTTGTTAAAAAATGAATCAGATGTTTTTGTTTCGGTTTTTTTTTTTTGGTTGCTGTTTTTGTTTTTCTTTCTTTTTAACCTATGATTTTTTTCCATTGAATAGAAAGTCAAAGGCAGACAGGCTCCATCTCCTGAGAGTGTGTATTTCTTATTAAAATGAACTGTCATGAATTTGGCATCTCCCTGGGATGCAAAAGTGTGCATTATTTGCTGCTCCTCACCATTAGTGCCTTCAATATATTTCACAAAATGAAGAAAGCAGCTTCATTAACCTATTATTTCCTTTTAAAATCATATCCAAAATATATTTTTTTCAAATAGGGTACAATAGGTTAATGG
The DNA here is from genome assembly GCF_023851605.1 of Tamandua tetradactyla. Classification (NCBI taxonomy): domain Eukaryota; kingdom Metazoa; phylum Chordata; class Mammalia; order Pilosa; family Myrmecophagidae; genus Tamandua; species Tamandua tetradactyla. The sequence goes on from NC_135337.1 coordinate 66,175,782, forward strand.
ACAGAGCACTGCCTTGAAGTCAAAGATGTGTAAATTATAGACCCAATCAATTCATGACTTTCTGTCATATCACTAAATGTATGTCTTTTTATTTGCAAAAGAGGGTCAAATATGCTGTTCATATTATTTCTGAAAGTATCAGGATTTAGTAGCACAAATGAAGTTCTCAGACTAAAATTGTATCATTTATTTAAGGCTGAAAAAATATAAAAGAAGCAACCCTCAGTGGTATGGCATTTTGCAGCAGCCTCCATTAAATTTTGTTTGTTTGTTTGTTTTTGCATGGGCAGGCACTGGGAATGGAACCTGGGTCTCTAGCATGGCAGGCGAGAACTCTGCCTGCTGAGCCACCATGGCCCACCCACCCTCCATTTAATTTTTACCACTTTTCTTCTTCTTACCTCTTTGACATGTTTAAATGTCTAATTATATAAAGCTATGGCAATAATCAAGACCATGAATAACTATGTTTATTCAGATGGTGAAAAGCAGTGCAGGAATCTCACTTGAATTAGATTAAATCCAAAAGGTTAAATGCTTTAAAGATCCTTTCAAACATCTCCACATTTTATATAAAGCACTAACTGTACTACAAAATATTTAAGAGAGGCTGTCTGCTACCTTTTTATACCTGAATAACTTTTCATTTAAAATCCATCTGGTGCCCAAATAAACTGACATTTGAGAGTATTCCAACCAATACACCATCACGCAAATATTCCATCTTTCACTCAAGGAAGGGTACTTGAAGAAAATTTAGTTGAAGACATGTAAGTACTGCTGTGGTCACCCACGGAACTTAATATGATGAGTTTCAGATATGTCAAAATACATGAGACTAAAACTTCATAAAACTGTGTGACTGAAGTGCATTAGGGAACATGCTGCACCACCAAAAAGCAAGCTAGTAAAATAATAGCAGCAAGAACAATATTACTAAGGTTAAATTCTAAAGTAATTAAGAATTTATAGTGGTTCATTTTAACCACTATAAATCCCTAATTACTTTAGAATCTAACCTTAGTAATATTGTATTTTTTAAAAGGCTACATATTAAAAAACAATGAAGGCGTGGTAGAATTCTCGCCTGCCATGCAGGAGACCTGGGTTCAATTCTCAGTCCATGTACTTCCCAAAAAAATAAACAAGCAAAGAAAAAACAAATCAAAAAGCCAACCAACCAAACAAAAATTCAATAAATGGTGTTGCAATAATGGGATACTCACATGGAAGAATAATGAAATGTGACCCTGCCATATAGGATTAAAAAAAACAAAAGAAAAAATATGGATTGTATATAATCTGTAAAATGAAGAAATTCAAATACAATTCAATGATCTTATATGAATACAAATATACACTCTTCAAAAGATATGAATGGATTCTTAGAATCACAAAATCTATGGAGCTTACCAGTGGAAGTGTCAATAGACATCATCTAGCCCAGTTCACCTTTCAGTGTAAAAATGACTTATATTTCATCCCTGATACCAAACTGACTCAGTCCCAACAGTATTCTTGGGATTAAAGAGCCCAGGGCCATGGCTTTCTGACATGGATTTCATTGTTGGACATGTATTCCAGTTTGGCCTTTAACTTACATGTGTGATGTTAAGTCATGAAGACCTGGAAGTGGCTGTTTATAACTCACTGCAATCACTAAAGCCTCTATAGATACTATGCTCCTCAACATGCAAAAAGTCACACAGCCAGAAGCCAAACCTAAGCTGGTGTCCTTCCTCAAGCACGATTCATCCATGACGAGCTCACCTGGGTCCTCTGAGAAACAAACATCCAAATTTGATTAACTATGCAAGACACTTACTGGGGGGAAATCCAAGACGGGAACTGGGGAGGGTTCTTTGGGGGTGTTGGAACTATTCTGTATTCTGTGAGTGGTGATTATAAGAATCTCTGCATGTGTGAAAACTCATAGACCTGTACACCAAAAAAGTGAATTACACAGTATTTAAATTTTATAAATTTAAAAATATATTTTGTGAAAATTGGGAGGGAAGTGTAAGAGATTGGGAGTGCCATCCAACTGTGATACCGGTCCAAGGCCTGTGACAAGGAAGGAAGGAAGGGAGGGAGGGAGGGAGGGAGGGAGGGAGGGAGGAGGGAGGGAGGGAGGGAGGGAGGAAGGAAGGAAGGAAGGAAGGAAGGAAGGAAGGAAGGAAGGAAGGAAGGAAGGAAGGAAGGAAGAGAGGGAAGGAGGGGGAGAGGGAAGGAGAGAAGGTCTTAGACTTCTGGACAGTTCCAAAAAGGTTCTCGCAAGGCCAATGGGGAACTTGAGCCAAAGTCACCTCGCAGAAGACGAGCCCTATATCTCCCAGGAATGGGCCTCAGTGTCCCTGTTAGGCCCTACCGCTGGCCGGGAGAGACCCTGAGGACACTCAGCCTTTCGGTGAACACAGGTCTTCCGTGGCAGCTCTCATTTCCATGCTGTTGCTATATGTGACAGCTACTGATTTCTGTAAATTAATTTTGAGTCCAGCCATCATAATAAATTATCTCTTATTGTTTGTAATAGTTTCAAGACGCAATCATATCTGCAAACAATAAAACTTTATCTCATTGTTTTGTAACTCTATACATCTAGTTACTTTCTTTTGTCTAATTACATTGACTAGTATTTCCAAAACAATGCCAAATAATACTCTTAAGGTGGACAGTCTGGTTAATTTCTGGACTGTAGAGAGAATGTATCTAGTGTTTCCCCATTAAACATGAGCTATAATAGACAGTAAGTGGCATATTCTGATTACACGAGATTCAAATATAAGAGTTTCAAGAGTAGGAAGTTAGAATGTTTTGATTGCAGCAATGTGAAGCTAAGAGGTCACCTAACATATCTCCAACAGTGGTGAGGGCATGGGAAAGGAGAGAGTATGTGAAAGGATCCTGGGAAAGCAGTGTCATTGGTGATACAGCTTTCAGTTTGAGCAAGGTGAGTCATTTATTTTTTCAACCGTCAGATTGTTGATGATAAAAAAAAAGTTTGATGATATTGGAAACGGTTTAGAGAAATGGGCAATCTCATACATTGTTGGAGGGAGACTAAATTTGCACAACTTCCAGAGAGAGCAATTCAGCCATATCTATTAAACTTACAAAGGCACATATCCCTGAACCAGCAAATCTACTTCTAGGAATCTATACTACAACAATCCTTAGGCAAAGGCAAATGATGGATAAAGAGGGCTTTAATTGCAATATTGTTTATAAGAGAAAAAAATTGGAAAAAATAGTCTAAATGTCAATAGCGGTGATTAACAAGTTAAATAACTTATGTTCCAAACACATAAGGAACACTATACAGTCTTATAAATGACTGAAACTTATAGCAAGATAGCGCCACTGATTGTAAAAATATGCTACCATTTGTATTACAAATATAAATTAAGAATATATATGCATAAATACATTTATTTGCTTATATATATTCAAAATACACATAAGTGATTAAAGGATGAAAACAACCGAATGCCTATAAGTAGAGGAAACGGCTTTAAAGGCAAGGAGAGTGGGCAGCAACTGTTTCATTGTATACTCTTTTATCATTTTTTTTAATTGTGAAAAAACATATATACAAAAAAGCAATAAATTTCAAAGCACACTTGTAACAATTAGTTATAGAACAGATTTCAGAGCTTGGTATGGTTTCAGCTCCACAATTTTAGGTTTCTCATTCTAGTTGCCCTAAAACACTGGAGACTAACAGAAATATCAATAAAATGATGCCGCCGTCATAGTCATTTGTTAAATCCTATCTTCCCTGTTAAAATTCCACCTTCTCCTTTGATCTTTCTCCCAATCTTTAGGGGTATTGGACTATGCCCATTCTAACTTTTTCTGTCTTGCTTGTTTTTTACAATCCTTGGTTCACAATATCATCATATAGTTGTGCATTTATCATCACGATTGACTTTTTTTTTCTTTTTTTGTGAAAAATAACATATATTCACTGTATGCCCTTTTATAAATTCTGAAACTTGAACCGTGTGAATAGATGACCTATTCTGAAAAATTAACATATTGCATTTTAATTAAGATTAAAAAAAGACCACTCCGACTGGTAATTGAAGAAACACAGCTCTTTAGGGGATAAGAGTAAAATCAGAGTGACTTCTTTGAAGGCAGCTCTTGTAATCCTCTTCTGGAACACTGGTGGCATGGACGGGGAGGGGAAGTAGTGGACTTAATGAATCTGGCATATGCTCTGAAGGTACAGCTAACGAGACTTGATAACGAATTACATATATAGGGTGAGGGAAAAAGGGGGAATCACAGGTGACATTTCCATTTTTGTCTTGAGCAGCTAGGTAAACAAGCCGGTATTTGCTGGGATGAGTATGACTGAGCAATCAGCAAAGGTAAAGACACATGCAGGAATTCTGGTTTGGATACACTGGATCTGAGATGCCTACTAGGCTTCCCAGTCAAGACAGTAACAGCACATCAAAGCTAATGCAGTTGTCTAAGACACCTAATTGTAATTTGGAGTCCTTCAATTGTCAATGAGACTAGCCATTTCTTAGGATTACTGGTCATTTTGATTTTTTTTCTGTGACTGCCTATTTGTAGTTTTTGCTCATTTGCCTAACAGGCATATTTTTTCTTATTAATTTGTAATTGCTGTTTGCATGTTAAGGAAATTACTCCTTTTATTATATATTAAAAGCTTTTTTTTTAATCTTTATATTATTTATAATATTTTCCCTAGAGGAATTCCTAAATTTTATGTAGTCATATTTACTAGTTTTTTTTTGTTGTTGATTTCATCTGGCACATAATGCTTTCAAAATCAGGGGAGAAAAAGCTTATTTAAATACAAATCACATTATTGATCTTTAATATTAATAAAAACTCTACAACAGAAAAAAAAATACATTATTTCAGAAGGTTTGCAAAAAACAGGGAGATTCTGAAGGTATAAGTTTGTTATTTTCTGTAAATAAACTGCTGGAAGATTTTTAAATAAAAGTTATAGATGCAACTATTGCTACTGTCCTTAAGAAAAATTGATTACTTAGGGAAATTTCTCAAATTCAAGACCTTGGAGGAATGGCAGGTGTTATTTTTGGCTTGCAGCATCAAAACTCAGCTAGAGATAATAATTGTGTTTGAATAGCATATTTTTAAAACATTTGGCACATTGTGGCTTTTTCAATTATTTTTAAAAGCACCAAAATAATATGAGAGACATTTCTATTTCTTAAATGTGACCTAGCGCAACTAATGATTTATAGAACAGGTGATTATTTCCTTTGATGTCAGAAGTAAATTTAAACATTAGAGTAGCTAACCAAAATCATGTGATTGGCTTTTCTCAAAATGGTAAATTAGTGCTTGCCTCCCACCTGCATTTATCTTCTTCCCCAGAACTAGTAACTAGATTTGTTGTAGCAGCAGGATACAGGGATACCACATATTGTTTAATTCTCTGAGGAGGAAGCTGCTTGTGCCGACTTCCACCTACACTTGTTTTTAGATCCGTCAACAGTTCACATTAATTTGAGTTGACTACCTGTTGAAGCAAACATTTAGTTCCATTATGGAGGTAAGAAACCTCGAGGTGATGGATATCTGATCGAACCAAAGTCACAGACTGACAAAAATGGAATCTCGTTCCAAGTCTTGGTGGACAACCCTAAAACTCTACAGGCTTGCTGTGAAACCCTAAAAACTATAATCTTCTATGGCCTATGCAAAACATGTTCTACTTCCAATGGTTTTCAGCAGTTATTCCTTGCATTCACACAAATCTCTAACAAATTAATACCTGCGATTAAAGAGAACATTATTTCATTCTTCCGTTTTGTTTGATATGTATGTTTCTTGAATTATAAAATTGATGAAATTTTTTTAATTTTTATAAAGCAAGCATATACCTTTTAAAAATGGAAGTCCTCCTCCCCTCTGCCTTTAGTATCTTTCTAATTTCACTTTCCAGAGGTAGGCACTATTAACATTTTGATGTACCTCTTCCCAGATTTTTTTATTTGTATTATTTTAAATTACATGTATATATATGCATATTCACATAATAAATATGCACATATATATGTGAATATGCATATATATACATGTATCAATCTACCCTTCTGTTTAAACAAAAATAATATCATAATACAAAAGATTATACAATTTCCTTTGCTACTCAATAATACATTACAGAAATCCTTCTGTTAAAGTAACTACAACTCTACTCCATTCTCTCTTTTGGCTTCACGGTATACCATGCTTTGAATATATCAAACTTTGTATGAGCACTCTTCCTTCAGTCAACATTCCATTTGCCTGTGGTTTTCATGAGCATTAAATATAATGCTCTAAGGAATTGCTACCATTGTACACTTGTTTAAGTATTTCCGTGGGACAGAATATTAGAAGTGGAATTTCTGGATTAGAGGACACACGTACTTAAATTTTTGATAGGTATTATCCAAATTCCTTTCTAGTTGTTGTATTTTATACTTCCACCAACAAGAGAGAACATTTTAAAAGTCTGCCTATTCTACAGGTATTTTAAGAACCTAGTTATGTGTGATACACTATACAGAATATGTCACAAGATAAATCGATAAATTGAGGGAGGACATGAAGAAGACATGGGCTGAACAAAAAGAGGAAACAGAAAAACTGAAAAAACAAATCACAGAGCTTATGGAAGTGAAGGATAAAGTAGAAAAGATGGAAAAAAACAATGGATACCTACAATGATAGATTTAAAGAGACAGAAGATAGAATTAGTGATTTGGAGGATGGAACATCTGAATTCCAAAAAGAAACAGAAACTATAGGGAAAAGAACGGAAAAATTTTAACAGGGTATCAGGGAACTCAAGGACAATATGAACCGCACAAATATACGTGTTGTGGGTGTCCCAGAAGGAGAAGAGAATGGAAAAGGAGGAGAAAAACTAATGGAAGAAATTATCACTGAAAATTCCCCAACTCTTATGAAAGACCTAAAATTACAGATCCAAGAAGTGCAGCGCACCCCAAAAGATTAGACCCAAATAGGCGTTCTCCAAGACACTTACTAGTTAGAATGTCAGAGGTCAAAGAGAAAGAGAGGATCTTGAAAGCAGCAAGAGAAAAACAATCCATCACATACAAGGGAAACCCAATAAGACTTTGTGTAGATTTCTCAGCAGAAACCATGGAAGCTAGAAGACAGTGGGATGATATATTTAAATTACTAAAAGAGAAAAACTGCCAACCAAGACTCCTACATCCAGCAAAATTGTCCTTCAAAAATGAGGGAGAAATTAAAACATTCTTAGACAAAAAGTCACTGAGAGAATTTGTGACCAAGAGATCAGCTCTGCAAGAAATACTAAAGGGAGCACTAGAGTCAAATACGAAAAGACAGAACAGAGAAGTATGGAGAAGAGTGTAGAAAGAAGGAAAGTCACAGTGGTCAAAATAGCATGGTACTGGTACAAAGAGAGAAGCACTGACCAATGGAAACGAATCGAGGGTGCAGAAATAGACCAGCAAATCTATGGTCACTTTACGCTAATAAATACAACAATTTAGATGAAATGGACGGGTTCCTGGAAAGACATGAACAACCAACTTTGACTCAAGAAGAAATAGATGACCTCAACAAACCAATCACAAGTAAAGAAATTGAATTAGTCATTCAAAAGCTTCCTAAAAAGAAAAGTCCAGGACCAGAAGGCTTCACATGTGAATTCTATCAAACATTCCAGAAAGAATTAGTACCAACTCTCCTCAAACTCTTCAAAAAAATCGAAGTGGAGGGAAAACTACCTAATTCATTCTACGAAGACAACATCACCCTCATACCAAAACCAGGCAAAGATATTACAAAAAAAGAAAACTATAGACCAATCTCTCTAATGAATATAGATTCAAAAATCCTCAATAAAATTCTAGCAAATCGTATCCAACAACACATTAAAAGAATAATACATCATGACCAAGTAGGATTCATCCCAGGTATGCAAGGATGGTTCAACATAAGAAAATCAATTAATGTAATACACCATATCAACAAATCAAAGCAGAAAAATCACATGATCATCTCAATTGATGCAGAGAAGGCATTTGACAAGATTCAACATCCTTTCCTGTTGAAAACACTTCAAAAAATAGGAATACAAGGGAACTTCCTTAAAATGATAGAGGGAATATATGAAAAACCCACAGCTAATATCATCCTCAATGGGGAAAAATTGAAAACTTTCCCCCTAAGATCAGGAACAAGACAAGGATGTCCACTATCACCACTATTATTCAACATTGTGTTGGAGGTTCTAGCCAGAGCAATTAGACAAGAAAAAGAAATACAAGGCATCAAAATTGGAAAGGAAGAAGTAAAACTATCACTGTTTGCAGACGATATGATACTATATGTCGAAAACCCAGAAAAATCCACAACAAAACTACTAGAGCTAATAAATGAGTACAGCAAAGTAGCAGGTTACAAGATCAACATTCAAAAATCTGTAGCATTTCTATACACTAGTAATGAACAAGCTGAGGGGGAAATCAAGAAACGAATCCCATTTACAATTGCAACTAAAAGAATAAAATACCTAGGAATAAATTTAACTAAAGAGACAAAAAACCTATATAAAGAAAACTACAAAAAACTGCTAAAAGAAATCACAGAAGACCTAAATAGATGGAAGGGCATACCGTGTTCATGGATTGGAAGACTAAATATAGTTAAGATATCAATCCTACCTAAATTGATCTACAGATTCAATGCAATACCAATCAAAATCCCAACAACTTATTTTTCAGAAATAGAAAAAACAATAAGCAAATTTATCTGGAAGGGCAGGGTGCCCCGAATTGCTAAAAACATCTTGAGGGAAAAAAACGAAGCTGGAGGTCTCGTGCTGCCGGACTTTAAGGCATATTATGAACCCACAGTGGTCAAAACAGCATGGTATTGGCATAAAGATAGATATATCGACCAATGGAATCGAATAGAGTGCTCAGATATAGACCCTCTCATCTATGGACATTTGATCTTTGATAAGGCAGTCAAGCCAACTCACCTGGGACAGAACAGTCTTTTCAATAAATGGTGCCTAGAGAACTGGATATCCATATGTAAAAGAATGAAAGAAGACCCGTATCTCACACCTTATACAAAAGTTAACTCAAAATGGATCAAAGATCTAAACATTAGGTCTAAGACCATAAAACAGTTAGAGGAAAATGTAGGGAGATATCTTATGAATCTTACAACTGGAGGCGGTTTTATGGACCTTAAACCTAAAGCAAGAGCACTGAAGAAAGAAATAAATAAATGGGAGCTCCTCAAAATTAAACACTTTTGTGCATCAAAGAACTTCATCAAGAAAGTCGAAAGACAGCCTACACAATGGGAGATAATATTTGGAAATGACATATCAGATAAAGGTCTAGTATCCAGAATTTATAAAGAGATTGTTCAACTCAACAAGAAAAAGACAGCAACCCAATTACAAAATGGGAAAAAGACTTGAACAGACACCTATCAGAAGAAGAAATATGGATGGCCAAGAGGCACATGAAGAGATGCTCAATGTCCCTGGCCATTAGAGAAATGCAAATCAAAACCACAATGAGATATCATCTCACACCCACCAGAATGGCCATTATCAACAAAACAGAAAATGACAAGTGCTGGAGAGGATGCGGAGAAAGAGGCACACTTATCCACTGTTGGTGGGAATGTCAAATGGTACAACCACTGTGGAAGGCAGTTTGGCGGTTCCTCAAAAAGCTGAATATAGAATTGCCATATGACCCAGCAATACCACTGCTAGGTATCTACTTAAGGGCAAAGACACAAACGGACATTTGCACACCAATGTTTTTAGCAGCGTTATTTACAATTGCAAAGAGATGGAAAAAGCCAAAATGTCCATCAACAGAAGAATGGCTAAACAAACTGTGCTATATACATACGATGGAATATTATGCAGCTTTAAGACAGGATAAACTTATGAAGCATGTAATAACATGGATGGACCTAGAGAACATTATGCTGAGTGAGTCTAGCCAAAAACTAAAGGACAAATACTGTATGGTCCCACTGATGTGAACGGACATTCGAGAATAAACTTAGAATATGTCATTGGTAACAGAGTCCAGCAGGAGTTAGAAACAGGGTAAGATAATGGGTAATTGGAGCTGAAGGGATACAGACTGTGCAACAGGACTAGATACAAAAACTCAAAAATGGACAGCACAATAATACGTAATTGTAAAGTAATCATGTTAAAACACTGAATGAAGCTGCATCTGAGCTATAGGTTTGTTTTTTTTTTTACTATTATTATTACTTTTATTTTTTTCTCTATATTAACATTCTATATCTTTTTCTGTTGTGTTGCTTGTTCTTCTAAACCGATGCAAATGTACTAAGAAACGATGATCATGCATCTATGTGATGATGTTGAGAATTGCTGATTACATGTGTAGAGTGGTATGATTTCTAAATGTTGGGTTAATTTCTTTTTTTCCGTTAATTAATAAAAAAAAAATAGATTTTGGGCAGTGTAATAGTAGCTTACTGGCAGAATTCTTGCCTCCCATGCTGGAGACCTGGGTTTGATTCCAGGAGCCACCAATGCAAAAAATATATATATTTCAAGAAGAAACTTTGCTCAATGACCCAATAAGAAGGTCTTGGAAGTGTAACCAAGTTTGGGGATTGTGCTCTGGAGGGGAAGCAATGTTTGCTGCCCATGAATGGCATCAACATTTGGCAATGCTAACATTCAGATCCCAGGAGCTATGGCAGTCACCCAATTTTAAAGAATCTAATAAAATATGAGCACTAATCCCTTGGACAACAGTTTAATCCCTTGGACAGCAGCTTATAATGCTTTATTCCAGGGGGTCAATGCTGTTTTGCAAACGGACGCTTCATTGTGAAACGAAGTTATTAGTTGTCTGTCACCCAGCCCTTGTCCATGCATCTGTTTTCTAATACAGCCTGGCACAATATTTTTGGAGATTAGAAAAAGAAAAAAGGAAAGCAATGTTCTTACAGAAAGTTTAAGTGCTTTTGATGTATTTTTTCCTTAAAAAAAAAAACAAACTAATTTCTACCTTGCTCTTTCAGAAAGAAAGTGATGGCAATGTGTTTTCTACTGTCGAGTCTCTGTTACAGAGCTGAGCCTTCATCTACAGGTCCTGGGCATGCCATGGAATGCCTTCTGATGGGAAGTAGTCCCTTTTACGCTCTCTGTCTTTACTTTCTGTAGCAACATACTTTCTGTCATTACTTTTGGTGGCTTGAAGCTGTAGGTGCCCCAAAAAGACATGTTCTTAAACCTAATCCATTCCTGTGAATGTGAACCCATTGTAAGTAGGATCTTTTGATGAGGCTACTTCAGCATGGCCCAACTCAATCAGGATGGGTCTTCATCCTATTACAGGAGTCCTTTTTAAGTGGAGTGAAAGTCAGACAACAGAGAGAAAGAGAGAGGGAGCAGCCAAAAGTTGAACATCAACAGAACTTGGAAGAGAAGGGAGAGGCCAGGAGACACCACTATGTGCCTTGCCACGTGAGAGACTAAGGAGCAAGAACTGCTGGCTGCTAGCCCCAGAAGGCCACACTGTTGGGGGAGAAAGCATCGCCTTGGTGATGCCTTGGTATGGGCTTTCTCTCAGCCTCAAAACTGTGAGGCTTTTAAATTTCCCATTGTTTAAGCCAAACCATTTCATGGTATTTGCTTGAGTAGACAAGGAAACTAAAACGCTTTCTACACTGCTTCTGAACTGTCTCACTAACTCAGTTTATTTATCAAGGAAATGAACACAAATAAAATTGGGGGTGGGGTGGAAGGGACTATGTAAAATCTATATATTTTCTGAAAATTTTCACTGATTCATTGAGATTAAATGCTTAGGATCAGAAGTTCCCAGAGTTTGTGATTTTAAGGACCAGAAAATGAAAAGGAAAGTGGGGGTATTCACCAATTATGTATTGTTTCCAACAAAGATATTTAAAAAAAACACAAACAATAAACAACAACAAATAAAACTCAATCAATCAAAAAACCTATAATCTACTCACAAAATGATTTTATTAAATAAAGGGTATTTTAACAACAAAGAGGGCAGTTCTTCCTGGGCAACCTCCTGCAACACACAAGTACACACTACACATCTATTCCTGTTCTCATTTTTTGAGGCAGAGGGTAGAAATTCACTGACACTTTGGAACCAGTGCTCTGAAGTATCTCACTTATGCTGATCAAACCCAGATTTCCAAACATTTAAACATTTCCAAAATTATGGTGCTGTTTATACAATGAAGAATTCCTGTTAATTTTGGCTGAATATTCCCCATAATTCTTAGCTTTTCCTTCTATATCTTATTGAAACAATGAGAAACTCCAGGCATGTATGTTTTGTTTCAAATTCAAGAAACACTTCTATACCTCATCCTATTTGGAATTACCATTTCTATCCATAGTTGTCCCAAGAAAATGAAATTATTGAAAATCAAATGGCGACAGTGAGGTTGTGTTGGCTCCACCAAACTGTTCTACAGTGATGGGCATGGATCATCTTAAACTCCAGCTCCATATGTCAGAAAATCATCAGAGCTCATGCTGAATAGTTCTATTACTCCTTTTCCATTTTATACAATTATTTATTTAGAGGCAATCCAGGGTAATCTTGAAGAGCTCAGTCTGTGGAGTCTGATATCCAGAGCCTTAAGGCCAGCTCTGCCACCCTGGGCAGATAACTTTCCTCTCTGAACATCATTTTCCTCCTTTGTAAGTGGGAATAATGACACCTATGCATAGGGTTGGTGTGATGATTAAATAAGTAAATTTACTTAGAGTGTTAGAATAGGAACTGGCACACAGCAAGCACCCAAATAGGGCACGGAGGGAAGGCAGTGTTCAGAAAGTCTGACCTTTCACCATATCTGAAGGAGGAGCAGGAGCCAACTAGTCACAGAAGTAAGGGAACAGGCTTTCAGGGAGAAGGAACCCTTCTCTTTTCTTCTTTGTTTCTCTCTTTCTCTTTTCTTCCTTCCTTTCTCTCTCATTCCCTTTTTCTCTTTCTTCCTCCCTTCTTTCCTTCCTTGCTTGCTTTCATCCTTTCTCCTTCCTTGTCCCCTCTTTTCCTCCTCCTCCTCTCTCCCTCTCTCTCTCCTGCCTTTCTCTCTGTCTCTTTTTCCTTTCTTTCTTCCTTCCCATCTTTTTATTTTCCTAAATCATGGCTGTTGACTATTCTAAACAAGGCAATGTCTTAAAGAACAGTATAGTAAGCTATGCATAGGTATAAGCCTTAAACAAAGTTAGACTTTACTCCAGTGCACATATATTCAGTTAATCTCTATAAAACAATCCATGATGGCATTATGTTCCTGAATTCCTCTGCTGGCTCTCCTCTAAAGCCACATAAGAAGAGCTGAAACAGCATACATTTTAGCTTGTCTCACAAAAGAACACTTCTTTTCTAAAGTGCACCAAGTAAAACATTTGAAAGGAATTCAGTTCAGAAGCTTACCCCTACATTTTTCAACTGCCTACATTTAGGAATGATATAAAATCTATCCCATAAAAAATTGCGAGTTTAGACCAGATCAGTTTTTAATGCATGGCTGATGAATCAATCTTTGTGCTGAGTTCATATTTTTTTTTAGGAAAAGAACATTTGCCCCATAGCATAATCTAACTTGTGAAATAAACCCTTCAAGCTCCAAATTTCAAAGGAGTCATATGTCTAGGGCAGCAACCCTGGAACTACTTTCCTAATCCTATTCTCTCCCTACTCGTAGGAAAATAATTTCCAATTTTCTTTCTGTTTTGGACCCCTTGTGGCACCTCAGATGCCACAGCTGCTATTGCACACCTGTATGTGATCCCCCAAGCTCCCTCTACTTCTCTGCAGGTAACCCTGGAGTCCCGCCTCACTAGCTTTCTCCAGTATCCTGGCAATGAATTTCTAAGAAGTGTATTTATAACTTAAATTATAATTTCTTTTTAAAACAATAAAATACTGGCATGGAATCAAATGCCAAAATACAAATAACTGAATACCCCTTAGCCAACTCAAAACCATTCACAGATAAGAAGAGATGATATGCCTGGGCCATGCTTAGGACACCCTCCCTTGTGCTCTTAGACCCCTGTCAGGTGTCACAGCCTCGGGCTTGTCCTGGCTGTAGAGTTACGTGTTTTCCTAAAAAAAGGAGGAACAGGAAAGGACATCACACAGTAACTGGAAGGCCCTCCATTCTTACTGCTTTCTGGCATAATGTCTCATGTTGACTAAGAACGAATGTGCTTTAGTTGTTGAAGTCTACCCCTTTGGGAAATAGTAAGGAAACATCTATTTAATTTCAAACTACCAAGAGAAATGAAAAAGAAAAAAGAAAAGAAAAAGAAAACCATCAACATTTAACTCTATAGTGGAAAAGGACATTTTAGTAAGTGGTTTAGCTTTAAACTTGCTTCAAAATATAAGCTCACTAATGCAGTCACCTATATTTCTCTAGTCAGCACAATAAAAGTGACACCCAGTATTAAAATCAGAAAACTAAGATGGCAACAACTAATTGCAGGACCCAGCATTTCTTTTTTTACTTAGATTTTCCTATAGACCTTTTAAGGCTCTTAACAGATATATATTACCTTTTTTTTTCTTTAACAAATTTAATCTATTATCTAACATTTCTAACAAGGCCCTATAGTGATAGAGTGGAGCTAAAAAAAGGAAGCTAGTTTGTCTTCACTGAGAAAAATGCAGTCATAATCATATTTTGTGAGTAGACAACTTTCACTCACCCATACTCTCGGACCCAACAAACTTCAAATGGAAGGATGAATGATTTGTAAAAGCTTTTAGAGAACTATAAGTACTATCCAGACCTTAAAGTTGCCGTCCCTTACACTTACAAGGTCACAAAAGGATAACATCAGAGACTGGAAACCAAAATTTGATGTAAGATGAAAAACAACAAATTGTTGGGCATAAGAAGTAAGTCAAGAACACAATAAAGGAAACCCCTTTTTCTTTTACCACGGCAGTAGAGGTGGGGCATTAGAGATGCATGATACATCACATTGAGGCCTGTTGATCCACTTTCTCAGTCTAGCAACTGGCTTGAGGGAGGCCTGTGTGAACCCACATATCCATCCTGGCATGTGCAGAAACCTGGAAGAGCACAGTTAGCCCCATGGGGTCATCCCTGACTGCTGGAGGATGGGAGTCAGTGAATAAACACTCTCTGCCTCTCAGGCATCTGAGCTCTCTCTGACACAGCTTCTCAGAGGGTCCCCAGTAGGGCTGAGCCCTACTTGCTCATTGACCAGCCTGACAATGCACAACCTGACTGACTTTCCCTCCTCTCCTGGGTCACCCTGCGCAGCCTCCACTCCTGTTCCTTGGGACCATACGCTAAAGCAAAGTATGTACAAGGAAAACGCTGTCTTGGGTTCTGCTTTAAGGGGGAAATATAGGCTAAGGCAGATGAGGTATAACACTGTTGCACCATCTATGGGTGAAAAACAAAATTTAAAAGCAAAAAAGAGGTTGTCCAGAAGGAATTCTAGAAGACCCCATGTGTACAAATCGTAGGTAAGAATATCGTTTACTTCTAATTGTTTACCCTTTGGCTTTCGGGTGATAAATGTCACTGTGGCCTTAAAATCTTATCTTTTATATCAGGCACTTAGTCACCTGGCCTTTTAAGCTCAGGCATAGTGTAGAGAAAGGCAACTGTTATGAAGTCCGTCTAAGTTTCTAGTTGTACAGAGAAGAGAACATTGGACAGGGCAGAATTCTGAAGGCCTGACAGCAGACACAGCAGCAGCGTCCTCCTTTCCTCTACACCCACTACACATCAGCGACAGTCATATTGTCAAATCTAGATGATCCAGAGACAGATCAAGGGGCACCGGGGCATTTATTCCATTCCATATTGGCCACTCCAGTTGACCATTCCATGTACTTTGATCAACAGTAATTTTTCAGCAGTAATTTCTGTCCCAATGAACACAAGCTCTACTGTCTGAATACTTTTACTCAGGTGTGTTCTAGTTACTGGCATGTTATCAACTGACCAACCAGCTAAGTTCTGAGGTTCCTATTTTCTTTCCCCTTTGCTCTTCCAAGAAGCTGAAAGGAGTTCTGGTTGCACAGTGTTTAGTTCCCTGCAGGCGGAGCTCTGCTGTGAAGCCTCCAGGAACTTGGGATGCAGGGTATGCTAAAATTCACTTTCTCTTACTTCAAAGATCCCTTCTCTGGGCTGTGGCTCTTTATTGGAGAGAAAAGTCTTCTTTGGCCTTCGTAAACTTTTAGGAAGCCAGCAAGCAGAAGAACAGGCTGCCAAAATATATTATTGTTGGTGTTTTCCCAACTTCCATCCATACCTTGAGGGTAGAAAGTTGATGTAGGAGAAATGAATTCTCCCAAGCTTCTGGTCAGTGTTGTCTGTGTTTTTATTCAACTCTATGTCTTGCCTCTCTTGCTACTTTGGTGTCAGGGTCGATGACATTCCTATCTCCAATAGACTGCAGTTGGTTTTCACTACTAAACCTTAATGTGGAGAAAGAGAGGGCTAGTTTAAAACAGGACAGGGAGAGTGTGTGAAGAAGAAAGTGTCAAAAGTTAATTCTCCCTAAAATTTATGTCTTTCTTGTAGCTGAAGGCAGAAGACAGTAAAAGGGAATTTTGCCAGATTTTTAGGGGAAAAGAGGGATGTAATACACTTGAAAGAACTGAATTTTCAGAAGGAAATGGTTACAAGAATGAAAATCAAGGAGAAATATGGCGATGACACAAGAGTAATATGGAAGTATTATGCTCATGGCTTTCAGCTGTGCCTCTGGGTGCCCCTCGTTCACGCCCATTTTCCCTTCCTACTGCCTGTCCTACGGAGTTTAAGCTCCAATACTGGATAAAAGAAGACAATAACCTTACAGAGCCAACTTAACTCCCTCAATTGCATAAGGTCAAATCTCTATACAAGTCCTCTTTTATTTATAACCAGATACCCGTGGGCTGGAGTTTGGGCTCTATCAGTTATTAGCCATATGTCCTTGGGCAGGTAATTCACACTTTTTCTGAACGTCAATCTCCTCCACTGTACAGTGGGTATTATAACTGTGACTGCCTCATAGGACCCCGTGAATTAAATGTGATAATGGACGTAAGACTGGCACAGACGCACAATGAATATTGTTGTTATTACTAAAGAACTAAAAACCCCAAATGCACTGCACAACCTAAAGTAGCACCTTGCCTGGGCCCTATCAGGGACCAAGCTAAGAGAGCTCTAAACATCACTGCAAACCTTAAGGGCCTATTAGCCTCTGTTTTTATTAGAGGCCAGAGGAGAGATGCTAATATAAGGGAGCATTTAACTTCTATCTCCAAGAGAATGATGGCAAACCCAGAAAGAATGGTAGAAATCACTGATTTCATTAAGATATTTGGATGGCATATAATGAAAGTATAATTTTAATGAGGTAATTTGACATCACATTTTAAAAAGTAGTAAATGGTAAGGTATCAGATAGTGGGACTAGTTTGATAAATGACTATTCTGCTTAACTGAAATACCAATGAAACATTCCTTCTTTCAGCTCTTACTAGGGAAAAAAAATAAAAAGAATCATTCAAAATAAATATGAAAACAATACTCTATATTTTATCTTGTTCCAAAGAGATCTAAGTTAATAAAATTATATTTTCTGCAGTGAATTAGGATTTAAGGCCACCAAGAAATGTCATGATTTCAGACTTGTAAGACATTTTCTCGCCTTTTTTATTTTAGAGTCATACATTTAGAAATGAGGTTAAATGTGTAAGTGGAACCCAAGGTTACAGAGTAAGTCACTGAGGTGGGGGGTGGTTAGAAAGATGGGATCCAAGTTTTAAAAGCTTAGGGAACTTCCAAACTGAAGTCCCATACCCCAACAACGATCTTAGCTCCAGTTTCTGAGTCTCAAACTCCTCTGGACTAACATCTTTGGAAGCGATATCTCAATGCAACATCTAAAGATCAAAAATCGTCTTTGCCTCATACCATACACTTTTACCAGGCTCTCTGCCAATGTCATCCTCCTCCTCAGTCATTCAGGTTAAAACACTGGAACCTGATTTTATTCTCCTACTCTTAGGTCCTCTCTGTATAGTTAATCACTGAATTCTATGAATTCTTCTTAGAAATGTCTCCATTGTGCAACAACTCTTAGTCAGTGTTCTCAACTGGACAGCCTCCTGATGATTCTACCAGCTCTTGCCTCTCCCTTTACAAAAGCCACATACTATTATTATTTCTGCTCCAATCTTCCTCCCAAATAATTTTCAACTGCCATCTTTTCTATTTAGACCTTTAATATCTCCTTGTTTCCTGAAACAAGTTACAATAAAATATCTCACATAAAACTAATTTGGGGGCCTGAGGTAGCTACCCAGTTTAGACAATGGCCATGGCTAGGAGACAATATAATAGTGGTTAAACATTGAAGTTTAGACATATGCAGTTTTGAATTTCGGCTGTGCCATTTAATAACTGTGTGTGGCTTTGCCCAACTTTTATGTTCCTCTTATGTGAAATTGGGTTAATAATAGTACCTCATAAAGTTGTTATTACAATTAAATGAGATACTGCAGGGAAAATGCTTAGCACAAAGAGAAATGCTCAATAAATGGTAGCTGTTATGGAAATAAATAGCATTGCCCTCAGGCTCTCCTTTCCCCTTTCCACTTGAAAAGGACTGAGGATGGCTATTCTCCCACAGAAGGAGCCAGGCTCCTAGTGAAAGTAGGTGAGGCCCTTGGCTTAATCACAGGAGGCACAGGAAACTGCACTGTGTACACAATGTGTACACAACTTGAACACTGAATTTTTAATGCAATCTCTTATATCAATGTATTTTCTCTGAAAACTAAAATGCAAAAAAGAAAAAAAAAGACACAAACTACTTAATTAAGGACACTACTAATTTGTGTAAGGGTTAACTGGGCTCCTAATTTATATGATTTTTCACCAAGGATCTCCAATAATAAAAAAAGCTTTATTGAAATAAGTACAAATTAAGGAGTTTTCTTGAAATATCCTTATTTGGTTCAAACGCTCTCATCAACCTGGGTTAAACCCCTTTAAGAAAATTGGTAAACCTCGACAGTATAGATTAAAATGATAAATTGTAGAGAATTCTGCTAGTGGAAAAGTAAATTTATACTTCTTTGCATGAGTAACTTTTACATTCTCTGTAATGGATTTTACATAATAGCAGCATGTATTTTGCAACAATAATAGGCCCATTCAAGCAGCAGATATACAGCTAACTCTTTATCATTGTCAGGGTCAAAATGAAACTTGGTTTACTTCTTAACCAGAAAAAAATCCTACTTTTCCAAAATACATGATCACAGATCAATTTAGAACTTTATTCCTCAACAGAAAATAAATCAATGGTATGAAGCAAATCTCTCTCTTTCTTTCTTAATACACACACACACACAGACATGGTAAAGAATCAGGCACACATGGTGTCCTGCCTCTGTTCAATGACCTTGAGTAAGTTTTCTTTAATCTCAGCCTCAGTTTATTCTTTTGTAAAATAGAAACAATGATATCTATGTAGTAGAATTCTCAGGGAGATTAAATTATATGCTTTATCTAACAGGGCCTAGACTTTGGAGACAATCAATGCATTTTAGCTATAATTATGTATATAATGCATTTTAAAATATGGAGCCATTTTTCATCTTTTTTTGTTCCTTTAAAGCTATGCTTTTCTGATATGTGTACTTGAATGTCTTTTAATAGTCCTGGTTTACAGTAAAATCACATATAATATAGATGCTAGAATTTTTCTAAACCTCCTCTAGATAGGATCTGATAGAAAATATCCTGTATCCATAGATATATATCTTTGACATAAAAAGTACACTTCTAGGTTACTTTTAACATCATTGTAATGGCTGACTTGGATCAGTTTGAAGTCATTCTCATTTTTACTCTAACTCAGTTAACATGTCAGCTCTCCAGCAGATGGGTATCACAATGACATGTTGTGGTCTTACCATTAATCCGCCTTTATGACCTTATGTAATTTGACCACAATAAATGTTGCAAGAGTGTAACTGGTTTGTGCATTAAATGCTCTATAAATAGTCAATGAATTTAAACTTGACAAGTAATCAAAGAGGAAAATTTTATTTTAAATAACTAAACTAAAAATGCTAATGATACCACCAGAAATAGATTTTAAAAGCTAAAGATGACATGACATTTTAGGTATTATAAATCTAGAAAAACATAATATTTCAAACTTTCTACTGTCAAAGTGTGAAATACAAATAAATATACATGCCTTTGCATATTAGCAAGTTAGCTATTCAATTTTTACAAAAGAACAGTGGTTCTGAACTGCTAAATGTGCATGCCCTTTGCACTGCATTTTCATTAACAAAAAACACATACAATCATTTTGCACAGCAGCTAATTTTATGAGCAATGGATGCCATAAATTGTCTGTATTATGCATTGACTAAAGCTTTGCAATGTTTGGTTTCCTTGTTTTTTTGGTGGTGGATACATGGTCTGAGAATCAAACCCAGGTCTCGCACATGGAAGGCAAGCATTCTACCACTGAACCACCTGTGTACTCTAGTCTAATTTGAGTCTCTCTAGTTCTTATATGATATGTAAGTTTCAAAAATTGAAAAGCATATGAAAAAGGAATGAAGTCATGAGGCATGCAGTGAAGTGAATGAACCTTGAGGAAACTGTGTAGTGCAAAATAAGCCAAAGACAAAAGAACAAACATGGTATGGTTTCTTTTAAAAATACTTATTAGAAAATTTGAGCCTAGATTTTAAGCTCTTACAGTAGTCACTCTTAGTCTGGAGTTGTAAGTGTATTTCTAGATTGTGAGATGCTGTACTCTATGTGTATAAACTGGTATTTCCCTGGAACTTTGGGTACCTCTGTGACATCTGAGACTCAGAGCTGGAGCTCTGTAGCTCTGAAAGCCAGAATTGCTACATGCAACAATTGTAAAGTAACCAAAAAAGAGATCAGTCTTCAATCAGAGATAAAAGCTAAGCTTTTCTGGTTGGGTTTGAGGTAAATCAGAATACAGGGCAAAGGATGATAGTGTATGTATTCTAGAGCTTTATCTACTGTATGAGACCAAAGGCACAGAGGTTTCTTGTGTCTAGAACCTAAATCTCCTGTAACACACAACCCAAATTAACCTGTCTAGATAGCTCATTTAAATAAACCAAGCACAAGGAGTCCAGGACAGGAATGAGGCCTTGTAATTTTCTATAGCTTAATGTTAATACCCAGACACATTCCAGACTATGGTGGGCTGATAATTAAAAAGTATTAGTTTTGAGGAACTGGAGAAAAAAATATGGAACTATTAAACTTTCCCCCCTGGGAAACCCCTGGTGCTATCTCAAACATTAGGAACAACAAAGAAAATAGGCCAGGCCCTGGATTTTGAGGTTTGCCCTTGTGAAACTGATTTTTGTAGTGGGAAAGCTAAGACTACCTATAATTATGCCTAAGAGTTGTTTCTAGGAAACCTCTTCTGCTGCTTAAATGTGGCCTCTCTCTTTCTAAGCCCAATTCTGCCAGAGAAATCATTATCCTCCCTGCTACGTGGGCCATTCGGGGGTGAAAGTCTCCCTGACAACATGGGACATGACTCCCAGGGATAAGCCTGACCCTGGCACTGTAGTAATGACAATGCCTTCCAAAGCAAATGGGGAAAATAATTGTAACACAATAAGTTATCAGGGGCTAACAGAATTCAAGAGCCTATTCTGGAGGCTTCTTTTATGTAATCTTAAATTAGATATTGCTAATTGCCATTGTTTGCTAAACCCCAACCAAGATCATTCCTGTTAACCCTAAAGAACACCTGGGCTCTAGCTGAGATTCTACAAAAGTTTCATGCACTAAGTTTACTTTTCAGAAACTTAAAAACCCTCAGATGGTTCCTAGGCCAGATAAGTCCTGAAACCCAAAGATGCCAGTCTCTCTTAGAACATCAACCAGTTCCATCCCCCATCCATATTGTCAATACCTTTTCAACATGGAAAAATTAGAAAGGGCATAGCTGAAATATCCCTAAAGATTGGGAAAAGGATCAAAGGAGATGGATGAGTTATAAAAGAGAAGTTAGGATTTAACAAATGAGCATGACTAATGAATCATTATGCTGATATTTCTGTTTAGTCTCCAGTGTCCTGGAGCAGCTAGAAGCAAAAACCTAAAATTGTGGCACTGTAACCCATAACAAACTTTGAAATTTGTTCTATAACTACTTGTTAAGATGTACTTTAAAATGAACTGCTTTTTTACCGTGGGATCAACAATGCCATCCTGACTAAAAGGGGGAAATGAAGTTTAACAAATAAGGTATATCAGTGGCTGAGAGAGCTCACATAGAGTTGTGAGGCTACTCTGGAGGTCACTCTTACATACGCTTCACTTAGATGTTGCTATCTATCAGAACTCGCCAACCCCCAACCAAAACCATTTTTAAATGTGTTCTAAAGAACACCTAGGGCATTATAGAAGATTCTACAAAGGTTCCATGCACTAGGGTAACTCTCCTGAATTCTACAATTCCTAGATGAGATAAGTCCTGAAATACAGAGGGGTGAGCCTCTCCAGAACATCAACTAGTTCCATCCCCCTAGCCCATATGAAAAAGTTAGAATGAGCATGGCCAAATACTCCTAAGATCAAAGGTGATGGTGGAGTTATACAGAGAAGGTAGGGTTTAACAAACAGTATGATTGCTGAATCATATATATCATTATATTGATATTTCTTTTAGTCTACAGTATCTTAGAACAAGTAGAAGTGAAAACCTAAAATTGTGGAATTGTAGCCCATACAAAACTGAAATCTGCTCTACAACTAATTGTTGTGATGTACTATGAAATTTATTGCTTTTTTGTATATATGTTATTTTTCACAAAAAAAGAAAAAATAGTCAATTGTGATGATAAATGCACAGCTATATGATGATATTGTGAACCACTGTTTGTACACTTTGGGTGACTACATGTGAATATATATATATATATATATATATAACATGTGTATATAACATGTGTATATATATGTGAATATATATCAGTAAAAAAATAAATAGTTAAAAAAAGATCAAAGGAGAAGGCAGAGTTACAAAAGAGAACATAGCATTTAATCAATAAACATGACTGATGAATCATTAAATTGATATTTCTTTTAATCTCCAGTGTCTTGGAGCAGCCAGAAGGAAAAACCTAAAATTGTAGAACTGTAACCCATACCAAACCCTGAAATCTGTTATATAACTAATTGTTGTGGTGTGCTTTGAAATTTATTGCCTTTTTAAAATATGTTATTACTCACAATAAAAAATGTTAAAAAAGAAATGGGTGAGGGCAGTGCAACCGTAGCTCAGTGGCAGAATTCTCGCCTGCCACGCTGGAGACCCAGGTTTGATTCCCGGTGCCTGCCCATGCAAAAAAAAAAAAAGGATGAGTGACAAGCCAATGGAACCACATGCTTTGCAAATCAAAAAGTGCCAGTCAAATGGTACTTATCCAAGTCCTTTAAAAGTAAAGGGTGATGATACTGGGAGCCCTTGATTATATACTTTGGATGAATTTTATGATATGTGAATATAACAATAAAATTGCATTAAAGGAAAAAAGAGGTCCTCATCTGCTCTGGAAGTTGCTTTTTAATTAAATGAACATACCACATGCAAAAAAAAAAAGCATATGAAAATGTAGACCATATTCCCATTTTTGTAGGCAAAGTCTAAAAGAAATGTATACATTCTTTTATATTGGTAGGATCCCTCAGATCATATGTGATCTCTCCTTCCTTTGAAACCCCACAACATGGGATTTGTACTTACTGACATTTAGTTGATGCTCTCTGACATTTTGATCTACTTTTTACAGGTCATTTGTGTTTGCACCTTATCCTCACACCTGCTCTACAAATTGTATCCCCTGAAGTTCAATATGTTGTCTTGTCCTTCCTGGGGCAGGTAGCACTTAACATTTGACGTTAAGCCTGCTAGCCATCTCCTGCAGCAGAATCTTTCTAGAACAGTTCACAAACTCCTACCTTTAAGTGCCTGAATCTTGGAAATAAGTGCCCCAAAGCCTAATTTGTATCCATGAAAGTACCCATTACAATATATACATGCAATATGATTACAATAAATAAATTATATTGTTTTGTAAAAGAAAATATTGTTTGCAAAGACTGGATTTTTGTTCTGAACAGCAACCTTTAACTGTCTATTATATTCTCAATCACTATGGTTTATGTCTGAGCCTGAGCCGCTTAACAAGACTATATTGTCTTGATAGGCTGAAAAAACGAATTTGCTCATTCATTCATTTACTCACTTATTTATTATGCAAATATTTTAATCATTTCAACAGAGTGTATCTATCACTGCCAACGAGAAATTTGATATATCTATCATGTGCTAACTTAAAAACCCTTCAATGGCCCCCTATTGTCTGTGGAAATAAGTCCAACTCTCCTCTGATGGATAGCTAAATTCCTTTCTTGTCTTTCGCTCCTTGACTCCTAGTCTCATTAGTCATCATTCTACTCCGTATGTTCTTTATTTTCACCATATCACTTCACACCCTCTATGCTTTCGAAAATCTTGTTTTCTCTGCAAGGAGTATCGTTCTCTGAATAACTCCCATATGACCTTAATGATTTACCTGGGGCAACCCTTGCTCTGGTGCATCTTCCATAGGATCACAACTACACTGGTGCTGGACCGGCTGTGCCTTCTGTGGGGACGTGCAGAACCTGGGCTTACCTTTGTTATAGCATTGACCACATCTTTCCAAATCTGTTTCTTTATTTCTGTAGCTAACACCCATGCTGGGGGAAGCTATAACCCTTCCATGTGGTGCCTGGCAAATTATAGGCACCAAATTCAGGGTCTTTGACTGTAAGTAAGTGTGGAGACTGGCAAGCTAAGCGGTGATTAACTAGCACTCAGGAGATCTGGACCCTATTGTCAGGATTGTAAGACCTTTGGAAAGTGACTTAATCTTTTGTACATCTGTTGCGGTTAGCTACGGTGGTCTTCGAGTCCTCCTCCGTGCCACCGTGGTGTGACATTTCCGATAACTGACAAAGGCCTACTGTGTCTCCAGCCAAGAGGAACAGTTGGCAACTTAAAGAAGGATATCATTTGCCTAAGGAGGCATTTGTTCTATTTTAATCTCAGATTACTTATGACAGGTACTCTGATAAAATGTATTGTGTTAAATACAGCATCATTCCTAAAAGATTTTAGTCAAAAGAAAACTTTTATGGAAAAGATTGTCCTTGACAATATATTTATAACAGTATCTGAATTAGTAAACAGACAACGTCTTTTCTTTCCTCGTTAAGGATGTTATCTAGTACAAAGACTAGGGCATGGCAATTCTAAAGTTTTCCAGCAGTGCACAGCCCTAGTCTTTCCAGAGAAGGGCAGCTTTGTACCTCCTTCCGTCCCTCATCACTTCAGAGAAATAGCACTTCCTTTGTCAGGCCAAAAAGCCTCCCATAGGGTGTTTCTGAGAATCAGGTGCAGCTAAATCACATCTCTCAGAAAGGCATAAGAAATGAGGATTCTCAACAAACAATAGATTTTCATATGAAATGGGAAATGTTAGTAATTTGAATTCTAGAGGAAGAATATCTAATAGAATTTGTCCAGAGCCTGTTTTGTTTTAATGGCTTAAATGCTTGCAACACAGAGAATTAAGGTACTTTCACAAATGTTTGCCATTAAAGCCTTATCTTTGTCTTAATTAATAAACAATACATAATTAATATACTATCTCTACATAAAGGCATGCATCTAAATAAGGACCCTTAAAGTACTTTCTAAACTATGTTTCTCTGGGTAGATTTGATATTATTTCTTAAATAATGTTAATATTAACTTACTTAGTAGAGTATTTCTCTTTAAATATTTGTTCCTCTGAATTGTGGAGTCTGAATTAGTGAGGTTTTACTGAAGGAAAACAAAAACAAACAATAAATCGTAGTACAACAGAACCTTTCCATTTAGTTCCTTCACTTTGGGCCAGCCCTCAATTCAGCATCTTTAAACTTAATTAAGCTCCTAAAATTTTTACCTGTGAATTGAAAAATATGTTTATATGGAAGTATAAATTTTAGGACATGCAGTACCATTTCAAAATGATGCCTAAGGATGGAACCAAGACTTATATTAATAGAATTGCTAGGGGTGCCAATTGTCTTGTCAGAGTGAACACCCTTTGAAGATAAAAAACAAATTGACAGCTCACACAAAGTATTCGCCCTTAGGCAATACAGATAAATGGGATGGGATGCAGACCTCTCCATGCTTCACTTGCTGTTTTGAGATTGAGACATATGATATATTGCTACAATGCAGGAAAAAATAGGAATAAAATAGCAAAAAAAAAAAGCAAATTTCTTTTAATAGGCTACCTGTCTAGAAAGAATGGAAGGAGAAAAACCACAGAGGAAAATGGACCATTTTGCTTTTTAAGCAAAAGCTTAAATAGATAACCTTAAAATGTACTAAATGTTCTGCAAATTAAACAAACATCAATCATCATTAGGACTTTTTAGATATTTGATACCAATAAAAAAATAATACTTGAGATGAAGCCAGGAGTGGACTAGAGTACACCATCCCAAAGGGAAAACATTCATACAAGGGGTCTACGGTAAATCAGCATGCCTGATGCTTTTTTTTTTTCTCCATGCACAGGCACCAGGAATCAAACCTGGGTCTCCGGCATAGCAGGCAAGAACTCGGCCAACTGAGCCACCGTGGTCTACCCAGATTCTTTCTCTTTAAGTTGAATAATTACAATTCCCCTCTTATATTTTCAGAAATGGCCTGAACATGGCA
Source organism: Tamandua tetradactyla (assembly GCF_023851605.1). Lineage (NCBI taxonomy): Eukaryota > Metazoa > Chordata > Mammalia > Pilosa > Myrmecophagidae > Tamandua > Tamandua tetradactyla. The sequence continues at coordinate 66,202,699 of NC_135337.1, forward strand.
TTTTATAGAGTTGGAAAATACCCGAGTGATGATTTAATCTAATTCTCTCGTTCCAAAAATACACAAGATCCATAAGGAGTTAAGTGATTATTCATGCTTTTACAACTAGTTTGGGATAAATTCAATAAAATTAGTGTTTCCAGCCTCCCAACCCTGTATTCTTTTCAGCATAATATTGTTACATATCTACTTCAAAAACTGCATTTTAACATTAATGGGGCCTACATACAGAAATATAGCATTTTGTATATTCTTTTTGATATAAAAATAAACCATAATACAATAATCATACACAATATTTAACAGACATTTTTTTTTTTTTTTTTTTGCATGGGCAGGCACTGGGAATCGAACCTGAGTCTCCAGCATAGCAGGCAAGAACTCTGCCTGCTGAGACACTGTGGCCTGCCCTTAACATACATTTTTGAAGTGTAAAGCTAAGACATTAATTATCATGGACCACACACTATTATTCCTCATATAGAATTTGTTATCCTACAGAGAACAGATATTCTTCACATCAAGGAGACATTTACAATAATTGAATGTATACTTGATCACACAGAAAAGTTTACCAAATCTTAAGATATAGGAAAATTACACATCACTATCTTTAAAAACAATCCAGTGAAAGTATAAAGGAACAATAAAAACAGTTTAAGTATTTTAACCACTTGACCATAACGTAAGCCTTTTAAATAGCCTTTGAACAATAGAGAAAAGAAAAAATTATGCTGAAAATGATCTAAAGATAAATTAAGTGAACATATACTTAAATAGATGAATACAGATAAAGCTGAACAGCTTTCATATAATGAAAAGCACAGAAGATGTAACATGAGCATGCAGCTTATCCAATGTGTACAGAAAGGAGGACACATACAAGGCTGGAAAGCTGAGTTCAATAAAAACAGGAATGATTGCAAATGCCATGCTTTTTTTATTACTTTTAGATGGAAAATAAAAAGAACAAATTAAGAGTTTTTAAGAAGCATAACATGTTTAGAGAGCAGAGAAGATTGAGAGGGAAATCCTCCTGCTCCAATCATGTAGAAATTTGGGAGAGAGAGAGAGAGGGAGAGCCCATAAAGTTAGAAAGAAGGGACCCTCAAAGCATAAGCAGTGAAGAGGGAAGTTCATCTAGAAGGACGGGAGAATATACTGATTTGATGCCAGCCCAGAATCCTGTTGCAAGGGCTGAAGGATGGGGCTGAGTTCACTCAAACTTTGTGTGTGTCCCCAGGTCTCCAAGAAGCAGGCCAGATCTAAGAACTGGACCTGAAGCTAGGTCCCTGGAAGAAGCCTCTGGAAAAGGGGTCTATAAAATTTCATTCAAGAAGGGGCTATGAAGCCTAGGGCTCTTGGTAGATTAAAAAGCAAACAAAAAGCACAAAACTATAATAAAATCAGTAATTAAAATACTGGTACAGGGGATAATAAATGATCAATGATCCCAACATAGATACAGAATCTTGGAATACACCACAGATATAGCATTATATAGGCAGGAAAGACAGATTGTTGTATAAATGGGACCGAAATGTGAAAAGCAAGATATTAACATTTTAGAGAAACATATAGTGTCTATCTTTATAAAGTTAGGATAGGGAAGGCTATCTTTAAAAAGGCCATGAAATAAAGGATTAATATATTTGTCTTCATTCAATTTGAAATATTGGTATGTTCAACAAATAAATGGATGAATGCATGAACCTATAAGCCAAGCAAAGGCAAAGCACAAACTGAAAGAAGACATCACTGATAAAGGATTAATAACCAAAATAAAGAAGGAAATATTAAAAGTCAGTACGAAAATTCAAACGACCCAACAGAAGACTTGGCAAAGTACTGAAATAGGCAATTCACAGAGGATGTAAACCGAATGGCCACTCAACATGGAAAGATGCTCACAATTGCACTAGTTATCAGGAAAACATTAATTTTGAGAGCTATCTCATAACCTTCTAGCTGGTGAGAAAATGGAAAATTCTGAAAATGCCAAGTGTGAGTGAAAATGTATAGCAATGAGGACTTTCACAAGCCTTTGGTGGGAATCTCTGCACAAATGTGCACACAAAACCAGATTGGACAGCAATGTGAAAATATCTGATAAAATTTAGCAATCACATTACGTTAGACCCAGCAATTCCACTCCCAGGAATTATTCCATTGCAAGTAAACATATTTAAGAATGTATATACATTTACTTGTATGTAATTTATATGTAGCCTTATATGTAATTGCAAAAATACGGAAACATACTAAGCATTTATCAATAGCAAAATGACTCCATAACTTATGGAGGGGACATAAAATGGCATACCATACCATCATTAATATGAGTGTATTAGAGCAATGCTTTCAAAGTGCCAACCCCAAACCCAACAGCATAATAACACACAGAAAGTTACCAAAATACAAATTCTCAGGCCCCATCCTAGACTTATTGATCAGAAACTGTGATGGTGGAATCCAGAAATCTGTTTTAACCAGCTTTCCCAGTACCAATTTGAGAAATACTATACAAGTATATTAGTATAGTATTTTCTTTTCTTGCCAAAAAGAAAAGCAAGTGTACAAGTGTATAACCTAATAAAATTAATATAAATACACAGAGTATTATATGAACTAAAGGATATACAACCTTTATGAGGGAGGAAGAGCAGCAGGAATGGAGAAGGCAAGATTTAAAATGCTCCTATAAAATCTGATTTATTTGTAAAAAAGGATTTGAAGCAGATTTGGAAAAGACGGTAATGTTCAGCAATTCTGGGTGATAAGCACAGTTATTCTCTGCACTTTTCAGGCTGTTTTAAATATTTCACAAGTACAGTGAAATGACTCAGTTTGTGTTTTTTATAAGACAACAAGCAATGGTGTAGGGAACAGGTAAAAGGGGGAGAGACCAGAAGCAGGCAGACATGACAATTAAGATGTTATTTCAATGGCCCAGTCAGCTAAAGAAGGCTTGAACCACAAAACCAGGTAGGCCATGTAGAAAAGTATTTCAGATGCCAAATTTATAGGAATTGATATCCAATTATATGCTGGGAATAAAAGGAAGAGGCACCAGAGGTATTTCCAAACTGTGAAGTTCGCTAAATGACTAGTGCATGGAGAATGGGAAAAAGGTCTCCTTTTGGAGATGCAAAATAATAAAACTGGACAGAGTATGCAAGGAAAATCTAGAAAGAAATTGAGTGTCCTCCTTTTATGGTTGGTATATGATACAGTGAGAGTAAACAGTGTGTAAACTAAGAAGAAATGAGTGCTGAGGACAGAACCCTGGGGAAAATAAAGAGAAAACAAAAACACAGAAGTACCTTCAGGGATGAGAGAAGAAAAATAAAGCATAACAATTTATAGTAAAGACAAGGGAGCTGCACATTGAAAATGCAGAGTTGCCTAGAAAGCTAAAGATTGGGAAGAGATAATGTGACACCTAGAAGAGGATTTTATAATTAGAAATTCCTTGTCCCATCTGAAAGAACTATTTTATTAGAGGTCTAGGAGAAAATTTCATATCACATTGCCTGGAAAATTAAATATGTGACCTGGAATTGGTAATAGCAGGTATGAACTTACCTTTTAAGAGTTCAGAGGCAAAAATATAAGTAAAGGAGGTGATAAATGATGAATTAAAGTTTAGGAGGTGGTGGGAGAAAATGGAATTTGGAGTCTAGGTGAAAGGTCAGCTTGGAGAAAGTGAGGCACTCCTTCCCCAGGAAAGGGCAAAGATAAGGAATCATTAAGATACCGGTAAGTTGAAAGGAGGTAAGGAGAAAAGCTAATAAAACTTCAAGAAGAAAATCAATTCCGTCCAGCATGAACTTGGAGGCAAGCTCATCTAATGGGTGCCAAAATGGATTTAAGGGGTTGAGGAGAAAAAACAAAGTTGCAACAGTTGCTATAGAGACTGGAGAACCAGTTTGCAAGATAAAGGTCTAAGAATTGCCATCCAGCCTTTTGAGGGCATTGAGTATGAAAATAAGTTTTAATAATGTATCCAAGCCACATAGTTATTTCACTTGTTCAAGCAGCTTGATGGCTGAGGGATAGGAGATAAAAAAAAAAAAAAAGGAAGACTGAGTTCCTCTAAGATTAGAGACCGATAAGGCAAGTACTCCAATCTTTCTGTTATACAAACATCCAATCATCTGAAAGATGTGTTGCTGCTGCCTCCAAAATATATTGAAATTTCATCTATTCTTCTTCTCTTTCTAGTTGAAAACACCATAATCCTTCACCCAGAAGGGTGCAAAAATGGAAATTATTCTCTATTCTACTATTCTGGCCTCCTAGGAACCATTCTCCCCAGAGGCCAGAGTCATCTTTTTAAAAGGTAAAGCACATGATTCCACTTCCATGCTTAAAACCGCCCAATAGTGCCTTACTGTCATTAGAATTAAATCCAAAACTCAGCCCTGGGAAACAGAAAAGGTAGTGGGGAGTTGGTCTCCCCCACCAAAAAAATAACTTTAAGGTTAAAAATGATCTGTTCATTTCTTTGCCAGCATCATAGAGATAGGTTGAAATTCTATCCAATGATTATGAAGAATAAATATTCCTGAAAAATAGCTCTATTAGATAAATCGTAATTACTGCTAAGTGCAGATTAGCTAAATTCACTGAATAACAAGAACATATTCACATGATATGCACGGGATTTATGAAAGTGTATAGTGCACTTTTTCTTTAATAGACTTATTTTGTAACTGTATATTTGAATGATTATTTGATTAATATCTGTCTTCCCCATTAGACTGTAAGCTTCTAGACGGCACAGGAGCTATCTGCTTTACTCACGGGCTGAGGTTCAGCACTTAAGGCAGACCAGGGTTGTCGCAAGGGCGCAGGAGATGGGGCTTGAGCTGCTGAATCCTAAAGAGGTAGAACAGAAAAAGCCTGGGCTGGGCAGGCAGGGGAAGAGGTATAAGCCAAGCTCTGGGGTGAAGACGGTATGCGACTCATTTTGTCACTTTACCTTCCTAAGCCTTGGCTTCCTCACTTGTGCTGGTTCTAAAAGATGTATGTCCCCTAGAAAAGCCATGTTTTAATCTAAATCTCATTTCATAAAGGCAGAATAATCCCTATTCAATACTGTATGATTGAAACTGTAATCAGATCATCTTCCTGGCGATGTGATTTAATCAAGAGTGGTTGTTAAACTGGATTAGGTGACAACATGTCTCCACCCATTTGGGTGGGTCTTGATAAGTTTCTGGAGTCCTATAAAGAGGAAGCATTTTGAGATTGAGAGATTCAGAGAGAGCAGAGCAGAACAACATAGCCACAAGAAGTAGAGTCTACTAGCTAGCGACCTTTGGAGATGAAGAAGGAAAATGCCTCCCACGTAGCTTCATGAAACAGGAAGCAAAAGAAGAAGCTAGCAGATGACACCGTGTTTGCCATGTGCCCTTCCAGATGACAGAGGAACCCTGACTGTGCTCACCACGTGCCTTTCCAGCCAAGAGAGAAACTCTGACTGTGTTCGCCATGTGCCCTTCCACTTGAGAAAGAAACTGTGAACTTCATTGGCCTTCTTGAACCAAGGTATCTTTCCCTGGATGCCTTAGCTTGGACATTTCTATAGACTTGTTTTAATTGGGGCATTTTCTCAGCCTTAGAACTGTAGACTAGCAACTTATTAAATTCCCCTTTTTAAAAGTAATTCTGTTTCTGGCATATTACATTCCGGCAGCTAACAAACTAGAACATCACTTGTCAAACTACATAAAACAGTCTTACCCTAAGCAGACTAAAATACCCTAATGGCCTGTTATCATAAAGTGCGATAAACAGCCATTTCTATGGAACACAGAGTCGGTGTGTTTTTGACATGCTGAAAATCCGGAAGGTTTAAACATGAACAGAACTTGCTGTTTCACTTTTGAGTGAGCAACGTCCTCCTTAAATGTTCCAGTTCAGTTACAAGCCATCCCTGCAAAGGCCCAGAGTGCTTGTAAGTCACAGACACTCAGCATTAGGATTCACACACACTCGGCACTGTCTCCTGAAGTTCCTTTAGCCCTAAGGAATTTCCTCTGGAGAATCGCCTAACCCAATAGCTCCAACTTGAAGCAAAAGAGGAGCCAGTAGGTTCTTCACAAAAAAGATGCAGAGAAGACTTTAGTACATATGGGTATTCAAACAAGAACTCTCAAACTTCTCATAGCCTCAAATTCTTTATCAAAAAGACGAGAATGAGGAAAAGCCAACTGACCTTCAGTGACAAATCATTATACTTTAATTAAATCCTTATGCTGCTGTACAAATATTATCTCAACAATAATAAATAAATGTTAATCCATAACTTTAATTTCATGGTCCCTAATTTTTTTTTAAATGGGGATTTCTACAAATATCCATTAAACTTTCTGCAATCATTGAGCTAACCTGCATTTGCTTCACATTTTAAAATACAATTAGGGAACATTTCTCACCACTATTGACTTGCTCCTTTATAACCAGAAACCTACTCTCCATTAGGGGCTTTTTAAGTTTAGTTTGGCATCATCTGAGCCCATTCTATACATATTTGTTAAGCTTTTACTGAACATTTTATATGGGTAATTCAGGATAGCTGGCCAAATTTCTTTGTACCATATTCTTATTTTTCCTCAATATTTACATATAAAAGATCAACAAAAATAGAATTTGAAAAAGCATCTATGTGCTGCATTTAGCTGATCTTAAAAACAAGCTTATCTTAGGACATTTCCTCAGGTAAATCATGCATAATTCATATATTTTTTTCTTGAAACATTATTTATATACATGTCCATATATCTCAAATCATTAAAAATAAATTATTTTGAAAGTGACAATAATAAAATATCATCCCATGATAGAGAAGTTACTGGGAAAGCAAATGTCTTAGATCACAATGGATGTTTCTTTGCTATACATGGGGCAGTATTTTACATAGACACTGCTGAATAAAAAAGTCATTAGTTTTTTTATTACACAGCTCTATTTATTTATTTTTAATAGAAATGGTGTAAATCCTTACGTTATTTTAAACGTGAAGGGCAATTTCTCACTCCTGGTGGAATCTGGCTGGCGATGGACAGCCCTGCTGTTACTGCTCGTTTGGACCATTCCTCTCAGTGAATTACACAACTCTTTAATATGCAAAAGAAAATAGTCAACTCCCATTAGGCATGTCATTCTTTTATGCTCAAGACCTCATTTCACATGCAACAAATCTCTACAGCACTCCTGAAAGGGCATAATGAAGGAACAGGAGGATCTGGGGCAGCCCAGAAAGGCTTTGATTTCCTCAATGAAGAGGCTCTCGGTAGGAAGTATTTTCTTGCGTGTAACATCAAGGCTTGGCATCTGCCAAAACATCAGCATTCAATACCAAACACTGAAGCCTAAATGTTCAGTAAATAATATTTTTATTTACTCAATCCAAAAACATAGTGGTCCAACCGGGTAGACAAATTTAAGCATTCTTTTATTTTTGAATTTTAATTGAAATTCTGTTGGTTGAATAGAAATTGGAACATGACTCTACTGCAAATGGATTTATGCCACAGAAATTATTGAGAATTTGGAATGCACTTTTCATGTGATGATGGCAGAAGCTCTCTCACAAGTGAGAGGAGAGATACTTACTCGTAGGCAATTCCAGTAACTTGTCAAATCTCTTTATTTTCTTAAAAGCAGGCAGTTGTTCTAAACCAAATGTTCCTCGGGCAAGGTGCTGGGGAAAAAAGGCAGCGAGTCTCTGGGGAGGCAGAAGAAGAGATCCAGCTTCTGACTTGCCCATTGCCTATTTATGAGTGAAAAACTGCCTCTGCTCCCTTTTAAATGCCAAGTGCTTTCTCACATAACCTGCTTAAAAATATTTATAGTAAACACTGAAATCCTTCCATCATTGTGGAGGAAGGGTGGTTTCACAGAGGAAACTTGAATGAAACCACCAATTCGAAGACCAATAGCCAAACTGTTTTCCACATATAATTTTTTCATGTTTTGTCTTTGCTAGTTTTCTAAAGAGAACAAACAGTATTTTCACATTTGAACTATGTTCTCTTTTACATCTTTTCCTTTTGTCTACTTAATTTAATATTACTATTTTATTTTCTTGTCAGGACTGGAAGGCACCACTCTTCTGTATTACTCACTAATTGTGTTCCCAGTACTTATTGGAATACATGAGCACAAATTCAAATGCCATCATGAAATGCATCTGTGCCTATTCACACACATGCAGGATATATATACTGTAATATTTCCTTAAAGTGCAATTTCTTTTTCTTACCTGATAGACCAAAAAAAAATTGTGATGCTAAGATTTTAGACCTGTATACAGAAATCTACACACTAAGCTCTTACTCTTTCTCATGTTTTTCATGTGATTTAGACATTAAGGCCTATAAATATAAATTTTGCAAAATTAGAAAATGTAGGGAATTTTCTACAGCAAATAGGAAATCACAATTTAAGCCATTGTTTAGGCCTTTTTATATTGGGCATGTGCTAACATGTATGAATAACTAAAAGATCATACAACAAAGCCCATGGTCTGGAGTGTATAAAGGGACCAGAAATCTCCCCGGACCACCCTAAAGCGTACCTTCTCACCCACTCTAACTCTGGTACTAAGATCCCAAATTGGCAACTTCATGCCTGTGGCTAATCATCCCTCCCTAAGTGGTACATGATCCACAGCTTTGTGGGGGAAACGACACAATACTATTGAGTATTGTTTCTCAAAATCTGTATTTCACAGGAAGAGATGTAATTTCAAATAATTTTAAAGGTAATATCATTTACACAGAGTATGGTGATGTCTCAAGAAAATGATCTTCAGCTAATGTAATGCACATATTTTAAGGGAGACTTACTTGACGTGCACTACTTTATATTTATGCTGTGTTAGGGAAATAGCACAGAAAGGCTCAGAAAAAGTGTTCACTGCATGTCAATATGCTAAAATCACAGGAAGTGTGTAAGTGGATTAGGATTCTTAGACAAATCTATCTAGCACAGCAATATGCAACAAATTAAAGTGGAAGAATGAAAATGTCACTATCATCACTTCTCTCACAGCTTCCCCTCACCAAAAATGGGTTATGTCATTTCTTATTACAACCCTAGTCTTCCTAGATGAGAATATTGTTAAAATGGTGGAAGGAGGGATGGAAATCAAATGTAAGCCTAAGAATTTAGTTGTACAAAATATACCTTTACTTAAAAAAAAAGAAAAAAAAAAAGAGCTTGAAGATGATGTGGTACTTATGCTACACTGCTGATAGCTGATTCTAGAAATAATTAATGATGGTCTCAGTTACCAGCATGTGACTTACACTGTGGGCTAACTCAACTGACATGAGAACAGGGAAAATTTCTCCATAGTAGTCAAAGCTTCTCAGACTTTTTTAAACATCAGAATGCCTGGGAATATCACTGCTCTCTGTAGCTATTATATCTAATTCCATCATAGGTACTACTCATCATTTTGCTAAGCGTAACAGGTGACAATATTATTACAGAATCACAACATCCACGTGTACAACAGTGGTGAATACTCAACCTAAGTATGACAGGCTGCTTCTATGTTTTTCTGTAGTACTAGTTTGGTATTCGTTCATTTGTTTATTCCTAGCCAGCTCTCATTAACAAAGGTATATTTAAAACTAGTTATAAGTAGTTAAAGAAACTTTACATGTAGAATATCCTATTAATTTACTTACTCTTCCTATATGATCAGGGAAACCTTGCAGTTATTCAATTCTATTGGCAAAAATCAGTCCAGCTCACTGGGCTCTAAATATTAATAGGACACAGCCTCTTCCCTTGATACAGTCTGAGAGGAGTGGCAGACACTGTAAATTTATCATAAGTTTACTGGTCAGAGCTACAATGGCACTGCAATTGGATACTTGGCTTACCAATAGTTTAAGATGAAGATAGCTTCTCAGAGGAAATTATAACTGAGCCCATGTATAAGGAAAGCGGGAAATGATATTCAAGGCAGAGGAAAAGAGCATGACCAAGACCAGGAGGCATAGAAAGGCACGCTGGGGGAGGGAAGCCAACTGCTCATTTTCCATTACCAGGCTGCTAAAGTTCAAGGCCAACAGGGAACAGAGAAGAAACAAGGCAGAAACCTGAAGAAGGTGACAGTGAAACAATCACAAGATGAGAGCAGAGCCAAGGCGAAGGCTTACCATTTTAGTCATTACGTGGTGACACTGTCCTCATTACTCTTTTGAAGTTTCATTTAAAAATAAAATATTGAAGAACAATCATATTTGTTCTACTCTTCCAAACCAATTTATTTATTAATATATTCGTTTTTTGGCATGGGCAAGCTCTGGGAATCGAACCTGATCTCTAGCATAGCAGGTGAGAAATCTGCCACTGAGCCATCGGGGCACTGCCCCACGAACCAATTTTAAATGGACAAAACAAAGCATAAAAATAATAAGTAAAATAAGGAGAAGTTTCTCAAGGCTTATTGGTTGGTCCCAACATGATTCTCATAGTATTCTACTTTTTCACTTTGCTAAAATGGACTTTTATTTTGTATTAAAATTAAAAAGTTAACTAAATCAAATTGGGGCAGGTGTAATTTACTGCTACAATTTTATTTTCAAACAAAAATGTAAAATCCCAAGGTGGGGGGCTGCTGGGGGGGAAAGACTAGAGAAAATGTGTCATTTTATGTGAAAATGATAGGGTGCAGGTATCTCTTCTTTCAGGGACCCACCTCCCCTCCTACACACATCTGCCTAGTTTTTAATATAATCAGAAAGGCCCCTAAGTGATTTTATCCCTTTTCTCATCTTCTTTTTTTTGATAATTCTGTGAAGTACAAGGCTTGTCACAATGGCTGAATTTTCACTGCACACAGTACAAAAGATAAATGCCAGGATTACAAAAGAGGAGAATCTAGAGATCTAGTTTTTAGTTCTGAAGAATAAAATTGCTCAGAATGAAACTGCTAGAAAACAGAAATAATAATTTCTTTGTTTAATTAAATCCATTCAGGTAGTATACTGGGTTAATGAAAAGTATTTCTGACCTGCAGTATTGCAGGAATATTTATTTGATTGATTTTGTTTACCAAGCAAAATTGAAGGAGTAAGGTAAAAAAAAAAAAGATAAATTCTTCTCCTAGACATCTAAGAGACTCATATATTATACAGTGTGGTACTGAATACCTTATTTAAAATAGGAGAGCTTGGACAATTCATTATTGCTTCTAACAGTTTGGAAGAGTTCAGGTAATTTCAGTAAGTGTTATATAAATTTTTTTTTAATTTTAAACTTCCCCAGTCTTATATAATCTGGAAGAAATGAAAAAGTATAATCAGGGTATAAGTACAGGAATTGGTAGAATAAATTACTAACTTCAGGGTTAAGAGAAGGCTACAGACTTAGGAGTGATTTATAGGTTATGGGGTGAATTATAGGTTCCAGGCATCCTATATATATATATATATATATATATATTTAGGAAAAAACATAAATTTTATTGACTAATTATTAGAAGGAATTACAAATAAAATAGTACCAAAATGCGTATACATCAGGGATTAAATGTGAATCCTGTACACCACTGTATTATTTTTTAATTACTGATTTCTCTCTTCAGTTTCCGAGGGAATATTTTTTCCCTATAAATCTTTGATATGCAATATCTATTTCCTTTCAGAGGAGGAAGAATCATCATTTCCCTTATTTCTCACACATAACCAACCAAAAATAACCTATCATTCTGCTCCCATGAAAAACTCAGTCTTGTAATGACCTGGCCTCCTGCTTTTTTATTTTTTTAAACATAACAACATATAAACACAAACATTCTTACCATATGATCATTCCATTCTTGGCATATAATCAATAATTCACAATATCATCACATAGTTCTATATTCATCACCACAATCACGTCTTAGAACATTTGCATCAATCCAGAAAAAGAAATAAAAAGAAAAAAGAAAAAAATTCATACATACCATACCCCCTTCCCCAGCCCCTCACTGATCATCAGCATTTCAATCTACTAAATATATTTTAACATTTGTTCCCCCTATTATTTATTTATTTTTAATCCATATGTTTTACTCATCTGTCCATAAGGTAGATAAAAGGAGCAGCAGACACAAGGTTTTCACAATCACACAGTCACATTGCGAAAGCTGTATGATTATACAATCATCTTCAAGAAACATGGCTACTGGAACACAGCTCTACATTTTCAGGCAGTTCCCTCCAGCCTCTCCATTACATCTTAACTAAAAAGGTGATATCTATATAATGCGTAAGAATAACCTCCAGGATAACCTCTCAACTCTGGAATCTCTCAGTCATTGACACTTTATCTTGTCTTATTTCTCTCTTCCCCCTTTTGATCGAGAAGGTTTTCTCAATCCCTTGATGCTGAGTCCTAGCTCATTCTAGGATTTCTGTCCCACGTCGCCAGAAGGCCCACACCCAATTATATTTTAATGATTTAATTAATATTTTACTTTAATCATCTTCCTTTTCCCATTCCCCATCTCTAGTTATATAGTTTACAGCCATTGCTGTTTTTTGACATGGATTTATTAAAATAAAAAAAACAGACTCTCCGGGGTGCTTCAGCCCTAGGGGATAAATGAAGATAAAGAGTTCTGCTTCTTTCCCTCAAAAGACCCGAGGAAACTCCTGGACTAAAGGAGATACGCCTACCCCTACTGAACTGGCACTGCTTAAAGGCTGGGCATCCACACAACCCTGTCTTAGGAAGAGTGGCCAGGGATACCTTGAATTATCTATTAAAAGGCATCTGTCTGATACAACTTGTTCCTGTGGAAATTTATGGTGGTAGCTCTTGCTAAGACCCAGTATGCTACCTCTTTGCACGAATGGGGTTGAGAGTTATGCCTGAGACTGGTCTTCCCTCCCAACCACAAATGCCCCTTTATCTGCTCCTACATGTTCCTTCTGATTCTTCTAAGTCTTCCACATCTGAACTGTATTTACTTTGACTTCAGATTACTTGGCTCAATAGAACCTTCTACGAGAGTTCAATATCTATGGCCTGGCCAAGTGTCAGCTCACCCACTCCCGCTGGACTCCTAGGCCCTTTCCCCTCCTCCAGGGAATGCCTTGCTGTGGTCTCATACACTGCACCCCCACCCAAAAGGACCAAATTAAGTCCCACAGCCTCCTTTGAACCCCACAGCTACCACCTGCCTCCAGAACCACTGGATTCCTACACTGCAACTCAAAGTCAGATATTTGAAATACTTATTGGAACACTTTCACATACATTCACTCAACTGCATTTATTTCATGCCTGCTATATACCAGGAATTCTGCTAAGTACAGGAGTTAAAGAAATCTGAATTTAAGTAACACTTTTTCTTCAGAAAACATAAAATAATGCCTTGTATCCATTTTAGCTTAACAAAATGATTCCTTCAGTCAATTATTTATTCAACTAATAAATCCATATTAAGTATCTAGAGTGTGCATTGCTCTATGCTAGGCTCTTTAGAGCTGAAAAAGGATATGATTATGTTATCAAGGAAGCAATGAAATAGTTCTTGTCCACAAGAACTATTGAAGGCATTCTATATTGAAGGAATATACTCTTGTCCACAAGGATTGAAGGCATTTCTAATCTAAAAAGTAAGACAGAAACGTAAATAAATGATTACAATAGAATGCCATATTGAGAAATATTTATGAGATTAACAGTAGAAGCATGAAGGAGAAGAGGATCAACTCCCCCCAGATAACCAGGCCATTCAGGAAGATTTTAATTCCTAGTTAGGTCAATGTTTCCTAAATGTTGCTACATATTAGAATATCAAGGGGAGCTTTAAAAATTCTGATGCCCAGGCTGTAGCACAAAGCAATTAAATCAGAATCTCTAGGGCTAGAGCCTCAGGCATAGTTATTTTTTTAATTCCCCAAACAATTCCAATATGTAGCACTAGTTTGAGAACCAGTGAACTATTTCATTGCTTCCTTGATAACATAATCACATCCTTTTTCAGCTCTAAAGAGCCTAGCATAGAGCAATGCACACTCTAGATACTTAATATGGATTTATTAGTTGAATAAATAATTGACTGAAGGAATCATTTTGTTAAGCTAAAATGGATACAAAGCATTATTTTATGCTTTCTGAAGAAAAAGTGTTACTTAAATTCAGATGTTATATAAACCAGTAAACTCTGAGACTTTAAAATAAGAAAATGTATTTATGGATAAGTTTATGCATATCATGGAAAAAAGTTAACAGCTAAATCTTATATTATTTTAAACTGTGATTTATTTATTTCACTGGATGTTGTCAGTGCATATAAATAGTAAAATTAATCCAACTGAGTATATGCACAGTTGGTAAAACTTTGATGGTCACTTTTAAAACATGTCTTTCTTATGCCAAGAGCCTCCAATGCAGTTTCATTAAAACAAATTATAAATCAAACTATTTATCAGAAGATAAATCTTACCACCTGTATAGAACTATTTACATAGTGAGCCAATCAGTTCTAGTTTTACTATACAAAAATAACTAGAATTTTCATTAACAAAATACAGAGAACAAAAATTTAACATTAGTATGAACACTGATGTTTAAGTTAAGTAGCTATTATATATATGTACACATACATACATTCTTACATGCACACAAATGCATGCATATACCTCATTGCAGACTATTTAGAATTATTTCACAGCAGCTCAACAAATGTAAATAATAAAAAAACCATAACTTTCTATTTAACAATAGCCATTGCATTTAACACTGGTTTTCTTCCAACACCAAACTATATATATAAAACAACATATATATTTATAGTTAGTGCAATATATAGTTAGTGCGTTAAACAACACACCTACATAATTTGAATAACACACAATAGATTAATCACAAGCAAATAGCAATTAAACAATTGCCAAATTATGTCTGCCACCTTAAATTTATACTGAAGAGAGTGTCGCTCCTTAGAGCACCATTATAACTTCTGTTAATTCCTATTTTAAATTCTGCCTTCCTAGCATGGGCTTTTAGCTTTTGCACATTTAAAAATCTCCTGGGAATAAGCAAGGCGCAGTATTTTCAAAGTGGCTCATTTAAATTACTGAATAGCATGAACTGGTACAAGGAAGGCAATGCTTCACAATGAGCGTGGCTATGAACTCAGCTTGGAGGCCCTGGGGGGCCATCCAAATCCCAGAGCCGGCAGGAGAGCATTACCTCAGGCCTTTCAGGTCCATGTTGGACAAGGTCAACCTAAAATGCACCGCTCTGGGCCAGCAACTAGCCACCAGTCCACGGGAGGGGCTCCTCAACCTGTTTAGTTTTAGTTTTGTGTGGCCAGGAGGTGCCCTCCCGCTTCTTTTGACAGTGGTTGTTGAGAAATGGGCTCTCTTCTCACCTCCCCTGACTGCGGTTCTTTGATAAATAACTCTGCCTTTCCTCTCCTCACAGATGCTTAGATGAAGTTATAGTCTATTATACTTGCATTATATTATACATTATTATATTTATTTTATTATATAATCACAATGACATTATATACTAATTATATTATAGAATCCACTATAAGTAAATTTAAAATTAATACAATGTAATTATGATGTATTAATGTTTTGACACTCATTTACATATATATAGCACAATATACGTACATGATGTGCTTAATTTTTAAACATAAATATGAATCTATCAAGACTGGTCTAATACTTTTATCTAAGGCCACACAATTATGAGCAGGCACACATAAAACAAGCACACCTGGTTTATTCTATTTCCTCATGGAAGGATGGCATATTCCAAATGCATTTACTTTTAATGCATCTGTGGCTTAATCAATGATTAAACAGCCTCAAGGAATTAACTTTCTTTGGGTAAGCAGAAGACCTCCTCTATTGCTCTTAAGGAAATTACATTATTCTTAGCTGTCATCTGCCATATGAAGGAATCTAAAAAGAATGCATTATTCATGATTTCAAATTGCACTTCTGTAAGTCAATAAAATAATTAAAACTAATAAAACACAGTCACTCATGTTAAAAAGTATGGCTGAGAATGGAAGAATACATTTTTGAAATTACAAATCAATTAAAGGAAGATGCTAATCACTTACCTTCGCAAGAAGATTTCAGACTTAGTTCCAAGATATGCACGCTAACGTACACCTTACCGTCTACTAGTTTGGTTAAAAAATGTAAATTCCATTTTATTAGCTGATGTTTTGGGTACAAACAAGATGCTTAAACCAACTGTAAGCATCATGTCAGCACTAATCACCTGCACATTAATTCCAAACATAATGTTAAAATTCAGAGAGGCCAATGGTGATTTATCTATGTTATTATTGAAGTCAGTTTCGGGAAACATTTTTCTTTTGCTATTTATATGTATATTTTGCTATTTATATAATCTCAGATCTCCCATTCCATTTCCTCTCTGCCCACCAGTTACTTCCTCATCTGCCTGGGAAATCTCCCACATCTGCTGCTATTCTCTTGGAATGTCTATATTTTTTAACCTATAAAATCTATTTTCTATTTACACCTGATTTGTAAATAACTCCTTGTGGACATTTTGCCAAATTTTACTATAAACTAATGAATTTAGAGAACTTGTTCAAACACAAAAGAGATATAGAGTGTACTGTCTTATAATTGTAGGTTTCTTGATGAAGATTCAGTGTATTTTCTTCCCTGGGCACAAATCTGCTTTTTAATTCGTTATTCCTAGCAAATTTGAATGTCATTGAAAAATGACAAAAAGTTTTGTCATTCAAATTTTTAAATGGAAAGAAAATGTCTAAGGCTCTTAGTAAGAAAAAGGAAGATTAAGAGGTTCAGAATTATTCTGAGCCAATGACTTTAGCTAAGCAAATCTTTCTTAAATAGCTCAAATAATATGAGCATTTTACAAATGAGCTTTAAACATCCTTAATATAAATTGCTCTTAACTTCTGAATACCTAGGAAACCAGTATTTGCAGCTTGAATATAAAAATTCATGCCAGACTAATCCAGAAAAATCTATGCCAAATCCATGATTAATATTTTTTTCCAGTCTGCAATATCCAGCTCTGTTTAAGAAGGGGGTTAATGAATGCTACTATAATAATTTAAATGTGAAATTGATGTATTTTTGCATTATAACCATCATTTCCAGCAGAACTGTCACTATCACTTAACATCTTCTATTCATTATTGCCATGTCTATCTATACTCATTTCCTAAGGAAAAATATGTCACTAAATATGTTACATACCATTATAGTTTTCCAAAACAATAAACAAGCATATGAAATTCTCTCCCCTTTGCAAAGAGTTACCAATATGAGAGGGCAAAATCTAGCTAGAAGAGCAAAGGATTGATCAATCAAATTTATCCATGGAAGTTACAGCTACATTTAAATGTAATTATCTGTAAAATAAAGGGTGCTTTTCTCCCTCTGGATAAAGTTAAATATTTCACCCTGGTTTATTCATACTGTGAAAATGTAAAGGTATATTTATCAGAATTATATTCATTTTGGTCTTGGTCAGGTGATGGTGCCCAGTTGTCTGATGAAGCAAGCACTAGCCTGTTACTGCCAGGACATTAAGTGACTGGCTAATAAAACAGAAGGCTGGCTTATTAAATCATCAGTGTGTTGATTACATCTATGACTGGTTACATCTGCAGTCAGCTGAGGGGAGTGTCTCTCACAATTAGTGACTAATCTAATCAGCTGAAAGCTTTAAAGGAGAAGTCAGAAGACAAAATCTCTCCTAGGGGATTCATTAAGACCTTCACCAGAGCCGTCAGCTCGCAGCCTGCCCTTCAGAATTTGGACTTGTGTCAGAATTCCCACAGTTGCATGAGACATCTTTATAAAATCTCATATTTACAGATATCTCCTATTGGTTCTGATTCCCTAGAGAACCCTGACTAATACAGCAACTGAGGGCAGAGCAGCTTCAAAGCCATTAGATGAGTCATTCTAAACAGCCTGACTGGGTTTGCTTCCCATGTTCTCAAAGATCTTCTAACAACTAACCAGAAATACTGGGCCTTTCTGGTATAAGAAGTAATTCTTTCTCCCATAATATTACTAATAAGAACATCTGATGAGCAAAAAAATTACCAGTGTTTATCCATTGATATGACATGAAAAAAAAAAAAGAAGGCATTTAGTTGGCTCATACCACCTTGAAAAAATGTAAAGTATTTATTCTTTAGTCTTAGTCTTAACTTCTCCAACAAATAAACCCAGTATTTCTCTTTCTTCAAACTTTCCTTCCTTTTTAATTTTCTTTAATTTGGTGCCCAGAGTTAAAGACTCAGAGTGGTCGTCCATTCTTTTATTGATATAGCCACATGGAAGGCGATACCCAACCTTACAGTTCAACTTCTGCATGACTGCTCACCTCAACCCCTTCCTTCCCATTTCTTTCATTGCCTATCTAATTTGAGTGCTTAGAAAATGGCCAGGTCAACAAATTAGAGTTAATCAAACTGGAAATGACCTTGAATGATGAAAGCATAGAAGAGGCCTTGGGAATTCATAGCACTATGGAAGTGGTAGGGGACCAAAGAACAGGAGATGAATTAGTGGCATGTAGATATTTAGGTGTGAGAAGCTGAAGGTCTCAATGAAAACTATGGTGAGTAGAAACAGTATGTAAGAAACCAAGAAAGGAAATATCCACTGGGTATTGCAACAGATTGATATATGGGGTCAACAAACTATGAGGGTAAAAACTTCTAAGGAAAATAAAGGGGAAAGGAAGGAGAGTATCAGTGTGGAGTGGATAATAGTTGCATTTCAAATAAAATTCTAGAACACTGGCTCTCTTAGTAGATTTGTGACCTTAGAGAAGTTATTTAACTTTTCTGTGCCCCAGTTACACCTCAGCTGTAAAATGGGGATGGTCACAGTACCCTTATCTCATGGCTCTTTTCAGGATTAAATGAAAAAACAAAAATGTATAAAAGCACTGAAAGCACATGAGTAATGAATTACAAAATATTTTTCAGCTCCAAAATTTGATTCTGAACCTAGTAGTTTAATTTTAATTATGAATAATTCTAATCTGCATATTTCATGCTAGGGTGTCTCTCAGGCAACATGTTTCTTGATGACCACATCTGATAAATATTTAACAAGTGTCTGTGATTTTACTTTTAATAGATATCTCTGTGTTGATGGAGGGCATGAAGGAGAGACATCTCTTTGTCATTTAGAGGAGTCATGTATTTATCTTTTGCCCTTAGAATACTTTAGGACTATTAACTACTCTGAATTGGGTAGTGGTTTTGGGTAACCAAATTGTTCAAGGGTTAATTCTTCCCTGCCATGGGAAGAAGTTTGTGAATTCTATAAAGTATATAACATGTGGACCTTGGTTTGGAGAGGAGCAATTTACACTAGAACATATTCATCAATAATTCCCTTCTCTTGAGCTACTTTCATTTTTATGTGAATTCCTTCCAGAGTCAGAAGCAACTGATGCATTGTCTTAGCTGCACACAATTCATTTACAAAACATCTAAACCGTGGAGCTAGGGTGACTTATAGTGCTGGCTTAGCAAGGTTAACTGGTTTGAGGTAAGTTTGCTACCAAAAAACAACAATAATCTTATTTTGATATGACATCAAAAACTTCTTCCCAATTTTTTTAATGGAACAAATTCACTTTAAGTGAACAGTATAATCAATTTTTGAAATTGTATGTCCACTAAAGAATTCTTATTTTCCAAACTACCACAAGGTTATACTAAGATTAAAATCAAGAATACGTGTGTTGTATTCAAACCCCTGTATTTTCAACTTGAAATACGAGTTATCCTTCAAAATGGAGGCAGTACAGAGGTTAAAATGAAAATAATTAACTTGTTCCACAAAGAATTCCAAAAACAAATATGTTTCACTACTCTCTAAAGTTGAGAAAAGTGAGAAATACATGTCAAGTACTTACAGCAAAGATGACAACTGTGTCATGGGTCCCAACCCTAGCCTGAGCTCCAAGTATACTAGTCAGTCATGGCTCTGCACTTACTAGTTGGGTGACACTGGCTACGCACTTACTAGTTGGGTGACACTGACTGGGTCCCTCAAATTTCTGATCTTTATTTGTTTCCAACCCTCTAAAAAACAAGAATTATAATATCTTCCTATTACCTCTTTGACTTCATCTCCAACATCTCTTCCTTTAGCTCCCTTCACTCCAGACACAGTGGCCTCCCTGGACCTCGTCACCCCAGGCTCCCTCTGCTGCAAGGGAGCTATCTTGTATCCCTGTACTTGGCTATCTCGCCTCTTGAAATGTCTGTCCCCAGGACAGTTGTACAGAGCACTGTCTCACAAGCTTCAGGCTTTAGTCGAACATCACCTGCTCAATGAGCCCTCACCTTTTCTAAAATCACAACCCTATCTCACCCCCCTTCTCTCCTTCCAACATTTCCCACTTTTTGTTTTCTATTTCTACACAACATTTATTGCCAATATGCTACATATTTTACATTTTACTTATTTTTATGCTAGTTTTCTGTCTTCCACATTTGAATGCAGGCTCCATGAATCAGAGACCTTGTTTACTTTTGTGTTTTCAGTGCCAAGAAGAGCCTGGCACAGAGTAGATGCTGCGCAAATATCTGAAGAATAAATGGATGAATGCTTATTGTCATGAGCAAATGAATTGCCACTGGTGAAGGGAACCAAATTGTAAAACATATAATTCACTACATATTTTAACATTCCTCCTGAGGCAATAAAATGTAGATTACAATTAAACTAAGGCAATAATAAATATAAAATAACTAAAGAGAAATGAGCTATAAGATTTGTAAAATAGTTGTTTCATCAGAAATAAAATTTAAAAACAACAATATTAAGTTTTAGAGAGCAATCAAAAGCTTAAAATTTTACCAAAATATAAGTATATTAGGTTTGTGGATTAAAACCAGAGCTGTGACCTCTTATCCAAAGCAATAAAAATCCGACTCATAGGCAGTAGAGGACAGCCAGATGGAAAAAATAACCTGCATAAGAGAGTAACAGGTCTGGAGACAGAGGAGGTGGGGAGGAAAAAACTCTGAAGAATTAAGCACCATTTAGGAAACACACAGAAGACTAGATTTTCAGATGCTGTTGACTTAGCAATAAAAAGTACACCAGGGCAGTGTGACAGTAGCTCAGTGGCAGAATTCTCACCTGCCATGCCAAAGACCAGGTTCAATTCCTGGTGCCTGCCCATGCAAATAAAAAGTTGATCAAAGTGTATGTACCCTGTTGATAAATGGTACCTAACTAACAATTCCTGGTTAGCTCTTTCAAACACACTGAAAGACTGGCCATTCTCTAGGTATGACACAGGGAAATGAAACTGCTTTGATTATCAAGTACCAGGGCTAATAATCTGTTTTTGCCCAAACCTTTCCCAGGGAGGAAACAAAACAAACAAACAAACAAACAAAAAATAGGCCTCAAACACAAGTAAACAAGAATCACTCTACACAATATGGTTCACATTTGCAGATATTGGAAGAAGAACACATACTTCTCTGTCTACCTCATGGTAAAGGGGCAAGGGACATAGGACGACTGGTTTCTCCCTGGGAATGTCAACTTTGATTCAAAGGGCACAGTTTATAGCAATGGTGAGCACTATTTCTGATCTGAAAACAGGGAGGGAAATGGCAAGCAGAATGAATAGTAGTAATAGCATGCATTTAATGCAGCTAAATATAAACAAAATGTCTATGAAACTCAGTCTTGCAAGGTATGCAAAAACCATTTTCATGAACAGAAAAATCTAAAATAAGTAGATTAGGTGACTTCATTTTCACAAGACAGCATACTTACCGAAATTAGTAAAATACCATCTAATTGAAAATGACTACACACCGGGAACAAAAATTGGTTCTTTAGTAAACAAAATTGAGAAGAATATTAAAATCGAACTGTCAGCATTTAAGTTTCTAGCTCCTTTAATTAAAACCAGTTCTAACATGAAAGTCACTAAAATAATTGGCCTAGTATAAAGGGAAACCAGTCTTCTCACTGTGATTGATTAAAACTGAGCAAGTCAAATAAAGAACAAAGTTACGAGCAACCTGTAATGATTAAAGTTAAACAAAAGCATCAAATTGTTTATATATGTAAATATGTCCATATGTGTTTGAAAGCAGTATGATTCTTATCAATATGTTCTTCTTGTCAGGTATGTGTCATGCGTTCATTCATTTTAGTCCCACAATGACACTGGGAGATAGAGCTAGAAGACTGCAGGAAAGCTAAGTGGAATGCCCAAGGCCACACTAACAAACAACAATGGCTGGTCCAGCTGGATCTAAACAAGCGCTTTTTCCACCATGCCAATTTCAGAGGCATGACCCAAATAGACAAGTTGCTCTCTACTATGGAATGGATTTGATATTTACTGAAGTTATCCAAATAGGAAATACAAGGCAAGACTCAAGAAAGTTATAATATAAAGCAAGACCAGGAAGAAAGAAATTTAAATAATAGGTTTATAATTTTCAAAACATAGTCACCCCACTCAGGCCAACATGTACATAACCAGCTTAGAAGATGTGCTGGTTTGAAAGGATGTACGTACCCTAGAAAAGCCATGTTTTAATACTAATCCTATTTTGGAAAGGCAGAGCCATTTCTTCTAATCCTTATTCAGTCCTGTATATTTGAAACTGTGATTAGATCATCTCCTTGGAGATGTGACTCAATCAAGAGTGTTGTTAAGCTGGATTACATGGAGATGTGTCTTCACGCATTTGGGTGGGTCTTGATTACTTTACTGGAATCCTATAAAAGAGGAAACATTTTGGAGAAAGCTGGAGATTCAGAGAGAGCAGAGAATGCCACAGCACCACAAAGCAGAGTCCATCAGTCAGTGAGTTTTGGAGATGAAGAAGGAAAATGCCTGCTGAGGAGCGGGAAAGGAAGCTAGCAGATGACACCTGTTTTCGCCATGTGCCCTTCCAGCCGACAGTGAAACTCTGACCGTGTTCACCATGTGCCTTTCCATGAGAGAGAAGCCCTGAACTTCATTGGCCTTCTTGAACCAATGTGTCTTTCCTTGGATGTCTTAGATTGGACATTTCTATAGACTTGTTCTAATTGGGACATTTTCTCAGCCTTAGAATTGTAAACTAGCAACTCATTAAATTCCCCTTTTTAAAAGCCACTCTGTTTCTGGTATATTGCATTCTGACAGCTAGCAAACTAGAACAGAAGATTCTATTCACAGTGTATTTTAACTTCTTGAAGGTTAGGGTTAGCTTTTTAGTGTGAATTTAGAGTTGTAGGTAAACAATACCAAACAACATAGAAAAGGTGAAATTTGGAGGCTAGTACAATATTACTCACTAAACTTTAATGTTTTCATTCAGAGGCATGGAGTAAAAAAATGGAAGGGAAGTAAAATAACCCAGAAGAGAGCAACTCACAACACCAGCTTTTCCAGATATATAATTATACTGAGCAGTTTCATTCTAAGTTGATAAAAATAATATTAGTAGCTGAGAATGAATGCATGGAAAATATCACATCTCAATAATCACAAGTATTTGTTCCATTGAAAATATCCTCATACTTGAAGGAAATAAAGAATGAATATAAATTCTAAATGCTTTCTTTTTGTCTTCTACACCTTCCAAATCCCATCTTGAAAAGCAGAACTCTGATATTCCAGTGGATAATTATGAGGATAAGATATTGCAACAATTCTTGTTTTAATTCATTCTTTGAGTTTCTCAAAGAAGTTTTAGAAGGATGGCTTACACACCAAGATGGGCAATAAAGGAAGACGAGGAGTTTTGTTGGGAAATGAGAGTGGAATGGGGTAGGGAGATACATTTATTTGCAATACCTGAGGAATCGCTGGATGAAAATTTCTTATACATTTACTGTTTTTTTGGCCATGTTGTTTTAAAAGTTATACTTTCCTTTACAAAAGCACCCAGGCAACAACTTGTTCTTGGAATCAACCACATGTTCACACAATACATTTCCCTTATTTACCAGAATTGGAAATGTTTCCCCTGATGCATACTTCTTTGAGGTCTGTCACCTCAACTTCTTTCTCTTTTCTCCAGGTGATAATGTCTACAATCCCTAACTAAATCCTTTACAACGCAGGTCCTAGTATGTCTATAGACGCACAATGGCTGTTTTTATAGACATATAAAAATAGTGACAAAGCTT
This sequence comes from Tamandua tetradactyla, assembly GCF_023851605.1. NCBI lineage: Eukaryota > Metazoa > Chordata > Mammalia > Pilosa > Myrmecophagidae > Tamandua > Tamandua tetradactyla. The sequence continues at coordinate 66,226,893 of NC_135337.1, forward strand.
TCCACAAACATTTTTATTGCTATTAGCGAATATATGCAATCACAATCTATACATGCACACAAACATATTTCCATCATCTTATGGAACTCAACTTCCCTCATGGAGACCTGAGCATATCTGTCCTAATGCATATTAGGTGCATAACATACACCTCCCCGAGGGGCTGGCTGCTACTGGTCTGATTTATCTTTGATCCACCCCAGGCATCATTAAGAGTCCCATGGGCAGTATCTTCCCTGTGCTAAGGTTTGAAATTTCTTCCTCAGCCTTTATGATTTCTGATGTAAAGCTCCCTGGATCAGAGAGCTCCTCAAGGGCGCAGATTCTCTTTATCTCTGTATTCCAGAAGATACAGATGGGGTAGGCTCTGTACTCCTTGAAGATGTAAGTGAGTTAACTTGGCCTGAGTTAACAAGAAATGAAAACCGCTTGTGACAAATGATATTATGTACCTTCTCTTCCATAGGGAAGATCAATGTACATCTGGGTTCAAAATATTAATTGGATTTAACAAAGATTTCTTTTCTGTTCACAAATAAAACTCAGTACAGTAGTCTGTACTTGTAAAAGAAGGAAACAGCCACACACCTTTTTACTGTAGACTTAACAGAAAAAGTCTTTATCTCTCTGGAGGCACTGTAAACTCAGTAGCCAGCATTCTATACTGTTGCCAGAAGCGAAATCTAGGAGTTGTCATTCCAAGTCTTCTTTAATAAAGCCAAAAAGATGCAATAATGTCTTGGTAAGATGAGGTCCTAAACAGTGACAACCTAAACATCTCTGGCTCCAGGTGCTTATTAGCTGCATTGACGTGCTTCACATCTGTAAGTTTGGTAAAATGTAGGAACAGTTTTGTCTTTCAAATTCTCCTATTAGCTTAGCCAATTCCTGCTGATTATTTTAAGCAATGGCAACAGAGAAATGGGAGTCTCTCAAGAAAGGACATTCACCTTTTAGCTGGTTACAACCCTATTGTTCTCTGGGTGATCAATTTTAAAATGAATATATTTCACAATTCATCCATCCATCCATCCATCCATCCATCCAATAAATAAGCATCTGTTAAACCATCTTCAATAGAGGCAATGCCATTCAATGGGAAAAGAATGAGTCAAAGAGAATGAGTTTAAATCTTGGCTTTCCATTTTTCTAGCTTAATGATCTTACACAAGATAAATTTGTTTCTCTGAGTACATCGCTCCTCTTTTGAAAAGAGGGATATCAAGGAGGAACAATAAGATAATGCATTTAAAGTGCTGGATACTGTGCAGTTTCTTTCCCTATCCTTGCTAGGCAATGAGGATAGTGAGATGAATAAAATTTGTTTCTGTCATGTAAGAACACCAAGTATGGTGGGACATGTGGACACCAATAAATTATTTAGAACATGGGATGAAGAGTCATAAAACTCAGGCATGAATTTAGTAGTACTATGAAGGAGCAGCGCCTATTTATCACTGAACTTGACTAAAACAGTCAAGGTAAAATTATAAGGCAAGTTATTAGAACAATTAAAAAAACAATTTCAGAGACAAGATGCTAGAGGTTATATAAATCACATCCTCCTATGAATCCACATCCTCAAATCCCTCATGTTTGTCATTGTCATAAATCCACTGCACAAATTCTTAAGCGGCAAAACAAAACAAAACAAAATTAACGAGTTGCCGACTGAACAAAAGGCCAAGTCCTTACCTTGATATTTAGCACTTTATGTTATTTATTCCCAACCTGCTATAGCAGATTGATGCTCTCCTCTTCCCCAAAAGCTGGATTCTAGTGAAACTGGATTAGACTTGAGCAATACTTCATGTCTTTCCATGTCCACAACCTTATTCAAGCTAGTATGCTTGTCTCCTTCTGAGGCTCCATCTGCAATAAACCTTTCATGATTCCACTGAGAAATGACTTCATTTTTCCTTCTTTGAATATCTGAGGCATGTTGTGCTCTCTTTTATGGCAATTATTTTACATCATGGCATGTTGCTGTGCAATATAATCATTTGATTGCAAGTCTCACCCTTATTAGATTGCACACTCCTTGAAGTGTATTTTATTTTTTGTACATGGTAGTTATTCAATATAAAGATTAAATTCAGCCAAAGAAAATTCAGTCCACTTTATTAAACATACACATTTACCAAATATGTATCACTTTCAGCATTGGACAATTGGCCCTCAGGCTGCCCAACCAAGCTATTTGCTGGGTCACTGCTAAGCCTGTTCCCAGAGCTCTGCTCTTTACACTGATCAGGGATTGGCCTGCAAAGCCTGTGGAGACCAGCCCGTCAGTGAGCAGACAAGGATGTTTCCTGCATGTGTGTTTTCCTTCTCCCAACTAAAAGGAAGACATTACTGTCAGCCACTAGGTGAGTTACCAACTTCTAAAGTCTGCCTTGACCTACAGCCATAATTTCCCCCTTGGCCAACTCCAAGAAAACTCTTAGGAATCCTTACTTAAGGACGCTGCTTTTCTCATTAATCTCTCCCCTTCTACTAGCTGGGATACGGGAAAAATGCCTTACCAGGTACTGGTCCAAAGGGAAGTTTAGGGTCCTAACCCTAACATGTTAGTGCCAAGGAGAGTCAGCGATGTCTGTGTTCCTCAAGTTCTCACTCGCTCAGCCTTTCTGCACCGCTAGGGGACAGCAGGGCTACCGATCCCAATAGATGGCGAGACTCCTTCAGGGCCCAGTCTTGCCGTCTGCCTTGGTGTCCACCCTGACACACAGATAGTTCCTTTATTTTTTTAGAATTTATTTTATTACTTTTTGTGGTGTTAATATATTTGTTATATAATAATCGTCATTTTAAGCATTTTTAAGTATACCATTAGGTGGTGTTAATTATATTTACCATGATATATTGCTATTAATTACTATCATCTGTACCAAAATTTTCCCATCACCCCAAACGGGAACTCTAGTCATCAAGCTATAACTCCTTTTCTCTGTCCTCACTTCCTCTTGTTACTTCTAATCTACTTTTTGTCTCTACAAATTTGCTTATTCTAGATAATTCATACAAACGGAATCAAACTATATCTGCCCTTTTGTTTCTGGCTTTTTTCACTCATCATGACATCTTTAAGGTTCACCCACGTTGCAGCATGGATTACAACTTCATTCTTTTTTATGGTTGAATAGTATTTCATTGTATGGCCATATCATACTTTTTTTAATCCATTCATCTGTTGATGGGCATGAGGGTTGCTTCCACCTTTTTGGCTACTGGGGATAATGCTGCTATGAACACTTGTGTACAAGTACCTGAGTCCCTGTTTTCCATTCTTTGGGGTTTATTTCTAGAAGTGAAATCGCGGGGTTTATGGTAATTCTATTTTTAACTTTTTGAGGAAACACCAAACCTGATAGATAGCTCTTACTTTGTGTTTCAGATAACTTTTCTCTTTAGTGTATTGACCTAAACTATACTGCACATTTTTGAGCAATGGCCTTCTCTACAAATATACATATATATAAATATACATATCAGAATACACATACACACATAAAGGCCTGTGCAAGATAATCTGTCTCTGTGAATATCATATCCTTTCACACATACACATTAATCAAATAACTCTCTGCTTTTCACTTGTTCACCTTTTCACACTTGTCACATACACTACCCCACATTATTGAACAATATTTCTCCTAGCACACCTGACAGAATCAGAGATAAAATCTGGCATGGGGCTGGAGTGTGCTGGTCTGATGTACTGAAAATTCTTCCCAAAACATCAAAGTACTTATTTATACGTCAGTACTATAGCAACGCACATCAATGATGATTACAATATCTGACCATTCCGTGAAGTTGGCAGAAGAATTGTTTAAAAAGCATTTTGCTTATAACCTGAGGCCAAACCCAGGAGCCACAGTTCTTCTACAAGATGATAAATGGTCCCAGGTTATTTCCACTCATGTCATTCAACTAAAGGAGCATAATCTACTGTAAAAAAAAAATTGTGCTACAATTCATTCAGCAACATCTCTGCTCCCTTATGTTGAAAATGTATTTAGATGCATAAAAAGATAGAGAACATTATTTTCTATTCTAAACCATTCAAAACAAAGAATGTCCTTTGCTTGTGACTATGGAAGCATTAATGTAATAACCTCACATTCCGTACAGTTACTTTGGGTACGTGGTACCATTTTAGCTCAGAGTTATATATTAATATTATATATATATATGGGTTTTTTTTTAAAAAATTAAGTAAATGTAACTTAGTATAAAAAGTGAAGCGTATGGCAGTATCTCCTTCAAATGGCTCTCCTTCCTGCTTGTTTATAGAGATTCCACTATGCCACCACATCACACATCTCCCGACACACTCATCCCAGTGCATCAGTTCTGCAAAGCTGACAACATTCCTTTATGTCTAGGCCTTGCTGTCAGTGAGTTTGCTTGACGATGAAGTTCTCTGCTGCCTAAGCAGAAAAACTTAGGGCCAGTTTATAGCTCTGCTTGGCCCATGACAATTAAAGGTAAGTTTAGAATTGTATTTTGTAGAAGTCTTTATTTTTATTAGGCATATTCTCAGAACTGGTGTTACTCAGAGACATTGTTCTAGTTTGCTAGCTACCGGAATGCAATATACCAGAAGTGGAATGGCTTTTAAAAAGGGGAATTTAATAAGCTGCTAGTTTATAGTTCTAAGGCCGAGAAAATGTTCCAATTAAAACAAGTCTATAGAAATATCCAATTAAAGGCATCCAGGGAAAGATACTTTAGTTCATTCAAGAAGGCCGATGAAGTTCAGGGTTTCTCTCTCAAGTGGAAGGGCGTATGGCAAACACAGTCAGATTTTCTCTCATCTGGAAAGGCACATAGTGAACACCATCAGGGTTCCTCTTTCATCTGGAAGGGCACATGGCGAACACGACATCATCTGCTAACTTCTTCTCCTGACTTCCTGTTTCATGAATCTCCCTGGGAGGCGTTTTCTTTCTTCATCTCCAAAGGTTGCTGGCTGGTGGACTCTGCTTCATGGTGCTACAGCATTCTCTGCTCTCTCCAAATCTCTTTCATTCTTCAAAATGTTTCCTCTTTTATAGGACTTTAGAAACTTTTCAAGACCCACCCAAATGAGTGGAGGCATGCCTCTACCTAATCCAGTTTAATAACCACTCTTGATTAAATCACATCTCCAGGGAGATGATCTAAGTACAGTTTCAAAGATACAATACAGAATAGGGATTAGAAGAAACGGCTGCCTTTACAAAATAGGATTAGGATTAACACATGGCTTTTCTAGGGTCCATACATCATTTCAAACCAGCACAGACATTAAAGGTGATGTGAAATTAATTGAAATATGACTTGCTTCTAAAACTTTTAACTTTGGTCCCTGTCATGGTTAGGGACAGGTGTCAACTTGGCCAAGTTGTGGTACCTGTTCATCTGATTGGGCAAGCGCTGGCCTGTCTGTTGCAATGAGGACATTTCATAGGATTAGGTCATGATCACATCAGCTACATCCACAGCTGATTCCATTTGTAATCAGCCAAAGGGGAGTGTCTTCTGCAATTAGTGATGCTAAATGCAATCATGGGAAGCCTTTTAAGGAGGATTCAGAGGAGACAGGTTTCATTCCTGCTTTGGCTGGTGAGCCTCTCCTGTGGAGTTCATCCAGGCCATCCATCAGAGTCATCGGCTTCGCAGCCTGCCCTGTGGATTTTGGACTCTGTGTTCCTACGGTCACGTGAGACACTTTCATAAATTTTATATTTGCAAGTATTCCCTGTTGATTCTGTTTCTCTAGAGAACCCTAACTAATACAGTATGTAAGAAAATACTGTACTTTTTTGCTAAAAAATACTGACAAATTCTAAGAAATGTCAGAGCATTTATAAAAAAAAAAAAAAAAAAAGCCAGGATTCTTTCCCTGCAGTATACGGCACCAGAGATAACCTACTATACTATCCACCTTGAAGATATTTTATTCATTGTTGGGTGTCATGATATTTCCCTTAAAAGAATTACAAGAATGATGAAAAAACACAGGTTTTGGAAACCTACATCAATTTTAACAGTCCAAGGTTTCTATAGAAAAAGCTAAAGTGTAACAATGAACAAAAATGCACTCTCTTTTTTCTTCAATTATATATAATACATACATATATGTATATGCACACACATTCATACATATTTATGTGTATGCCACTTACCAAAAGTTTAAGAAATATATAATTATTGACCAACTAGAATAGCATGCTGTTGTTTTGAGAGCTTTCTATCCGTTATATCTGACATTTTATAATTCTTAAGAACTACTTTGAAACGATCCTTAAATCTCCTAGAAAACTTTTAGGAGCCTACCTTCAAATGGCAATTTTCTGAACTCTTTACACAGAAGGATTTGGTTACAGCAGTTTCTAAATCCTGGCTGTACATTAGATTCATCTGAGAAGCTTTTAAATCTATTAAGTAGCAAAATACTTGACACCTGGTAACTTGTCAATCCACAGAAATTTATTTCTATAGTTTCTCCTCTGGCAAATCTCCAATTCTACATTTCCCAATTGCCTACAGAGCATAATCTGATGTCTTACTAGCACCTCACTCAGTGTACCCCAATTTTCCTATAAATGTCACCACATCTCTCTCCCTCCTGTTCTCACACCCAACAAGTAGCTAGGAATATCAGTTTACCCATGTGATATTTTATACCTGTTTCCTCCTCACAGTTCAGCTGTTCACCAACTTAACTTGCCATCTCATTTCCTCTTGCCTGACATGATGGTCTTCATTTTGAACTTTCTCCCATCTTTAAAACAGCAGATGGAATCTCATCACCCCCAGTGCCTGTCTACTGGGCAGATGGAATCACATCACCCCCAGTGCCTATCTACTAAAGTCCACACTCCTTAGCTTGCCGAAGCCCCCTAACATCCGGGGTATCCTTATCTTTGCAACTTGACCTCCATCCCCCCTGATTTCTGGGGGATACATACCAGCCCAACAGAATCATTCCTGGAATAAGACAGAACATTTGAAATAGATGGCTTCCAACATTCTTTCTCTGTGCTTCTTCCTATGTTGTCCTTTCCTATCTCCTCGTTCTCTCCACCTGAAATGTCCATTTCCATGTCAATCACACTTTTCCTATGGTCTTGCCACTTGCATACTTGTGGAGTACTTTAATATATATAGAGAATACTCAAGTAATAGTAAAAATACAAATTGTCATGAATTGTTGTGTGATTTTTTTTTCAGGGCTTAATTTTCTCCCTTGCTTATATCTACATTTGTAGATACTATTCCTAAAATATGTTATACAAATGCCCAGTGGGTAGCTACTATGGTATTCTTTAGACACTGCTATAATAACGTCATATTCACAACTGAATATATCTCTTTCATAAGAATTCACTGAGAGAAAATTGTAATTTCAAAAGTAAAAGTCAAAACTAGAAATATCTAACCACGTAAGGCCAATAACAATTTTAAACTGTCATTGTATCAAACCAAAATAACATGGCTTACTGGAAAAAAATGGTATAAAGCTCGTTATACTATGTGGCCTAGAAATGAATTGAGTAATCAATACTTCCCAGATTGAATCCAGATTTTCGTATTTTATTATAGCCAAAAGTATGCAATGTAGAGAGAATCTAGGAGGAGATGACATGTGGGAAGCCAGCCTATTTAACTAGAGATCAGCTGACCTATAGTGTGTGTACATGGCTGCCTTTAAGAAGGTAAAAATAAAAAACACGATTGTTTGATTACAGGTGCTGTCCTCATCAGGAAGGACCTTCACAACCATATGAAGCCTTGGCTGTTTTTAGTCATTTTCCTCCACCAGGGAGAAGGTGCATTAAAAAGACAGAGCTATGTTTTTCAGTGTACGCATGCTGAGGAACATGGCTGTTATTTACTGATAAAAAGCACATGACAGCAATTTTAAAACAGGGCTTGTTCTGTCAGTCAAATTAGAGAGGCAGGAGAGTGTCTACTACAAGTGATTACTGCCAGGGCTGCGGCATGGCCAGCTGCCAGGTCAATTATAGCAGTGCCCAGGAGGAAATATGAAGATGGATTGGCTTAATTCTAAACAGGAGCATCAGTGTAACAAAAACCTGGGGAAGTATTAATGCAATAGCCAATTACTTAAAAGTGTGACTTTGTCTGGAGCTGTAAAATGTTATATTGTATCTTTCCATATGCAAGGAATTTTTTTATTAATGAGAATGGATATATAGGGCATTTAAAAATAACATTTACATCTTCATTTCTGGGGAGAAACATTTCTCACAGGAATATGAGAATTCTGGAATTCTCATGTCATAGAAAAAATGAAACACATGGGTAAATGAGAACTTGGGGAAAATAGCCAATAATATTTCCTAAAAGTTCATGTCACCAATTTGTAAATTTTTCTTCCATTTTCCCTATACCAAGATTGATTTCAATATTAAATTTTCCTTGTCTATTCTCTTCTCTCTATTGTACCTACAGTTTATTTGTCTAATGGAAAAAGTACTAAGAGATCAGTAGCACCAGTTTGGGGATTTATATCAGAATACCCAATATATTTCCTTAGTTTTAGACTCAGATTCCAAGAGTCTCGTAGAAATACATTAAACATCAGACTTACTGAAGAAGGAATGCAGATTGCTTGAATCACAGCCTACTTGTGTCTGAACTGGATTCTTATGTTTCTCCAATAACAGAAGAAAATCCTTGTCAACATCTTTCTGGAAACAATACTGGGCTGCTGACAATGAATGTTTCAGTTATGCTATTTTAATGGTGATTTTTAATTTCCAAATTAAATGGGGAAAGAGTATAAAAGGCCTATGTATAATAAGGAAATTAAAGCCAAAATATAATGTATAGTGTCAAATTTTCCCACTTACCTAAAGAGTTGTTTCTCAATAAATTTTTTATGGAGAATTTACAAAAATTCTATGATATCATTGATGTTCATTACAACACCAGTAATACAGGTAGGCAGGAAAAGTTGCCCAAAGTTGAAACAATACAAATCAGATCTAGTTTCCCCAGATAAACATAATAACTAATATATAATTAATTATTATAATTAATTAATAAGAAACAAATGGTCTGATACTTAACTGATCATAGAAATGAAAAGCAAATATTTTATCAGTATATATTATTTATGTGGATAAGACAGTGCATTAAAATTTTTAAATGTCATACAAATCAATTAATCATTGACTTAATAACCAATCATGTACGTAAAACAGTAATACAATCTATAAAATTGAAAAAGGAGTGAAAAAAATGGATATCCTGTACGCATATCCATGTGTCACATATGATTCTCAAAGTTGTTGATGTGTGTGCATGTAAATTGTTTATGGTTTTTAATCTATACTAATATGCACAGATTACAATTTAACATGAATGGGAAGTATAGGATCAGAATTGAAAGAGGTCTTCAGAAGTCCTGAAACCAATCTTGCAACCTCCCCCACGTGATCGAGGATTTCCTTCATTCATTCTTACAAATGCTAAGTATCTACTGGGGGCCAACAGAACCAAGAACTACTTGGTTCTGAGATAACAACAATGAACAAAGTAGACAGAAATACTTGCCCTCATGCAAGGAAACAGACAACAGCTTAATAAACTATACAGTCTGTGAGATGGTGGTAAACATTGTAGAGAAAAAACAGCAGAGTATGCGGGATGGGTTGAGAGGGATATGTGTCAGTTTTATACAGTATGGTTAGGGAAGGACTTATTGAGATAATGACATTCCAACAAAGATCCAAAGGAGGTGAGAGAGTAAGCCATGCAGCTCGCCTTGGGGGTAAGTCTTCTAGATGGAGGGAACAGCACGTGTGACTGCCCTGAGGAGGGCACTGCAAGGAGGCATCATGGCTTGACTGGAGTAAGGAAGGGAGAAAGTGGGAGCAGAGGCAGTCCCTGGGGGCATAGAGGGAGAGAGTCCCTATGGGCCTAAGAGGAGAACAGAAGGAGAGGCAGTGCCTAGGGTTTAGGCAGAGAGTGGGAGGGGAGGAGTCACTAGGGCTTAGGTTTGAAACTTGATTCTGAGTGAAGATCAGAAGGACTTGGGGAGAGAGGGGCAGTTCTCAAAATTGGTGTACAAAGAATCCACCAATTTTGATGGCTTCAACCATCAAATCCAACTGTCAACCATGACATTCCAACAAAGATCCAAAGGAAGTGAGAGAGTAAGCCATGCAGATCACCTTGGGGGTAAATCTTCTAGATGGAGGGAACAGCACGTGTGACCACCCTGAGGAGGGGACAGCAAGAGGCAGCATGGCTTGACTGGAGTGAGGTAGGGAGACAGGATGAAATTCCTAGGCTTCTCTGTCAGAGGTTCTAATTCAATAGGTTTGAGGTCAAGGCATATGTACTTTTTAGTTCCCAGGCCATTCAGCTGGGAATATCTGAAAGTTAAGCCCCAATATCTGCTGAGATATGCTGATATTCAGTGGTTCGCTAATAAATTGGCAAACATAAAGACTAGATGGGTACTGACCATTCTAAAACTACTCAGTGTCTTTGGGTTTGTTAAAACAAAAAAAGGCTAGAGTGTTTGGTGAGTGATGATCACACTGGACGTGAACTAGCTGCACATACTCCAATCCCCAATTTGTGGAAAACTAAGGCATTCTAGATATCAGGTACACAGGGGGAAAAGATTTAGTCCACTGCTCTGAAATGTTTTCAGGTCAGGGACTTCTTTTAGGAATATTAATTAGTAACTCATCACTGTCCCTTTACTGTTTTGGTGTATATTATATTACAATAATAGAAACCCCTAATATTGGATGATCCTCTGTGCATTATCTTATTTAATCCTGAAATCAGCATATGTGCTTTAGAGTGAAACAGACTTGGGATCAAATCCCTTTTTGGTTATTCAACAGCAAGTTCCCTAACCTACTGGACCCTCAGAACTTTTAGTCTTCAAAAGCAGATAAGATGCATCTCAGAAATTTAAGTGAGGTAAGATAAGCAATGCATCAGGCACAGAGCAGGCAGCACAGATGTTAATGACTTCCCTCTGGACTTGGAGATGAACCTTGCCAATCACCTCAGCCCGCCTCACAATGCACAGAGCACTCCAAGATCTCCTTGACAGAGGATCATCTGAGTTCTGCTTGGACCGTTCCTGCTGTGGTGAGACCACTACCCTGCCAGAGGTCTTAATCCACTGCTGGGTGGCTCTAGTCACCAAAAGTATTCTCGATTGATCTTACAACTGCCTCCACCAGGGCTGGTACTCTGAGCAATACGGGATAAACTGACTCCTCTTTCCAGGTGGCAATGTCACAAACATCCAAAGACAGTGAATCAGTGTTTCCTTGTCTGTCTTTAACTCTGAGTTTTTTCTGTGTCCTTTTTTTTTTTTTTTTAAAGGAAAGACAGAGAGAAGGAAGGAAGGATAGAAGGAAGGAAGGAAGGAAGAAAGGGAAACATTTTTAAACATTTTCTTGTTTTATTGTATTCTGTTTCTCCGTTTTTGTTACATGGGCTGGGGCCGGGAATCGAACCGAGGTCCTCCGGCATAGCAGGCAAGCACTTTGCCCGCTGAGCCACCGCGGCCCGCCCCTTTTCTGTGTCCTTTATATGCAGAACCCAGGACCAGGGATGAAATGCAGATTGGTGTCTTAAGCCAAGAGACATGGGGCCACTATGTGTAGTGGTCAGGAATGTCTACTTTTATACCTCAAGCCTTCTTGTGCTCACCCTAATGGCATAATGGTTCAGAAAACCCTCCCATAGTCCTTCTCTTTTCTCTCCAAGACCCTGTCTCCACCTGTGCCCAATCTCCTAAGGATCTCCTTCCTCCAGCTTAGCCCCAAATCCAGGGGGCCCTTATAGTTCCAACCCTGTCCCCTCCTCAGTTAGCTCAGCAAACAGAAGGATCCTTCTCAGAACCAGTATTCATTATTAGGTAAGGGAAAAGTCAAGTATATAGTTAACTTTTCATTTTTGGGGGATGTCATCATGCTTGAATGAAATTAGCCTACAACTGACATTCCACTTCCACTTCACACATCTGCATCCCAATGGGCTGAACTTGTGACCAACCTCAAGTCCTAGGACTGCCGTCACTTTCACTTCTGTGTACGTGAATATCCCTGAATATCCTCAATCCTGTCCTGGTACAATCACAGGTTGCTAAAAGCTCAAAACAAAAACCTTAAATTTCATCCCTTGGAAGGCTGTTTGGCACAGCCTTATTCCTGTTTGGCACAATGCTTTGATTCTTGATACTATTGTTTCTCATATCAATTTTCCTTTCCAGACTTGTGCCTTCTGTAACTGGGATAAGCATGGCTTATTCATCTTTACATGAATCATGGACAAATTGGGTAAGAAGAAACTGACCAAGGGAAAATCCTTTTGTTACTCTATATACACAGGTGCATATGAAATATGCTATACATAATTGTGAGATCACCCTATATGTACACACACACACACTCAAGAAAGAACACCACATTTAGGACAAAGATACAAGGTAGCGTCACTGGTCTGACTGTAATCACCTACAGCACTCAGATACAAATAAAACCACGTGCAGTGTCAGATAATTTAGGAACCCAGAAATGCAAATAGCATGGAATTAAACAAGTATTCTAAGGTATTTGCAAGTGGTAACAGGAAAGAGTAAATATTTTATGCAATAATTGACAATAAAAGTTAGCTTAATTACATAGTAGGGTAGATGAGAAAAGCTTTGTTTGAAATCACACACTTTTAGTGACAACAGAAGCAAAACAGGTATTAAAACTCCAGCCATCTCAGTGTCATTCATTTCCTTTCTCCTATAATTAATGATCTTATGCTTCTCTTCATTGTAGTCTCACTTTTAATGTATTTGCGAAACATTTTCTAGCTGAAATTTATTTTGATATCTGGATTCCCCCTGTGTTCTAGTGTCAGATGCAAGTTTTCTGGAAGAGTTACTTATTCCTTTTTTTGTGGATTGTTAGGATCAGAATTTGCTTCATTTCTTTAGAAAGGTGAAGAAAGGGGACTGGAATTTTAAGCAGCCCAAATAAGTCATTTGCAGAGACTGTTCCCTCACCTTCCAACCTGCTGCTGCCCAAATTGAGCATTTGCCCTCTGAGTTTTCCAAGTCATGGATCAAATCCAGGAAAGATCAAAGACTTCTAAAACCTTTTGCCCAATAATACAAGATGATTTTCCAAAATTCCTTTAAAAAAATGGCAAGATTTTGCTTTTATTTCTGGTCACCAGTCTGCTATACATTCATTTTCAAGTGAGGACTGCTCAGTTGTGTAAAATAGCTGCAGGACCATACAGCTTTTAGGCTTGAGTGGATCATGATGTCAGTAACAGAAATAAGGAAGATTTGGTGAAGATTAGGGGCTGCTTTGGAAGGGGAGAGATTAAGAGTTCTGAGTTTGAGAAGCCTATTAGATAATCAGGTTGGAGATAAGGTTGAGGGAATTGAATGTCTGAATCTGGAGCTCATGGGAAGATTGAAGCTAGACATATAAATTTGGGGGCCCATACATTTATAGCTATGGTACAAGATAGATTATGTAGATTATGTACAAGCTAGATATGTAGATTTCTACATATAAGCAAACTGAGGCTCAGGAAATTTAGATAGCTCTCCCAAGGTCACACAGGTAGAAAGTGGGGAGGCAGGATCCAAACCCATGCCATCTAGTTTTTAGCCATTATCTCCTAAAAAGAGGAAAAAGAACCATTAAAAGAGGGGAAAAAAGGGAGAGTGTGGTGACTTAGAAAATTAAAAGAATAGGTTTACAAGAAGAAAAGAGGAGTGGACAAATACCACAAAGAGGTCTTGTCAAAAAAAAAACCAAAAAAACCCCCAGATCATTGACTACTGTGTCTCTCCCTTATGTAAATGGAATCCTAATGCACAGAGTACTCTATAAGTTAGAGAAATAATTTCTTGAAATTCTCTACACACATATTTTTCATGGAGATATATATGCATACACACACACACATACACACACACATATAATCAATTTTCCTATTGGGTATTTAGTTATTTGGATTTTAAGTGTGTTTGATGCAAGAATCATATTAACTCTGTTTCTTAAAAATGTTGAAATTATTTCAGATAATAATTAGGTTTATTGTATTCTAATAAAAGAATTTAGAAATCTGTGGTCATATCTAATACACAAATATTTAGGGAAAGTAATTAATAGCAGATGACCCCGAAATAATTTCCTTTGATTCAATCACAGTTACATCACTTCGTTCTGGTCAATTTTTTAAAACATGTTTGATAAGGATAACCTACCAGGAGAAAATTAATAGAGAATAAAAAAAGGTCTAAGAATTTCTCTTCAGAATTGGTAATTGGGAGAATAACATGTGGCAGATAATACAAGAATATGATGCTTGAAGACAGAAGGAGTTAGGATATAGTTTACAGATTAGTTAATTCAGCATCATTTTTAGAGGCTAGAAGTTTAAATAGAATTTAAGAGTCACTATACTGTCCATTCATTGGTAAAAATGCACTCTATAGCTCACAAGTTACAGTGGTTATTCTCAGTTGTCTTCATTTAAAAAGGAAAATTGAAAAGTTAAATATAATCCAACAGCAATTGCCATGGAAAAGCATACAGAGTTTTGATCCTATAGTTAGGCCAAAGAAATTTAGCTATTTAAAACACATGATTTCTTACATTAATTTAATGTCTCATTTCATTGAGCAGGAGCAAAACATGTATCTAATTAAAATATAGTGAACTTTAAAAAAGTGAAAACAAACAAACACACCATCAAACCAACAATAAACTACCAAGGCACCGATTAGGAAAACATTTTCTCTTGATACTGACTTTTTCCCAAATGCCTCTGTTTGCATTATTCATAGGTTTGTTCAGAGTTTGATTTCACTGGGCTGATGGTAAAGCATTTTCTATTTGTTTCTACCAAGGGGCTTGCTATTCGAATTACTATTCAGTGCTTTGCATGCCTCAACATGACAAATGCCAAACATATGCCAATCAAAACATTCAACTGATGGCACATGCTGAGATTTCCCAGATGATACAGTTCAATCAGGAACTTTTGGTATCATGAATTCTGTCTCTTACATTTCTGATACACATCATTAAGGTATTTTTCCATCTTCTTCAAAGAACCAGACCAAAAAAAAAATGATAAATTCCCACCTTTTAAAAATAATTTGTTATAAAACAATTTTTATACTGACAATACTTGCTGAGGACACTGTAGGATTTACTAGATTTTTCTAAGGCCACAGCCAAATTTTATCAGAGATGAAAAGCCATATTTTGTGTCAAAATAGTTCTTCATACTATTTATTTCAAAAGACTTTCAGAACTAACCAATGAAGCAAACACAAGAAAAAATCACCATGTGATGGCAAGCAGACATGCAAGCCAAGGAACACCAAGGATTGTGGTGAGCCAGCACGAAAATGCTAAAACTTTGGGGAGAAAGCATGGTCTTAATGATGGCTCAATTTTGGACTTTCAGCCTCTGAAACCATGAGCCAGTAAGTGCTTGTGTTTAAACCAAAAAAAAAAAAAAATTCAGAACTATTACCTATCTGGATATTTAGAAAAACCTTCTAATTGAACTAGGCAGGAATTATCATTCCCATTTAATAGAAGAGCTCATTGAAGCCCAGCCAAATTAAGCAGCATTCCCATGTTACAGCTATTCAAGGGCTGAGACTAGATCAGAACTCATCTTGGACCCAGCATTCTCTAACCAGTCCTCAGTAGGCTTGTCTCCAAGGACACAAGGATGAAACAACATCAACCTACCTTCTCTGACTAGCATAGCCCAAATGCCCCTAAGGAATGGTAGAAAGAGCAGAGGTGATGGAGTTATATAGAGAAGGTAGGGTTTAACAAATGAGTATGATTGCTGAATCATTATATTGATATTTCTTTTAGTCTCCAGTATCTTAGAGTAGCTAGAAGTAAAAACCTAAAATTGTGGAATTGTAACTTATACCAAACTCTGAAATCTGTTTTACAACTAGTTGTTGTGATGTGCTTTGAAATTTATTGTTTTTGTATATGTTATTTTTCATAAAAATAAAAGAAAAAAAGTTGGTTGTGATGATAATACACAACTATATGATGATATTGTGAACCATTGATTGTACACTTGAATGATTACATGGTATGTGAATATATATCAATAAAAAATAATCAAAAAATAGATCAAAGGAGAAGGTGGAGTTATAAAAGAGAAGATAGGATTTAACAAATGAGTATGACTTCTGAATCATTATATCAATATTTCTTTTAGTCTTTACTGTGTTGGAGCAGCCAGAAGGAAAAACATAAAATTGTAGACTGTGACGCATACCAAACTTTGAAATCTGTTCTATAACTAATTGTTGTGGTATGCTTTGAAGTTTATTGTATTTTTGTATATTTTTAATTTTTCACAATAAACACAAATAAAAATTTTAAAAAAAATTAAAAAGGACCAAAAAAATCTAAGATGGATAAAGACAGAAGTAAAACCAGGAAGAGCTGGTGAGGACTGAGAAAGTGGTGGGTTGATGGATGAGTCTTTTTGAAGTTAAAATAATTGTTTCTGTGAGGGATAACTGAGCAAGCATTCTAGAGCTGTTGTCAGAGTGAAGAATGCTTGGCTTAGTCATATTGGAGGCAAGGCAGTTTTTGCTGATGACAAAGTCCAGTCTGGTCCTGTAACCCTGAGGGTGGGTGACTAAAACAGAATAGAAGAAAAGTTCACTGGAGATGAGTAGATTCAGTGATTTGAGACTGAGGCTATCAATTGGATTATTCATGCAAATGATAAATTCCCAAGAAAATGGATAGAAGTTGGAGAAGAAAAGACTGGGGGAGGTAATAAAATCTCAAGTGTATGGGAGGCATGGCTAAGGGATGGGACAGGAAAGTTACTAGATGATAATAGCAATATGACAGAGAGCTTAGTAAAGCCAAATGGCATGGACCTCAGGAGGTTTTACAAGTAGGATGGGGTTAAGAATCTGGTTGGTTCTGTCAAGGAAGTACGCAAGATCTCACCTTCTGAACCTGAGGATGCACATGTGAGATTAAACAACCTGCCCCTGAAAAAGCATCATGAAAAATGGTAAGGCCTGGTGGTAGTAGAAATATTTTGAAATGAGGTTGAGAACTTCACAATGGAGTTTGTTATAAGGAAAAAGAATTCCCAAAGCAGAATCAATGAGTTTTGAAGGGAAATGATGGCATATAATTATCTGGGGGCATTTCTAAAAAGGAGGAATTCTCAGGTATACCTAGGATGAGCCAGATTATGTATATCCAACTGAAAAGTCACCTATTCAGCTCCTTTTATATGCAAAGGACTATACTTCTAAGAGGTTTTACAGCCAAAAGCAATAAAGAACCAAGTAGCAAAGGCACATAGGTCTGTGTACAACTCAATATATATCTACAATACAAGTACACAGTAAATGATTTGCAAAAGTCAATGTTGGCTGTTTTGGTTTGAAGCTGTCTGTACTCCAGAAAAACCTGTTCTTAAGTCTAATCCATTTCTGTGGCTGTGGACCCATTGTAAGTTGGACCTTTTGATGAGACTACATCAGTTAAGGTATGACCCATGTCATTTTCACAGAGAACTTGCGATGGTGCATAAATAACCCTGCAGGCACTGGGCCTGAAATTTGGGTTGATTTTTGTTTGTTTTTTTTTTATTATTTTTCTGAGGCTGCATAACAAACTGCTACAAACTTAGTGGCATAAGACAATACACATTGATTATCTCACAGTGTCTGTGGGCCAGGGTCCATCTCAGCAAGGTTTTCAGTTTTAAAACCCAAAAAAGGATAGGCTTTAATCCTTTTTACTGAAGTCCTTTATATAGGAATAAATTCAGACATAAACAAGAAAGCTATGGAAGCAAGAAGTTGAAATCAACAATACGTGGACAAAAAGGGAAAGATCAGCAGAGATTGCCATCTGACAGAAGAGCCAAGGATCGCCAACAGCTGGTCTTCAGAAAGAAAATATCACCTTGATTTGAATATTTTTCCAGCCTCAAAACTGTGAGCAAAGAAATTCCCATTGCTTAATCCAACCCATTTCATGGTATTTGTGTTAAGCAGTCTAGGAAACTAAAACAATGGCTATAGACAATTATTTAAGGAAGAATTTAAAATGGCCTCTACAGTAATATAAAATAGATGGTGTAAAAGAATTTGATTGTCATTATTTAAAAATATATTAAAATTAATGCATCCCTAATCCAACCACTATAATAGTCTTTAAACCAAGACTTTACTGGATGAGAAATTTAAAAATTTTTTCAAGTCCCAGCTTTCGAGTAATTTCATTCAGCCTACAATCAAAGCCTCCTCTTGAAAACACTTTTGGAAAAAGAAAATCAACAAAAAGAAAAATAAATCCAGAAAAATGCCATAAAATACAAAAAGAGTTAAGTTGGCTGTAAAATAAACTAAGCAGAATAAATAGGGCAGAATATATCCTCCCATTAAATACATCTTTAATGACACAGAATAGAATCCAACACAATCACACATGATAAAGGGATGAGGATTTGGAGAGGATCACAGAGGAGTTGAGATATTAATAAGCTTGCAAAAATATATAAGCACAAAATAAATATCAGCATAATCATAATAAATTAGGGGTTGTTCTAGTTTGCTTGCTGCCGGAATGCAACACACCAGAGACGGATTGGCTTTTAATAAAGGGGGATTTATTTTGTTAGTTCTTCAGAGGAAAGGCAGCTAACTCTCAACTGAAGTTCTTTCTTACGTGGGAAGGCACAGGATGGTCTCTGCTGGCCTTCTCTCCAGGCCTCTGGGTTCCAGCAACTTTCCCCAGGGTTGATTTCTTTCTGCATCTCCAAAGGCCTGAGCTGAGCTGCGAATGCTGAGATGAGGTATGCTGAGCTGCTTGGGCTGTGCTACGCTGAACTCTCTCATTTAAGCACCAGCCAATTAAATCAAACATCATTCATTACAGCAGGCACGCCTCTTAGCTGACTACAGATGTAATGAGCAACAGATGAGGTTCAGGTACCATTGGCTCATGTCCACTGCAACAGAACTAGGTACTTTCACCTGGCTAAGTTGAAACTAAATCTAACTACCACAGGGGTAAATACCAGGAAAATTCATAATTTTAAACTACTAGAAGAATATAACAATCTAGTTAAGAAGGGAAAAAAATAGAAGCAAAAGCAATTGAAATAGAAAACATTAAAATGGCAGAAATGTTTTAACCTAACATTAATTAAAATAAATATAAATAGATTTATTTGATCAGAGCAGAGACTCAGGGTTTAAAAAAAGAGAAAGAAAGGAAAAATCCTGAAATATTTATCCACAAGAGATGCATTGAAAACAAAAGGACACAAAAGGTTCAAAAATAAGATGTAGTAAGAGGCTAATATGAATTATAATAAAAGAAATCTAGGGTAGGAATTTTAGTGTCTGAAGAAAATAAAATTTAAGTTGAAAAATATCATAATGAATAAACAGAGTTTGATATACCTGACGCAGATAGCTTGATTGAATGAATAGAATACAATCATTTGCAAACATGTAGTTACACAGCCTTTGAAATATATATTTATATATATTATTTATGTTTCTATAAAGAAAACCTTACAGAACTATATAGATAAATAGGAAAAATAATCAACAATGATAAATGAATATTTAAAGAAATTCCCCTAAGGTGCTGATAGATCAAATGGACAAAAACTCAAGAAGTGAAATATATAATGCGTAATCCTTGAGTGTGAGTTGACCTATGACTTGCGAACAGAACATAACAAAGGTGATGTACTGCAGTTCTGTGACTGGGCTATGGAAGATGTGACTTCCAACTTGCTGGCAGGCTCTGGTTTGCTGGCTTTGACAGAACAGGTTGTCCTGTGAACAAGGCCCACGTGCCAAGGAACTGAGGGCAATTTCCAGCCATGGAGGGCAAGGCAACAAGGCCGTCAGCCCAATCACACTGTAGGAATGGATAAGCTGGAAAGTGAATTCTCCTCGCTGGGGCTTCCGGTGAAACCCTAGTCCTGACACTGATCACAGGCATTTGAGGGACCCCGAAACTGAAAACCTAGTTCAGATGGACCCTGGCCCACAGACACTGTGAGATAATCAATGCATATTGTCTTATGCCACTAAGTTTGTAGCAGTTCGTTATGCAGCCACAGAAAAGTAAAAAAACAAACAAAAATCAACCCAAATTTCTGGCCCAGTGCCTGCTGGGTTATTTATGCACCATCACCAAGTTCTCTATGAAAACGTCTGGGAAACTCAAGTCTGAAGCAGTTTTGATCAGAGGCAACTGGGAGTAGGAGTTGGAAATAAAGCAGTAACCTACTCAAATTTTCTGTTTCTGTGTGTTTTCAGTTGGTGAGAGAGCCCCTTTTTGCCTCGTGTGTATCACAGAAAGCATAGCTGAGGAGAAAGAAGAATACAAGAGATCATTACCCCAAGTGGTATTTGGGAGGGGAGCTGAAGCCTAGAGTTAGCCTGGTAACGCAGCAAGACAGGAGAGGGAGGGCTCATTCTCCTCACAATGCTCACAGGGTACAGGACAAACAGGTAAGAGTTGCCCCCATGGAGGCCATAAGGAAGACAGATGGTAAACAAGAACAGCTACATTTTCTTTTTTTATGTCCAAGCAACATTACACATAAAGACTCCAAATTCACACTGTGAGTGTAATGAGGGTGCCACTGCTCAGACAAGAGAAATCCTTGGATGGCCTAGAAAGAGGTCAGGACAACAGAAAACCGAACAGCTCCTTTTGCATAATATGAACATTTTCAGTAAGGCTCCAGTTTGGGAGAATTGATTAAATAGTAAAGGTGAAGGCTCCTGCACTCAACCACCTAGGCTCTGACCAGACACCTGCTGCAGGCAGTCGCCCACAGCTGTCACCACATTGCTCTTGGGTACACCTGCCAGAGAGATTGTGGAGCTCTGGGTGGGAGCCTTCCATCCAGCTGGGCCACAGGAACGAGGGCGGGTACTGGCCCTGGGCCTCCAACAGCAGTGCTGACAACTGAGTGTTAAAAGTGCTAGCGCTGTTTGATGACTGCAGCTTTCCCAACATAAATTACCTCTTCTGACCTCCTAAAAGATGCCAGCCTTGCCCAGATTTGCTCCTGTTATACCTTGCTCTAGTCTCGATTTAGGAGGTTATTTGGAGTCAGGTCTTGAAGTTTCCTTCAAGAGCAGCAAATTGTTTAATTACTGCCCAGTTATCTTACAAGAAAATACAGTTTTGACTCTTGGGCCACAATCAAATAATGAGAATTGATATATTAAACCAGCATCTAAATATACCATTTTAAACACACTCTTAAGAAGGCAGCTGCTTATTACAAAGGTTTTTTTTTGTGTGTGTGGTGATTTGATGACTCAAAATCAAATATTTTCATTCTGATCATTGTAGCACAAGTTTATTATGTAGAATCAAAGAGAAAATTTCATTTATGGTATAATCTTCATAATTTCAAACTATTCTGGATTTCCCATATTATTTTACATATTTCCACTCATTTTTAAGCTAAAGTTTTAATTTTCCTATTCTTAAATACCAATGACATTCCCAACTGAGAAATACTAATCTGAAACTTTCATGCTTTTAAAAAGGCAATAGGTAAGTTATAGGAGCATTTTTAAACTCTAAATAGTTTACATTATCAGGATACTCACCACAGAGGGAATGAAAAACAGTAGCATTATATCTGTAAATAAAACATATGACACAAATGTTCATAGGCCATTAAACTGATAAGGAAGCTGAGCAGCTTTCCTCCAAGAAAGCTTTGGTTCTTTTGTAAAAGATTCTAGTTTATCCTAGTTGAGGTATTTCTCTCACTACTAGAAATCACTTGTATCTGTTCAAGTCTTTTAATTATTGGAGTAGTATAAAAAGTGCTTACCACTGTAAACATTAAAAATAGAAACTATATATTTTTGTGTTTTTCCCCATACATTAGCAATTACTTTATTAACCATTCCTACCTGCATCTCAGCAATGCACCACTTTCACCAATAACAAAGATAAATCCTAATGACATGTTGTCAGACACTTTGTTAACAGAGATAAAAATTAAATAGGAGGGCAGGAGACCCAGGATTGACTGCTGGACCATGCACGCCCCCCCAAAAAAAAATTAAATAGGAGGCTAATACTTCCCATACATCAGAAAGGAGAGTTATCAAATGAAAACAATATCTCTAATAATCCAAGTTTGCCAACTACTGAGACCTGATTTGTGGCCATGACTAAATACTCTAGTCTCAACTTTACTTCATATAAAATGACTTGTCTAACAAACAGCAACTGAGAGAGAATGAGAAGCCAAGTCAATTAACAGTTGAGACCATTATTCTACAACTGCTATTTCTATTTGTATTTCATTCCCAATTAACATGATGATAAAAAGGGATAGACATACCTGTCAACTACATTAACAGTGAATTTCTTTCTCCTACCATGCTCATTAATGAAGAGGTGATAATTAGGTTTCACAGATATTTCATTATGATAAGTGAATGACCACATGGTTATTCTTTATGTTTGATTGCAGTAAAAATTTTTTCAAAGGTTTTTATTTGATATTGTTAGCTTTATATCTAGATTTGTAGCTTTATAACTAGAAATATTATATATGCTATAATCTTGGGTAGAATCACACTCTTCTGACTCCCTTCTGGAGTTCTTTCCATTAAAATACACTGCCCTGGGCAGGCCATGGTAGCTCAGCAGGCAAGAATGCTCGCCTGCCATGCCAGAGGACCCGGGTTCAATTCCTGGTGCCTGCCCATGTTAGAAAAAAAAAAAAAAAAAACCACACTGCCCTGTTCTTTTTACACTGGTATTTGTTTGCAGTATAAATTAAAGATCATATTAGTAAATTTAGAAACAGTGGCATAAATTTCAATTGCCAACATGCTTTCATTCAGTTTGATCAGTGTTTATTTACTTAGTGCCCACTGTATTTCAAAATTGGTTTAACACTGAGGAGACTAAAAAGAAATAAGAGGCCCTCAATCAAAGCCCAGAGGGAGAGGCAGATAGACAAACAGATAATTAAAGTCTGTGCAATGATAGAGTTGTCCCCTGGGTATTAAGGGAGCAAAGTGGAAAAATAAGAATCTTTGGGGTACCCCAGAAAAGATTTCTAAGAGGGTAATGCCTAAAATGAGCCTTAATTGATGGGCTTTAACCAAAATGGACTGAAGGAGAAAGGAAGCGTATTTCCCGCATAGGAGACCACATGAGAAACAGCAGAGGGCAAGGCAACCACAATCAGTTTGGCATTGATAATACTGCAGTTTCATGCTCACAAAGTGATAAAACATAAAGCTGTGTAGTCAGAGGGTGGGACTGCAGAGGGCCCTGCATACTAAGGAGGAGGAAGTTAATGATTAGCTTATATGAGAATCTAGTAAAAAGATGATAAAGGCCTTGAATAGTGGTAGTGCAAGAACAATTTTTAAAAAATTGATTTGAAAAACTTTTAGTACATGAAATTTGTAATTGGTCAAATACAGAGAGTTAAGGGAGAAAGGTGAGACAATGAAGAGTCTAGTATGGGTGATTTGGAGATATGGCCTCACCAAGTGAGAAAAAAGTGGGTTTCAGGATTAAGATGATGGTTTTAGCTGACTTTGAGATGTCTGTGGAACATCCAGGTGAAGCTATGCAGTAGGCAGGGAACTGATCTGGGGATCAGGGAGAAGTCTCGGCATGAAGCTACAGAATGAATACTAGCATATTTGTGATGTGCTGGAATTATGCTTGTCACTTGGATAGCCAATCAAATGAAGAAGAGGAGTTCAAAAAAGGAACAAAGAATAAAATGCAAGAGAAATATGAAGAGAACCAGGGGTGCAAATAAGTAATTACTGAGCACCATCAATAAAACATTAAACCAGAATGTGAGATTCTGTGCCCTGGAATGTCGTATCAGGGTCACTAAGTTCAAAAATTCCTTCAAGAACAAGTATAACAAAAGTATAAAGGAACTGGAGGTGTAGGGTTGCTTAGAAAAAAATTGAAAAAAGAAAAATACCAATGCAAACTGAGGCTTAACCATTTGGTGGGCCTTTGACTAGTCCCCATCTCTTCACCCATCAAAGTGAAGAAATAAACATCTGAAACTTTTTTTCCACTCTCTAATGTCACAGTCCAGCAGACAAACTAGATACGCAGGGGTCTTACTCTGGGTGCCTTCTGATCCTCCCAAGAACTTCCTCAGTTAACTGACCTTGCTATCCTGCAACTAAATCGTTTTGGAGCCTGAGAAAGGCCCAGCATTGGGCAGTCTGTTGGCCCTTTTTCCTGCCTCAGAGAGACTCCAGCCAATAAGAGGACACCAGCTCCAGGAATGAAGAGCAGAGAAAGAGATAAAAGGGTTAGTATTTGACATCTAACTGCCTATAAATATTTTTTCTGCTGTAAAGTCTGGGTATTAAATATATTTAATTTAACCACTCTATCCAAATTAATAAGAAATTAGGGATAGAGCAGGAGCTGAGAGTGAAACATTTTCTCTGTCCATAGCTGGACACAGCCAATCTGGTTTAGTGGATGAGAACATGGGTGTGATGGTTAAGCTCATGTATAGACTTGACCAGGTAATGTTGCCCAATTGCTTTGTCAAGGAAGCACTGGCTTGACTGATACTGTGAGGACATTTCATTGACTTAAATCAACAGTAAATTGATTGCATCTATGGCTGATGACATCTACAATCAACTGAGAAGATTATCTTCAACAATGAGAGAAGTCTCATGCAATCAATTGAAGACTTTAAGAGGAGAAGTAATGATTTCAACAGTCAGAAGGGAGAATTTCCATCTCAACTTTGGCCAGTCTGCTTCTCCTGGAGGATATGTCAGAAATCTTCATCAGAATTCCCAGCTTGTGACCTGTCCAACAGAATCTGGACTTGCCCCATTCCCACAGTTGCATGAGACAACTCTTATAAGTCTTCTTTCTATCTCTGCTGCTCCTATTTGGTAAAAGACATCATCATTTTTCACCTGGACTACTGCAACCACCTCCCACCATTCCAAATCAATTCTTCTATTTTAGATCATATTAGACTATGTCCTGCTTAACATCTTTGACCTGCTTCCCTTTGCTCTCAGATTAAACATCAATTCCTTATAGGTCTCAGGGCTCTGTACCCGATAGTCTCCCTCACCTCATCTCTATAGTTCTCTACTCACTAAGTCTGGCTATACTGGCCTTCTTTCTTTTCCAAACACATGTCTTAGTGTCTCCGATCTTACTCTTTCCATCTCCCTAAAATACTTTGGCTTCCTCATTCTTGTCATTCAGCTCTCCACTCAAAACCTACTCCCTCTGTGAGGCTCACCCTCACCATCCATTCTAAATTTACACCCTACACAGCACCGTGTTACCTATCATATGCCCAGCTCTATATTTGTTGACCTATTAAGTGTTTTCACCATTTCCCACCCTACCTGTTTTAAGCTCTATGAAAGGAGGTCTCTGTAATTTCCAGACCAAGCTCTTGTAAAACCAAGCTCTTACAAGGAACTCAGATATTGGATGAATGAAAACATACATAGCTATGCTTCAGATTTTAGATGATGTACCTTGATAAAATCTATAAGCAAAGTAAACTTGGAGATTATATAGAGAATCTAATCGTAACTTTGTGGTAGATTTGATTTGGTATTATTTGATCTGTCCTTGCAGGTTTCAGGTAGAGAGTAAACAGAAAAAATGTACAAGTAAATGAAAGCCAACAGCAATGAAGTCCGGCATCATTTAGCGCCGCTATATGTGTTTTCTTTTTAGTTACCATATCATACATGTTCAGTCCTCTTAGAAACACTATATATCTGGAGAACAGATCAACTCTCACAGACTGAGGTAGTAATTTGGTAATATTATAGTCATTTTAATCAATAAACAGCGAGTCTAGCAAAATCAGATCCCAAAGACCTCTTGCATCCTACTTTAGTGAGAAAACAGAGGCCATTGATCAGGAATAATCCTCTCCTTTGCCCCTTCCCAATTTACTTTCCCAGCACCAATGCTGTCTACCTTCCCCTTTGCTTTAGCAGGAGACATCCTTCCAGCCAGCTTTAATCTCAGCACCTTTGGATTCTGTCCTCTACTATCTCCTTTATGAACAATCTCAATCATGTGTGTGTGTATATGTGTATGTGTGTGTGTGAATGCCCAAATGGGCTGAGAAGATCAGAGCACAACCCAGGAGCTTGTAGGGCTTCAGTGTGCCATGCTGAATAAGCTAAAATTTCCAGAAATACCCATATATGGAATTATTCCTTACTGTGATTTCCTATATAATGTTAAATAACTCAGTTTTTACAGTAAATGCTATATACTACTGCAGAATAAATACTTAACACTCATGAAAAAGAATCCATGGCTATATAAAACACATCTGAGACTTACATAAGATTTGAAACTAAGTTCTGATATTAATTTTTTTTGTGATCCAGGATAAGCCATTTGGACTCTCCATCTTCAATTTTGTCATCTGTAGAGTGAGTACAATGGGATGGCACACTATGTTTTGTCAAAGTATACAAATTACTACCCTGATGGGCCTCATGTAGACAGACATTTTTAACCATTACAAAAAAACCCACAAAATCCTCTGGCTGAAAATGTCCATCAACAGACGAGTGGCTAAACAAACTGTGGTATATACATACAATGGAATATTATGCAGCTTTAAGACAGAATGAACTTATGAAGCATGTAACAACATGGATGGACGTAGAGAACATTATGCTGAGTGAGACTAGCCAAAAACTAAAGGACAAATACTGTATGGTCCCACTGATGTGAACCGACATTAGAGAATAAACTTGGAATATGGCATTGGTAACAGAGACCATCAGGAGTTAGAAACAGGGTAAGATAATGGGTAATTGGAGCTGAAGGGATACAGATTGTGCAACAGGACTGGATACAAAAACTCAAAAATGGACAGCACAATACTACCTAATTGTAATGTAATTATGTTAAAACACTGAATGAAGCTGCATCTGAGCTATAGTTTGTTTTTTTAAATACATTTTTTGTATTTTTATTTTTTTCTCTATATTATCATTTTATTTCTTTTTCTGTTGTCTTGCTATTTCTTTTTCTAAATCGATGCAAATGTACAAAGAAATGATGATCATACATCTATGTGATGGTATTAAGAATTACTGATTGCATATGTAGAATGGAATGATTTCTAAATGTTGTGTTAATTTTTTTTTTAATTAATAAAAAAAATGGTTAAAAAAAAATCCTCTGGCTGTGTCCAGCTATAGATAGAGAAAATGTAGAGTAATTGAAACATCTTCATGTAGAAAAATAGTTTTATAGAAGCTGGGTTACTAGACTCTTCCTTTAAGAATCTCCTTATTTAAATTAAAAAAGTCCTACCTGGAAAGCAAAAATATTATCAATTCTATTTAAAAAAAAGTCAAAGGACTTTTACTAGTTTTTTAGTAAAATTAATCAGGAAAACATGAGTTATAATTTTTATCATATAGACATAACTTATCTATTCATTTTTTAAAAAAAAAATTATGTTCCAGTGGCTATACAACTGTTCTAAAAAATTGTGTGACCTAAAAAAAAAGAATGTGTGTTCCTTCCCTTATCCCCAAGTATTTATCTGTTACAACCCCTCTTTTCATTAAAAATGGTATGCATAGTCAATAAAAAACAATAGGAATGTTTCTTTGAAATTCTAATTGTTAAACATAAATATCATCGACCATCTTTTTAAAAACCCTTTAAATACTCACTTCTCTAAAATCATCTCTATTAATTTTGTTTACAACTATTTCTTCTACCTTTTGGGTATTTTGTTCTCCATCTTTATAGTTAGCCTGATCCCAAAAGACAGAATGAGTCCTGAGCCATGGAGTCTGAATCGTATGCAAATGAGCAATCCTGCAAAATGAAATGCAGGCTTACCTTACAAGTCAAGCCCTCAAACCCATTATTTTTGACGTGTACACCCTTTTTACCAAGTTCACCAATGCAAATGCTGCTTCTCTGATAAGGCAAGGCTGCTTGGGTCCCTATCTCTAACACATCTCAGGCTTAGGAGCTTATTTGGAGATCTCCCTGCCCCGCTTTTTGGTTTGCAGACTTTCAGCTTTCCCAAGCATAATCTTCCTTCCTTAAGGTTCATACCACATTCCAATTTTACCACCGTTTTAATTTCCTCCCTGTGAGGACCTTCTAACTAGTCACTTGAGGACTGTAGCCTTCCACACTGCAGTTGAAACCACTGTCTTTGTACAGATGGCGCCCATGCTCATCTGAGAAACCCAGGGAACAATCTTGCTTCTACTTCCTCCATGTCCCCTTCCATCAGGCAGCAACTTTGAACCTCAGTCTATTTCCACTGCAATAGTTTGAACTTTGTAGATCTCAGAATTGCTCGACTACTGAAGTTCTAACATACCAGTCCCCATCCTAGCTTGACATTTACATTGCATTGGCTAATTAACCTCTCTCTGCATCTGTTTCCTCAGCTATAAAACGGGAAGAACAATAATGTCACCTTCATAGGGTTATTATGAAGATAAAATGAGTCGTTACATGTAAAACTGCATAAAAGAGTGGCTAAGTGTTCAATAAATGTTAGCACCTAATACCACTCTCTCCTCTTGATTGTCATCTACAATTTCCTGTCTCATCAGCTCTTATGTCCCCCTTCTAAATCTCTTTGTTCTTCACCTGCACATTGTCTTTCGGTTACATAATTTTTTACTTGTTTTTTTTTTAATTTCAGTAGTTTGAATTACATGAGTTGTACTAATGGATGACATCATAAAAATAGGTCAAGTAATACTAATATGTCTACATCATGATTAAGAATCATATGTTTTGCTCTACTAGGCCCACTCCCATTCCCCAGCCACAATAAACTTGTTTAAAAATTTGGTTATTATCCTTTCATACTTTTCTCTTGCTTATATACACTTGAAAATTAATGTATATAAATGTTTTCCTTGTCATATAAAGGAACTAATTCATAGCATATTTTATTCCAAATTATGTGTTTTCCCCAATAATGTATCACAGATATTCTTGTGCCAGTTTTCTTTTTAATGGTTAAAATTTTCATGTCTAGATATTCCAAACTTTATTCCAGCTTTTCAATATTAAAGGATGTTCATATTAAGTATTTTGCGACTACAGAAATTAAATAGCAATGTTTTACTTAAACCATTTTGAACATGTACCCTTTACATTTCAGCACTTTTGTTTCTGATTGATAAATTCATAAAATAGGGCTTCTGTTTCAAAGCTTTATGTACTTGCACATCTGTGTAGGAGAATGGAAACTGCTACTTACTACTCACCCAAGCCATACATCTCACCATCTCAATCAACTCCTTTTTTCCCCTTCTCCTGCCTGAATCATATTTGCCACTGTTATCCAACCCTGTTGGATAACAGTTTCGCTACTTCTTTGGTTTGCATGATAATTGTCTCTCTCTTGGGCTATTAAAATGGTCTTCCAATATTTCAACCTTTCAAAACATTCTCCACCTTAATAAAAAGTTATTTTTAAAAAATATAAAACAGATTTTGTTAGACATCTACTTAAAATGTGTCTCAATGGTTACATGTATATAGGTCCAAACACTGTATAATTTGTGCCCTTAGGCCCATAATATTCTATTTTCAAACACAATAAACACTTTTTCTAGATCTCTTGCTTGATTGTGTACAACAGATTTTATCCCTACCTCCTCTCTGGCCACTCCAGAAAATGAATACAGTATTCATTTTACATAATGTAGTCATAAAATATGAACATCGATCATCTTACCTCCCTTGGTAAAACACATAATCATTAAGGCAAGCCAAACCTAAAATAGCATGCTATCTAGAAACACGGAAAAATAAGCAAATAAACTGCTCATCGGGAAAACAAAATTAACATTGTACCAGGTATACTGCTCATTTGAATAAGGTACAAATAGATACAGAAACAGATTTACCCAACATTAGAATGTCAGGTTGAATTTGGAGTCCTGCAGACTTCCCTAGATAATCATCACCCCACATACACACAAAATAGTCTATCTTATTGTAAATTTTTATTAAGATGACAATTGAGACATAAGATTTGGCAGCCCACATGGTGTCTCAGTAACGAAAGATTCACCATCAGTTTTGACAGCTCAGTTTCTCTCTTCCAAATGGTAAATGTGACAAAAATAAATGTCAGCATTTCCAGCATATTCTAAAGATAAAACATAAAGGAAAAAATGATAGTCTTGACTACTTAATTCTTTAAAATGTCAGTATGGCAACACACATACATAAACATATGCATGTAAATTAAAAGATATATGACTGTCTAGAAATCTACAAACCTGGAGGTAGAAATCTCGGTGGAGCAGAGGGGTAAGGATCAAAGAAGAGATATTAAAATAATGCCTAAAAGATAAAGAAAACAAAATAAACATTTTTAATTTAAAAGAAAAAGTTTCTGGACTTCCGGAGAAGATGGTGGCTTAGTAAGGAGTGCGCGTCTTAGTTCCTCCTCCAGAACAACTACTAAAAAACTAGAAACAGTACAGAACAGCTCCCGGAGCACGACAGAGACCAGACACACAGTGTACCCCATTCTGGAATGGTTGGGCCAGCTAAGAGACTCCGCTGTGGTGAGGTCCCCGAGAGGCACGCGCTTCCCCGGGCCGCGGCAGGTGGCGGCCGGAGCCCCTCCCTCCCTCCCTCCTTCCCGGGCCAGCTGGGAGCTTCGGATCGGCGATTCCCCAAGCCACGGCGGCCGGTGCCCATCCCCCACATGTAGCTTCCCGGGCCAGCTGGGAGCCTCGGATCGGCGGTTCCCCAAGCCGCGGTGGCTGGCGACTGGAGCCCCTTCCACACACGCAGTTTCCCGAGCCGGCTGGGAGCCTCGGATCAGTGGTCCCCCAAGCCACAGCGGCCGGCGCCCCTCCCCCACAGGTGACATCCCAGAGGGAAAGGAGTCTCCAACAGTAGTAGAGACTGAGCCCAACCTAACACCAATAGTGGCATTAATGAACAACTTCTGACTACTAAAAATAGGCCCTCAGCTCAGGCGAAACTGATCAAGGCGGAAGTCGCCTATTGGGCTAACTGAAAAAGAGGAAAGGGGGCGAAACAGAGCCTTCTGCGGCTGTTTCTACAGAGGCTTTGTTGCCTCTGGGCTCAGCGCTGGCATTAAACAGGTTGCAACTGCCCCGAACGCAGAAACAGGCTGCTTTCAGGGCTCTCTACCACCTGAACCTTCCCCTCGGGAGGGGTGAAACGCAACTCAGGTGCAATCCCTCTCTTAAGGAATTCAGATCCCAGGACTTCACAATTTGAAGTCATTAAAACAAACCTAAAACCTTTCCTCTGTCTCTACCACACACCCAGCAGCGAGAGTCTTCCAAAGTTAAAGGAGCCACAACATCTTTGGCTGGTGGGACCTGCAGACAGACAAGGACCACATACTGGGCAGGATAAGAAAAACAGAGCCCAGAGACTTCACAGGAAAGTCTTTACCTGCTGGGTCGCACACTCAGGGAAATCTGATTAAATGCCCAGACGCCAGCAAAAAATAATAAATCATACCAGGAAAATTGAAGATATGGCCCAGTCAAAGGAACAAACCAATAGCTCAAATGAGATACAGGAGCTGAGACAACTAATTCTGAATATACGAACAGAAATGGAAAACCTTTTCAAAAACCAAATCAATAAATTGAGGGAGGACATGGAGAAGGCATGGGATGAATAAAAAGAAGAAATGGAAAGTCTGAAAAAACAAATCACAGAACTTATGGGAATGAAAGATATAGTAGAAGAGATGAAAAAAACAATGGAAACCTACAATGGTAGATTTCAAGACACAGAGGTTAGAATTAGTGAACTGGAGGATGGAACATCTGAAATCCAAAAAGAAACAGAAACTATAAGGAAAATTTTGAGCAGGGGCTCAGGGAATTGAATGATAATATGAAGCGCACGAATATTTGTGTTGTGGGTGTCCCAGAAGGAGAAGAGAAGGGAAAAGGAGGAGAAAAAATAATGGAAGAAATTATCACAGAAAATTTCCCAACTCTTATGAAAGACCTAAAATTACAGATCCAAGAAGTATAGCACACCCCAAAGGGAATAGATCCAAATATGCGTTCTCCAAGACACTTACTAGTTAGAATGTCAGAGGTCAAAGAGAAAGAGAGGATTTTGAAGCAGCAAGAGAAAAACAATCCATCACATACAAGGGAAACCCAATAAGACTATGTGTAGATTTCTCAGCAGAAACCATGGAAGCTAGAAGAAGGTGGGATGATATATTTAAATTACTAAAAGAGAAAAACTGCCAACCAAGACTTCTATATCCAGCAAAATTGTACTTCAAAAACGAGGGAGAAATTAAAACATTTTCAGACAAAAAGTCACTGAGAGAATTTGTGACCAAGAGACCAGCTCTGCAAGAAATACTAAAGGGAGTACTAGAGTCAGATACGAAAAGACAGAAGAGAAAGGTATGGAGAAGAGTGTAGAAACAAGGAAAATCCGATATGATATATATAATACAAAAGGCAAAATGGTAGAGGAAACTATTACCCAAACACTAATAACACTAAATGTTAATGGACTGAATTCCGCAATCAAAAGACAGACTGGCAGAATGGATTAAAAAACAGGATCCTTCTATATACTGTCTACAGGAAACACATCTTAGACTCAAAGATAAACATAGGTTGAAAGTGAAAGGTTGGGAAAAAATATTTCATGCAAATAACAACCAGAAAAGAGCAGGACTGGCTATACTAATATCCAACAAATTAGACTTCAAATGTAAAACAGTTAAAAGAGACAAAGAAGGATACTATCTACTAATAAAAGGAACAATTAAATAAGAAGACATAACAATCATAAATATTTATGCACCGAATCAGAATGCCCCAAAATACGTGAGGAATACACTGCAATCACTGAAAAGGGAAATAGACACATCTACCATAATAGTTGGAGACATCAATTCGCCACTCTCATCAATGGACAGAACATCTAGACAGAGGATTAATAAAGAAACAGAGAATTTGAATATTACAATAAATGAGCTAGACTTACCAGACATTTATAGCACATTACACCCCACAACAGCACGATACACCATTTTCTCAAGTGCTCATGGATCACTCTCAAAGATAGACCATATGCTGGGTCACAAAGCAAGTCTCAACAAATTTAAAAAGGTTGAAATCATACACAACACTTTCTCGGATCATAAAGAAATGAAGTTGGAAATCAATAATAGGCAGAGTGCCTGAAAATTCACAAATACGTGGAGGCTCAACAACACACTGTTAAACAACGAGTGGGTCAAGGAAGAATTACAAGAGAAATTCGTAAATATGTCGAGGTGAATGAAAATGAAAACACAACATATCAAAACCTATGGGACGCAGCAAAGGCAGTGCTAAGAGGGAAATTTATTGCCCTAAATGCCTATATCAGAAAAGAAGAAAGGCAAAAATTCGGGAATTAACTGTCCACTTGGAAGAACTGGAGAAAGAACAGCAAACTAACCCCAAAGCAAGCAAAAGGAAAGAAATAACAAAGATTAGAGCAGAAATAAATGAAATTGAAAACATGAAAGCAATAGAGAAAATCAATAAGACCAGAAGTTGGTTCTATGAGAAAATCAACAAGATTGATGGGCCCTTAGCAAGACTGACAAAAAGAAGAAGAGAGAGGATGCAAATAAATAAGATCAGAAATGGAAGAGGAGACCTAACCACTGACCTCACAGAAATAAAGGAGGTAATAACAGGATACTATGAACAACTTTACGCTAATAAATACAACAATGTAGATGAAATGGGCAAGTTCCTAGAAAGGCACGAACACCAACTTTGACTCAAGAAGAAATAGATGACCTCAACAAACAAATCACAAGTAAAGAAATTGAATCAGTCATTCAAAAGCTTCCCAAAAAGAAAAGTCCAGGACCATATGGCTTCACATGTGAATTCTACCAAACATTCCAGGAAGAATTAGTACCAACACTGCTCAAACTCTTCAAAAAAATCGAAGTGGAGGGAAAGCTACCTAATTCATTTGATGAAACCAACATCACCCCCATACCAAAACCAGGCAAAGATATTACAAAAAAAGAAAACTACAGACCAATCTCTCTAATGAATATAGATGCAAAAATCCTCAACAAAATTCTAGCAAATTGAATCCAGCAACACATTAAAAGAATTATACATCATGACCAAGTAGGATTCATCCCAGGTATGCAAGGATGGTTCAACATAAGAAAATCAATTAATGTAATACACCATATCAATAAATCAAAGCAGAAAAATCACATGATCATCTCAATTGATGCAGAGAAGGCATTTGACAAGATTCAACATCCTTTCCTGTTGAAAACACTTCAAAGGATAGGAATACAAGGGAACTTCCTTAAAATGATAGAGGGAATATATGAAAAACCCACAGCTAATATCATCCTCAATGGGGAAAAATTGAAAACTTTCCCCCTAAGATCAGGAACAAGACAAGGATGTCCATTATCACCACTATTATTCAACATCGTGTTGGAGGGTCTAGCCAGAGCAATTAGACAAGAAAAAGAAATACAGGGCATCAAAATTGGAAAGGAAGAAGTAAAACTATCACTGTTTGCAGACGATATGATACTATACGTCGAAAACCCGGAAAAATCCACAACAAAACTACTACAGCTAAAAAATGAGTACAGCAAAGTAGCAGGTTACAAGATCAACATTCAAAAATCTGTAGTGTTTCTATACACTAGCAATGAACAAGCTGAGGGGGAAATCAAGAAATGAATTCCATTTACACTTGCAACTAAAAGAATAAAATACTTAGG
This sequence comes from Tamandua tetradactyla, assembly GCF_023851605.1. Lineage (NCBI taxonomy): Eukaryota > Metazoa > Chordata > Mammalia > Pilosa > Myrmecophagidae > Tamandua > Tamandua tetradactyla. The sequence goes on from NC_135337.1 coordinate 66,261,798, forward strand.
AATAAATTTAACTAAAGAGACAAAAGACCTATACAAAGAAAACTACAAAAAATTGTTAAAAGAAATCACAGAAGACCTAAATAGATGGAAGGGCATACCGTGTTCATGGATTGGAAGACTAAATATAGTTAAGATGTCAATCCCACCTAAATTGATTTACAGATTCAATGCAATACCAATCAAAATCCCAACAACTTATTTTTCAGAAATGGAAAAACCAATAAGCCAATTTATCTGGAAGGGCAGGGTGCCCCGAATTGCTAAAAGTATCTTGAGGAAAAAAAACGAAGCTGGAGGTCTCATGCTGCCTGACTTTAAGGCATATTATGAAGCCACAGTGGTCAAAACAGCATGGTCCTGGCATAAAGATAGCTATATCAACCAATGGAATCGAATAGAGTGCTCAGATATAGACCCTCTCATCTATGGACATTTGATCTTTGATAAGGCAGTCAAGCCAACTCACCTGGGACAGAACAGTCTCTTCAATAAATGGTGCCTAGAGAACTGGATAGCCATATGCAAAAGAATGAAAGAAGACCCATCTCTCACACCCTATACAAAAGTTAACTCAAAATGGATCAAAGATCTAAACATTAGGTCTAAGACCATAAAACAGTTAGAGGAAAATGTAGGGAGATATCTTATGAATCTTATAATTGGAGGTGGTTTTATGGACCTTAAACCTAAAGCAAGAGCACTGAAGAAATAAATAAATAAATGGGAGCTCCTCAAAATTAAACACTTTTGTGCATCAAAGAACTTCATCAAGAAAGTAGAAAGACAGCCTACACAATGGGAGACAAGATTTGGAAATGACATATCAGATAAAGGTCTAGTATCCAGAATTCATAAAGAGATTGTTCAACTCAACAACAAAAAGACAGCCAACCCAATTACAAAATGGGAAAAAGACTTGAACAGACACCTATCAGAAGAGGAAATACAAATGGCCAAAAGGCACATGAAGAGATGCTCAATGTCCCTGGCCATTAGAGAAATGCAAATCAAAACCACAATGAGATATCATCTCACACCCACCAGAATGGCCATTATCAACAAAACAGAAAATGACAAGTGCTGGAGAGGATGCTGAGAAAGAGGCACACTTATCCACTGTTGGTGGGAATGTCAAATGGTGCAACCACTGTGGAAGGCAGTTTGGCGGTTCCTCAAAAAGCTGAATATAGAATTGCCATACGACCCAGCAATACCATTGCTAGGTATCTACTCAGAGGACTTAAGGACAAAGACACAAATGGACATTTGCACACTAATGTTTATAACAGCATTATTTACAATTACAAAGAGATGGAAACAGCTAAAATGTCCATCAACAGACGAGTGGCTAAACAAACTGTGGTATATACATACGATGGAATATTATGCAGCTCTAAGACAGAATAAACTTATGAAGCATGTAATAACATGGATGGACCTAGAGAACATTATGCTGAGTGAGACTAGCCAAAGGACAAACTAAAGGACAAATACTGTATGGTCCCACGGATGTGAACCGACATTAGAGAATAAACTTGGAATATGGCATTGGTAACAGAGACCATCAGGAGTTAGAAATAGGGTAAGATATTGGGTAATTAGAGCTGAAGGGATACAGACTGTGCATCAGGACTGGATACAAAAACTCAAAAATGGACAGTACAATACTACCTAATTGTAATGTAAGTATGTTAAAACACTGAATGAAGCTGCATCTGAGCTATAGTTTTTGTTTGTTTGTTTTGTTTTTTTATATATATTTTTTGTATTTTTTTATTTTTTTCCTCTATATTATCATTTTATTTCTTTTTCTGTTGTCTTGCTATTTCTTTTTCTGAATCGATGCAAATGTACTAAGAAATGATGATCATACATCTATGTGATGATATTAAGAATTACTGATTGCATATGTAGGATGGAATGATTTCTAAATGTTGTGTTAGTTAATTTTTTTTTAATTAATAAAAAAGATATATGACTATCTATAAAAATAAATAACAAAAATTAAAGAGTTCCATCTTTAATCTATAATGAGCTCTAAAAAAATCCAAGTAAAAAATAAGCAAAGGATATGAACAGATAATAAAGAAGAATCAAAATTCCCAATAACATAGGGGTCAAAAGTCAAGTAAACAGAAAGTAAAATAAAATATCAGTTTCACTTATAACATTAGCAAAGATTAAAAGGAAAATAACAATCTGTGTTAATGATGTCATGGAATCATAGATTCTGATTTCAACCTCTTGTGGGAACATAAACATCCATTCAGAAGGTCATTGGGCAATTTGTGTCAACATTTAAAATATGTATTTTTGTCGAACCAGCAACTCAACTAATAGGAACTTATCCAGAGAAAAGACTCATACAAATAAATAAAATATTATTTATCTATTTAAAACAACAACTTAAATGTTAATCTGTTATTAAGTAGAAAACATGTACAAAACAGAATGAATATATAATAAGCTTCTTTTTAAATTCAAAATATGTATTATAAAAAAAAGGTATGCATGTGTTCATATGTGCAGGTCTAAAATGGTTTGGACAGTTCCATAACCTACGGTTAATAGCAGCTATTTCTTGGAAATAGACATACATATGACCTTTATTTTCCTTCTTATAACTTTTTAAATTTTATACTTTTTTAAACAAAAACTATGATTATTTCTGTAATCAGTATAACAATATTATTTTTTAAGTTATGCTTTGTTTTGAAAAAAAAATTAGATTACATGTAGTCATGAAACTGAATATAAATTAAGAAAGGAGTACATATGGAAAAGGGAGGAAGGCAATCTTAAATTATAAAATCTGATCACATATTCTTTTTGTTCATCATTCAGAATATTTTTTCAAGTGGTTTCAATATAATAAAGGCTTAAATGTTTTGCTCTAAGCATTCTTGATTTGATTTTTCACACATAGCGTATTTTAAGGGCTGTTCATTTGATTGCATTTGGTTCATTTAAACTCATCTCATCAAAATGCACAATTTCTAAGAGCTATTTTATCTCCAAAAAAACCCACATTTAAGTCTAATTTATGTCCTATTTTTCTTAGAAAAAGGAAAACAAATGTTGCTAAAAGTAAAGGAACTTACGCTCTAACAGTTCAAGACTGACACAGAAGTAACTGAAGTACCAGGAGACCGAAAAGCATCCTGACCTTCAATTCTCATGCAAAGTTTATCTGCCCATACACAATTCCTCAATCAGCATTCTACAGAACAGATGGAATCAAACTTCCCTATCTTAGAATTTTACATCCCATGTGTTTCAACACAGAAAATGAATGGCAACCTATTTCCAAGGAATCAGGATGTTTTCAACCTTAGGCAAACACTCAGCCAAGGAAGAAACTGTCCAGTGATTTCAACGAACATTTATAAGCAATCCGGTGGTAAAATTCTGTATGCCTGGACAGATTGGCAGAAATCACTTGTCAGTATTAGAGGTTAATTGAAAATAAGTTTGCCAACTTTCTACTGCTAATGCCTCTCAGAATTGCCCGGAGGACCTACACTCCCAAGAGTGACCTTGCCTTGAGATCTGCCAAGGACAGACCTAGATTAATTTAAATTATAATTATTATACTTATCGTGGTATAATCATTAGCACTATCCTGGCATAATTAGCTATGGTGTTCCCTTTCAGTTTGGATAATGAGTTATATGATTACTCCACGCTACAACACTGTGACTGGCCCAGGCCCTCCTGGTCCCTAGTTCCTATTTCTCAGGGTCTGGTGCTGGCTCTGTTTCTTTCAGGACCCCCCGTTGCTCAGGAAAGTGCTATTTGATCTTCTGCTTGATAGATTTTTTTTCACATGTGCAGGAACCGGGAAATGAACCCGGGTCTCCAGCATGGCAGGAGAGAACTCTGCCACTGAGCCACCGTTACCTACCCGTCTTGACAGATTTTGAGCTTGTGGCTTCTCACACTGAATGAACTCCCACATGAACTGAATTTACCAGTAGACACCAAACTCCACATCATCCTAGGCACTTCTGGACCTGAAGCTTTCCCCCATCTTAGAATGGGATCCAAAGTCTATGCTCTTTGTACTTCCTTCCCTCTTTCTCCAGTCCCATAATTTCAGTCCCACCAAATCCCTCATTTCCTTTCAAGACTGATATTAAATACGCTGATTCCTCTAACTAGGATGACCTTTCAAATCTTTTGTCTACCAAGTCTAGCAAATATTTAACCTACGAGACCCAGTTTAATCATCTCTTCCCTTGCAACTCCTAATCCATCCAGTGTCATATGTACCCACTTTCTTTTTGTGGGCAAAACCTACACACACAGACATTCTTACACTTACACAGACACACACATGTATGGTTATTGAGCTTAACCATTTTTAGAATGTATTAAATGTGGTCTATCAGGAAAATTATCTCTATGATTAGATACTTTCCTCAGTATGACATATCTCCTTTTTATATATATGCAAATATACATGAGGTATACTAAAGGATTTGGAGTTCAGGCAATGGTCAATTGGGAGACACTGTACTTCCAGAGGCAGGGAGCTACCGTGATCAACTGGTGCTTCAAAAAATCTGGGAGTAATGTCAAGAAGGGATCAGGAAGCAATTTAGCTACTGCCAAATCAAGGCTATGGTGACAATGTCCTATAGTAGGATAGTGACAATAGTAGACAGAGAAGAAGCAGAAAATCTAAAGGATGTCCTACAATAAATGACAGGATCTGGTTAAAAAAAAAAAAACTTTATGAAACCCATGTCTTTTGAAAAGGTCCACACCATTGTGTTGGGCTATATGCAAAGAGAGATAAATATAGAAGCTCTCCCCTCCCCCTTTCCATAGAAATCTTTTGTCTGAACAAAGTGTTTATATTTGTATGTGTGTATATATACATATAATATTTATATATGTATGTATAGGGTGTGTGTATTTATATTTGTATAGTTGAAAGATAAAGTTGATCCTCTGAACTTTGGAAAAGCCAGGCTCAGATCTCAGATTAGTGTAACATCTGCAGTAGACTCCTGAGGTTTGTTAAGTGCAGCGCTTTGGCTCTTTCTTCAGAAATCAAAGCAAATAAAAAATATATATTTTAGTAGTAATAGTAGTAATATTACACAGCACTATGCACTAAAAATCCAGTGGAAGGCCAAGGCTATTTGCTGGCCCAAGAACACATTAATATTCTATACTCCTTGGGTACAAAGATGAAGTCAGTGCCAGAAACAGAAACATCTCTTCCTAAAGACAGAGCCAAAGGGCCAGAGCAGGTTCAATGAGGTGTCATCACTAAGGTAAGAGGCAGTCACAAAGGCTAATAAGAAGATTAAATGTATTTAAAAAGAAAGCTGAGACTAATATAAATTTGATTTCCTTTCCTCCAAAGATATCAAGCATCTGATATATAAGAGGTTAAGTGAAGGGCAAAAAAGATGGTTAGATTCATAAGTGATTCACTTTTGAGGAGAGATTTTGAAAGATTATTTAACTTAGAATGAATAGCAAAATATACAAGGTAGTTATATGGTCATTAATGAAAAAACAGAAATGGATATTAAATCCCTAACTCACCAGTGCTGTGGTCCAAACAAGAAAAGGAAGCCAATGTTCAATTTTGTTGAGGAACTACTTAAATAATTTGTGGGTCCTCATATACAAACATAATTATTAAAATAGATTTTAGGAGGTTTCTTCCAACTAACAGAACTGAGCAAAGTAAAGGGAATTAGTTTAACTGAGCCATCTTTAAATTTTTACGTAATTTACTTTTGGAACACAGTTATGAGAGGGCTAGCCAAAACTCGGATGTAAAGGTAGGGTCAAAGGAAGAAAAAATCTTCTCTCCTCAGTGTTAATCAGATGAACTCACTCACAAAGGGTATGAATAAAAAAATTAAACAGACTTAGATAAAAATTTGAACTTTATTTCTAAACATATAGTGCTAAATACTATTATTGTATATTTAAATTCTCTGTGGTTACTTTCTTTCTGTAAAATATGAATAAACAAATTAATCTCTTTGATGACACTACTATATATTTTATATATTACATATCAATCTCTGAAGAGAGCACTGAAGCAAAGAATTTCAAGGTTATATATGCAAAATATACATTGTAGAATGAAGTTTTGCCCTTCTACAAAGTTTTAATTGCTTTATAGATCTTAAAACTTATAAAATTAAGCCTTAAATATTTTTAAAAGGAAAATAAAATACATTGAAATAAAAACTCATATATGTATGACTTCAAAAATATGAAAGCTGAATAAATTTTCCATGTCTGGTTATTCCTAGTTTTAGAAGTTAAAAAGCCTGAAGATTATGATGCCTGTGTTTTTTGTTTTAACATAGTTTATCCTTTCATATAGATAGTAAAAGTGTCTCTGAATGAAAACATCAGGGAGTTATGAATATAACTCTATTTACATGACCAAGTTCAAGTTCCAATTTCTACGACAATGTCTGCAGTACTCTATTCCTCTTAAAACCAGAGCCACAGGCTTTTATATTCAGTTCTCCTGGCACATTAATTAACAGAACCCAAGTGGATGGTTAAATGGTTGGTTTTCGTCTGAAGCTTTTGAATCCCACCAGCTTGTTTCCAAAAACTTATTGGTTGTTTTTAAATAGTACCATTATATCTCTGATCAAACATAAGAGTAAATACAGCATCAAGAAAAATAATTCTTTAAGTTTCTGTTTTGTAACACATTCTAGCTAAATGCAAAGATATGTCCATGAAAACATGACTGTTTTATGTGGCAAAAGCTAGATGGGGCTTTAGTGTTTAGAGTCAGCCTCTGAGGTAACCAGTAAGGAAAGACATAAAATGATAAAACTGTGAGGAACTCTTTGTGGATTACTGCTTTCTATCTCTTGAATTTCCTTTTTCTCTCATAAAAATAAAAAATAAAAATAAAAACCAAACAACAACAACAAAAAACCCCCTTGTGAAAGAATACAGTTCTTTCATATCCCCAAAGAACTGACTAGTGCCGGGAGAATAAGTATATTCCTCAAGGCTTCCTCTAAGTGGCATAATCATTTTTCACTGATAAATCCAACAATTATTCCTGAGATTGATGTGTTGATTTAGTACTGCTCAATCACTCAGAATTTCTTTGTTTATGCGTTCTCCCAGAGGGCAACCATTCTAAAGAGTTATCCTTCTCTGCATGCTGCAAGATCCATCAACTCTCAGTGAGCACAATTAAAGGTTCCCCCCAATCAAACAGAAATAGATAGCATTTAAACAATTTATCCTATAAAACATACACACACACACACACGCACACACAGTCTAAAAAATGAAAATAAAACAGCTACCAGGAAATCCATACTATTATAAAACCCACCATTTCATACTCTGAAATCATTTATTTCTACTATCTTATGGAAAACTTGGAGATTAGTGCATTTCTGTAACAAAGATCGACTGTATGTCCATCTGCCTGGACTAAAAACATAGAATTCTGTATACAAAATAGTACCTTATTTACCTTTAAAGTATGTCTTTACGAACATGAAGGAAAATCTCTTAATTAGTGAATAAACAAAGTCAACCGCTGAAACTAGCCCTATGTGGGTTCTGAAAATGTTCGAGTCCTACCCCTAAAAAGAGTTTAAACAGAGATATTACTAGTAAGGAGCAGAGACTGTGAAAAATTATCCAGACAAAATAATTGGAATAATGCACCTTATTTCTGAATCCAGGAGTCAAGAAGTGAATCACCAGTAAACAGTCTGATTTATGTTTCAATATCATTATATTCAGCTTCCATAATGATTAAGAAAAAAGCCAGCCATATGATGAATTTGGGGCATTTGCTATAAAAATACTCTCAAATACTAAATTGTTCAATTCGTAAAGACCTATTCAATAAATACTTTTCTTGATCTGTACCAGAAATTGTTTTATTTTTATTAGGTAATGATTTTACAACTACGTTTAGCCCAGAGGATGCTCCAAACTAAATGCAATATTCAATCACAATAACTATTTTGGCATATCTAAAACTGCTCTGCTTAACTGATCTATGTCCCCCACTAGCTGATTCATTTCCCTAACACATCCCATCTCTCCCACCACCAGTTGGCTGGATTTGGCTCTACTTTGCTCTTCAAACTAATTCCCACATTCATGAAAATTCTTTGGCTTCACTTCTTTATTCCACAAATATATACTAAAAGTCTCCCAAGCATCATGCAGCCCACTAGACATCGGTATTCTCAGACCTTTTCAAACCTATCAGAATTTCATTCTTCTCCCATGTTCAGTTAGCACTTCCTTAAGTTTATAAATATGGATAATAAGATGTACAAAATGCTCAATAAATGTTAACATAATTTCTGTTGCCATGTTCCAAGGGAAATACACTGACCATTCCATAAGATTTATGCTATGTAATTATCACATCAAACTTATAATCATGGTATTAATATCATCTCCAATATTACAGAAGATGAAGTTAAGCTTAGAGATGTTAAGTAACTCAACTGTTGTTAGATATGTGCCAAGTGAAGGAGCCAAGACTTAAACCCAGTTATCCTGTCTTTATATCCACTGGGCAAAAAAGGGGAATGTTATATATGAGTTCAGTCAACTGAAATTATAGAAATTAAAAAGATGTTATTTTGGGAATGGACATCATAATGATGCCAAGTACCATTTTGCTAACTATGTGACTGTAAGTATCTTAGATTTGATACTATCTTGATATCAACAGCTTAGTAATACTTGTCTTTCAATAGTTAGCATATAAAAAGATGCTTCTATTTCAAAAAGAAATTAAAATATATTCTGCTAATGCAATCCCAGAAATCACTGTAATCACGTTTTAAAAAATGTTCTGTTACAATGATAAGAAATCTGCTTTTAGATGTTCATGGAGGGGACAAAGACATATGATAGCCTTTTTAAATATTAGTTCCATGATTGCCACTAACTGAGTAATCACCTCCATTACCATATTCTCATTGGTAAGTAAGTATCCTGGGAATCTCAGAAGACAAAGAGGCACTGTGTGATCTTTTCCAATTTAATTATGAGTTAAAAGGGGGAAAAGTCACAGCTATCAGACTGGAAATCCACCATGAAGGGCTATAAACCAGGTTTTAATTTTACAGCTTCTGCATATTAAATCTGATATTAAAAGGCAAACAGATTTTCTAATCAAGAAAATGGATGACTTTTCCCCTGAAACAGAAAGAGAAGCACTAAAAAAATGTGTGCTTGAAGTACAGAAAGTAAGAGAAAAGGAGAGAAAGTAGGCTAAAAAGTACGTGGAATGTTAAAGCTTGCAATGAAAAGAATTGTTGATTATTAACAGAATTCACTTCAGTTCACATGGGTGCCTTATAACCAAGTATTTAGGATTTAACAAAGATTATGATTACTGAAACATTATATAGATATTCTTTTTAATTTTTTAGTGTATTAGAATAGTCAGAAGGAAATACCTGAAATACTGAACTGTAACCTAGCTGCCTTGATCTTTGATAATGATTGTATAACTTTATAGCCTTTATCATAAGTCAGAACCTTATGACCGACCCCACTTGTACCCCCTTATCATGTTTTCCAACTTTAGAGTCTTGTGCTCACTAAAGACTGCCCCTAATATTTACCAGTGAAGTGACTTGAGTCAGTCCAGACCTAACCCATCCCAAGTCCAAAACTCTCTTGCTAGACGGAGCTGGATCTGATGAAAATTGGCTGGCCTGACATGAGCAGTAGAACCCTCTGCTTTTGATCAGTATCAACTTTATGTCCACGTGACAAGCACTGTGGCAGGCCCCCCACGGTGCAAAGGTGGCTGAAACACCATCCCTACCACTCACGCTCTGTTAGTCTAACACTCACATAAAGGTAATGTGGGCAGTGTTGCCATATGCACTCAAACAACCACATCTTGTGCAAGAAGGGTATGATCGATTCATTTCGCTAGCAAGAGGTAGGATTTAATGGAAAACATAAAGTTGGCATAAAGTGACAGCCACTGAACTCTGACCATTCCGTACACTCGGAAGCTACAGCTGTGGCGCCAGCATAAAGGCCAGCACTGTTTCTTTGGGTGGTGGCAACTATCAGAAAGGGAGGCAGGAAGCCTCAGGGAAATCAGAAGCCCCTTAACCTTACGTAACAGCAGTCAGATACCAATGAATACCAGGGTCATTGCTGCATTGTTTTATTATTGTGCAAAGAATAGAGTAATCTGATAATTATTACATATTTATATTTCACTATGTGACCAAGTACAAACAAAATAAATTAGCAATCAGGTAGCAGTGATTTATCATTAAGGATTTCAAAATAAACTGCCTTGACAATGGAAAAACGACTTGTCTCAGAGAGAAGCATTAGAAAGAGAGCAATAATGATGAGCAAATATAATTCTTCCTCTCTCAAATCACATGCAGAAAAAAACGGGAGGAAAGTTGTAATTATCTGTTGCAAGGAGACTAAGCATTTCTCATAACTTGTGCTTTCAATACAATAAATATAATTTTTTCACATCTCCTCCTGAAAAAAAGTAGGTATAGCACATCAATTTATTTGAACTAAATGAGCTTTACTGAAAGAACGACCTAGTTATATTCTTTTATTTTTTTGCATGCTGTAGGGCGGGGTCACATTTCATCCTTTTTCCATGCGAGTTTCCCATTATTGCAGCACCATTTGTTGAATTTTTTATTGTTTGTTTGCTTGTTTTTTGCAGAAGTGCATGGGCCGGGAATCAAACCTGGGCCTCCCGCATGGTAGACGAGAATTCTACCACTAAAATGCACTTGCATCCCCTCCTAGTGATATTCTTGATTTGGAAAGTAAGACAGTAATCTAAGGTGAAGGAATGGAAATTTCCTCATAGAGTCGAGGATGATGGAGGGTAATATTCTTCCCGTGACCAAAAAATTTAACAAACAATAGCAAACTAGGATTTGAAAAAGCAACCAAATTTTCCAGGAAAATGGGAATGGCATGACATTCTTTGGGCACCTGGGCACTGGTCTCAGGAGGTTCCCCAAGTCTCCACTCCCTACGCCCTTTGAGCTTCATTATAGTAGAAACTGGTTTTTATTAATGTTAACACACGGTGATATAAATAAGGCTCCTGAAGGGTTCTTGGCATGTGGGAGGTGCTTAAGAAGTTGTAGCTGTTGTTATGATTGCTGTGAATATCAGCAGGATGAAGAAGTTTCTCGCACCCTCCAACTCTACCCTCCCCTACGACTCTCTCTTGTCCTTTTTCTTTTCTTCCTTTTATCATTCTGGCTCATCAATCTCATGCTGGTACACCCCAGTTGAAATTCCGTGACTTTGACACATTTATGACCTTCCCCCAATCCTTATTGGGTTCCTTCTAGAGCTATTTTTGTTTTCCTCTTTTTCCTCAAAAATATGAAGTTTACATTTTTCCTTTAGTAAAATAGTAAGTGATCACTATAGAATAATTTGAAAATATAAAAAGATAAAAGAGGAAATCAAAACAATATTATAACCCCTGTGACTCAAAAACAGAGATTTGTTAACATTTGTTTTCTTTCTTCCTGGCTTCATTCTTCGGGGGGGAAGAGGGATGGACAGTGATGGTGCTTTAAACAGCTCTACTCATAAGGCAAGTAGATTTATTTTGTCTTGCTTTCAAAAAATGAACATTATAATGACTGGAAATGTGTATTAAAACAGCAAATTTACGATGTAACCGAATAAAATGACTATAGATCTAAGCTTCCCAAGATCCACTTAACAGCAAAGTTGTACATTAAAAGAAAAAATAAGCTTACTGCAAAAATCTGTATTTTTATGTAATATTTTCAGTCACTATCAGAAACCTGATCTTGTTACTCTTTCCCTTTTCTTCCATTAAAATCTGCCTGGCTGTTGGAAACACACATTAATGCACTGGTTATTTTATTGTCTTATGTTTTTGATACTGTTGTCACAGTAATATTGTAATTTATCTTTTTATCACCCTCAGAAGCTAGAATAGACTTTTCACACATAGTAGGCAGCAAGTAAAGAACTTGAATTGGACCTGCTTAGTAAGATTTCAATTACAAAGGGAAACGTCTCATTAAGGATTAAAGAATTTGGGAATGAAGCACCAAGTAAATGTATTTCTTGGATGTCATCCACTGTCCTGATAAAATTTTCACAAAATAGAATGTGTATGAGCGTATGTGAATATGTGACACCATCTCCACAAATCCCAGATGGCTTCATTTTAAAAGTAATTTTCTTCTCTTTCCTGTTAAAATAAAATGTATACATTTTTTCATAAATAAAGTAATAAATACTCAAAACAGAATTTTTCTACAGCTATAGAAAAAAAAAACAACTCTGGACTTTACATGTCAAACAGTAACATGTTTAGAAATATTAACTTTTTTGCTTGTTTGTTTTTTTGCATGGGCGGACACCGGGAGTCAAACCTGGCTGGGTCTTCGGCATGGCAGGCAAGAATTCTGCCTGTTGGGCCATGGTGGCTCAGCAGGCAAGAATGCTTGCCTGCCATGCCAGAGGACCTGGGTTCAATTCCTGGTGCCTGCCCATGTAAAAAAAAAAATTGAAAAAAAAAAAAAAGAAATAAATATCTTTAAAAAAAAAAAAAAAAAAAAAAAAGAATTCTGCCTGTTGAGCCACTGTGACCCACTCAGGAATATTAACCTTTTGAAATTGTAAAAGTGCCATTCAGATTATTTTTCTAAAATAAAAGAAAATATCTGGGGCAGGCCATGGTGGCTCAGTGGCAAGAACGCTTGCCTGCCTTACCAGAGGACCCAGGTTTGATTCCCGGTGCCTGCCCATGTAAAATAAATAAATAAATTTAAAAAAAAAAAAAGAAAATATCTGGGATATAAAAGTTAAAAATCATTGCTTATCATTCTCCTAAATGAAAAGAGAAAGTAATGATCTTAATTCCAAGTTTATGTCAGATTTAATCTATTCGTAAAGTTTCGTTTCTTCTTAAGTGAACCAATAAGGTAAAACATCAACAATAAGGACAAAAACAAGTGGCTCAGATAACCCATTTAAAAGCACCCATTGATCTTCCAGGCTTTATTGCCACTTTCCATCTGAATCTTAAGACCACCAGCCTTGAATGGGCTTTCAGCCTAAATCAACCTCACGGAATCCCACAAGGCAAACAAATACCTGGACCTTCTCCTAATGAAAGATAATAAAAACAACAGCACAGTGAAACCTCTAGGAGACACTGACATAACCTAGAGACCAATCAAGCTTTATTAAGCGTTCATGAGAACTTTTTTATTATGAATGAAATGGTGGGGGATAAACCCACAAAAAAACAACTCCATGACTCCTGGAAAAGACAGCACAGATGAACACATTCCTGGGAGCTCCTCCTTGGGGTACTCAGGCCCCCTGATGATGATCATTCTGGCAGTGTGGAAATGCTGAACTACTTTACAACCAACCCCCCATTGCACATAAACTAGCCTCTCAGCTTAGGAGCTACTCTAGTTCCAAAGCCACCACGTCTGATCATCTCTCCGAAACAGGTGATTGCAGTTAACTGGGCGGCCACTTCCCCGAATGGCACACTATCCAGATTCTGCAAAGATGCACCCCTGACATCAGGCTGTGAACATCGATTACACAGGCTGACATGAAGCTCTCGGCTCCCAGCGCTGTTACGAAACCATTACAACTGGCTTCAATTCAAGGGCAGAGGCAAGGAACAGAGATAGGTAAACATGGCTGGAAATACACGGAGAGAATGATGTAATTTCAAAGTTATTATTGAGAAGAGAAAACCTACGGAGAGGAACATTTTATGGGGTTTATTTTTGTATCTCTTCTATTTACCTTGAAAATTTTAATACCAAATACCCCCTAAAGTATAAGCTTCCCCCCCCCACTACAATCAATAAAATGGGGGCGGGGGGCCAGGGGAGTTTCATCTTGAGGCATTTACTACATTAAAGATTTAGAATTCCATTAAACTAATTAAGCAGTATTTAAAACATTTCTGCAAGGAAGGATAACAATTTTGACAATTATATAGCAAGTACTCTTTGTGGTAATAATCAAAATGTGTATATGGCCCACATACTAATTCAGATCTAATGAACTGCTAGAAATAAACTGCTTTAGGGATGTGAAAAAAAAAAACAGGAAATAAAAAGGATGTTGCGATTCCAATAACAGCAAATATTTGTATAAAGTTTCACAGTTTACAAAGAGTTTTCACAACTAGGATCTCATTTAATTTTCATAACAGCTTTGTGGAATAGGTAAACTATTATTCTCATTAGACATATTTATCGAGGCATTCATTAATCACATTTTATGAATACTGGCTTTTCAGGAACACATCTGTGACTACTGTTTTAGTTTTGCTCAGCAACATTTCTTGGTTCACTGCTTTTGTTCCTTGGGTTCTTTTTTGAACTCTGGAACAATATGTTGATTTAGGGTTGGATCCATCCATAAGAATTTTGGTCCAAAAGATACATCTTTTGAAAGTTTAAAGAATTGATCATCTCCCTGTTTACTGCTTCCAAATACCCCATGTTCAGTATGTACAAGGAGTAAAATAGACATTACGAAAAGAAGAGTGATTTACTTTCTGCCCTTGAGAGTGGAAAACCACTGGTTATATAGTTGGTTATATAGTTATGGAAGAGGAAATAAAACCAAGCAAGCACCTTGGTTTTCTTCAACCATAACTCAAAATAAACTAGGACAAAAATTTAGAAATTTAAAAGATTCAGAAGGATTAAAAGAGTGGTACAGGAAAATAGAAAATTTCACTTAAAACTTAATTTAAATTTGACTATTTGTATAAGAAAAGCAATATATGTACTGGGACAATCCTACAGAGATGAAATATAATGCCATCTCAGAGTGTTAAAGATGCTTTAAAAGTCAGCTAACATATCACCATTACAAATTCCACAGGACACAATCCTTAACCAAACCCTCTGTCAAGTCAGAGATGTGCGAGGCAGGAGGCCACTTAAGGAACGGCATGAAGAGAAGGACGACCACCAGACTGGAGAGGAGGGGGAGCAGGGCTGCCGGAAACATGGACTTTCTAGGGTCTACATGCAAAAAGCAACTATTTACATAATAGAAAAAGGGCTAATGATGAAGTGCAAAGAACAATGCAGGGATACAGAGGAAAGTCAGGCCACAGAGGTACACACAGCAGTACAGCCTACAAAGAGCAAATACATGCCTTTTTAGAACCATTAGCTGCATAAGAAAGACAAAGAAACTTATAAATTCATTCATTAGTGACAAGCTGAATAAAAACAGATCATAAGCATGTCGATTTTGCTTTGTCAAATAAAAGTACTAAGCAGCAATTTGAAGAAAGTGGTGTATCTGGAAAACAATGGAGCAAAAATGAAAACCGTCCAGTTCCAGTTTTATAAACTTTATGTTTAGACGCCTCCTATGAAACCACAGTGCCGCCTCTCTGCACTTCCGCGGTCAGTGAGTTTACAATGAAACCTTACAATGCAGTTCTAGCTCAGCACACGTTTGCAGAGGGCCTACTTTGTCTAGGGACCAGGTACACAAAAATGCATAGCACAGTCTCTGCCTTTGAGTTGCCACCTGGTTAGACCCTGAAGGGAAAATGAAGCTATAAGGAGGTTGCCCCCGGAGCCCCGCAGGCCAGGAGAAGGGTGCCTTGCCGGCCCACAGGACTCAGCCGCAAAGGGTACTGCACAGGCGGGCGGGTCCTGGACATGAGGAGTGGGAACAACTGTGAGCACACTGGTGTAGCAACTGAGAAAGTCTCACATTAACTTCATTTATTTTGTTTCTAGGCCATTCATCCTAGAAAAATCAAGTCTTTAAAGCACTCCTATAGAGCAGTGGTCTTCAAACATTTTTGTTCAAATACCTCCTAAAAGAATTCTGAGACTTTTTTGGCATATTTTAAGTAAGCATCTCCAATTTTGATTGTAAGTGTAATAAAAATAAAGAGTGTAATTTTGATGCATTGTAAAGACTGAACATTCTAAATACATTTCTTACAATAGTCTTTTAAATAGATCCAAAGGGCTGTCAATACTGCAGTGGCACGATACCCACAATTACTCATTTTTAAAAACGAAGAAGCTCCTTTTTAACAGTTGGCAATTTTATATCCTTCCTTTCTCTCTGAAGTCTACTTCTACATTTTATTCTAATGCAATATATTTTTATGGTTCAAAGTCTTTTATTTGTCACTCTATATACTTCTCTGCCACAAAATATGTACATAATTGAAATTAATTTTTTAATTCCCTGTGAATAAGGCTTTAAAATAGTAATGATTTTACTTTGGATTGAGTTGCTATGGTGGTGAGCAGAACCGAAATTGATCAAAGCAACATAAACATTTTATACATTTAATAATTATTAAGCACACAATGTAAAATTTTATAAAGACCTCTTAATTAACTGCATGGAGATTTTTTTCCCCCACTAGTTAATATAACCATGGACCAATATTAATTATTGCTGTAAAGAGACAGGGTTCAGCATCAACTCCTTTCTGATTTTTCATTTTTATGGATGAATTGTAAGAGAACAGGTTTACATAAATATATCAGAATGAAAACATTTTATAATAATTCCACTTCTTTTTTGAAATTTTTCTTAGCTAACAAATCTCTGCCTTCAAGTTGCTCACTAGAGTAATCTACCATCAAAATTTAGTTTAAACATCTATCAGTAGACAACTCGATTGAATACTCTTAAATTTTTAAAGCAAAAAATTAAAAATATTATCACAAAAAGATTTATCAGGATCATTGAATCACTTTCTCAGTTTCTGGGAAAATGCTAAAAAATGCACAACCAAAACTGATTACATCACAATTAATTATATCTGTTACTCTCACCTAGAAGCACCTTATCTAATCTGATATACTCAGAAATAAGCAGAATATATTATTTCATTCCCTAGAGCTTTTACTGTTGGACTTGGGATTGGGTTATGACATTATGCCTTTCCTTTGTAAAAGGAAATTGTATATCAGGAAAGGTGAGACTGGAAAAGAGAATTAACACTAATACAACATCTGGACCACACGTGTGAGTTTTCAGGCAGATGAGGTTTTAGCAAATAGTACACATGGGGATTAAGAAACTGGAAAGTGATTGGTTTATACCTACCTGTATACCACTTGATAAGTGTTCATGTACCCTCAGAGTCTGTGTATCATAGTTTGAAGACTATTTTAGAGTTGTGCTTCTCCAAACCATAACATGCAAACAAATCACCTAAGTATCTTGCTGAAATGCAGATTCTGATTCAATGAGCCCCAGGTGTGGCCTGAGATGTAACATTTCCAAGTTCTCACTTGCCCTTATTCAGCAGGCTCCTTCTCTCCTTCCCAGCAGGAGGATCAGATAGCCTCTTCCATTGCCATGTGATGTGCAGTGCCCTCTCATATGTGTGGAGTGTATTTCCCCATCCCCCATGAGTTTGGGTTCAGTGATACAACATACTTTGGTAAATGAACTATGAACAGAAAGACATGCTGCATCCAAGCTAAAGCTTTAAGCAGGGTTATGAGTTTCTATCAGTGCTCTTGCTAGCTCTTTCTGCATCAGTGCTACTCCTTAATGTTTATATTATGGGATGAGACGATGTGAACTGCTGAGCTGCAGCAACTGATGTTCAGCATCAATATGCAATGTGGTTAAGAAATAAAAGTTTATTCACTGGAGGCCTCACAGATTGAGGGCTTGTTTATTACCACAGCAAGGCTGATTAATACAACTACATACCATTTCCCCCCACATGATTCTTACCAACATCCTTAGATCTAGTTTTATAGGTTATTCTTGGGAGAAAACTGCTACCTGGGCAAAGGAGACATAAAACTATGTCTGCTAAAATGCAAGAGAAAAGTGGCTATTTCAGTTTGAACTTATTTGTCTGTTGGACATAATAAGTAAATGCCATAGCAAAAGAAGCTTCAAATGTCAAATGGTGCAACCACTGTGGAAAGCAGTTTGGTGGTTCCTCAAAAAGCTGAATATAGAATTGCCATACGACCCAGCAATACCATTGCTAGGTATCTACTCAAAGGACTTAAGGGCAAAGACACAAACGGACATTTGCACACCAATGTTTATAGCAGCGTTATTTACAATTGCAAAGAGATGGAAACAGCCAAAATGTCCATCAACAGACGAGTGGCTAAACAAACTGTGGTATATACATACGATGGAATATTATGCAGCTTTAAGACAGAATAAACTTATGAAGCATGTAATAACATGGATGGACCTAGAGAACATTATGCTGAGTGAGACTAGCCAAAAACTAAAGGACAAATACTGTATGGTCCCACTGATGTGAACCGACATTAGAGAATAAACTTGGAATATGTCATTGGTAACAGAGACCATCAGGAGTTAGAAATAGGGTAAGATAATGGGTAATTGGAGCTGAAGGGATACAGACTGTGCAACAGGACTGGATACAAAACTCAAAAATGGACAGCACAATACTACCTAATTGTAATGTAATTATGTTAAAACACTGAATGAAGCTGCATCTGAGCTATAGGTTTTTTTTGTGTTTTTTTATGTATTTTTTATTTTTATTTTTTTCTCTATATTATCATTTTCTTTTTCTGTTGTCTTGCTATTTCTTTTTCTAAATTGATGCAAATGTACTAAGAAATGATGATCATATATCTATGTGATGATATTAAGAATTATTGATTGCATATGTAGAATGGAATGATTTCTAAATGTTGTGTTAATTAATTTTTTTTAATTAATAAAAAAATGACTGAGAAAGCTAAAATGTAAATAATGTATGAAAAAATATTGGACAAATGCTAATATCAGGGGGAAAAGTTCATCTCAAAAGATGAAGAAAATGCTTTAGAAAAAAACTAATACTTGTTCATGATTAAAAACAGAAATTCTTAGCAAAAATAAGAATGGAAGAGAACCTTCTAAATCTGATGAAAACCCATAGAAAACATCAATCGTAATGATGAAATATTAATTGCTTTCCCTCTGAGGTTTGCAACAAGAAATAGTTGCTATTACCATGTCACTGCTATTCAATATTGTGCCTAAGTGTTCAGCTGTGTACTAACCGAAGAAGAAGAAATAAGAGTTCTAAAGATGAGGAAGGAAGAAATAAAACTGTCTGTCATTATTCACAGATAATCTAAATGCATATTTTAAAAATCTGAAAGAATCTACATACAAATTATTAGAATTAATAAATGAATTTGGCAAAATACTGTATTTAAATCCAACATGTAAAATGCTTTTTATTTCTATAAACAAGAAACAAACAAAAACTGCAATATAAACAAATGTCTTTTTATTAACAGAAAAGTTTCAAGATTTCTATATAGAATGCTAATATTATTTAAAAAATTAAAAAAAGAATCCTGGTCCCACTTTAGATCATGCACAAGAATCAAATCCAGGTAAATGTGAAAGATAAAACAAAATTTTTAAAAAAGTATTAAAAAAAAAAAAAAAAAAAGAAGCTTCAAAGAACCTCACCCGTATTTATAAGAAGAGAAGGCCAAAGAAAAGTCGCAGATTTATTGAATTCTCCATTTGGAAACAGCCTGAACATTATATACTTTCTGAAAAATATAACACATTTGTAATGAAAATAACTTGATGCCATATTACCTACCTTATTTAACTTTGCTATCTGCATTATGTGCACCAGAGCCAGACACATACATAAAGCAGACACTTAATGAATGTTACAGAATAAATGTGATTCCTACTTGGTTTTGCAGTTTATGGAAATCTATTTTGTCTTCCCTCTTTGGGTTGACTCTACTCTTTCCCTAAGCATGCACCTCAGAACTTTTCCCCAATTCTTCCCAAACTCTGAGGAAACCAAATTGTTTTAGTTTTCTTTACTGCTCAAACTAATACCATGCAATGGGTTGGCTTAAATAGTGGGAATCTATTAGCTCACAGTTTTGAGGCCTGGAAAATGTTCAAATCAAAGTGTCACTGAGGCACTGCTTACTTCCCAAAGACCAGCATTCTGGGGCTGGCTGCTAGCGATCCTTGGTCCCAGGCTCCTCTGTCACAGGGCAATGCAAATGGTGCCCAATCTTGGCTTCTCCATTCTTTTTGGGTTCCACTGACCTACAGCCTCTTGCTTCCCGGGACTTTATCTCTCTTTCTCTGTCTGAATTTCAATCATCATGACTGAGTGGTCTTAACTGAAATAGCCTCATCAAAAGGTCCTACTTAAATGTGTTCACATCCACAGGAATAGGTTAAATTTAAGAACATGTTTTTTGGAAGTACATCCAAACCATCACACAGATGAATGCCAGATCTGGCATAGGCAGAAATCTGTTAGAATATGCTTCATATCAAAAAACCAGTTTGATCCTGCAGACCTACTGAACTAAAAATTGCAAATTCTTAGTTCAGTGTTTTTTCCCATTATAAAGTAATGACAAAATACAACACATATATACTATTCAATATATACAGTTATACTTTGGAAACTATATTTCTAATAATTTTGCAGACAGAGTACCTAGCAGAAATAAATCCTGGTACAGAACAATTAAATTACATTGTTGGATAAAAATATTAAATATATATTTAAAATTATTGGCTGAGCTGTTGGGAATGTAAAGGAAGTACTAAAAGGTAAAAAACTAATGAATCCAGGGAGGACTTTTGGGAAAGATGGCAGAATAGGGAGCTCCAGGATTCTCTTTCTACCAAAACAATGATTAAACAGGTAGGAACCATCGATAACAACTATTTGAAACTCCAGAGGCCTGAAGAACACTGTACAGCATCCAGGAAAGTGCAGGTGGAAGAGCCTGATACATATGGTAAAGAAGAGCAACTGTTCTCTCTGTGCAGCAGCTAACGGCACCCATCCCCCACAATCTTGGCAAGCTGCCATGGGGTTCAGTCCCCAGCTAGCTTACAGGTGACAAAAAGGGATGCAAAAATCATGTTCTCCAAGAACATGGGTGAGCAAGGCCAATCAATGATCACACCTTTTGATTAGTGAATTTGGATCCCTGGGTCCTGGCTCTAAGGGCAGCTATGGATTCAATCTATCTCAGACAAAGATAGCAGCAGTCATCATTTCAATTCTTCCTAGACAGGGCACAGTTGGTGGAGACTTAAAGACACAGCACTTCCTCAGGGCTGTAGGGGACAGTTAACACAGGGCTGCCCTTGTTGGGCAGGCAAGGAAAACTCAACTTTGCGGAGCCATCAGGGAAGTCCTTATACCCTTGCTGGTCACCTCCTTTGGGCACTTTAAAAGGATTTCTTGCCCCTGTTGTGGGTCACTGGCCCTGTTTTGACTGGGAAAGACTGACTTAGGAAAGTCCTCTCCAGGGTGTCCCTCCTCCCACAATTTGTCCTCAAGGCAAAAGCAGCTAGAGACAATAAAAGGAGTGTAAAAAAATATAGAGGCAGACAGTCTGGGACAAAGCTTCAAACACACAGAAGGGGAGACAGACCTCCTGGGCAAAGGAGACAATCAAACGCCTATAAATGGATCTCCAAACAACTAACAAGCAAAAGCCCAAGACAAGACAGGGAAAACCCTGCACACTGCATTCACCTGGGGCAGATCTTCCTGATAGAAGAGGGCTAAAGCTCAAGAAAATATCTTTTTTTATTACAAAACCAAGAAAAGACATCCCGGGGAATGGATCCCAGAGTTAACATTTGAAAACATTAAAATGTATTTTGTGTAACAAAAGAGTACAAGACAAAGTAATAGAAAATGATGGTCCATCCAAAGGAAGAGGATAAAAATAGCAGGAAACACCAATTAAGAAGATGAGAATGTAGACATACCAAATAAAGCCTTTAAAAAAATGATCTTATAAAAGCTCAAGGAGATGAAATAAAGTATAGATAAAGAACCAAAAGATATCAGCAAAACAATTAAAGAGCAATATGAGACGCTCACCAAAGAGATAAAATTTTTAAAAGGAACCAAACAGAGCTACTGGAATTGGAGACCACAGTAAGTGAATTAAAAAAAAAAAATGCCCAGGAGAGTTTCAAGAACAGAATAGAGCTGACAGAATAAAGAATCAGTGAACTTGAAGAAGACAAGACACTTGAAATGAGTCAGGGCTGAACATCAGAAAGGAAAAAGATATATTAAAAATGAAAATAGCCTAAGACAGCTATGGGACATCATCAGACAAATGAATATAAACATTATGAGAGTCAAAGAAGGAGAACAAAGAGAAAAAGGGATAACAGGAATATTCAAAGAAGTAATCACAGACAACTTTGAAATTTAGCAAAGATGTGAATTTGCACATCCAAGAATCCCAGAGAACACCAAAAGGATAAGCATGAAGAAAAACACTCTCTGCCACATACTGATCACCCTATCAAATGCAAAGGACAAGGAGAGAGTTCTGAAAACTTCAAGAGAAAAGCAGTATGCTATGTACAATGGAGTCCCAATTTCTCAGAAACAATGAAGGCAAGAAAGCAGTGGGTTGAAATACTTATGGTGTTGAGAAAAAACAACTGCCAACCAAGAATATTATAACTGGTGAAACTTTCTTTCAAAAATGAGGAAGAGATTAAGATATTTTCAGATAAACAAAACCTGTCCTATGAGCAATGCTAAAGCGAGTTCTTCAGACTGCAAGGAAAGTACACTAGATAGTGGTCAAAGCAGCATGAAGAAATTAAGACCTGCAATAAAGGTAACCATTTGGATAATTATAAATACCAGTATATCATACTGGTTTGTTTGGTATGCAAAAGTCCACTTTTTATTTACAACAAGTACTTATGTAAATGCATAAAAAGTAATGATAAGTCTATGACTTTGTACATAGAATGTATGAAGATATAAGTGCTAACATACAAAAATTGGTGGGGAGAGGATAAAGGAGTATAGGAAAAGTATATGTGCATGCTATTGAATTAAGTTGTAATCGAGCAAAATATGATTTATACATATATAGGATGTTAAATTTTAACCCTGTGTTAACCACAAGGAAAATAGATGAAAAATATATCCCAATGGAAATGAGAATGCATTCAAAGCATTCAATAAAGTACAACACTCAAAAGTAAATAGATACAAAAATAGGCATTAATAGAAGTGAGAGACAAAAAACGTATATGATTTACAAGGCTAAATAAATGAAAGAAAAAGTCCCATATTATCAGTAGTTATTTTAAATGTAAATGGATGAAACTTGCCAGTTAAAAGGCAGAGATTGGTAGGAAGGAGAAAAATTCATGACCCAATTATATGCTCTCTGCAAGAGATCCATCTTAAAACTAAAGAAAGAAGTAGGTTGAAAGGGAAAGTATGGAAAATAAATATACTA
The DNA here is from genome assembly GCF_023851605.1 of Tamandua tetradactyla. Lineage (NCBI taxonomy): Eukaryota > Metazoa > Chordata > Mammalia > Pilosa > Myrmecophagidae > Tamandua > Tamandua tetradactyla. The sequence continues at coordinate 66,285,119 of NC_135337.1, forward strand.
TGCAAACAGATACCAAAAGGAGAGTAGGGGTAGGTATACTAATGTCAGATAAGATAGACTTAAAGTACAAAACTGTTGTGAGGGACAAGGGACAAATATGGCCACTATAAGCCTACTATGGGGACTTAAATACAGGGTTAAAATTTAACATTATATATATATATATATATATATATATATATATATATCATATTTGGCTTGACAACAAAACTTCAATAGCATGCATATATACTTTTCCTGTACTATTCTGTCCCCCCACCAATTTTTGCATGTTACCACTTATATCTATGTACATACTATGCTCAAAGGCATAGATAAAGGGGTCAATTCCACAAGTAGATGTAACAATAAATAAATACATATATACATATATGACAGTAGAGCCCCAAAATACATGAAACAAAAACAACAGGTTTGAAGAGAGAAACTGATGGTTCTAAATTCATAGTAGGAGATTTTAATACACCTCTTTAACTAACAGATTGAACATATAGACAGAAGATCAATAGAGAAATGCAAGACATGAATGATGCTGTAAACCAACCAGACCTAACAGACTTCACCAACCCAAAGCAGAATACACATTCGTATTGAGTATATATTGACCATAATCAAGAATAGACTATATTTTCAGTCATAAAATAAACTTCAATGACATTTTAAAATATTGAAACTATACAATGTATCTACTCTGACCACAGAAGAATGAAACTAGAAATCAATAACAGAAAGAGAAATGGAAAATTCACACATGAAATTAGCAACATAACTTTGAACAACCAATGAGTTAGAGAGGAAATCATAAGTGAAATCAGGAAATATTATAAGGCAAATGAAAATGAAAATACAAAATACCAAAATTTATGTGATGCAATGAAGGCAGTGCTGAGAAAGAAATTTATAGTTCTAAATGTTTTTATTAAAAAAGAAGACTTCAAATCAGATACATAACCTCAAAACACAAAGAATTAGGAAAAAAAAAGAGCAAATTAAATCCAAACCAAGGAGAAGGAAGGAAATAACACAGATTAGAGTAGAGATAAATGAAATAGAAAAACAAAATGAAACGAGTATACAGAATCAACAAAACCAAAAGTTGGTTATTTGAAAAGATCAATAAATTGCCAAGCCTTCAGCTAAACTGACAAAGTAAAAGAAAAAAAAGAGAGGATTCAAATAATGAAAATCAAAAATGAAAAGCGGGGCTTTATTATTGATCACACTAAAATAAAAAGGACTATAAGAGGATACTATGACCAACTGTATGCCAATAAATTAGATCACCTAGATGAAATGGGCACATTCTTAGAAATATATGAAGATTTTCATTCCTCAGAGGAATTTATCATGAAAGTAAAACAAAAACCTACACAATGGGAGGAAATATTTGGAAACCACACGTGACAGTTTGAAAGGATTTATGTACCCTAGAAAAGCCATGTTTTAATCCTAATCAATCTTGTGAGAGCAATGGTTTCTTCTAATCCCTATTCAGTACTATAGGTAGGAAACTTGATTAGGTTATCTCCGTGAAGATGTGACTCAATCAATTGTGGGTATTAAGCTTGATGAGATGGGGATGTGTCTCCACCCATTCTATGTGGCTCTTGATTAGTTTACTGGAATCCTATAAAAGGAGACATTTTGGAGAGAGTTCCTTTTGAGAATGAGGAGAGAGCCGCAGAACCACAACAGAAGGACGAGAGAACCACAAAGTCCACCAGCCAGCAACCTTTGGAGATGAAGAAGGAAAACACTTCCCAGGGAGCATCATGAATCAAGAGGCCTGTAGAGAAAGCTAGCAGACACTGCAATGTTTGCCATATGCCCTTTCAGCTAAAGAGAAAAACGCTTAATGTTATCGACCTTCTTGAAACAAGGTAACTTTCCTGGACGTCTTTGTGGGCATTTCTATAGACTTGTTTTATTTTGAACAATTTCACAGCCTTAGAACTGTAAACTAGCAACTTATTAAATTTCCCTTTTTAAAAGCCATTCTGTTTCTGGTATATTGCATTCCGACAGCTAGAAAGCTAGAACACCACATATCTGATAAAGGATTAATATCCAGAATAAAGACATTCTTCAACTTAACAACAAAAAGACAAAAAAAAAAAAAAACCTGAATAAAATGGGCAAAAGTCTTAAAAAGACATCTCTCCAAAGAAGATACACAAATGGCCAGAAAGTATATGAAAAGATTAGTATTATATTGAACTAACATATTACCTGGGAAGTCCATCTCTAGTGTATATACCCAAAAGAATCGAAAGTAGGGACTCAAACAGATATTTGCTTATTGATGTTCATAGCGGCATTATTCATAATTGCCAAAAGATGGAAGCAACTCAAGTGTCCATCAACGAATGAATGAATAAAACAAAGGTGGCATATACACAGAATGTTATATTTTTCAACTATAAAAAGGAATGAAGTCACAATTCAAGTGACAACATGGATGAATCCTGAAGACAACATGTTGAATGAAATAGACAGGCCAAGAAGGACTAATATTGTATGATCTCACTGACTTGAAAGAATCAAAATAAGCAAACTCATAAAATCCAAATCTAGAATATAGGTGACCAGGAGATGGGGTAGGGGTAGGGAATGGGAAGTTAGGGCTTAGAATGTGCAGGGTTTCTATTTGCAATGGTGGGAATGTTTTGTGAATGGATGGTGGTGATGGTAGCACATTGTAAATACAATAACAGCACTGAAATATATATCTGAATATGATTAAAAGGGAAAATGCTAGGTTGTATATGTGCTAACAGAATAAAATTTTTAAAAATATCCATGGAACTATATTACATAAACAGGGACTCCTAAGTTAAACCATTGACTTAATAGCACAATTATAAAAATTGGGTATCATCAACTATAACAAATGGTCCACACCAATGTAGTGTTGGCAGTGGGGTGGTGGTACAGGAGTCCTGTATTTTATGCATGATTGTTCTATAAATGCATAACTTCTCTAATAAAGAAGAAAATAAAACTATTCCAGAGATAAGAATGAGTATTTCAAAGCACACATTTTTCTCTAGTTGCATCAGATAGCCTGGAGTCTGAATTTTTAAGGACTCATAATAAGCAGAAATGGTGATAAAAGGAAAAATGTTGATCCTAGGTAAGGTCAGAGGTTAAATTAGAGAATGTCTCATGAAGCCAGGTCCCCAAAAGCCAATATCGTAACTGAACAATGGCCCTCCTGAGAAACAGCCAACTTTAGGCCTAGAGCCAGAAAGTAAGAAAAGACTCAAAAACTGATAGAGACATATATCAGAAAGAGATAGAATACAGCTTGAAGGTGTTTCCACTTGCAAAGATGATCATCAATATTGATGGCAAAATAAAGATATTCTTAGGGAAAAATTAAGAGATATTTTAACAATAAATATTCACTAAAGGAACTAAGAAAGAATATGCTTCATAAAAGATGAAAAATGATCTCAGAAGAAAGGTCTGAGATATAAAGACAATTATTGAACAAGTAAGATAAATGTAAAGGTAAATCTAAACAAACATTACTAGGTAAGATAAAAACAACGTCTAATTTTTTAGAATTAAACAAAAAGCATGAATGAAATTGGACAACCAATAGTATATAAAAAGAGAGGAAGCCAAAGTCAGAATATCCTAATATCCTTGATTATATTAATATAACATAGAGCTACTAATTATTCTAGAATCTTGTTACATAAAATATTCATTTTTAATCTCAAATATAACCCTTGGATAACCAGAAAAAAATGGAATGCAGTCAAGAAAAACCTTAATCACTACAAAAGAAATCAAGAAATGAGAGGGGGGAGGGATGAAATATAGAAAAGCAGGTGAAATGTATGATATTTTGAAAAACAAATCTACAACTGTCAATAATCACAATAAATGTAAATAGACTAAATTCTTCTGTTAAAAGGTACAAATTGCCAGATGGGATTTTAAAAATTAAATAAAAATTATTCAGAAAAACTGTAACTTAAGTTTAAGAATATAAAGTGGTTGAAAGTATAATCATGGGAAAAAGATTTAACTAGTACATGTTAATAAAAAAAGTTACCATGGCTATATCACTATCAGATGAGATAACCTTCAAGGAGTTAAACATTAATAGACTCATAAAGGGTTATTACACAAATATAAAAGTTTCAATTCATCAAAATGATCTCACAATATCTAAACTTAAATAGGTTTATTAACGTAACTTAAAAATATATAAAGAAAAATGTGTAGTACAAGAGGAATAGACAAATGTATCCTTAATAATGGGAGACTTGAACATGCTTCTCACAGCAATTAGTAAAAAATCACTAAGGATATACAAGATTAAAAAAAAATAAGATGATTTATGGTCTTTTATTATACATTACATCCAACAAAAGAATATACATTTCTATCAAGAATAGAAAAATTAACAATACACCAGGTTTTAAAGTTTGCCTTCAAACATTCCTGGCAGGAATCTGTGAATTTGGATTTTAGGAGAGTTCCCACCATTATAAACAGGAAGAGTGGTTCACTTTGCCTAAACTATTTGCACATACAATATGCTTTATGCTGGACACTTTCTTTCCTTCTGGGAATCTGGTATTTTAATATGCACCTGACAGAAGTTGCCTAAGTGACCTTACACCCTGAGTCTCTAAGGAATTTCTCCTTGCACACTGAGTCTCTAAGGAACTTCTCTGGAAGACAGCATTTCACAAGAGTTGTCACAAGTCACTACTGGGGGAATTAAGCAAGTCCTATGTGAATCACCTGAGAGATGACTCTTAGAAGCTGACATTAAATTTGCTCTGCACGTCATCCCATGTACCTTTTCCCTTTGGTGATTTTATTTAGTATCCTTCCACTGTAATATATCATAGTCATGAAAGCAATTATATGCTGAGTCCTGTGAGTCTTCCTGGTAAATTAATGTGGTTTTGTGGACCCCAATATAACAGCAAATCACATTATCTTGCCATATAATAATTAAGGTAGAAATCCATAAAAATAAAACTAAAATAAAAATCCATTTGGAAATTTAAATGTACATTTCTTAATCACTATTGGATTTGAGAAATTGCTATCATGGAAATTATTAAAATAAGAGTATTGACTAAAACATATTTCAAAAATAATTAAGGATCATGAATACACTGGAGAGAAAATAAAGTTCTGCATTATAAAAAAGTGTGAGATTCAGAAAAAGCAGTACTAGAAAAGATAGCTATAATACTACTTGCTTATGTCAGGAAGGCAGAAAGGTTGAATACGAATAAACCAGTCATTCTACTTAAGAAATTATATAAAGAATAACAGCATAAATCCAAAGAAAACAGAAAGTAGAAAATATTAAAGAATGGTTTTAAGGAAAGAATCTATAATGGAGATGGTCAACAAAGAAGAGGTGATGAAACTAATTTGAAGAACAGCTTTATGTCAATCAAATTTAACATGTAGGGGGGATATATAAATTCCTTGAAAAAATATAAAATGTGTAACTCAAAACAAACTACAATATTTACATGGTCATCTAACAAGTGTAAAACTTTTCATTGAATCCTTTCTTCTCAGAGGATTTTACAGAGTAGACTATCATATATATATATACAAGGAATTGATAATAACAATGATATATAGATTGCTTAAACTTCATATTATGTGTTTAATATAATCACGATACAAAAAGCTGATAAGGAGAGGAAAATAAAATGATGTAGGCCAATCTCACTCATGAAAATTGATGAAAAAATACTAAACAAAATACCAACAAACAAATTCACTAAGATGCCTAATGACCAGACTGGGGTAATTCTAAGAATATAAGATGTATTCATTATTAGAAAATATATTAATAAAACAAATTAAAGGATAAAAATAATAATCTCACTGACTGTTGAAAAAAACATTCAATAAGTTCAGCATTGATTCATAATAAAATCTCTTAGGGAACAAGTAAAAAAAAAAGGAATTTCCTTTATTTGATAAAGAATGTTTTTTTTAAATGACAGCAAATAAAATATACTATGGAAAAATGTTGCAATATCTAGCCAGCATTATAAGACAAGAAAAAACAAACAATAAGAATTAGAAAAGAAGAAATATAAAGATCACATTTTTTAACAAATATTATTGCTATAGAGAATTTATTATAATTAAAAAGGGGATTTGCAAGGTTGGCTTTCTAATTATAATGAAACTTATAAATACTTTTCGGAAAACAAGACCAACCAAATACACTGAAACATACCAAGCTCACAGATGAAGAACTGTCAGTATTATAAAGACATGATTTTTTTCATATTGATCCGGAGTTGTAATTCTAATAAAAATCCCCCCAAAATTCTACATGCAACTTGTAGTACTGAGTTTCAAATGCATAAGGAAAACTAAGGAAGTAAGAAGAGCCAAAATACCTCCAAGGAAAAGGACATTTTTTCCTACCAGATATGAACACACGGCATTTTTTGTACCCAGATATTACCTCAGGGATAGAAAAAAAAAAAAAGCAAATTAATCAAAGTAGAGAGTCTATTAGTAGATTATCACATACATGAAAACTCAAAATTTGACAGAGATGGTGTGCCGGTTTGAAACTGTTGTGGACCCCAGAAAGACCATGTTATTTCATTCTGATTCAATATTGTTGGACAAGATCTTTTTAATTAAGTTGTTTCCATGGAGATGTGACCCACCCAACTGTGAGTGGAACCTTTTGATTAGGTGGATTCCATGGAGATGTGTCTCTATCCATACTAGATGAACTGCTTACCGTAATCCTTTAAGAGGGAAAATTTTGGAAAAAGCTTCAGAGCTGACACAGATAGAGAGGTTTGGACATGCAGAAAGAAAATGTCCCCAGGGAAGCAGCTTGTTTGAAATGAGAAGCCAGGAGAGAAAGCCAGCAGATACTCCCATATGCCTTCCCAGTTGACAGTGAAACCCCTCTACATCATCAGACTTTTCTTGAGTCAAGGATCTTTCTTTGGATGCTTTAGTTCAGACATTTTGATGGCCTTAAAATTGTAAACTTGTAACTTAATAAATTCCCTTTATAAAAACCATTCCCTTTCTGGTATATTGCATTCTGGAAGCATTTAACAAATCAAAACAGATGGCATTGTAAATAATTGAAGGAAAGGATGGAAAAGGAAATAATATGGTGCTAGATCATTTTGTTACCTATATGGAAGAAAATGAACTCAGGTCCCCACATTTCAACACACACAATAATCAATTTCAGATAGATTTAAGAATTGAATATGAAGGCAAATTTTTAACAATTATTAATAAAATCTAAGAGGATATTTTTATAACTTTGAGAATAGGAAAAAACTTATGAAGCTGGCAACAAAAGCACAAAGAATAAAGAATTTGGCTTACTAAAATTTGGCTCACTAAATCATTTCCAATTATTTTTTTATCAAAGGACGATATTAAGAGGCAGAAATGACCAGCCACAATCAGGGAGAAAATATTTGTGACACATATAAGCAACACAGCATTAGTATTTAATATATGTAAAGAATTTCTATTCATCTGTAAGGAAAAAGACAATAAAAAAACAACACAGGCATTTTACAGAATAAGAAATACAACTGGCTAACTTCATTGATGATCAGGGAACTGTAAATCTAAATCACAATGGATTATCATTCCATGTCCTCAAGACTGCTAAAAATTTTAAAGTTTGACCATATCAAGTATTGGCTAGGGCACAGAACAATAAGAACTCTCATTCATTGTTCATATAAGTGATAAATTGGTATAAATGTAGCATGATGCTTGGTAGGTTGATGAGTATGTTGTTACTGCTATTAGGAATAACTATTACGTACTCTGTAGGTATATTTATCACAAAGCATTGAAAAATATTTACTGCGCCAACCTTTAAAAAGACAGTCATTTGAAGTTAGAGCTTTAAATATACTTGAAAAGAAAGACTTGATTTTTCTCAGGGTTCCCTCTGTAGCATTATATATTTTATATCTTTGGTGCTGAGTCATTTAAATAATTTTAAAGTTTCATTTTAAAATGCAAAAAAATATTTTAAATCTTAATGCAAAATTAAATAAAAACAATTTTTACAAATGTTAGAGAAAGAGAGCTATGATTGAACATTGGCCCATGTCCATATAGCAGAGTTATAATAACATTAATGTTTCCTTGTATTTCTTAGAATGTATGAAAACAATTAAAATGGCTTGTAAGCATTATTTTCTAGATCAAACCTTGCAGGGATCCTATTTTCCTATTCTCCAGGATAACTGAGTAGACTTTGGAACTTTTCCACCGTGCTTACATGTATTTTAGCATGTGGAATTAAAACCGGATGTTGAGAATGGCATAACTATTTCTGATTCTTGCATACTTTTGTGAACTATTAACTCATGCCCACTCTTGCGCTCTTGCGTGAAATGCTTAATTATGCAGACAATTATAGTTCTCATCAACAGGGTTGGTTCTGCTGCGATCATACTTCTCCAGGCCTTTTTTAGTATGTGTCTATATGGTATGGGTTTTGCCCGAGTACATTATCATCTATTTGTTTCATGGTACATGTTTCTGATGAACTAGTTCTCTATTTTGAAATGTGCACTCCAAGTTTGAGTGCATTTCCACAGCAGTTCTAGACAGGACTTATATCATATACAATATTAGTGTGCACAATCTTGGCCACTACTCAGGAATATGTGGCAAGATTAAAACTTGTGGTTCCAAACCAGAGCCAGATACTCATTGACACCTTTCAGGTTAAAAAGGAACTACCATATTCCTATAATTTATAGGTAAAAAAAGCCTACAGTAGAATAAATTCACTCATAGTTAACTAGTAGTGTTATAGTACAGCTATTCCTTTTTTCACATACAGTATTAATCTAGAACTATGATACATTGGGGATTTTCCAAGATTTTTTTTCAAAATAGGTTTTCAGCTGAATTAAAATAGAATATGACAGAAATAATACATTTCTGTGAAGTAACCAATATCCGCTGCACCCTAAATCACTATTTGTGTTGCTTGAGGAAGTAGAGTAATTGTGTATCAATATTTTTATTTTTAATTTTAATTATCATCTAAGTATGTCAGAATTGTTATTGTTATAACTTGGAAACCTATTATTTAAAATAATATATGTATAAGCTACTTCCACAAAAAGGGCAATATACAATTTTTAAAAATGTCTTAATCTACTGAAAGAAAAACTCTTGAGCCCAGAATTTTATTCATTTATTTATTATTTAAAGAAATAACTCAATAATATTTCGTGGGAGTCTACCATGTGCCAGGCACTCAGTGCTATGGATAAAGAAGTAAAAAAATACAGAAAAGTTCCCTCTTCATGGAGCTCACATTCTAGAGGAGTTTGGGAATATAATAATAATAACAAAAACAAGAACAGGAAGAAGAAAACAATATCTGATAATAATTAATCCTATAAAAAACACAAAATAGTTTTCTGAAGCCCAAAACTAAGAAGAGATTCATGAAGTTGAAAGAAGTAGCAGTCCAAAGAGATTCAACTCAGGTTAACAGAAAAATCATGGGCCCTTGAACTCAAGACAAATTACTAATGTGTTCAATAATTAAGATGGAGCTTGTTCTCTTTCTACATCTGAACTCAAATAGCTTAGCAAGTTTGTTATCCATTTTTATGGGGTGCCAGTACACATCTTGCAAAATGTAAGATGCTTTTCCAGTCTCTAGTTTTAAACATACGGTGAACTACATAAACTGCAATATATTTTTCTACAAAATCTAGAAATGCTGGTTAAAAGATAATAATCATTGTCGTCAAATGTTGAAATCACTTAGAAGGGGAAATTTCAAGTGGTTTAAAAAAGTGAGTGAACTGAGAGTTTAATAAGCAAATGTTGAAACCCCACCTACCCTGAAGGAGTTTGCTACTCTTCCTAACCAAAGGGCTTGGATATAATGAGGGAGAAGAGATGACATGTACTGTCTTTATGAGACAGACGGTTGGAACTTAACATCTCTACAAGCTGGTACCCTCAAAGGGCTATGCCCTAAAGCGGACTAGAAGAGCTCAACTAGCAGCTCAGACATGGCATATAGAATTTTATTGCCTACCTGGAATCAAGGTGAGGAAAATACCTCTCTAAAGAACAGATGGGAGTTCAACTTTATAAATCTTCACACTCAAATACTCCAGATAGAGAAGATAACATTAAAAAAAAGTTTCAAACAGGTAATACTCCCAGCCAAGGCAAATTCAAAACCATTCTGAAGAAATACACTGTCAATGAAAGTTACGTGGGCTTCCTAAAGATGGAACCCAAATGAAAATGACCTCATAAGTTAAAATGTCTTCTATAATAGCATGAATAATCATTCTTACCAAAGATGTCAGTAACAACAGAAATGGAACTATGTCAATGTCATTTTGTTGCTATTGCGAACAATAAGAACAAATAAGGAAGTATTCTAGAACATCTACAAGGCATATACCTTACCTGTTTAGGACCTTTGGAAATCCTAAGGGTCCTAAAATTACTAATAAGTTAATTGAACTAATTAGTAGAGAAATAAAATAAGAAAAACCTGGCCAGAAAAATAACAGCATATAAATATGTGTGTACGCACACATATACAAACACCTAAATATTAATTATGGTATAATTTATATACACTAAAATGCACTAATGTATATTGCAGAAGTTCATTCAAATGATGAATACTCATAAATGTTAAGAGAACCACCACAGATTTTATTATACATATTTGAAGCTTAGCAGACTTGCAGAGAAGAACTGTGGTTCAACCTATGTGATTAAAAAAAACTTATCATCTCCATAATAAATTGAAGAATCTATTAGGTCCAGAGAAGCAATGCCCTTGCCTATCATGTATGTGCTCACTTGGACACTAATTAACTCAACAAATTTTTCTTGAACACCTATTTTTCCCAAGGACTGGAAATACACGGAACACAACATATACTCAGTACTCGAAGAGTCATATTAAGATACAGCTAATAAAACAGGATGTGATAAATGATAGGACAGGCAAAAGTGCTGGGTTCAGTGAAAGCATGCAGGAGAGAAAAACTAATTTAGTTCCAGAGAATTAGAAAAGGCATCTGAGGGGAAGAAATTCTGGGAGCAAACTGGGTCCTAAACTGCGAGCAGACATAGAGAGAAAAGAAGACAGGCTAAGAGTATGGGATGGTAAGTGTTTCAAGCAAATAGATCATATGTTAACAGCTTGGAAGTAAGAGAATACCAGGTCCACTCTGATAAAGATGGCAGAATGAGACCCTTCAGGTTGCTTTGAACAAAGCAAGAACTTGCAGAAACATCTTTTTCAAAACTCCAGAAAACAGTTAAAGGATTGTTGGCACAGGGTGAGAGCCAAATCAAGAAAAGAAGTTAAAAGCAATAGGATCTTGTGGCACCCTAGGTGGCCCATTCCCATCCCCTCACTGGCTCAGCCCATAGCTGATCATCCTTGCAGTGTGGTCCCTAGTTCCAATTCCAGAGGGAACAGAGTAACTCTTGTACACACACAAGGAGCATGTATGTCTGTCCTAATCTATTTGGTGGAGTCCTGAAGGACTAAAGTAGGATACCTATGACAGGCTAATCATCCCAGAACTTGCTATGCATGTACAAGGCAGATGAGAGAGTTCCTATACAGAACACTATGGGAGACTGGCCAGGTTGCAATGCCTGGGGCAAAGGATTGCTGCTGCACAACATATAGTTCAGTGCCCAGGACCATGAGGAAACTGTTTCCTAGGGAAAAAAGGGACACTGGTATCTGTGTAAATGGAGGAATTACTAGGGCCACATGCCCATACCCAAGACAAGACGAATGTACAGAAAAGGATCAGGGAGGCCTCTATGCTTTGGCCTGGAGCTATTCTCTAAACTCATTGTATGAATAAACTCTGAATGAAAGCAGTTATTCAGGTCAATCTGCAAAAACTAGGAAATATGTTTTCTTTATTTATTTATCTTACTTTTGTTAGCTCTTTGCATTCAAGGAAAGCTCTGCCACAATACTAGTTAGATACAACCTTAAGGAATGGACTCTTCAGTGTCTAAATTCCAGTAGTGACACATTAAAATATCAAAATATCTAGGTTTCAACAAAAGATTACAAAGAATACAAGAAAAACAGGAAACAAAGATCTAGGCAAAGAAGACTAAAGCATTAGAAACCATCTACGAAGAAGATCAGAACTGGTATATATACCAGACAATTCTTTTTAAGATGGTCTTAAATATGCTAAAAGAGCTAAAGAAAAAAATGCATGGACACAGAACTAAAGGACATTAGGAAAATAATAGATCAACACAAAGAGAATATCAATAGAGAGGCAAAAACTATGAAGAAGGAACCAAACAGAGCTGAAGACCACAGTAACAGAATTTAAAAATTTCCTGGAAATATTATTCAACAGCAGATTGGTGCTGGCAAAAGAATCTATGAACCTGAAAATAAGACAATTTAAACACTCCTGTTGGTGGGGCAGACAAAAGGAATAAAGAATAAAGAAAGAATGAATAAAACTGAACAGTGCCTGTGGAATCTGTGCAACACCAACATCCCAATGCACACACTGTAGGAATCTCAGGAGAAGAAAGAGAAAAGGACAGAGACAATATTTAGATAAGTAATAGCTGGAAAATTCCCAAATTTAATGAAAGACATGAATATACATATCAAAAATACTCAATGAACTCCAGACATGACAAACTCAAATAGACCCAACCACCTAATGTCATAATACAACTGTGTAATGCCAAAGATAAAGAGAGATTCTGAAAGCTGCAAGAGAGAAGCTTTAATAAGTGTGTCATGTACAAGGGAGCTTTAATAAGACTAAGTGTCAATTTCTCATCAGAACCCACGGAGTCAAGAAGTAGTATTTAATGTGCTGAAAACAAAAATTGCCAACCAAGAATTCTATATCTTGCAAAACTGTCTTTCAAAAGTGAAGGAAGGATTAAGACATTCTCAGATAAACAGATAAAGCTGGGGGAGTTTATCATTACTCAATTTGCGCTCAAGAAATGCTAAAGGTAGTTCTACATGTTGAAAGGAAAAGATACCAGAAAAGTGACTGAAGTCACATGAAGATTGCTGGCAAAGATATTGACGTGGATAAAGATAATACCAGTAGTACTGCATTTTGGGTTTGTAACTCTGCTTTCTACTTCCTACAGGATCTAAAACGTAAATGCACAAAGTGTTAACGATAAACCAATGGTTTAGGACTTGTAATGTATAAACATAATCTATGTTAAGAACACATAAAGATGAGAGGACTGAGATGTATAGGAACATAGTTTGTGCATATGATTGAAGTTAAGTTGGCATCAAAGCAAATGAGATTGTTATAGATTTAGGATGTTTAATGTAAGCACCATGGTAACTACAAAAAAAAAAATCTGAGAATATGGAAGCTCATAGGGACAGAAGGTAGAGTCTAAGCTGCCAGGGGCAGAGGCTAAGGAGGATGGTGAGTTAATGCAAAATAAATTATGGTTTCTGTATGGGGATATGGGGGAAAGTTTTAGTTATGGAGGTGGTAAGGGTACTGCAACATTGTGAAGTGATTAATCCTACTGAGTAGTATGCAGGGGAATGGCTGGAATGGGAAATTTTATGTTGTATATGTATGTCCCCACAATTAAAAACAAAAAGAAAGAGCAATTAAAGAGATAATGACATTTAAATGCAATACATGATCCTGAAAGGGATCTAATAAGAGAGGAAAAAAGCTTCCAAGGTGATTATCTGAACACATGAAAGAATTAGAATATAGACTGTAAGCTTAATATCAATGTTAAATTTCTTGAACTTAATAACTATATAAGGTAGTTATATAAGTAAGTATCCTTGCTTATAAGAAAAGGACATAAGAAATGCACACACGGAGCAAGATGTATACAACTAACATTCAAGTGTTCAGAAATGGACTGAGAAATGGATAGATAGGCAGACAGATAGATAGATGGGTAGACAGAATGAAAACAGCTAATGCGGTAAAATGTTAAAATCGGCAGATTTGGAAATTTGGGGAGATAGGGGTATGTTGGTGCTCTCTGTATGGGGTTTGTATTATTTCTGTAACTGTCCTGCAAGTTTGGAAGTATTTTAAATTTAAAAAGTAAGAAAAAGAAAACAAACAAAGCTGAGAAGCAAAAGAATGCACGAACTCAGTGTGAAGGAAGAATTGAATTTAAGATGTGGATAACGTTTATGAGGGCAGAGAGATGGGCAAGGACCAGAAAATGCTTGCAGTTTTGCATAAGGTCTTGGAGAATTAAGAGTTTATAGTGAAGGCTTCAAGTGATAACCAGAGAGTGACTGGACCCAGCTTTTGTTTTGGAATCATTGTTCTTACTCAGCGTGAAACAGATCATTGCAGAACACAATAGGAGCAAGAGCTGTGGAGAGCCGCCACCCGGGTCAGGCCTAGTGGACGCGCTGCAGCCTGCTCCAGAGTTCCCCCCGCCCATCGAGTGAGCCAAGATGGCGCTCACATCCTGCTTCCGTGTATGACGTACATATCCGCCAACCGTGCCCACCTATCACCACTGTATACGTGGCGTCAGCCCATTGGACCCCGATTATGTATATAAGATGTTACCCGGATGAGGTGGAGGGAATAACCCACAAGGAGCCGTACCTGACGGCCGCATAGAGGTTGTTCCCCCGTGGGGTGTCTTCCCCTGCGTGGAGCCAGTAACAGAGAATGCAAGCTTAACTCCAGTAAAGGTCTGTGCTTACAACTGCTACGTGTCTTGGATCTGTGTTTCTCACCAGCGCGGATTTGTCTGCGTCTCTCTGTCTCTCCTCATTGTCTCACCCGCCGGCCGGGGGCTTGACGCTGAGCGAGAAGTCGCGGACAAGTGGTGGCCCGTACGGGGAACCCTTCTGCTGCCTTTCCCCGAGCTGGTGAGGACGTGCTTCTTGAGTTCGCAGCGGACTTCCCGCGCCTGATCACCGCGAGAAGGTGAGTACTTCTTATTACGTGAGAGTTAAGGCCCGCGGGCTTTCAGGTAGCCCCGGGGACTCGGAAGAGCTCTCCGAGTGATTAAAGTACAGTGCCGACTGCAAACATGGGGCAGTCCGGAAGTTTACCTTTGTTAGCTCCCTTAAAGACCCTTTTAGCGGACGGCTCCTGTGAAAGTGAGCCGCCCACTTGTAAGCCGCCAGAGTCTGGCGCTAGTTCAGACACCTCTGACTCAGAGTCAGATGGTGATGAGACCGAGGGTGCAGACGCGCCTCCGCTGATCGATTGGGGGAGGCCCCCTGTCTCACCCACGCAGCCTTCCGCCCCGCCAGCGCCTGCTGCAGGGGCGCGGCGGCTTCCGGTGAATGGTTTTGGTGATCTCGCCAAAAACCCTCACCACGGGCTCCCTCTGGTGGCCGAATCAGGTAATTATAGTGGCCCTCCTTTGCGAGACCCGGAACCCCTTACAGGCTGGTCGGGGGAGGGGCAGTTACTGCCGTGCCCCCCGCCCGAGTACACAGGCCTTCAGAACTCTTCGTCATCAGGTAACAGAGGGAGACATTTCTGGAAGTGGACCCCTTTCTCAACATTTAGACCTTTTGGCATGCTGGGTGGTTACCAACCACTTGAGCCACAGCCAGCCTCAGAAATGTACCCAGTTATTATCAATCCCCAAGGTAACAATCAGCATGAGCCATATGATTACAAAATTTTAAAGGAGTTGAGGCAGGCCGTCCATCAGTATGGCCCCAATGCCCCTTTTACCCTGAATATGGTTGAAAACCTTTCCGCCCTGAATCATACACCCGCAGATATTTTTCAGCTGGCCCGTGCTTGTTTACCACAGGGCCGATATATAGATTGGAAAGCATGGTTTGAGGAGCTAGCTGAGGAACAAGCCGCAAAAAACGCAGCGGGGAGACGTGGCGGGTGGAATGCAGATATGCTATTGGGGAAAGGTGCCCACTCCCAGAATCAAACAGGGTTCCCTCAAGAAGTCTACGCCCAGATTTTCCGTTGTTTCGTAGGAGCCTGGAAAAAGCTGACAGGTGAGGGAGAGGCTCAAGCCTCACTCAGCAACATACATCAGGGCCCCACAGAACCCTTCGTGGATTTTGTAGCCAAAAGGCAAACTGCGGCTGAGAGAATTTTCTCAGATCCAGGAGTGGCAGAGACTGTAGTTAAACAAATGATATTTGAGCAGTGCAACAAGGAATGTAAAGTTATCCTAGCACAAAACAGAGGAAAAAACCTGACGGAATGGGTTCGGCTCTGCAGAGATGCTGGTAGCCCGTTAACTAATGCAGGTCTAGCTGCCATGCTAGCCAGCTCCTTACAAGTAGCTGCAAAGAAATCCAAAGACCTAGGAACAAAGCCAAGAGGATGTTATCATTGTGGCCAGTTGGGACACATTAAGAGAAACTGTCCCAATAAAGGCCAACCACCTGCCACTCAACAGTTTGGTAGACCATATGCGGCAACCAGGCTATGTGGCCGTTGCCACAAGGGACCCCATCGCGCAGAAGACTGTAGGTCAGCCTTCAATGCGCAGGGTGTGCGCCTTTCTGGCCGTCCTGAACAGGACCCAAAAAACGGGCAGAGGGGGTCCGCCCTTTCGGTGGACCCCCCTGCATGCCATCCGGCGACACAACACCCGTCCAAATTCGCGCATCCCCTGGATCAGCAGGACTGGACCTCTGTGCCACCTCCAGGCTTGTACTGACCCCCTCCATGGGAGTCCAATTGGTGGGGACCTCCTTTAAAGGGCCCTTACCAACGAAGACTGTTGGGCTCATATTAGGGAGAGCATCTACAGCCCTGAAGGGACTAACAGTGATACCAGGTATTGTGGACCCAGAGTCCACAGATGACACCCGGATTATGATACAATCTCAGCAAGGCACCTTAGTTATTGAAGAGGGTGATAGGATAGCACAGCTTCTACTCCTACCCAGCTTGCATGCACTCCTTCCAAGCAGAAACAAGCAGAGAAAAGATAAGGGAGTTAGGTTTACTGAAGGAGTTTTTGAGGGCCTTCATATGTCCTTAGAGAATCGACCCATGTTGACTCTTAAAGTGCAAGGCCGACCCTTCCTGGGCCTGCTAGATACCGGGGCCGATCGGTCGATTATAAGACAACAAGAATGGCCCTCCGCCTGGCCGACGTGCAAGGCGGAGGACACCATTAGAGGAATAGGCCAGGTCTCAGCACCCATGCTGAGTGCAACTGCCCTTCATTGGGCAGATGAAGAAGGACATCAAGGTAGCTTTCAGCCTTATGTGTTAGCCCTGCCCGTGTCCTTATGGGGAAGAGACATTCTAGCCCAGATGGACGTTACTTTGACCAGTAACTGTTCTCCAACTTCTAAGCATCTGTTAAAAGGAATGGGATATGTCCCTGGCAAAGGCTTAGGAGCCTCATTGCAGGGGCGCACAACACCTATACAGGCTGTCTCCAATTCTGATAAACGAGGCCTGGGTTTTTCCTAGGGGCCACTGAGGGGAGATTCCCATCCACACCTATAAGACTAAGGTGGAAAACCGAAACCCCGGTTTGGGTGCCTCAGTGGCCCTTACCAAAGGAAAAACTCTCAGCGTTACACACTCTTGTGTCAGCACAACTAAAAAAGGGCCACATCATTCCTTCCACATCACCTTGGAACACCCCCGTATTTGTCATAAAAAAGAAATCAGGTAAATGGAGACTGTTACATGACTTAAGGGCTATTAATAACTGCATGGAGCCCTTAGGACCTGTTCAGATTGGGCTGCCCCTCCTCTCAGCTCTACCAAAACATTGGCCTATTGTCATCTTGGATCTCAAGGACTGCTTCTTTTCCATTCCACTTCACCCTGAAGATACCCCAAAATTTGCTTTTACTGTGCCCTCTCTTAACCAAGAGAAGCCCTGTCACCGCTTCGAGTGGACAGTCCTGCCCCAGGGCATGACTAACAGCCCTACCATGTGCCAGTTGTATGTTGCTGCAAAACTGGCCGATACCCGGCAACAGTTCCCCCAAGTAAAAATCATTCACTATATGGATGACATTCTGCTTACCCATAAAAACACTGACATTCTCAAGACAGCTCTATCACATTTAGTCCTCACACTTAGAAAAGTCAACCTAGAAGTAGCCCCTGAGAAAATTCAGATGGCAGAAGTTTCCACCTTCCTAGGAGCAAAAATCACGCCTACTCATCTCTCCCCTCAGAAAGTGTCTCTCAGGCTAGATACCATACATACCCTTAACGATCTGCAAAAACTTTTAGGAGATATCAATTGGGTCCGCCCGTACCTAAAGCTGCCCAATGCCAGACTAGCGCCCCTATTTAACTTGCTGAAAGGAGATTCGAACATAACCTCGCCCCGGTGCCTCACTCTAGAGGCGAGACAAGCGCTTAGCCAGGTAGAACAGGCACTCAGTAGCGCTGCTTTAACAAGAATAGACCCCCAAAAGCCCTTTGAAGCCTGCTTGTTGCCGACAGAATTCCAGCCCATGGCAGTGCTATGGCAACAGGGGCCTTTACTCTGGATCCACCCTGGAATTTCACCTAAAAGGAGTTTAGAGCACTATCCTACAGCGATTGCAGGGCTGGCATTAGAGACCGTCAAAAAAGCCGTGCAGCATTTTGGCCAACAACCAAAAAACCTCAGAGTACCTTACTCCACCCAACAACTTGAAATACTTACTGGAGCTATAGATCAATGGGCCATCCTCCGATGTACCTTTTTGGGAGAAATTGATAACCAATACCCAAAAGATCCCCTCTTACAATTCGTCACCTGTCACCCAGTAATCTTTCCTAAGGTAACTTCATCTAAGCCACTAGCGAACGCTCTCACCGTGTACACAGACGGTTCCAGCTCCGGTTCAGGAGCATATTGCGTAGAAGGAGGTTCTCCTAAAACTGTGTTCTTCCAACCACAGAGACCTCAATGGGTAGAGCTGCAAGTTGTTATCACAGTCCTGAAAGAACTTACCGACCCCCTAAACATTGTATCCGATTCCCTTTATGTAGTGAATTCTGTAACAATTTTAGAAACGGTGGGAATTATAAACCACTCCTCCTCAGTCAGACCATTCTTTCTCAAACTTCAAGAGACAATATATGCCAGACGATGTCCTTTCTTCATAACCCATATTAGAGCCCACACAGGCCTGCCAGGCCCCATGGCACAGGGAAATCACGTAGTGGATGTGGCCACTCGACAGCCACATATCTTCCCTGCGCTGACACCGTATCAACAGGCCCAAGAGTTTCATACTAAATTTCATGTCAATGCAAGCACCTTAGCCAGACGGTTTCACATACCGCGTGCAGCTGCCAGAGATATAGTCAGAGCCTGCAATAATTGTGCAGAACAGAGGGTAGTCCCTTCAGTTGGAGTTAACCCCAAGGGCCTCATCCCGGGGGACATTTGGCAGATGGATGTCACTCATCATCCAGAGTATGGCAAAGCCAAATATCTACATGTGTCAATAGACACATGTTCTCAAATTATATTCGCATCTGCTGAAACAGGAGAGAAAGTCCACCAGGTTATTGCTCATTGCCTCGCCGCTTGGGCGGCTTGGGGCAAGCCAAAAATATTAAAGACAGATAACGGACCTGCTTACACCAGCAAAGCCTTCCAAAGATTTTGTGCAAATATGGAAGTGCAATTAAAACATGGTATCCCCTACAACCCTCAAGGGCAAGGAATCATTGAAAAAGCACACAGGTCTCTTAAAGACTTGCTCAAAAAACAGAAAGGGGGAATAGGCCACGGCCTGTCCCCGAAGGCTCAACTGTCTGTAGCCTTATTTACATATAATTTTCTAAATGAAAACTCACAAGGAATGACACCTGCTCTTCAGCACACTACTCCGAGTCCTCCACATAGAGGTCTAGTCCGTTGGAAGGATGTCCTGTCAGGACAATGGCAAGGCCCTGACCCAGTGCTCAGCTGGGCCAGAGGCTCTGTTTGTGTTTTTCCCCAGGAACCAGGACGTCAACCTGTGTGGGTTCCGGAAAGACTGGTGAGAACCGTGACGTCGCCCGAGGACGCCAAGGAACTGTTGCCCAGAAAATTGATAAGCCTCCAACCAGAGCCACCAGATCCGGTCTCCAACTCTGCTGATGATGGCGACGACCGAAAAGATGACAACAACAGTGCAAGTGACCCTCCGACCGAGTAGAAGAGAGACTAACTTTAACCCCACTTTTCCCACTACGAGCTACTGTGGGACCAAGTCACCTCATGGTTCTCTTGGCCCAGGTTGACCACTTGGATTCTTTTAGCAGTGGAACTCTTAGTAACTCTGCTCATTGTTAAATGTTTGTTAGAACGCTTGTTCCAGACGCAACAACAGCTACGCGTCACCACTATGTTGGCTATGTCACTTGCCCCTGATGCCCCTGGCGACACCCGCACCGTAGCCCTGTCCTCCCCCCCACTGCGTGGCCCGTCACGGCCACTCAAGGCGGGACGCTCGAAAGTAAGGTCTGCCGCAAAGCCCATGGCTGTATCCCAGGTATAAGTGGCGGCACCAGAAGTCATAATTTTGGTCGAAACAGGGTCTCTAGGCAAAGTCGCGGTCCTGGCCAGACTAGACTTAAGCCATTGCACAGAGACACCTACGACACTCTCGACTCTGGTTGCCGCTCTCCTGCCCCCCTCATAACCCGGTTGCGAGGCGAAGCACTGCAGGGAGGGTCACGTGGTTTCCGGTTCACGGGCCCTCCGGTCTCTATATGAGGAGGCATTCTGGTTGGTGCCTAGCAAGCCTAGTCCAGACTCCCCAAAGCACCAAAACATGTAGTGGGCCGTTCCGGCCCACGGGAGCTCACTCATCAATGGAGACACCGGGTCAAAATAAGTAAAAAAGGGGGAGATGTGGAGAGCCGCCACCCGGGTCAGGCCTAGTGGACGCGCTGCAGCCTGCTCCAGAGTTCCCCCCGCCCATCGAGTGAGCCAAGATGGCGCTCACATCCTGCTTCCGTGTATGACGTACATATCCGCCAACCGTGCCCACCTATCACCACTGTATACGTGGCGTCAGCCCATTGGACCCCGATTATGTATATAAGATGTTACCCGGATGAGGTGGAGGGAATAACCCACAAGGAGCCGTACCTGACGGCCGCATAGAGGTTGTTCCCCCGTGGGGTGTCTTCCCCCGCGTGGAGCCAGTAACAGAGAATGCAAGCTTAACTCCAGTAAAGGTCTGTGCTTACAACTGCTACGTGTCTTGGATCTGTGTTTCTCACCAGCGCGGATTTGTCTGCGTCTCTCTGTCTCTCCTCATTGTCTCACCCGCCGGCCGGGGGCTTGACGCTGAGCGAGAAGTCGCGGACAAAGAGCAAAATAGGAGCAAGAAGATACTATTACAGTCATCTAGGTTAGAGAAGTTGGTGGTCCTAAACTAGGGTAGTAGAAGTGGGCTAGAAACTGAAGATACTAATTGGAAAAATTCTATCCTTGTACCTCTCTCCTACAATATTTCACATCAAAATAAGTATCTGCTCAAATGCATTTAATCATAAGCAAATCAGATAAGTTCTTCACAAAATTAAAATTTAAGCCTTGACACAACAATGGGTCTTAAAAGTAGAGACTAGTCTTTTAGAAAACAAGGGGGAAAGAAAAATTCCCACTGAGATTGGTATTCTCAGCTCAGCAACGTGGAGAGCCAGGGCTGCAGAGCTGTTACTGCAGTGTTCACCTGGTCACTTCCTGTGCTGCCTGAGATTCACGGCAGACATCACCCACTATGAGGACTGACCAGGTTCCGTACAGTTTCCAAACTCTCAGGTCAATTTCTCAATACCTTTCCGACAGTCGAGTTCTTGTTGATGCCCAAATATATGTTGCGGCTATGTCAAATTTTAGTTTTCACTTATAACAAAGTGTTTTAGTCTTTTGGCTAGTGGTTGTTGTTCATGAATAAACTGTAGAAAACTCAGGGGAAATTACCTTGTCTGTGTAAATAACTGTTAAATGAGGGATTTTACAGTTATAGAGATACAGCTAAAAGTGGCAAGTGACACTGAGAAAATGATGGTCCATGAATTCCTACAAATTATGCCACTAAATGACATTACCTGGAACCATGGTCTTCCAGCCTTATTCACCGAAATATCTAAGTGAAATAGATACTCATTACTCCTTAGCTTTCCCTGTAGGTCAGGCAATGGCAAAAAAAACTACCTGACAAACATATCTAGCCCACGATCTGTTACTATAATAAAGTTTTATTGGAACACAGCAATGTCAATATATTTACATACCATCTATGGTTGCTTTTGCATTATGGAAGAGCCGAGTAGTTGACACAGAGATTTTATGGCCCATAAAGCTGAAAATATTTACTATCTGACATTTACAGAAAATGTTTGTGGACCCCTGCTCTAAGTGAAGTTGAAAAAAATAACAGCTAAATTATCCTGTTTTCTAAAATTACTGAAATCATAATAAGATTATCAGATGTCAAAATCATAAGAGAAGAAAGGTTAAAAAAATATATATGTCCGAAGCTACCCTCTCAGAGCTCCTGTTTTCTCACAAGTAGGAAACTCATGAGCTGCTTGAGAAAGTAGAGTACATTGAAAACCACCAGCATGTGACATGGACAGATGGGAAAGGCTGTCACATTTCTGAAAGAGATTCTAAGTAGGCTAATTAACCTGTTAGAAAACCATTAAAGGGAAATCTGCCAGTCCCCACTGACAGACTAAGATTTAACAGGATAGAGATATCAGAGAAATGTTTCCTGACATATTTAAAAGAAAACCTTCAAATTCTTAATGCTCTAAGGATACAAGGCTGAGCCCCCACCCCCTCGACTTTCAACAGAGCCACTGGCAAAGTTAACGACCACCCCCAACCCACCCACCCATGGCATGAGTGCATAGATGTATCAATTTTTACCTGAGAACTTCACAGCATCTTTGGTAGCTTCAGCACTGGAAACAGAATAACCTTTTCTCTTTTAGTGCTAACACTTTGTGTCACTCCTTGTACATTGAGAATGTTTGTTTTAATGAATTCAGGAATGAAATAGTAAACCTATCTTCATTTCCAGCTCAAAAAGTACCATGGGATAGTTTCACATGCACCCCAGGGCCAATCCACTGGCATATTCTCTGAGGCCCTTTTGGTAACCCTACTTGGTTCCACAGTGATCCAGAGCAAACGCCTTGCTTTCCCCAGAGTTTCCCCCTCTGTTTGACTCCCACTGCCAGGCCAGCATGAAGTGCCCAGAATACCGATCGGAAAAACACTATAGACCCTTTGGAGAGTCAGTCAGATTATCACAGACCAAGGACTCCTCTCTTATATAACAATACACATGATTGATTTGTCGAGCTCAGTTCTGGCAATTAATGAAATAAAATCTTTTCTGTGTATGTTTTATACCCATCCTCAACCACCACCCACAAAGTCTCTGATGCATTAGCTGCTGAGTGACAGACAAATAATGGCCTTTCTCCCACAGGCCCTACCTCTTTCTCCTTTTCTATTTTACTTGGACTCTGCCTTCATTTTCGGCTCTGACAGTAAAAACCCCAGGACAAGATTGTCACAAAAAGGATTATCTTTCAGATCAATGGTGAAATTGATTCCAAGCCCCACTATTTATCAGCCTACAGCAAAAGTGCACCTGGTTAGGAAATATGTCCTCTTTTTTTGATTTTTGTTCAAGTCTCCTAGGCAATAGTTCCTTTTATTCTCCATTAATACAATATCCTGGCTGTCTATTCACATTCAAGTTATGTTTTCTAGGAATACGAAAAATTGAGATTTACATTACAAAATTAATTGTATATATTGGTAATCATAAAGTATATATCAGATCCTTTTTATTATTGATTCTGAGTCCTTCACTTTCAGCTTAAATTTTTTATAGTAAATCAGGCACAGATTATTATTTTCATTTAAATATTCTAACCTTAAACATAAAGGGTAAAACATAGAATAAATGGTAAATGGGTTCAACAGGAATAGACAGTATTGGATAACCTTCTTCATCCTACTTTTTGATGTATTTTTGGTTACCCACATTTCTCCCCACTAAGTGTTTACCCTCAAACCTAAAGGAGAATTTACTAAGAATATTGACCTAACTTTTATTTTTAACCATGTACTCCAATGGCAATGGAATTTTATCACCACCAACAATGTATAGATATTATATATAAGTTGGCCCAAGAATATCAATCCTTTGGTATAGGTTTTTTTTTGTTTTTGTTTTTTGTTTTTTTGTTTTGGGCATGGGCAGGCATCGGGAATTGAACCCAGGTCTCCAGCATGGCAGGCAAGAACTCTACCTGCTGAGCCACCATGGCCCACCTGGTATAGTTTTTATAAGTTATTTTAAAACTCTTGCTCACAGTATCAATAGTTCAAAATATTCTATTTAAAGCTCAAAATATTGAAGTAAGCTGTATAATTGATTTATTACAGGTTGATGCAATTTATTAAAAATTGAATTACCTTAGGCAGAAGTTACCTTAAAGAAATAGTGAAAGAAATGGGACTCTCTTGGGCAAGAAATATTTATCTATATATTTGTATACACATATATGTGAAGTACTAGAATAATAATTTATTATACTTAGGCAGGAAATAAACAGTTAGAAAGAAAATAGATATATCAAAATGATATATTCATATTACACTGCCTTGTACAAACATCTTCTAATGTAGTCATTTTAAGTTTCCTAAACCAGAAATAAAGGATGGTTTATTAAAACCATGGTTTTAATAAAACCATGGTTTATTAAACCATCTTTTAATGGTTTCATTAAAAGATGAAAACTTGGAAATGGCTTATATTTTAAACATTCACATTTAAGCCAATTATATACCCCAACATATATATTCTCATAAAATATGATTATTGGCAGAGACAAAAATTTTATGTATTAATAATGCCACCTAATTCAAATGTATAGAATCAAAGTTTGCTTTGAATTTTAAGAATCCATGGTCATCCAGCAAAACCTTTTATCCAAGCTCAGATTTGGAGTCAGAAAAGATCAGTTAGGATACAATAAAAAGCTCCTTTTGGAAAAGAATTTGAAAGTTTGTGGCTAAACGAGTTTGCCAACTATCACCTCTCACTGAAGCAGTTAAGGCAAGGAAAGATGGTTGATTACACTAGAGATGGCAATAGGTATGATGGAGACTCTAGACAGAAAGTAAAATCTACAAGAGTTGGTGATGGACTTGATACAGAGATGGGTAAGCTGCAAGGTAGAGTCCCAGATAAACAGTTGAGCATTATAGCCATTTATTGAAACAGAAAACACTGGAAGAAGACCAGACTTGGAAGTGGGTGGGTAGGAGGGGGAGATCCTGAGTTTAGTTTTAGTCACGTGTAGGCTAAGGTGCCTGTGAGACATCTAACTATAGGTGTTACAAAGTGAATATATGCATTCTACAGCATAGAAATTAATTTGTGAGCCACATGAATATAGCTAGTTATTGATGCCAGGGGTATGGATGAGGTCAATGGAGAAAGATCTGCAAAGAAAAGCAAAAAGGCGGCAGCCTCATCTCAAAAGTAGGAGAACTTGTTCACAGAAGGATGAGGAAAAGGATGATGTTGAATGTTGCCAAAGGGACATTGGTAATCATAGCAGGAGTGAATTGTGGGATGATGTGATTAGAAAACATAATTAGTCATGGAAAGTGACGGGGTTAGCTAAAGAATATTGTAAAGTGAAAAGCTTGGTATTGGTGGACATAGTGCAAGAGAGATCAAAAGTATAACAACATACCTCATTGCAGAAGTGTTTTCTGTCAAAGACAGGATAGTTTCCAGAGAAGAACATTAATTAAACCAGGCTTATTTTTCAAATGGGAGAAACCTGTGACTATGTAAAAGCAAACGGAAAACATCAAGCTGACAGGGAGAGGTTGACTATAAAAGACAAAGAAAGATAATCTATAATGTTAGGTTTGTTAATAAACAGAGAATGGTGTGATCAAAAGCACCAGTGGGAGATCAGCCTTTGGAAACGAGAGAGTTTATATGTGGGCTAGGTCAGTTGATTTGCTTGGTCTGAGGAAGATGAGGGAATTGCCAGCTAATGATTTTCATTTTCTATGCAAAGTCAAAGATGAGGTTATCTGCCAAGCCTGAGCAAGAGATATTTTAGAAGAATGAATGGGAAAAGTGAAATAGTTGTTGTGAAGACAGTGAGAATACCTTGCCCAGAGAACAATTTGATTGTGATAGAAGTCTTGTTTATCTTTGCGTAGCCTATTCCACTAAGTTAGTACCAGCCATTTCTGTACCATATCCTATGGCAGAGAAGAAATGGTAGATGGCCATAATATATCAAAGCTAAAGCATTTTTAAGTGCACAATACATAGTGATGAGCTAAAACCAACACTAAGTTTATCACAAATTATTATATAAATTAATGCTAGAGTCAAAAAGAATTGAAATTGCATTTTCCATAGTAGTACTTTGAACACTCTTAGCATGTCACTTATTTTCTGAGGGGTAAGTTATGGAGCTCACAAAATGACAACCATGACCACAGAGCCCATACTAAAGCAGCTCGCTCCTGTGCCAGGCACTGTGCTCAATGCTTTGAAAACCTTAACTCATCTGTTCCTCACAACAGCCCTGCAATTCAGGCACTGTTGTTATCCCTATTTAATAATGACAAAACTGAGGCACAGCAAGGTGACACAAATTGGTCAAGGTCGCACAGCTGCTCAGTAGCAGAGGGAGGATCTGAAGGCCTGGAGTCTGTCTGCAGGGTCCCAGCTCTTAGCATGATGCTGTGGCTTTTCTGCTGCAGGACTTTATTTGTAAGAACATCCCTGGAAACATGACTCACTAATAACTTTATCATGCCTACATTACTGTGCTACTTAGATAAGATATGCCACTGCTGGCTGCTATTTCACACATGGAAGCAATCATGCCCTACTCTAATTCCTCAGCAGGTTCACAGATTTTAGAATATTAACAAGTAACATTAAGCTATAAAACAGTTTGTATATAAATGAAGGATTTCTTGTGGCACAATAGTAACCATAGAAACATAGTAAGATAGGTTTGCCAAGTGAAAAATATCCTAAGGTATTTGATGTCCTTGCAAAAAGCTTGCTGTTGATTTACAATAAGGATATAAGCAGTAGCAGGAAAATAATAGTAAATTTTCATAATGGATTATGTTGCTATCCAGTTTAAAAATATTTCATTTTAGCATTTTTATTTTCAAATTTACATCTTGAAAACAAATGCTTAATTCTAGGGTAAAATCTCAAATAAGGTAACTTTTTAAAGAAATCATGATACGTAGATGAGTTTTATGAGAAAAAACATGCAATTAGAATAAAGTTTTAAAGATACCGTATGCTTTTAACATAAGTACAAAGGGTAGATGTATACTTACTATAGACTATAGTTATTATTAATTTCAGATGCATTTTTTAAGAATTAGATTGTTTGGTAAATCAACACCAATTGTAAAGAGTAGGCCTTATGGAAGAAACAATGTGGTAAATATTTTTATATTATTTATTGATAAAGAAACTATAAAAATATTTAAATAAATAAATATTATTTAGAGAAAGACTGCCAGTAACATATATAGGATTAAAAAAGAAAAAAACATATTGAGCAATGTAGCTTTTGCTACAGGGGTTTGTCTAACCCTGTTTTCTTTGATAGGTAGGAATGACATGGATAAATTAAAGCAGCTTAATGAATTTCAAATATTTGGGTGACAGAATAAGAATAAAAAGTTCATAGAGTTTGGGACATTGTGTTGATCTTTTCAAGCTGAAATGTAATAGAAATAATTGTGCTTAAATTTCAAAACAATAACTTTACAAGAACAAGAACTAAGGAGATTTGGTATTAACTGACAATAGCTTTCCGTTAAATCAACAGTGCATAATCATTAAAAGAATAAATACTATTCTAGGTATTGAACGGCTGTATAATACTCAGAATAAATGAGCTGATAACCTTTCCCTTGCTATCATGTCACATCAAACAGAGTCATGGTTTCTGGACACTCACGAGGGAGGCAAGGGAAACTCAGTTGAGATGTGCTACATCTGCTATTGCCCTCGGAGGGCCACCTTCGTGCTTATCTAATCTTATAGTATTGGCTAATTAGATTGTGGGGTGCAAAGTCTATTCCCACCAATATATAACTCCCAGAAAGTGAAATGTCTCAGGCTCCTTCTAAACTTGAAATCCTGTCATTATCAGAACTGATAAACATACAAAATGAAAAGTCTGAGATGAAAACTAATAGCAGCTATGTTCACTCCTCCAATTTAGCCTCTGAGGGATACATTATTATTTCTACTTTACAGATTAAGAAAATAGGGTTTAGAGATAGGAAATAATTTGCCTAAAGTGTCATAGCTTTGGGGTTAGTACTAAGGCCCAAGAATACTTGACTCCAAAGAGAAAGTGCAAGCATAATGATCAAACATTCCTTCCACTTAAAAAAGCTAGCATTAAATGAGAGAGGCAGAGAGAGAGAGAGAGAGAGAAGATATAACTATAGATAAAGCCAACCAAATAAAGTAAACCAGTCACATTCCCTAAAGGGAATAAGGGTCAATGATTACTTCAAAGGTAATGCTTAAATCCTGCATTACATTCAGTTTGATTCATTTTCTCTTGTTGCCAAACTGTAGTTATTTGTAATAATTCTCGGAAAATGCCTTCGTTATGTTTCAAGCTCAGTACATCTCAATACAGGCAGATACTTACTTATGCAGCGGTTTAACAGAGTGACATGGCCTGCAGCGTATACATAAGACAGCCAAATGCTCATACCAGTTTAATCTTATCTTGAAGATCATACCTAATTTTGCACCAAATGCCACCATCTCTTCAACAACAACTGCAATCATTTAGTTTTAAAATACAAAGGAAGCTCCTCTAAGAAAAAATGCAAAAATTATAAACCAATCATAAAAACCATGCTTCCTAAAAAGACATACAAGGATGACTGATGAAAATGCCTTCATGATCAAGGATTCAAGGATCTAAGTATAAAGATTTGATTAGAGAACTGCTTGCTATATGTGACAGAAATAAAAACATCATGTAACTATTACGGTCATTATCTAAAAATAAATAATGTGTATTACTTAGTATGTTTTATTGAAGAGTCATTATCAAAAAGGTCAAGATCACAAAGTAATAGTAATCAGGAAAGATGAATAAAAAATAAAGGAAAGATGAAAAGACGAAGAAAATGGTGCCCACAGGTTCTAGCTTAGCAGGACTGGTGAAACAAATATGAAGTATTGAAGAATTCTGATGCATATTCTATAAAGAGAGTAGCTGCAATTGTCCAAAGCTCCTGGCAATATTTACTCCGTCATTTCCCACAATGATGTGTTGATCATAGAATAACTCCCCTAAACACGAAAGGTAGGTCTGATGTATGTACGGTGATTCAGTAAGTGGTTCACTTACAGAGATTATAGAGAAAGGCCAGTGGCCCAAGCCACTAAGCTTCAGGGAACTGAAATGGCAGGTGGAGGCAAAAGCAGCAAGAAGAGTGGTGACTAATGGAAATGTTTCAGCCAAACAGGAGGAAAGCAGATAAACTCGGATTGGCATCAGATGGACCTTGCCTTCATTTCCAAGTGTGCAGCATATACACAAGACAGTCAAATACTCATACCAGGAATCCTTTAGCTAGTGATGAGGAAAATGGAAAAGTGACTGCTGTACCTGCTGAGGAACTGACATGCCATTAAGTGACTAAGTGCAAAATCAGACACAGGTCTACATTTTCTGCTTTACAAACCATTTTAGTGTCTCCTTTAAAAATATTCTAAAGGCTCTTGTAAACCAGTTTCTATCATATATGCTAATCCATATGTGCACGTTATATGTTCACATAAGCTTTTAAAATTTCTATAGTCCCGACTATATTTAAAGTATACGTTTAAATTTGTATCTATATCTCAAAGACATAGATGTCAAGCATATACCTAAATTTTGAGAATGTAAAAATATCTTTTAAAGGTGACAGAGCAAAAAAGGGAAGTCTTTTTAAATCCAATGAATGTTTATGAAGAAAAGGTTAGGCACTAACATTTATTGGGAGAGGACATGTGTTTGAGCTTCAAATAGCAAGTTTTGAATCTACAAAACGAATTACATATTTTTCAGCTTTGTAAACTGTGATTGATGAAATCTCAAGCTTATAGTATAAAAAATTGAAAGATAACTTGCATTAAAAGAGATAGATGTTTCAGATGGTTTTGCTATTGTTTGCATGAAAAGAAGAAGAAACGAGCTCTGCAAAGACTATAGACAATGATCTACAAATGTAATTAACAATTACTCTGTGTCTACACCATTTCTATGCAATGAGAATATAGTCAAGGTGTGTCCATGGTGGCTTTTTGTTTTACTCTCCCCAATTAACAGACTATTGGATATGACAGTAATTAGATACCTCAGCTGGAAAAAGATCATTATGTCTTAATGAGATGATTAAAAACAACAAAAAGTGTGCTTCTTGCAAAATATTAGCATGTACTTCAAGTAACAATTGTAAAATTTATTTATCTCTAAGTTTATTGTGCTTTGTCAGCCGGTATAAAAAATTCTCTAACCAAAACTGTCTTAGAAAATCATACACCTAAGTGAAAAGTAACAAGTTTTAATAAACCAACGATAAACTTTGGCTATATTTATTTTGAGAATGTTTACTACAAGAACTTCTATGACATGACAAGTGACAGTTGCCACAAAATGTTGTAGAGCTTACACTGGTTCCTTTACCATTCAGCAAGAATTTAAGCTTCTCTAATGTCCTAATGCCATGTAGTTCAGGCCAATCCCCCAATCCAACTCTAATTTATTTGATTTCCATTTGATGGACTTACTTTAAGGCCCAAATATAGATATAAATATAAACATCCCTGGCAGGCACAGAAAAATGCAGAGTGACTGGATGGGACATTGGAGGTCTCAATGCAATACACTCCACAACTGCAGACAAAGTCAAATGTCTTCTAGCAATAGTCCTTTTTGAGTTAGAGCTTTGCTTCCCTAAAGCCTATATTTCATTACATATGCCATTTGTAAAGGATAGTAAATGACACCTTCCTGCATGCCACGATGAATGAGTTTATCAAATATGTTAGCATAAAGTCAGGTTTAGAGAAACTGGAAAATACAACATAAAATCAGGATGGAAAAGAAGAGGGAGACAAAGAATGAGATATAAAACCCTGCTAGGCAGTAGGAGTCTGGGTTAAAATGTTTGTTCATGTATCCACATACTCTTTCACTCCTTCATTCATTCATTCAGAAAACTCTTACTGAGCACCTAATATGAATCACCCCAGTCTAGAATGAATTATCACGAGTTCCAAATAACCAGAGTAGAGAGTATAAAGTATAGATTAATAGTTTTTAATCAAGGTAATCATCCATCAGCCTCTAAAACAAGAGGCACCTCTCTTATCTAAACATCACTGTTATTACTAGGATGAAGGCAAAAATTTGCTCAGAAGCCATCACATAGGAACACCACTACCTACTGATGTCAAACCTAAAAATATTATTGCACATAAACTTGTCCTTCTTTCCTTTCTTCCTGCTACAGTAGAAGAGGCTTTCCTTTTTTTCCCTAAGGCCATCTACCTACAGACTCTGGATGCCTCTCCCTCCTGTTTCAATTCAAAGGAATAGCAATTTTGTGCCATACAAATAAACCGATTGCTAGAAGATGGCACAAAAAAGCTACATCATTGCTCAGATAGGTCAGCTGTATCCCTTTTCACCTTTAGTGCACAAGAAAGGTACAGTTATAGTTTAAGAACTCTGCAGTGTACATTAAGCCTTCTGAAGCCCTTGCCCAGTGGATTACCCTAGGGCAGAGTTATTTCTGACACTAAGCCCCCTGAATACAAGGAGACTTACTTATTTTATCATTTATATCTCCAGCACCTACTACAGCTGGCTTTTAATATTCAGTCAATCAGTAACTGCTGAATAAATGGACTTGGTAATGTTTGCAACTTCTGCCCCACCCCTATTGTTGCTGTCGTGTCTATTACCTCATCAAATACTATATATATTATTTATAAAGGGAAAAATAAAACTTACATTGCATTCCAATAAAGGGCATAAAATTGTTTCAGGACTCGCTATGCATTATACTTTAGCCCCTTCTGTAATATACTCACTACATTACATAGTTTTTAAAATGTAACTGTACCCTTCTTATATTATAAAGGTGTAAAGGTATATAGCCACGCATACCTGAGCAACAGTAAGGCTTTTTCTTGCTATCTTCTATCAATCAATTTATTTGTATAGCTCAAATTGCTACTCCTCCAAATTGAAGCAGGAGAAAGCCTTCCATAATGTAGCACAATTTTTATATACCTTGACATGTACATTTCGTAACAGCATTATCTTTTGCTGTATTTCACAATGTAATAGAAGAATGTTTACTTTTTAAAGTCAGCAACATCAGCAGGAATAAGACTTTTAAATGAAGCTCCTAGGAAGATAGTAAGTAGCATATAGAAGGAACCTACCTAGAACATTGGAACAATTTTTTAAAGTTATTTTTTAAAGAAATGCAGTGGTGTTATAGGTTGTTTCCTCTTATAAATGGAACATTATTCCTATGGTCCTATGATGAAATCCAAAACACTAATAAACGCAATGCTATAGGGGTAAGGAAGAGAGTGTCTATATTTTAGAACCACACATATTCTATCAGACCAACGAAAGAAAAGTTTATTTGATCTGGAACTGAAATTTTCTGTAGTGCATAATCTAAGTCAACCTATCTGTGTAGCTCATTTGAACAACTGAAACATAGGAAGTACAGAATAAGAAAGAGGTCATTTAATCCTGTATAGATTATTATAATGCCTGGAAACATCCTAGGGTATATTAAGCAATATAATCAAAAAGTATTGGCAAAGTTCCCTGAGGGAGGAGAGAAAGGCTATGGAACTATTAAATCTTACCATCAGGGAATCAGTCTACTGTGTCAAACCTTAGGGACACCCAAATCAATAGGCCATGCCCTCAACCATGAGGCTTACTCTTGTGAAGCTTATGTAGGTAGCAAAGACGCTTACACTACGGATAGACATGCCTAAAAGTTACTTCTGGAGGACCTCTATTGTTGCTCAGATGTGGTCCCGGTCTCTCTAAGCCCAACTCTGCAAGTGAAATCATTGTCCTCATCACTACATGGGACATGACATCCAGGGTTGTGAAAGTCTCCCTGGCGAGGGTTGTGAGCCCTCCCTGGAGAGGACTCCCAGGGATGAATCCAGATGTGGCACCGTGCAATCAACAATTCCGTCCTGAACAAAGTGGGAAAATAAGTGTGATTAATAAAGTATCAGTGGAAGAGAGAGTTCAAATAGAGTGGAGAGGCTACTCTGGAGGTGGCTCTTATGCAAGCTTCAGGTAGACCTTCCTACCTATCATAACCTGCCAACCCCCAAACAGGATCATTCCAGGCAATCCTAAAGAATACCTAGGGCAATATATAAGATTCCACAAGGTTTCCAGGCACTAGAGTAACTTTCCAGAAATCTAAAACCTCCAGATGGGTCCCTAGTCCAGGTAAGTCCTGAAACGTAGCCCAGCCTCTCCAGAACTTCAGATAGTTCCATCTCCCCACCTCATATTAGTGACAGACCCTTCCAATAGCAAAAATTTAGAATTGCCATAGCCCACACAACCCCAAAGAGAGGTATGGGAAGATCAAAGGTGATGGTGGAATTATACTTTGAAGACAGGACTTAACAAATGACTATGAATGCTGAATCATTAAATTGATATCTCTTTTAGTCTCCAGTATTTTAGAGCAGCGAGAAATAAAAACCTAAAATTGTGAACTTGTAACCCATGTCAAAGTCTGAATTATGTTCTGCAACTAACTGTGGTGCTGTGTTTTGAAATTTATAGCTTTTTTGTATATATGTTATTGTTCAAAGAAAAAGAAGAAAAAAAGTCGATTGTGATGATAAAAAATTATTTAAGCCCTTTAGCCTCCTATATTCTGGAGCAGCTAGAAGGAAAAATCTGAGATCATATGCCTATGACAAAATCTGGGATCTATCCTGTAACCACATTTTGAAGAGTGCTTTGAAAACTATTGCTTTTTTATTTCTTTGCTTTGTATATATGTTATACAATACAATAAAAAAATTAAAAAACAAAACCAAACTAAACTAAAGATAGTACTACCAGGAGTAATACTACCTAAAACTCTTGAATGTTTGCTCTGTCCAGGTACAGTTCTAAAGGCTTGACAAGGATTAGTGTGTTTAAACATCAGAACAGTCCAAGGACACAGGCACAATTATGATCCATATTCATTCTACATGAGGAATCTGAGGCACAGAGAGCTTAAGGATTTTTCCCCAGGACACCCAGCTGATAAGTGGTAGCCCCAGGATTCAACCCCATGCTCTCAATGTTAAAACACTAGTCCTTCTTTAGTGTCTCCATGTTTTAATGTGAATAAAAATAAAATACTGTTCTATCCTACTTATTCTCTAAAACTGGAATCATTTAAAATGTTTGGAACACATTTGGGGAGAGGGAGGATAGAAAATCATCAGCCACTCAAAGTTCATTATCTTAAGAAGTGGTTCTTAAGATGCACATATTCAATCTTACAAACTCAGATAATGTAACTTATCTGCAATGGCCAGAAGACTATGTATGACTTAGAAATAAACAACTATTTTAAGCACTACTCAGTAACTAAGCTGTCAAATCTATTTCTATGTTGCCTTTATAATAAATAACATACTTCATTGAGTCAGGGAGTCAGTTTATAATAAACAAAATATTTTAAACATTTATATAATTATATGGGAAGCCTAAATATATTTCTCCTTTAAAGAGTCAAACAAAAAACAATTCTACTCTCCTGTGCTCAGGAAAGCAAAGGATCTTTGTGATTTAGCTCTGAATCTAAATAAGCCTCTGTCCAAAAAGAGTTTTATTGCAGACTGATAATCCCCTCAGTCTATAATAAAAATGCTGACACAGCTTTAGCCATAGCATAACAAATGCAAGCTATAATGTTTGCCTGTCAGAAATTCCTATTTATTTCCACGTCCTAACAGATGTGCTTTACTCCCTTAAATTCCCCCTAAAAGGTAATTGCTTGTCTATCAAAAAGATAAACATCTTGTTTTAGACTTTGGGGATATTACTTGTGGGGAAAAAAGCCAATACTCTGCGAACACACGGTGTCCAAAATCCACGTGAAGTAAGACCAGTTGTACTTTTCTCATAGCATCAGAAAGCACTAGAAAAAGAAGTAGATAGATTACCCAAAGAGCCAAGTATAGTTCCACAGGGGAAAAGAAAAAATCTACAAGAGTTCAAAATGTATAGGCTCCTCCATATAATAATATGGAAACATACCACACATTTCTATTTTACTATACCAGTAAGTCTTGATTTACTGCAACATAATTGACTATAATTTTCTTACAGACTGAACTTCAAAATGACGGTGACAGTCTTTTAGACTTTGGAACCAAATGGTGCTTTAGGCAAAATGGACCTTCAACATGTCTAGTTCACTTCAAACTATGGAGCTTGACCTGTCAGTGGGTTATGGACATTTCCAAACAAAATAAGTTAAAATAAAACAGCAAATATCAAAATCGATTACATGTAGTAAGTGTAGCTATCATTTCAAGAGGCTCCTCTACCAAGTAAATGTACACATTAAGTGTATCGGATTGTAATGTGAAATGAGTTTCTTACTGTGAAGTGCTAAGAAAATAGTTTGAAAACACTGATCCAAGGCAGTCCTACCATTTTCCAGATGAGAAAACAGACTCAAAGGGATGGTCCCAGGGTCACAGGATCCATGGAGGACTCAGCCTGAGTGGATTCCACCCACTGCCCTGTGTTGTTAATGACTGTAAGCCTCCACACTCTTCTTTTAGGGGTAAATTTGCTCTACCTCAATTCTATGCCTTAATTCTACCCTTGCACCTACATTGCTCTACTGCATTCTCACTACAGGGATGAATCAAATATTTACTGTGAAGGAACAGAAGGACAGCCAGTTCTTTGCTGAACCATCATATCCCTCTTTCAATATCTCCTTTCCTGACATTGTACATAACAAGTTTGAGGACAAGTATGAGGTCAGCATGAGTAAAAGGGTGGAAGCAATAAAGGCATGCTGGGGCTATCAGCAGCTGGGTGAGAGTAGAGCATCCTCTTAGAACAGAGACAAGATACATTTAGGAGAAATGATTATACTACTTTACATAATGTGCAGAAATATGAGACCTCTCCCTCCAAAGAGCTGGTTTCAACTGAAAATGTGTAAATAGCTTCAGAGATGGAAATTTTTGGAATTAATCATTAAGGGGAATTAAGATGTGTGAAAATAAATCCCCAAACTAATGACTGACATTAAAAGGAAAAATTATGATGTTAGCATGTGTCTTGATGCCACTGTCAAAGTCAGAATGGATGGCTGATAGGTATGACCCAATGTGAACATTTGTATATACTTAAGTTCTTTTATTTATAAAAACAATAGATGTATGAAAAGTAACAGAACATCTATCTATCCTTCCCTGACTTTTTCCATCCCCATAAAGACACACACACACACATACTACAGATAGACAGCCAGCCAGCCAGGCACACTAACTCATGTTTAAAAAGGTGGAATCTCCAGCCTTATTCTGCAGTTCCTTTTTTCACTAAGCAATATATTCTGGGCACTGTTTCCTATACTTCTCATTCTTTCTGATATTATACGTGCATTAGACACTATTAACATTTGATGTTTTAAATATCACCCTGTTTGTTGATCCATCTACCTCCCCCTGTACATTTTGCATGTCTGCTGAGGAAGATGAAGAATTGAAGGCAGTTCTGTGCATTCCCTCCTTCTTTCCCACTCCGCCTCCTGACTCCATATTTATTTTTAGCTCTTCCAGTGGTTACCATTTATAAATTCCATTAATGTCTCTTCAACTCTTTTCTGGATTTATCAACCCATCTTCATGAAAGAAGAGAAATTACTGCACATAACATTTCTTTCCACTTCCCTGAGTTCTACTGCCTTCTGATTATTGCTAGTTATATCATTACTTTTTATAACATCAAGACAGTAATTTAGTCTCTAATGCTTTGTACGCATTTTTTTTTTTGTATGCTGTATGGCAGGAGTCACATTTCATTCTTTTTACCATGTGAGAATCCCGTTAGTGCAGCACCATTTGTTGAATTTGTGTCTGTCTCTCTGTCCATTTGTTGCTTGTTTGTTTTGGGAAGTGTATGGACTGGAAATTAAACCTGGGACTCCTGCATGGCAGGCAACAATTCTACCATTCTACCACTGAACTACCCTTGCACCCCCTTTGTATGTGATTTGTTTCTAAATATTAAAACCCAATCTTAAGCAACATTTTGAGCACACAGCTGGTTAAATATTATTCATGGCATAATGAAATAATGGGATTAGACCCTTAAGGAAGAAATTTTCATCCTATGGCATAAAACTTGTACTGCATGAAGGAGATTTTTCTAAATTTCAGATTATCTTTTACTTCCTTTTAGTTTTCCAAGTTTCTTCCAGGTTATATTCATCTACCACTTTTCTTACATTATCCCTTTACTCATATCATTTGTTACATTTTGGAGTATTACACATAGTAAATTTTCATATAGACATCGTAAGGTAGTAAACTATTAGTCTTTATCAATCTTTGCATTTCTGTTAGACATGACTGAAAGTTGGGTATAAAATTACAGATCTACTTTAATTTTTTTTAGGTCTTTCAAGTTATTGCTGTGATGTCCTCTAAGATCCAGTGTGGCTGATGAAAAATCCGATGTTAGCCAATTCTCATTCCTTTGAAGATAATCTGTTGTATTCTCAATGGAATATTGTGGCATTTTTCTCTTTATTCTGGGAATTTTGAAATTTCACCAAGATACATCTAAATATAGTTCTGTGTCATCCGTCCTGTTTGTCAGGCTTCTAAATCTGAAGATGGATGCCATGGTAGACTGAGTGCAGTCACGGCCCAATGTGTTCCTATCGGGCCCTTCCATGGAGTCCTTCCACAGTTCTCTGGTCTCGGCCATGGAATTTGCTTTGGCGCATGGGATGGTAGCAAAGAGAAGCAGGCTTGAAAAATCTTCTTTCTTTGCACTGGAGATTGGGAATCCTGCCGGCCAAAAGAACAAGCCCAGCTTAACTGCACGAGGGGAACACATGGTCCAGTCATTCCTGTCATCACAGACAATAGCCAGGCCAGCGAGTGACGCCCTTTTAGATCAGCTGATCCCCAGACACTTTTCAGCTGTCCTGAGCTAACCAAGCCTTGTCCAGCCAGAAGAACCACCCAGCCAAATCACAGACTCCAGAGCTAATAAATGGTCACTGCCTCAAATCACTGTTGTGGGGTGTGTTACAGGACAAAGACTAATTGACATGAGCATTTCTTCAGCTTTTAAAAATATTCTTCCATTAAATACTCTCTCACTTTCATTCTTTTGTTCTTTTGTATTAGTCAGATGTTGAATCTGGTGAACCTAACCCCCTTAACTTCTATTTACTTATATATTTCATCAGTTTCACATATTTTAACTTTATACCATGCTTAGACTTGGGTTACATTAGACATAACTAGACTTTGTGTTCTTTTTAAAAACAGCTTTATTCACACACCATACAATTCATCCAAAGTGTAAAATCAGTGGCTCTCAGTATAATCACAGAACCCTTAACTTTTTTTTATTTTCAATTTCCTTTTCTTTCTGTTTTAAGTGTTGGGAATTAAACTTCCATATAATTGGAAGCTAAAAACTAGATGAGGCTTCAACAACACCCTTTCTATTAGTTGGTCTAATAAATTGTTACTTTGATATTATTTTTAATTTCCTGGAAATTTCTTGTTCTCTGATTGCTCTTTTTTTTCATAACAATCTGTTACAGCAAAAATATCTTCTCAGATTCTGGTAAGGGTACTAATTAGAGTTCTTTTTAAAGTCTTTTGTGTTCTATGAATTATACCTGAGTGTCCTGGTATCAGTTATAGTTTTTGTTTGTTAGTTTTTAAATATCTGATGACCCTTGATTATCAGTTTATTTTTCCAAATGAAAAGTGATATCTCTTCATTCCACAAAGAGAGCTGTTGGCTCAAATGTGTCATCAACACTGTGTAATACATTATCCCAAAAGGGCTGTTTTAGTTTCCTAGATTGTTCAAGTAAATTCAAAGCAATGATTTAGCTTAAACATTGGGAATTTATTACTCATGGTTTTGAGGCTAAAACATAGTCCAAATTAATGTGTGATCAAGACAACGCTTTCTTCCCAATTTTGGATCTCGTTGCCAGTGATCCTTGGTCCTAGGCTTCTCTGCCACATGGCAATGCACTTGGCAGCCTCTCTTGGCCTCTCCTTTCTCTTCTGGGTTCCACTGATGTTCAGCTTGTAGCTATTCCCACTGTGGCTTTCTCTCTCTCTGTCTGAATTTTATCCTGCTTATAAAAGACTTCAGTAGTAGGATTGAGACCCATCCTGATGGAGATGGGTCACATCTTAATTGAAGTAACCTCATCAACAGGACCTACTTAAAACAGGTTCATAGCCACAGGAATGGACTTAGTTTTATGACATGTTTTTCTGGGGTACATAAAGCTCCCCACAAGTCCTTTCCCTAGAATTAAAGGGATGTCAACAGGCAGAATGTACAGTTTTGTGACCAGAAAAGTAGGCATACAAGCTAGAGACTCCCATGATTGCCAAATATGGAGTTTTATTATATATGTGAAATGCTTTAGTGAACTTCATTCCTAAATGTTCTTTCTTTTTTAATTTTCTTAATGTAGTATTTCATTATGAAAAAAACACATATTTTCCATTATTATAAAGCTGCCTTCGGAGGAAAGGAAGTTGGGCAACTGTGTTAATTCTATTGTTTTATATTGGGAGCAGAGTAATTAGTTTCACCCATGACATCTTTTTAAGGTCTTGTTGGCGTCTTCATTCCTACTTGATGCAGAGAATTAAAAGAATTTTATTCTGAGAGAATATATTCTGAAAATGATTTATGTAGGGCACAATTTCCATGTAAAGAATAATTAAGTTTTCTAATACAGAGATTTCATAAGTAAAACTTGGCTTATTCTTTCAAATATTTATATATATTTCATGTATGTATATATAAAGTATATATATGTATACACATACACACACACACTTCTAAAGGATTTCTGAGTCAACAATTGGATTGATGAATATTGCTATTAGCAAACATTGATGCACTAAACACAGTATAATTTAAAGTTCATTTAAGCTTTCTGACACTAAGTGATATTTCTTTTTTATTTTTCAAAACTTATGAAAGCACAAAGGCTCAAACGAAAAGCAGGTCATTAATATAAAAAAAATTTCTTTTCCAATGGCAAAAGAGATAAGTTATTTGCCAGAAAGCATTCAAGACTAAAGACTATCAGTGAAATAGTCACCATAACCTTCAAAGTTAATTTTAAAGCACACCTTATCTCCTGCATAGTTTCATTGTAAATGTGTTAATTTGTCTTAACTCTCAAGGCTGGTTTCCAGTGAATTATAGCAATCAAAAATGTGTACCAAAGTAAATACTAAAAAGTATAAAAAAATGTGTACCCAAGTAAGGCTTCAATTCATTCAGTTCTTTTTATTCTAAAATAGTAATTTAAAACAATTTGGCTACAAAATCTATATTTCAAACAAAATCTTATAGGAACTGACAAATACACCCAGGATACAAATAAAGGTGGAGTTCTTTTGGTTAAGGAGGTTGTGGAGGTACAGAAAAGCCTCAGTCTTAGCTCTATGTCCCTGAGACACACTAAAGATCCCTTTCACTCTAGAAACTGAACTCCACTCTTCTATTACATGAAGTGGAGAAATAATCTGTGATTTCACATCTGAAAAATATTAGTATATATGTTTTCCATAAATATGTATTGAAAATGATTAAATAAAATATTACATGTTGAATATCTCTATGTAACCAAAAATGGATGAGACACTTTGAAAGCTGCATGGGAAGTATAAAGCACCCTTTGGAGGAGTTTAAATCTAAATCACATAAGAAAGACGCCACACTGTGTGGTACTTAATTTTGTAGAACCAATATAGGTTAGAGTGCTTAAGCAGATTGTGGTGGGAAAAGAGTAGATGTTAATTAAACTGCTCCTTAAAAGATTATTATGATTCAAACAAATCAGAGGAGGAAGACAAGCTACACAAGTGGTAGGGAAAATATGGACAAATTTTAGAGAAAAGAATAAAGAGTTAACATGTTAACAAGAGAGAGCATCGGTATAACTGACGTAGATATCCACATATATTGGGGTCCGAAGTAAAATAAAATTAAACAGGTTAAGTGTGGAATATATAGTTAGTGTTTAAACCGTTTGCTACCACTTACTGCTGTGCCCTTCCCTGTTGGAGGTT
Organism: Tamandua tetradactyla; assembly: GCF_023851605.1. Classification (NCBI taxonomy): domain Eukaryota; kingdom Metazoa; phylum Chordata; class Mammalia; order Pilosa; family Myrmecophagidae; genus Tamandua; species Tamandua tetradactyla. The sequence goes on from NC_135337.1 coordinate 66,326,589, forward strand.
TATACTTCCCTACTTCACTCAGGTCAGGCTTGGACAAACAATTTGTTTTAGTTTCCTAGTCTGCTTAATCAGATACTATGAAATGGACTGGCTTAAACAATGCAAGTTTATTAGCTTGTGGTTTTGGCAGGAAAATGTCCATATCAAGGCATTACCAAGGTGACGCTTTTTACTCAAGACTAGCATTCTGGAACTGGCTATTGGCAACGCTTGGTCCTTAGCTTGTCACATGGCAAGGTATATGGTGGCGTCTCCTGATCTGTTCCTTCTTTTCTGAGTTCTTTTTCAGCTTCTTGCTTCCTGTGGCTTTTTTCCTTTCCCTGAAATTCATTCTCTTATAAAGGGCTCTAGTAATAGGCTTAAGACCCATCCTGATTGAGATATGGTCACACCTTAATGCAAGTAGCCTCATCAAAAGGTCCTACCTACAATGGGTCCACACCAACGGAAACAGATTAGCTTTAAAAACATGTTTTCCTGGGGTGCATACAGTTCTAAACCATCACACTTGCTTTGGCAAAAAAAAAAAAAAAAAAAAAGGAAACAGAGGAGTCTGTCCCTGCCATAATGCTGGTCATGTCCCAGGCAAAGAGTTCTATCAGCTTCTGTCCCAGAGTGAAGGCAATGTGAGCTGTGCCACTGCCAACCCACAATGAACATATAACTGAGCAAGGGAAAAATTGATATTGTTGATATTGTTGAAACCATTGGACCTTTTATTACTGCAGATTGATACAACAGGTTAGAACCAGATTAAGGATGTTTCAAGTAAGGACGTGATGTCAGGAAAAATAAGTAGTTAGTATAGGTTCATAAACAGTTTTCATTTCCAACATGTCTCTCATTCAGTGATTTTTTGATATGGATATGGGTGATACTGAACTTGATTTTAGCTAACCTTAATTTGAGATGACAGCATGGCAGCCAATATCATATCCATCCCTTCAGAAATCTAATATGAGAAGAAAGATGTCTTCTTTTCCGTCTTTGCTTAAATGTCACTTTCTCAGAAAGGCATGACCACCTCATTTAAAATTGTAAACCAGCCCCTCCCCATCTTTTGTACTTAGTAGCTCCCTCTCTTGTTATTTTTCTCCACAGCTCTTTACCACATTTTGAGCGTGTGTGTGTGTGTGTGTGTGTGTGTACTTTTTTACTTATCTACTTATTGTCTGATCCTCTTCCTAGAAAGTAAACTCCATGAGAGTCTAAGGTAAGTAAGAAATGGAGGCTGCCAAAGTGATTCCATTTCTACTTTTATTACTCCATACCCAATTTCAACATGATCAATTTCTTACCATTTATTAAATACCTTTCGTAGTCAACATGCCATAAATGATCCAGAGAGCTAAAATATATAAGAACATCAAGGAGCTTAAATGTAGTATATCACAATATATTTAAATAATAGTAGGAGATATCATATTTGCAGTACATAAAATAAGACACATGTAAGAATGAAACAGATAGCAAAGGCTTTTAGAGCTAAAGAAGGCTACTTTGGGCTGGGATATTCAAGGAAAGATTTAAGAAAGAGTTCACTGGGTGTTGGTGGAATACATTTTGAATAGGCAGAGAGGAAAAGGAAGACACAAACATGAAATGGAAGGAAGAGGAAAATAAAAAGGCAAAACAAAATAGACTTACCTAACTGCAAATGTGCATACCTGCCACCTACACTAACCCACCAAATTCTTCAGATCCATCACTGGACTGCTCCACCACCATAATGCCTAGAACATTCCTGATACCAAACTTCTAGATCCTAGGTATTTAATTCTAACCTGAAGTATAGTTTTTTCTTTCAAAAGTCTTAGCTTATTAACCTACCAAATTGGTACAGAAGTTGCAGCAACTTGAAAATTACTATATATCCACAGTACCTTCCAGAAAAAATGTGATCTGCATATCCCCATTCCCTATAAGAAATAGGAGGAAGGGCCAAGGACTAGGAAATTTATTTCAGTAACTTCATTAGTTTTCTCAAAAAGATAAAGTGGATCATGGTTCAAGCAGATCTTGACCTGTCTTGACATCTTTATTAATGAATAACTCATTTACAACTGGGTAGGTTTTATGAAAATCCCCATTCATGCTGTTGCACCCCCCCCAAATTTCTTAAAGTATTACTTGTGTCCAAAGTTAGAATGCTAAACCTGTTTTTCTCACAAAACAGTAATTACATGTAGTGAAATCCTACTGATGAGTGAGATATTTCTGTTACATTTTGAGTTAACCTAGTTTGTTAATGCTGGCTAGGGAAATTACCATTTCTATGTTTGTTTGTTTAATGGCAAAATAATTTGAAATTATAAACAATGAAAAATCAATGTACATTTGCAATGCTACCATTGGAAAGTTGGAGAATGACTATACTACATCTGCAAAATACAAAGTCTCTCACAGATAGCGTAATTGTTATTTCTTCCAAAAAGTTTTTCACCTTGATGCAAGCTACCCTGCTTTTAAAAACAGTTCTAGGGCGGGCCACGGTGGCTCAGCAGGCAAGAATACTTGCCTGCCATGCCAGAGGACCCGCGTTCGATTCCCGGTGCCTGCCCATGTAAAAAAAAAAAAAAAAAAGTTCTAAAACTAAACACAGAAAAAGAACTTTTACTTATATATTTCTATTTTTGTTATTTCACAGAAAAAAGAAATCCAAATTAGAACACCATTAAAAGTTCTAAAAAATTAATTGAGCATGGGATAATTTAAAAATAATTCCTTCACATATCATTAACTGCATCGTATTTTATAAAACATGCATTTTTTAAATGAGAGATTGTAAGTAACTAACTATTCCAACTTTGAAAAAGTTGAAAAGCCTTCAAGGTCTCTGATAATTACCAGAGGTTTTAATGTCCTATGCCCTAGATAGAATTTAAAATCAGAATAAGGCAAAGCCTCTGCTCTAGGATCAGCTCACAATGCAATGTGAAAAAAAAATGATACACAGACATGTAATTATATCATCCCAACCTGACTTAGGAGTAGTTTATAATAAGTGTTATGAAAAAACAATGAGGGTCTAACTCATTCTGTCTTGAAGATGCAGAAAGATTTGTAGGAAGAGTTGATATTTAAGCTGGGTCTTGAATGATGCATAGAAGTTTGTCAGATGAAGAAGGCCATTTCTCATAGTGAGCCTAGCATGCCCAACAGCACAAAGGTGAAAAAGCAAAGCATATTCAGGAAATACCTTGCAACTGTTGCATCTAGAATGTAGGATAGTCAATAAACTGAAAGGAGTTTACTAGTATTTATTCAACAAATATTTACTATCAACAGAATGTTAACAACTAATAGAATCTAAGACTATGGAATTGCTTGGGGCATTTAACTTACAGATGATTGAGGAGCAAATAGGGATGATCAGTGGGCAGGTGCAAACAGTGGAATGGGGCTAGGAGGGACACCAGAGTCTTCATTGGACAAATGGCAACTGAAGCCAGAGTCAAATACACCACCCTGTGACTGCCACACAAAGAGAGGATGGACGAAAACAAGGAGCCTGAGATTCAGAGGTAAAAGACAACTCAGTAGAGATTGATACTTTAAAAAACGAGGGGCTAGAGCTTCAGGAAGTAGGACAAAATGTCATAAGCTCAACACAATCAAGTATATGAGGACTACAAGAATGTTATTAGATGTAGCAATAAGGAAATCATTAATGACAATCTGAAATCAGTTACAGGAGCAGAAGTCAGAGTTGCAGGAAATCAGTAAAGAGTAAGAAATGAGGCAGAAACAAAGATCCTTCTTTCTGTGAGTTTTGGTGATGTGGAGGCAAAGTAAATAAGAGCAGTCACTTGTGGGCAAAGTCAAGCTGAGAATTGAGATAGCAAGAACAGCAATATAATCATACAGAATAAATTGAAAGAGAGACTGGAAATGGACATATCTAAGACATCAGGAAAGAAACTATAATTGTGAAGCATAATAAGATACAAATAACTTTAGAGATAAAGGAAGGAAACCTTTATTTATTTATTTATTTTGTGAATTCTCTATGTGCAGATGCTTTACTGAGCATTCTCACTTCATTTCCTCACTTAAGCAAACACTACTTATAGGTCATTATTATCCCTAACTTACAGTCAAGAAATGAAGGAATAATGAGGTTTATTAAAATTGAAATATTTCAGAAGTGACACCCTCTCTCTGTGAAATAGGAGGCAAAGTCATTTGCTCCAACAGGATTAGAAATAGTTGTGGAAATGGTAGAATTTCTGTGCTGAATGAGAAACTGACACCAGGCAAAAGAGACAAGAAATAAACATACAGAGTACACTGTAATTATTGTTTAAGAACAAAATGTTAACCTGGAAAGATAGTATTTTCTCAGGCATGAAATCAATAATAAGCAAATCTTCATATATAAGATCTAATGGATGGTTTAAAGAATAATGGCTTTTATTTTACAAAAGAGACAGAAAAATAGTTCAAACTGATGTTACTTACATCAGTCCTTCAAAATGCTTAATATTAACTCAGTGAAGTTATTTCTATATGGCACTTATACTAAAATAATGTCTCATATACTATTTCATCAATATTTTACTATGTAGAAAGCTCCATGCTGGGAATCAGTAACAAATGACTAATTTAAAACTAGTTATTTCGGAATGAATCTATATAATGATCCATAATCAATGGAAAAAGAAAAATGAAATTTCAGGGGTTTCTTACTGCCATATCAGATACAAGACAACACTTCTGCTAAGTCTGTCATTTATAGATTTACAATTTATAGACATATTTATACTAATTTACAAATTAAATTTTAGTTAAGCATAGAGTAAAAGGCATAAATCAAAGTTCTAATAGTGAATTATTTAAGGAAAGACCAATTTTAAAATATATTTTTGCATGAAAAAATAACTAAAATACAAAACGCCAGGCCATATGGTCTCTTAGTCTTTTGCTAATTACCTACAAATCACTGCACAGGTTTTACAGCTGCTACTTATTATTAACTGAATTCACTGTAGCATGTTTTCTCCAGAGATTTATTTCTCTTTTCATAAATTTTTATTGTAACTTTTGACAAAAAAACATTCATATTTTAATTGAGTCTATTGCAAAGGATCCAATATACAACACATACGTATTTAAAGGAATGATGCCTTACATTTAAATTAATGTTCATATCTTAATAAAAGTTTCAGAAGACCAAAATAGTGCAATAGCTTTATTTTAAATATCTTAAAATTCTTCATTAAAATTGGGCAGCCTGGAGCACAAAATGTGGAACACAGGCATTAAAATGGTATAGTAACAATTTCTGATAGAGAAAGCAATTTGCTCTTTTTAAAAAATGACCTATTTTGTATAAGCCATATATAATTTGGGACATCTGTTTTAAACAATATTAGAAATGAAATCTGAATTTTGTAATATAGGAACCCTAGAATAATAATTATTATTTTTTAATTACAAGTAGTTGGATAGTAAGGCAGAGAAAATGAGGTGAAATTAAGATTAAAACTGAAGCATTGAAATCCTAATAAAATCCTTGCGTTATACCCCCCCCCATTTTGTTAAGTTCTGTCTTTCATCCAACAGAATATATCACAAAGCCCCTACAGGGCCAGGATTCTTATGAATTCACCACATGCATCAACTCTGCACAAGGAGGCACTAAAACTATTTGCTGAGATGAAAGATCCAACTTTTCAAATCAAATAAGCGTCTTGCTTTTGTGATACACACATTGATTAGTCATCACTTTAGTTGTATAACAATAGTGTATACAAATAGTTAAAACAAATACTGAATATATCAAATAATCAAATAGATCATCGGTGTCCTAAAGGCCCTTTTAACTACCAATTGTGAATTCTTTCCTAAGATTTACGTTATCTTGCCAGGTTACCAGTGCAGGCACTAATAATGCACAGATCTTCAGAAAAGCTAACATCAATTACTTTGGTTTCCCAGGCTGCTTAAATTGCTAACAGAATGGGATAATTAAAGTTCTTTTAAAACAATCCCAAATCTGAGCATCTCCCTATTCAGCCAGGTTATGAGCTGCCATCAATACTGACATCAATTGCTGACAATGTAATATACATTTGCTGTGGCAGAGATTATCATTATCTAAAATCCTTTTCCTAAAATGTGGTTTCTATCTAGGGAAGAATGTGTATTGGGAAATTAAGATTCTTCTAATTCCAACAATTGACTCTAATCATGAATCTTGTATAAAGCATCCACATGCACAGGAAAAGATCTCCTCACTTGTCATATTCCCAGTATCTATAACAGTGGATGGCCTTGAATTCTGCTGGCATTTTAAAAGGCCACTTCGCCCATTTCAAACTTTCACCAAAAATGCAATAAGATATCAATACATTATACACATGATACTGCCTTATATTTATATTTGGAAGGATGTCCCCAAGTTGATGATCAGCATCCCGAATAATACACTTTCCAAGTAGAATTGCTAACTCGTAAAGCAAAAAATCAATAGGAAGCAAAATGAGTCTGAAAAGGAAATAAAAAGTAAATAATTTTAAAGAACCACTTGGCCACAATCGAAAGAGACTTTGGTCAAATCGACCAGCATAACTCAAGAAATTATAGCTATTAGTCCTTAAGCCCTTCTGGTAGACTCCCCATCTTCTCCTAAACTTCACTCAAATAAAACAGGCCATAAGACCTCCCAGCCACCAAGTGATAGCCTAATGAACCCGTTATGATATTTGGAAGGGCACAGTTATCTACTCTTTACAATATTTCTAAAGGAAAATAAACCTTGAGAGCAACAGCATCTGTTTTAGACTTCTATGAGATGTCAGGCCACCTGAGATATGACTGTTTCATTACAGTCCGCACAAAGTTGTAAGGCAAATAGCCCATAAAGTTAAAACCGGAATTAAATTGTAGCTGATACAAGAACTATTGCTTTTTTCTTTTACTTCTTTTCCAGTAAGAAACTGCAAAACCAATAATGTGAACTGCCTGGTAGTTCCTTAAAAGAAGGTTTCTTTAAGAAGTGATTTTATACAATTATAACAATAAAGATAAATAAAAGACAAAAATATAAATTGAAGTGATAAGCAAAAATATGTCCAAGAAAAAATCCAGTTTGTCAAAATAATATACAGTAAGTGATCCTGGATACAAATCCAATTTTTAATTCTAATATAATAGAACTAATTAGACTAATTTTTCCACAATAAAATATCTTTACAATCTTCTTCTTGCTGGCAAACTTGCAAAACTGAAATTGAAAAGGTTTGATAGGCATAATACTGTAAGAAAAAAGATTTTTCGTTTGAAATATTAAATAGTGCTAACTTTCAATACTTATGTTTAATTTATATTTTCATTTTTGTGCACATGAATTTTGAATGTGTTTTTAATATCTATCTTTTAGTATTCCCTACTATTCGTTATGGCACCTATACAATCTAGGTGAGCACTATTATTTCATGACATAAAATCATCTGGCTAAAGCCTTAAATAAACTTACCCATCAGTCTTTGGGAAAGGAGCAACCTCCAAGATGCCAATTTGAGAAAAGTTCAGCTGTGTATAGAGACAGATTTATGGAACTTGTATGGATGCATCGATACAATCACACAAAGCTGGAGTGTGTGGTTACCTGGGCTTTGAACTCACTTACTGAGCCTAGGTGTCCAGTGCATGGCTCTGCACCCATTCACTGACCGCAGGGCACCCCATTACAGCTGTCTCTCTCCCACTTGGACCCTGAATACTATCCCTGGGATAGGAGAATGACATCACAGAGTAAGAAATCAGTAGGGCTGGTACCAAGATGAATTAAACAAGATAATAAAGACCAGAAAACTTATTTTGGTCACTGCCCCAAATATTCTAGATATGAGTGGTATGTGAACAAAATTCAACTGGATATCAATAACTATAAAAAATTAGTAGTAGAAAATGTGAACTAGGAAACTAGGCAATCACAGAGAACATTAAGCCCATGAAAAAACCATTACATGCCACAGCAGAAAGAGAACTAACAAGCAGCCAGCATTTACAACATAGCTCCAATGGTGGTCCCACTTCTCCAGACACATGATTTCCCTAAACTAAGAAAGTCATCATCCTTGAACAGTCTGCACGTGTTCACCTCTCAATATCTTTGCTTTTGTTATTTTCTAAGTTTGTAATCCAAAAGACCCCTGGGCCCTCAAACACACCTTCTCTCAGAAGTCTTCCCTTATGCTATTTTTTCATTTCTCCCTCTGATGCAAGCCAGTCCTGAGTGTTCAGGGGCCCAAATTTCACACACAGTAAGAGTTAACAAGAAGGTCATTACATAAATTTTCTATGGGAAATGGACATCAACATGCATTTGGAGAAGCACTGTCAATTACAATCAGGCTATGTATTCAATTTCCAAAAAAAGAATTTTCCTATATCTTTAGCCTCTATTTCTCTTTCATTTGCTCCTTCTCTCTCCTTTGCTCTCTCCTTCTCCCTACCCACATTGTTTTCTTTTTCTTGGTGTTTGATAAAAAAAAAATAAGAAGTCATGAAAATCAAATCAGTACAAGAAAATGCTGGGCTTTGAGGGTAAAATCATTAATATGATTATAAGTAAAGAGGCCCATATAAGGAAAAGGCTCAAACTTGACCTTGCTTTAAGTTATCTCAGACCATGTCTGGATGCTATATATATATATATATTGCATGCTATATGGTGGGGTCACAATTCTTTACTTTTCCGTATGAGTATCAGGATGCTATTTCAACCTACATTTCAAGAATTCTCTTGAGAAGACTGCTTTCTAACATCATCTCATCGTGCTGTTAAAACTTTCTTATTGTATTTAAATAATACTCTTTATTTTCATTACTCTTCTGAAGAATTGGTTATTTCCTAATTTGGCTGACATTCAGACTTTTCAACTCTCGTTACAATTTAAGAGTTGCTGATTCTCAATGGTAATAAAAAAAAATGGTTCCAAAGAAAACAATTTGGTGATGCTTAATAGTCTCTAATGATTCTACTAACTATTTTACTCAGGCAGATCTGTTACTTCCCACATGTGACTACCTCAAACATGTGGCTAATTTCAGGTTTCAGAGATTAGGAACCTGGACGATTTTGTAACTTAAGCTAGTGGAAATCTAAGAAATATCAGCCACTCTTTCTGACACTAGCATTCTTAAATTTTCTGTTTTCACTCCGCTCAGTGAGCAGCAATACCAGATTTAAAGTGTAACGACACAAGAAATGTTTGGAGAAAAGGCTGACTCCCAAACTACCAACATCCTGGCATAACACACACTGTAAAATTAAAATAGTTCTGTTTTCCTAGGTGCTGTGACTGTACAGTGGTAGAAATTACAATTAAAGTGAAAAACTGAAAATACTTGTTAAAGGCAACATTAGGTAATTTATTAAGTGAACTCCTATGTAAATCCTAATTATTCATGATGCTACTCAATAGCACTATAGGAATTAAATTTCTATTTTCCTGACTCTAACATTACCAATCAAGAGACAATGCTTATGTATGCTTGAAATTTTCCATAAAAAAGAGAGAATGACTTGTCTGAAGTGACAGATAATATATATGTTGTGTAACAGAAATAAAACAAGTACATATAAGGAAGCAAAATAAAACTAGATATACACAGACTGAGATTCCAGAGGAGGGAGGGTAGAATTTGCAAACACATGTGCACACAAATACACATACACACACTCCAAGTAACATGAGGTATAGCCAAACATTACTTGTAATTCTAACATTCTAAATTAGAGATTAAAATGACGTAAGAAACTGCTCGGTGAAGTTGGCAGGAGTGAGAGCTGGACACATGGGGTTAGGAGAAAGGTCCTTGGCCCTATGAATGGATTCCCATCTCTGCCACCTCCACGTCTGCCTGTATATTAAAGGCCTCAAGGGTATGTGAATGGAAGCCCTATTCCACACCCTTCCAAGCTGCTTCCACTCTCCCTCCTCCCTGAACAGCTTACAAGCCTTGGTCAAACTTTGGGGTGTTATTGGAGAAAATACTGGCCTTGAAAGCAAGTTAAGGGATATATGAGTAAGGACTTCCAGGATGCCAGGGACCTGAAACATGTTTGAGAAGACAGGGCATGGGTTCTATCTGGAGACAGCCCACTGCTCCCTCAGCACTGCTCTCCTGTGGGGATCAGGACCAGGGAAGGGCTCTCCAGATCCTGAGACCCAGTCTAAGGGCCTTCAGTATCCCTATTCTCAGATAAACTTATTTGTGGTAGATCTATACATGTTTCATTTCTATATTCCTCTGTTTTGGTTTGATAAAGCTACTGGAATGCAACATACCAGAAATGGATTGGCTTTTATAAAGGGGATTTATCAAGTTACAAGTTACATGTCTAAGGCTGTGAACATCTATAAATTAAAGCATTCAACAAAAGGATACCTTCTCAGAAAAAAGGCTGATTTTGTCTGTTCAGGGTTTCTGTCACATGGGAGGACATATGGCGACATCTGTTATCCTTCTCTCCCAGATTCTGGTTTCAAATGGCTCTCTCAGCTTCTGGCATCTCCTGGAGCTTTTGGCATTTTCTGCATTTCCAAAATCTGTGTCTATGTAGGATCTCCAAGCATCTGAACTCTGCTCTCTGTGCCGAACCTTTTAACTACTCACTAACTAATTAAAACTCACCTCGGATGGGCAGGGCCATGTATCCATCTAATCAAAAAGTGCCACCCACAATTGAGTGGGTCACATCTCCATGGGAACAACTCCATCAAAAGATCCCACCCTGCAAACAGTCTGAACTCACAAGATTGGATTAGGATTAAAAGAACATGGCTTTTCTGGGGTACATACAGTTTCAAACCAGCATATTCTCCTAGACCCTTAGATAAGATTTCTACACGAACTAGGCAGCCACAATATTTGTGAAGTTAATGAGAGCAAATAGGATAGTCAAAGAAAATAACATAGAATAGACTGCAATATTTAAGGGCGTGGGTTCAAAACGTTTGTTTTCTTATCAATTTATTTTCTAAGACCCCAAAACTGAAGCACTGGCTCAAAAACTAATCAGAAATAAAAGCTGATACAGGCATAATTGCCAGGGGTGATAAGAAAGAATAAAAATAATCTTCCACTTAATTTAATTATTTAAAATAAGCTAGGTAAATCAGACCATTTGTGGATACATTTCAGCAGGAAAACAAAACAAAATAAATCATAAACAATTTCATTAATAGGCTCTTTCTGTGAAAGAAGTTGATATGCCCTGAGACATTTAACCAACTTTTCTATATACCTCCAAGTGCTAAACAAAGCTATTTAATCACTGTGTGACATTACAGAAATATGCTGATTTCATTTTTATTTTTAATCTATGGATATAGTGGATTTCATTAATATGCCATGTATTTTTGTGAATATTTCAAAGTTTTTAACCAGTTTTCCTGTAAATTCAGTGTTACATTTATGTCTTCTGAAGTACACTAAATTTTCAATTGAATAATTTAGTGCAATTAATACTTATTTTTCCTCATGTTTAGCCATGAATTATTTAACTTATTAATATGCTCTGGGCTTCTATAATTTTTCAAATTATATCCAGCACAGACCTTCCCTAATAGATTATTAAGAGGCAAAATCATATATATAATATATGCATTTCACCTTTCTTAGATAATGTTTCATATTTTGTTTAATAGTACAGATGATAAGAAAAGGGTGCTGTGTAGGAAAAATGTAGATTTCTAACCTGAAACTAATGGTTAGAATTTATTGAATGATCATTTATTTCCAGTAAGGTTCACATTCATAAAAAGGACCAAAGAAGATAAAACATGTATTTAGTAAATGCTAGAAAATTTTAAACAGGAAACATTAAACTAAAAGATAGCTTTATTTCACTATGGTGAACACTGAAAATAACACTTTAAAGCTGATAAATAAGATTCAACCCAATCATTAAAGAAATAACAATAAAAACTAACACAGGACTAAGATGACAGAGGATTTTAAAATTTAAAGTAGAGTTCTTCTAATCACCCTTAAAATAAATTCATCCTTATATATCCATAATAGACTTAGTCTTTTACTACTTCTGATGCTAAAAATCTGGAAAGAATATAAACATTGCTTCCTTATTACCAGTCTCATGTCCTTACCTTTAATTATATCCATTTGTGGGTTAGGATATGATAACCATACAATGTATTGTCAAAATACCTACATTACTCTTTTATGACAACTAATGAAAATTTACCACATTTTCAAAATGGAAATGTTGACCATCTGATATAATTCAACAATAAGCAGCACTAAGACAATGGGATTGGTATAGGAATATTAAATGCATTATAAAAAGAAACGATAACTGTATAAATGATAATATCAGCAGTGATATAATTTAGAAGTCACTGAGCTACAGGCAGCCTAACTTTGCCTGGCAGCTTCGGGGCCAAGGCCCAGATGGAAATTCTCTCAAACCTGGAGCCACTTGGGCTCTCTGACTCAATTCAGGTTGAATACTTCCATTTTCACTTGCATTCAGGCTTCTGGCAATGCAGACACACTCTAGAGGTAGAAGTTGCTCCAAACCAAAAAAGGTTCACTTGCTTCCCTATGTCTCTGGCTTCTATTTGGTGCCTGTCCTCTTTCCTCCTACAGCCTCCAAGTTAGGACCAGTAAGTCCAGATGCCCGCCTTCCTAGAGTGCTTGACTGCGTCTATGGCCACACCTCTCGTCCCAGCAAAGTACACCCCCACAAAGGGCCCCTCATCACCAGTCCATGCCCACATGTGGAAGGCTTATCAGGGTCTAAGGGTAGCATGCATATGCAGGATGGAAATGGATTGTGTTCATTTCCATGGAGGCAGGACTGACCTCCATCACCAAAACCACAGTCACAGCCAACCTTCATGTACCTAAATCATTTCTTGGAAGCATATGCATCTGAAACCTAAGTCTTTTCCCAAAACCAGACCTTCCTCCACCAAGACAGACCAAGATTTCCAGAACATACATGTGATCCAGCCCCCAGATGACTGCTTGGTTAAACATGTGGCTAAATTCCACTGGTAAACTCCTAATTTATGCCTTTTAAAAAAAATAAATTTCAGATTGACTAAAGACTTAAGCACTGTGCATGTGTGGATAAAAGCCAAACAAAACTTAAAGCAACATGGTACACTAAAATAAGTATGGGTTTTAGAATCTTATAGACCTGGCTGGAGTCCTAGCACTGACATTAAAGAACTGTGTGTACTTAGAAAACTAATGTAAGCTCTCTAAAGCTTAAAAACAACAATCTTGAAAGATGTGATGCAAAGTATGAAAAATATGAAAGAAAATATGATGAAATAAATCTGGCATAATTCCTGGAATATAATAATAGTTATGATTTATTGGGCAATTTCTATTAATATAATTGAACACCTTTTTAGTGTATTCAACTTTTCTTTCCACTGCTAATTTATATAGTGTCCACCTAACTACATATTGAATTCCATGTCTTTATTTTTCAAATTGTAATATACATATTTCCCATCTGGAAATTGTCTTCTTATTTACCATTTTATTGATTACTATTTCACTCAATTTTATGAGAGTTATCCTAATTTTACGAGTCTTGTTGTTCCTTCTATCCTCCTAATTATTATGATCTTACAAAACAAATCACATAAAATATCATAAAGAAGGAAAGAAGAAAGAAGAATATTCATGGTCATTACATCCATGGTGGGTGGGGGGAGATTATCAAAAACCAAAGGAAGGAGTCTTTAATGCAATAACTGATTTTTGTGCATCTACAAGGAACCAGTTTACTCAGATATGCATTTGAGTTACGGCAAAACCCGACCTGTCTCAGGAGGTAGCCGAAAGCTATAATAGAGGTGAACTACTGGAGTTTTTCTCTTTTGAGAGTTTTTTCTCTTATGCCATGAAAAGCACAGACAGGGATTCTTTATTTATTCGATGCCTAGGATGTTTGTAGAGCATTATATTTGTCTAGCTGTATGGGCCACTAAATAGAACATTGGAGAAAAAGTTGGTAGGAAAAAGTGCTCTTTTACACACTCAAATAGGAATTTGTCTTTTGGGAACTAAATTGTACTGGGGAAAAATGTATTCATATAAAAGTAATGAATTAATCAGATATAACTGATGAGATTACTTTACTTCTATATGTATCTTATATCAATCTTACTTCTATATGTGTCTCCTTAAAAGAAGCCCATCAAAAACTGACTCTGTTATATACAAATTGAGAAGAAACCAAATTATGATCTATATCAGTAGTTTACCAACTTTCTAAAGCAGGAGGTCCCAGTTTTCCCGCATAAAATCTTACAAGGAACCCAAATATCTGAAATACTTAATAGGTACATTTAAAAATTTAAAGAGCATTTACTATGTATTTTAAAAAATAAAGTATTATAAAATTTAAAAATGGCTCATAATTCCAAAGTAAAGAATATAAAAAATACACAAGTAAGATAAACTTGTTTAGAAAATTAAATCAGTACAGAATGATACAAAATGAAAAATAAAAGTTTCTTCCTCAACAATCTCTCTGACACTCTTCAAAGATAAATACTGCTAGGAATTTCTTATCATTCTTTCTAGAATACTTTTTATAAATTTATCCAAATACATGTATCTCAAAGGCAGTACTTCCCTAAATAAATTCATAAATTAGATTTTGTAATATTTATTTCCACTAAAGTAAATCAATGAGAATAAAGCATCTGTTTTGATGAGCACATTAAGTCCGACAGTATGAAAGACAACTGCAGTCCTAGCAAATCCTAATTCCACTTGCAATCAGATGTTTTACTTTGGTTAGTTATTACCACATGGTGAACCATGAAAAGATTTTAACAGCGTATCTTAAAATCTCAAATGCAGAAACTTGAATGAGAACTGGTGAGAAAGTTAGGGTTCAAGGTTGAATCATTAATAGGATATAGAAATTGCTTGAATTCCTTATTCATGAATTAACCCAAACAAAAAATATTTGGATCTTTCAGTATCATTAAGCTAATCAAACTATGTGTCTCACTTTAACTTGTTTCCTATTCACTGATTGTTGTACCACTTTCTGAGCAGGTATTCCAGAGTTTCTGAAGTCAGCCCCACTCCTCACAACCTAGCAGAAAACTTGATTTTACAATTTTCAATACTTTAAATTATTTTTCCTGCCTCTTCCCTCCCTCATCCATTCTCTCCATCACTTCTCTGTTGCAAACAAAGAGGTATCTAGAAATACTTTTGGCTCTTGCTAAATAACATCATTAGAGTTTCCAGTTCTCAAAATTAGAGCTGGTCTTATAGTCTGGTAGTGAAACAATTGTCTGCAAAACATAACTTGTTAAGTACAAGAAAATTTCCCAAATATTTCCCCATAGCACCTGCTCCCTAAGCAGTTACAGAAACTCCATACAATTCTTATTATAAAATTAAGAATGAGGATAGATGCAAAACTGGAGTTGGAAATAGAAAATAAGATGGCTGCACATTTCAAGACTAGGGCTATCAAACATCCCACGTGCCTAATAGATAAGGACAACCTTCTCCTTGTAAGTGCCAAAATGCTCTGCCTTAAGAATACATTTGGCAGCACATTTTCTTTTTTTTTTTAATTTTTTTCATTGAAAAATAATATATATACAAAAAAGCAATGAATTTCAAACCACAACATAACAATTAGATATAGAACAGATTTCAGAATTGGGTATGGGTTACAGTTCCACAATTTTAGGATTTTCCTTCTGGGTGCTCCAAGACATTGGAGAACAACATTTTCAAAATGTATATCTCTGTACTGAGATTTTACATTATGCTAAATGAGATCATAGTGACAAATCTCTATATATTTATGAGCAGGTTTGCGATCTACATGTAACTTCTTTGAGAAAATCAAGTTCTTGGCACTTGCTTTTTTACTCTTGCATATCATATTGGTAATTTGTGTTTAAGTTCCATTTCACCAGGAATCACTTAGACCTTGGCTTGCTTAACCACATAGGTAGGAAGTATGTATAAATGAACATATTGCCATACCAAATTCTTCCACTACAAGAGTCAACAAGTATTGAGTACACTGATGTGCTAGGCACTTTAACATGACAATAAACAAAATAGACAAAATCCCTGTTTTGTAGAGCTTAAATTATCATGATGCTAAGGTGATGAGCAAAATGTTACCCTAGATAACTGTAGTGACCAGAACACTTTTGAGGGTGAAAAGGAGAATGAGTAATAATTAAACCGTACAACTTGCCTACACTAGAATCATTCTGAGCTAACCAGAATAGCACAGATTCCCTTAGGCTTTTGTGAAAGTTTGGCCCATCTCCTCCAAACAGACATGCTTCTGGTTAACTACAGAAAGCCAGAGGTGTATGTAATTAATCATGGTTTAGGAGCTGACCTAGAAGGACTTTTAGATTCAGATAGATTTGTGTTTGAACTCCAGTTAGGTCCTTTGGGGTATGAATTCCAGTTATGTCCTCCTCAGGTATACGTTATAAAATGCCTTCAACTTCTATAGGTCTCAATTGAGCCATATAAAATATCTATGTTACTGTGAGGGCTGATGATATAAAATATATAAAGCATAAATAAAGGACATGGGACAAGATAGACATTCAATAAAATCTATATAAAAAAGATCACTAAGCTAGAAGAACGAGGGATAAAGTGGTAGGTTGAAACATTTTGTTCATAAGTATGTAAGTCTTTCTATACTACCTGATCTTTTAACCTCTGTGAAATGTATTTCGTTGGTTTTAAAAACTTTACAGAAAGTCCACACTATACGAATTTCAGCCCTGGAATGAGGCAATAACATGCAATAATAATAATGAAACTGTAGCATGGCTATAATATTTGTGAGTGTGCATGCACGGCTGACTAAGTCTGCCATATATCAAATTTAATATAGCTAGGAGTCACTCTGGATTTGCCTTCAACAAGTTTCATATTCAATAAACTGAATTCTACACTAATAAACACTAAAATAGAAGCTGCCGGAAAAGCAGGTCAGGCATTCCTCCAGCCCAGCTGGAAACTGCTGTCCATAAACAATGGGGAAGAGAGTATTTTTCTCTGAAGTGTGACCACCTGACCTATAACAGCTATGCAACTTTTTTGACGCTGATTTGATAGGTCTTAATCCATGGCTAAAGCGTCAGAAAGAAAATGTGGGCCACACCACAAGCAGTCTGTCAATAATATAAATACCTATGAATGTGAGTATGATCTCAAGAGTGAGTGAGAAAATTCCTCCTTTGCCCTCAAACATTTTTCCAGTGAATTATAGAGTCCAGGAGCTTTTCTCTGTCCCTTTAGGGTCGTCCCAGTAAAGGCAGAAATTTAAGGGAGCAACCTATGAAAATAATATATTAAGTTGTGAGAAGAAAGATGAGGTTACTGATATGTAAGGATAGCATGGATGTGACAATTGCTTCAGAAAGGAAACTTCTAAGGACCACGAACTAAATTTTCTGTTGTTTGGTGGTGGAGAGGGAGTGGATGAGTACAGGGACAGAGAAGATGAAAGGAGGAAAACGTGAAACGTGGGGGCTTTTCTAGGGCTCCATAATGAGATGCATGAGGGCCACAAAAAGATTGTGTCCTACAAGAAAGTTAATAAGAATTAAGAATTAAGAATTCTCCTTAATAAGAATTAAGAATACAAATATCAGCCACTTTATAATCTTGCAAAGATTAGCCTTAACTGCTTTTTGGTCCAAAGTAGAAAGAGATACATTTGTTCTTTTTGATTACAAACATAAAGCTCATAATAAGCATATTTTTTTGTAAAATTTTCAGAAAACTAAGAAAATGAAAATCTCCTCAATGATTTTCCATTGAGTACATTTCATTGTTCATCTTTGTAGATGTCCTCTATGTATAATCACACTTACGCACACATACACAACCACACACACATACCTATGTGGAACTGTACAAGTCTGAAAATAAGAAAAATGTCCTCTCCGCCACTCAGAAGAATTTATCCTTCAGAAAAAGAATCTCCCTTCATTCTTGTCTTTACTTAACCTATCATATTACCAGATGGCCTCTCAATGATCAGTTTTTGAACAAGAAAGCACTGTTCGAGGAAGACATATTAACCTGCCCAACCTTAGTACAGATTTAGCAATCATCTCCAGAGGTTATGCGCTCATAATCAGCAGTGCTACTATTGTAAATAAAGTCTTTAAATAATCACTTTAAAAAAGCAATACCTTAAGCGTATACATTGACAAAATCATAATTACATATCCATAGGATATACGAAAGTAACAAGCACCTTATTGCTATATATAAATGGATTTAAAAAGTGCTCCATCTCAAGCAACTTAAGGCACTGTTTTTGTTAACACACATGAAGAGTGAGTGTGAACAGCACTGTTACACACTAGAAAAAGTAATATTTCTAAATTAATTTCTTTTTCTATTAGAGAAGTTGTGGGTTTACAGAGCAATCATACATAAAATACAGGATTCCCAGACACCACCCCACCACTTTGCATTGGTGTGGGCATTTGTTACAATTGATGACAGCACATTTTCATACCTGTACTATTAGTTGAAGTCCATGGTTTAACTTCGGGTTCACTGTGTAGTATAGTTCCATGGATTTTTTTTAAACTTTCATTCTTTACCATATATACAATCTAATATTAGCCGTTTTAATTATATTCAGATACATATTTCAGTGCTGCTAATTGCATTCACAATGTTGTGTTAACATCACCAGCATCCATCACCAAAATATCCCATCGTTCAAACAGGATCTCTGTACATTCCTAAATTAATTTATTTTTATAATTTTAACTAATTAATTAATTACTGTAAGTCGATATTTGACTATTTCATCATCATCCCTAAAATCCCATATGCATAAATGGGACAACAAACCTTTAAAAATTATTCTTATTTGGATATTTAAGGGTTACCATATATCAGGATTTCTCAACCTTCCCATTACTGGTATTTTGGGCTGGAAATTCTGTTGTGGGACTGCCCTGTGTACTGTAGGATGCTGAGCGGCATCCGTGGCCTCCTACCCACCAGATGCCAGCAGTACTGCCTGCCTCAAGACCTAGCAACTGACAATGTCTCCAGGCATCGCTGATGACCCCTGGGGAGCAAAACTGCCCCTGGCTGAAAAGCACTGTGCTATACTTAGGGTCACCTCATATTTGAGCTTACATGGTGTGTATTTTGTTATTTCAAAATTGGACCCTAAGGACACAATTTTGTAATTTGCTCTTTCAATTGACTCATATACTGTGCATATCTTTCCAGATCAGTGTATTTTTAATTGCTAAACTTCCCTCCATTATAAGACTGCATCACAACGACTCTACCAAGAAAAAGCCGTTTCCAATTTTTCAACAGTGCAAACAATGCCTCAATGATTTAGTACATATAGTCTTTCAAATCTGTTCAATTTCTTATGTTCTAAGAATAATAGTGTCCTTAGAGTTTATTTTAAATTTAAATAGTTTAAATATGCCTGAAGTCAAAGGACAAAACCAAAACCAAAAATAATTCAACATAAGGTCAACTATAAAGATCTAATCAGTTACCTATCTTTTGGGTTTCAATCTATACCACATCTCTTTCAGAATAATTGAGAAATAACCTACTGATAACATTTATTATGAACAATTTCTAAATGACTAAAAGCTTTGCTTTTATATCAACACTTAAAGCATCTTTTTCAAATAAAAAAGACAGTAAAACAGAGGCTTCCTATACCCCTACTGTGTCACCACTGCATCATTTCTAGTATCTTTTATTAGCATTTATATGTACTAATTTAAGCACCCCCAAACTGTATCAACCACAATCAATAATTTGAATATATATTAATTCTGATTGCTTAAATGGGAGTTTGTTACATTATGGAATAATTTTTTAAATATTTTATACATTTTTCATGATTTTTTTAACATTATCAACTCATTTAACATGAAGCTACAAATAGTCTGTTCAAAAGAAATCTTACAGTTTCTTTGGAATCAGGTTTGCTTTGTCAATAAATTAAATGATTCAATAAATATGATTTTCTTAATTTTTCCATGTTTGGAATCCTAGGCAATACTTGTCTACAGAAGACTTGGGTTTGAGCCTCAATTCTTCTCATTCACTTTGCATTAGTGAATGCATAACCATTCAATCTTTCTGTGCATAAGCTTTCTCATCCAAAAAGGAGGAATTGTGGGATGAATTTCACATGGCTGCTCTCAGAATCAAATGAAGAAATGATTAAGAAAGTATATTCTAAACTATAAAGCAGTCATATACTAACTAGTTGCATAATCATATTTATATTTTTTTCCTGGAGATTTATACCAGATTATAACAACAGTCTATTATTCCTCAAAACCGAGTATGGACTTTTCATCCAAATGCTCATAAAACAATTTTAATGAATAATCATGTGTACAAATACAGGCAGAAACCTACACAAATCCCCCTCATTCTTCAACAAGTACCTACTGATATTCTTTTTGAAAGCAGAGAATGACTTTTGGTGCTTAGCATAAAGGATGTGCTTTGTTGAATGAAATTCTGTATAGAAAGTTAAGCTTTCCATAGAATTACATATCGTTTATCCTAACAAGAGCCCTGTGATATAGGAAAGAAAGATCCTATTACACCCATTTAGAGAGAATGAAAAAGAAATACAGAAAGTTAAATGACTTGTTGAAGTAGCATTAGAGCAAGCCAAGCAGTAGATACAGTTTCACGTTTAATAGTGAAATGCCTTTACTACTGCTATAGCTTTTCAATTGGCCAAATGAGAAAATTTAGAACCATTTTTTAACAATTATCAAGCTCTAGATTAACAAATATTCTCATACATACATTATAGAAAATGTTTTTCTCAAAACCACAGGGCTTCAAAAGAAACTCAGCATGTAACACTGATGTTAAGCATGAACTATGCAAAGTGCATTGCATGGGTAACCACCCAAATCCTTTCACCCATCCTGGAAGATATGAATTACCAGTATCCCTACATTACATAAAGGAAAACTGAGGTAAAAAGATATTAGGGAAACTGTTCACACTTGCATGGCTAATAAGTAAGGAAAGCTGAATTTGAACCCAAGCCAGAGTTACCAAGGAATCCAAGTTTCTAACCATCACGTGTACCATTTATATTTAACAGGTATTAGGCAATAATGTTTTATGTTTACTGTATAAGAACAGGATGAATTTACCTTTCCTCATGGAGAAAAATGTCTTCCAACAGCATCTTCTAAATTGATACTTGTCTTTCAAAATTCCAAAACCAAGTTTTATTCTCCTTATTCAACTGCAGAACACACATTCTTTCCATATAAAAAAAATGTTTTAGCCTTTTATTAATTAAATCCCAGTAAGATTCTGAAAAAATTTCTAACCAATTCTGTATGTATGAGTATACCAACCTAAACTTAAATAATTAGAAAACGTTATTCATTTTTCAGCTGAATAAATTTAGGAATAGCTTTTTTTAATTCCAAAGAAAATATGCCACAAATTAATAAAACCATATAGAATTTAAAATTATAATATGTAAATGATCTTGACATTCTTACCTACAACACAATTGCTATGCCTTAAATATTTGGTAGCACTTTATACTGAATAAAATAAGGTGTGTTGTCTGCCATGAATTCCGTTAAAAATAATTAGAGTTGGATTCATCCATGGCATTTAAGAATTTATTAGTAGTTGGTAGATTAATCTTCGTTTTCCAACATTTGAAAAAGTAAACTTCAACACCTGGAAACTTTACCTGGCAGCCTATTATAATTGTATAATCTTATACAAACAGTTATACCTCCTTCATTTTAATTTTTTAAATTTAATAGCACATTTATTTAACCCAATATATCCAAAATATTATCACTTCCATTTTTAATCAACTAAAAGCAATTGAAATACTTTGCATTATTTTTTTCTATGGGGTCTCTGAAATACAGTATGAATTTTTTAAAAACATTTTCTTGTGGTAACACACAATGCATAATTTCCCATTTTAATAGTTGTCATGTAAAATTCAATGATATTAATTACATTCACAATATTGTGCTATCAAAATCATCATCCACTACCAAAACTTTTTCATCACCCCAAACAGAAACTCTGAACCCATCAAGCAATAACTACCCATTTCCACCCACCTCTGGCCCCTGGTAACCTGTAATCCACTCTCTGCTTCTATGAATTTCCTTACTCTAGGTTTTTCCTATGAGTGGAATCATACAATATTAGTCCTCTTATGTTTGGCTTATTTCATGCAATATGATGTCTTCAGGGTTCATCTGTATTATAGCATATATCAGATCTTCATTCCTTTTTATGCCAGAATCACAGTCCATTACATGTGGCAGATCCATATACAGCACATTTTGTTTATCCATTCCTCTGCTGACGGACACTCGGGTTGCTTCTGCCTTGTGACTACTAGGAATAAAGCTGCGATGAACATTCTGTGGAACGAGTTGTGGTATGCTGCGCTGTGGGAGAAGAGGCTCAGGTTCAACAGAAAATTTTAGCAAACTATCTCTTTATTACTTAACATAGCATAAAAGGTCCAAAAGAGCAGGGGAAGAGGGCCATGGGGGCTGCTCTATGGAGGAGGCCCACTGCTCAGCTCGGGTTGGTGGACTGCAGCTCCGCATGCCCCACTTGACACTGGAAAAGTCGACAAATCTGTGCTGCCTGGTGCAGGGGGATGCATATTTATACACCCCAGGGAGAGGGAGCCCTGCCACTTAGCAGAAAGCATGCACTGAACAAATTTTGTATACAGTTCCCGCCCTGAGAAGCAGCTGGGGTTGCTTTTCCTGGTTTCTGGATTTGAGGTTTAGTTGGCAGCTCTATTAGACCCAACATCTCCCTGGGGCAGTAGAATGAAAACCTATTAAAACATCTGCATACAACAGAAAAAAACAAGGTGGGGGGTAGGTGAAGGTTGGGAGATGAACACTAAGCATGTATCTAACTATTCTAGCACATTTATGTGAATATTAAATCTCTGCTTTCAACTCACGGGTTGCACCATTTTACATCCCCACCAGTAATGCACGACAATTCAACTCTCTCTCCATCCCTTTATTTTTGAGAGCATATACAAATTAATACTAACTAGCAAGAAAACATATTTCCTCCTTAGCTCTTGTGTGTGTTCACATTTAATTTTCTCCTAAAATAAAATGTTTTGTAAGTTACAGCACTCTGATAATTATTTTAATTTAGTGGTTATAACAGAAAAGTGGGGGGATTACAGAAAGCTCATTTGGAATTCGATTATAAAAAGGAAAGATTCAATTACTTGGAAGGTCTTTGGCACTGTGAGACAGACATTCAGAAAATGAGAAGCACATTTGGGTCATCACTGACTGTAATCTCATATTAAGTTTCCTCCTCTAAATTCCTGCTACCATCCATTTACATATAATATCAGATGCAAACCAATAATTACAGAATACACATATACCCACAAATGAGAGATAATTATGCTGGATGAAATATAAACTGACTTTTAATTATTCATTAGTAGCCATTTAGAATACTGGTGGCATGACACCAGGGTCCATATATAACAGAGATTTGCCTAACAGATTAATTACTAAAGATTTCCACTACTTTTAGTTTTAGACCTAATACAAGACTCTAAGCAGAAAAAGAGTTAAAAAAAAGAAAATTTCAGGGCAAAGAATAGTTCATGTGTCATCTATTCAAGTAGTATCGTACTATCTAAAAGTTTTAGAATTTTGTATACCAAAATTCCAGATCACACAAGTTTCTTCTCTGAGGGTAATTCTGTTCTCCTCTTTAGGATAATTAAGAACCAGCCTCGATATGTGTGTGTGGAATACTTGTACAACTCACAAGTATTATATGAGTGTGTGTATGGATAACTTTTTAAGGTAGATGTGAAGATAAGTAAGACATAGAAAGAAGTCTAATTCCTTAGAATGAATCCCTTACCTACTTACTATTAATCATTATTCCATTTGAACTATTCTGTTAGGCTTCTATTAGATTCACAACTGGTTATCAGTACATAATACCGAACTTAAATTTTACAATTTTATTGAATTTCATACTCCTATTTTCCAGCTGAGACCTTTGTCCTATAAATATTTTGCATATGTTCACTCTTAGGCATAGATTCTATTATAAATTCACAAATGTTTATACTGTAAACAGCACTCTAATTAATCAATTTGGAAGTGTGTTCCTTTATGCTTCATTCCAGGAATTAGCATACCTTTAACTGGTCTGACTTAAACTGTGTACATGCGATGTCTCAAATGCCCACTCAATGTACAAATCACTTAATAAGAGATTTTTGAAATGAAAATTATTTAAGAGATCATCAAGTTCAAAACCCTTACTTTAGAGGCAAGGTGAAAAACAATCATTAACATCCTTTTTGACAGACTTGAACTAGGGGAATTCAAGATGCTGACACGATTATGCATCTCTAAACATACTTTTTTATTTTGAAAACTACACAGATAATATAAATGCATTGTGAGGAAAGAAAATAAAGATGAACCAAAAGAAAAAAGATGCCAGAAATACCACCAAGAGATAATGATAGCTGCTTTAATATTTTGATGTGTATTCTTCAGTATGGCCGTTAATTTTACATGTCAACTTGGCTAGGTTATAGTGTCTGGTCAAACACTGGCCTAATTTTTACTGTGGAGGTATTTTGTAGATGGGATGAATATTTACAGTGAGTTGACCTTCAATAAATGATATTACCTTCCACAACGTGAG
This sequence comes from Tamandua tetradactyla, assembly GCF_023851605.1. Lineage (NCBI taxonomy): Eukaryota > Metazoa > Chordata > Mammalia > Pilosa > Myrmecophagidae > Tamandua > Tamandua tetradactyla. Next base: position 66,351,357 of record NC_135337.1, read on the forward strand.
GTGGCCTCATCCAATCACGTGAAAGTCTTAACAGTAAGAATTGAGGGTTCTAGAGATTAGAAGAATTTCTACTCAAGACTTCAATATTATCTCTTATTGGAACTTCCAATCTACAGCCTTGTAAGCCTCCACAATCATGTGGGCCAAGAACATGTAAATATCTTTACACACACATACACACATTATATTCTGCTAGTTCTTTTACTCTGGACAACCACGACTAAAATATTTGGCATCTTTCCTATGCCAATGTATCTTATAAAATTAGATAAAGTCACAAACTATTTCTAAACTGGTATGTTAATTTAGCAGTACAGTTGATATTACTTTGAATGTCAGTAAAAATACAGATCTACATCAACATCTGTAAGACTGTAGAGAACTGCAACTTCTATCCTCTTTGATCCAACATCGCTGGGGATCTCTACTCCACTGATGCCTTCTGGTGGCCCTGTGGAGAACACAGTCCAGAGTGCAGCAGTAACATCCTCTTAGCATGTATTTTTTTCATGGGCAGGCACTGGGAATCAAACCTGGGTCTCCAGAATGGCAGGCGAGAATTCTGCCACTGAGTCACCATTTCACCACCCCATGTTTTCAAATAGTAAATTCCTCAACCTAAAGAGGAAGTTCCCATGACAGACAGGGCAAGGTTTACAGAGAATACCTCTTGGCTATTATTTCTACTGTTGACCAATAAATTACAGACAGAGCTGCAAGGCAAAAAAAAAGCATTTATTTGGGATCAAAGAACTGCAATTCAAGGCGCACAGATTCAGGTAGAAACCAAAACAGTACCCTGACTTGGAGCTTCTAAGCAAGGGTTTTTTAAAGAAAGAGAAGATTTTATAAGTTGTTTGTAAAGAACTATGATTAGTAGACATTTGGACTTTCCAAATGTCCTTTAAGTTAGTTTGCTGATATTTTTATCTTGTAGTTTGCTCATGGCATCTAGAGGTCCTTAGAAATGTTGCTGTTTTGGGTTCTGCATACCTTGGCAGTTTGTGATATCTGGCTGAGACATGCATAAGAGTGACTTCCTAAATGGCCTCCTGACTCCATTTTATGTTTTTGTAATGGCCTAGGCACTTTCACTCCCCACCCCCTACTGACTTTCCACCCCTAGCTCAGCACCTGCTATGCCCTAACCACAAGATCCTATACCCAATCAGAAGGTAACTCATATAGCTAACAGCAAGATCCTGTTTTTCTCCTACCCACGTAAATTGACCCAAATGAGCTCTATAAGCATGCGCAATTAAATAAAATCTTGACCCACAGTCACTTTACCTCATTATAAGAGCATATTCTTCACTTCTGGGTGGGATTTAGACACCATTTTCAGGACATGTGATGCATGTACATGCATATGTTGGCATGGTTTATAACTATGCTTGCATAGAAAAGTCTCAGACTTGGGTCCTCCATCAACCCACCTACCTCTCTGCCCACTGAAAATCCAATTAATACTGTTATGGTTGTTACTTGAGGAGAGAGAGCTGAGACAAGTTCTGTCTACCACAAGGCTGCCTTTGCTGAGTAAACTGTCTTCTCAAAAACCTTGGCATTATTCAACTTAACTTAGTGTACATCAGCCAAGGATTCACTTATAGTCTCATCACTGGCACCCCAGATGGGCCCCCAGGGTTTTTAAGACCCATCTCCCAAAACCTGACAGCCCCATGGAGCAGTGAGTGTTGGCCAACAACCCTAAGTGGCTGCCTAGACCCTTTGATCTCAAGGTTTGACATGCAGGTCCCACCTAAGCTCCGATGGCACTGTGGACTCCGACAGTACTTTCATTTTGAGAAGCAGAAACAGTTCTAGGAACAGATGTTTTTTGGGTAAGTAATCTTATAAAGCAAGCACTCTTTGCCAAAGTCTGGAGCACTGCCTCATGAGATACTTGGGACATAATTAGGATTATGTGTTAGAGTCCCACACTAAATAAAGCAGAAGAGGTTTTCCCACCTCTAGCTCAGCACCTGCTAAGTACAGACCCTGAGGTTCTGGAGGGTTGAATATTTAGATTCTCACACTCAGCTCTCAGTACTTGGTACTTGGTAACTGACTCCTAGGATTTGGTTTTTATTCTCATTGTTCATTGTCTAAGTGTTTAATATTGTCTACTATGTGTCTAACATGATGCCAAACTCCCACATTACTGTGGAAGGCTATAGCCCTTTAAAATGCATTTTAGATAATTGTTCAACTTTAGAATATGAACCTATGGGGAAAAAAAAGAAAAATGATATTTCTGTGCAAAACTGGCTAGCCTAGCCTCAATATAATTTAAAATCAGGAGGGAAATGGCCTGAAAATAGTTCTATGGAGAAAAATACTATATTATAATTAGACATGTATTATAAAAGAGAAGAAATGGGATGCAGTCCCAAATGTACACTCTTTTGTGTCTTTGTATCCGAATAAGAATTTGCAGGAAAGGATATAGTTTCATTTGTATGATTTCACTATATTATTTAGAAAGAACAAAGAATATTAGCAAAAAAAACCAAAAAACAAAAAAAACACCACTTAGGACAAGGATAAAACACTAATGTTCTCTGATCTCCTTCCACGTTAATTCTAATTGAACCTGAAAAGCCACATTAATAGAACTGGTGCTGTTAAAGTTTAGTAAGTTTTGACCAAATCACTTTATTAAAGAAGAGAAAAATGCTGGCTGCTTATATATAACTATGATTAAATCATGGCTTGACCCTAACAGAACCACCAGCTTCCTTGTCAGTTAAATTATTTCACTCTAAGGCTCCTAGGAAAGTACTTAAGTCAACTATGGTCAACTGCAAGTTTTGCTTCACTTTTAGACCAAAAAACAAACAAACAAACAAACAAAAAACTTTAAATGAGAAGAGAGGCAAGTTTATCAATTTCTATCTGTACAACACCCTAGTAAAAATATGAAAGGGAAACAAGAAAAAAATCTGCTATATTCTGTGGCTAATAACCTCAATAAAAGTTACTTGTAAAAAGCTTTGCTTCTGGAAATAGCTTCATTTGGAAAATGCTCAAGAAAGAATTAAAGCATAGATCATAAGCTCTTAAAACAATGACATTTGTTCCTAGGTTTGGGTTGCTATTTCTAAATTTTTAAATGTTTTGCTCTTATGTACAACCTAGTAGCTCCCTGGAACTCTGAGTACCTTTGTGGCATCGAAAGACTCAGAATTAAAGTTCTCTAGCTCTGAAAATACTGAAAGAGCTACATCAATTCTAGAAAACAACTCCATGAAACTACTAAAGAAAAAACTGAAGAAAGGATCAAACTTCAATTAAGAATATAAATGAGATGGATCTTATTAGGACTAAGGTGAATCAAAATGTAAGGTAAAAAGTAATATTATCTTTATTCTGGAACTTTAATTTCTATGTGGGACCAAGGAAGATAAATTTATTTTATCCAAAATCTAAATTTTCTGTGGCACACTATCTGATTTAACCAGTCTGGTCAGTTTCTTTAAACAGCCTAACTCAGTTTTATTTAACATAAACCTAACATAGGGAATGAGGTCTTAATAGTTCATATAAGTTAATGTAATACCTGATAATTTTCAAAATGTTTTGAACAGGAAATGCAAAAAAAAATGATAAAATCCATTGAGAGACTAGGGAAGAAAAGCATAGAGCTAAAGACTTCCCCACCTGGGGAATTCCTGCTATTCTCTTCAGCAATAAGGACCCCAACTTTATTGAAATTGTAAGCAAAGAACTTTTCAAGATCTATATGAGTCTTGCCTCGTGAAAAAATGTCTTTAATGCACCAAGAATTCTATCTTGAAGTCTGCACTTATAACCTTTATTTCTATAATAACAAAACTAAGTCTAATTACAATTAATGCCTAAGAATCACCCCTGGGAAACCTCCTTGTAACATACTGTGACCTCTATCTCTTTCTTAGCCAAACTCCAAATAAACTCAGCACCTCTTACCCCATAACAAAACTAAGTCTAATTACAGTTAATGCCTAAGAATCACCCCTGGAAACTTCCTTGTTACACACTGTGGCCTCTGTCTCTTTCTTAGCCAAACTCTGCAAATAAACTTAGTAGCTCTTACCCCCATGCCCTACATGGGACATGACTCCCAGGTTATGAGTCTCCCTGGCACTGTGGGACTAATACCAAATATCAGCAATGCTTTTGGAGAAAGATCTTGACAAAAATGGGGAAAAGAAATAAAACAAAATGAAGCTTTTATGGCTAAGAGAGTTAAATAGAATTGGAAGTTATTCTAGCGATTACTCTTATGCAGGTCTCAACCAAATATAAAGCAAAGTCTCCAGCAAAAGTGCCCTGAAGGCTCCAGGGACATCCAACAGAATAAACAAGCCACTTAGCTACATAACATTAGAAACCACTCAGCATTCAAAGCCACAAATCTATTCTTTGAAAATATCAGAATGCAAATATCTACCCATATCTGACTTGACGTTGTCTCCACTAAAGCCAGCAGCCCTGGAACTGAGGAATTGCTTCACCAGTAAAGGTGATCCACTCCTCTTTATCCTCAATCCTACTGGTGCCCTTCACAGCAGGAAATAGGTCAAATGGTCATCATCTCTTTTCCAGTACTGAGGAAAGGAACATCAAAATTGGGGAACTGTAACACCCCCAGTCAGGACTTGCCCAACTCTAGCTCAGCATGCTGGGCTCTAATTACAAGACCCTATACCCAATCAGCAGCTAAGCTAACTCCCTGGCATCACTCGGTTGACTTAGTGCACACTGGATGAGGACTCCCTTTTGGTCCATAACAATTTCTTAGATACAGGAACTCCATTTCGTTTTATCTCTAGTCTCACTCTCCATCACTGATACATGGCCTACACAGTTAATCCCAGTCTTGACTAAAATTCACAAGTTACAGCCACTTGATTTCTGTAAGTTTTAACCTTTGAGCTTGTGAAGAAGGGGAGTTTCCCAGCAGTGTAAGCATTTGAAACCAACAAAACTTCTTGTCTGCATGCTTAATTAGTAATAAATGTGTTTGCTAACTAATAATTGATCTAATCTTTTGAGTAGCTCTCTACTAACTATTTTATTATACAACAGCTTTCTGTCTATAAAAAGTAATTTGCATACTTAAAAAATTTAGAAAATCGTAAACAATACTTTTATGCTTATTTCTGGTCCTCTCTGATATGTGCAAAATTCTCCAAGAAGTGCTGGAGAGAGCAGAAAGGGACAGCCACCCAAGGAGCCAGTCTACTAAGGAGGATTGCTAAATACATACAGAGGCTACCTAACTAGGAACGAAACAGAAAGAACACGCTGTTCGTGGACTGTGGGATGAGGAACACTTGACACAACTGTTAAGCATCTCCTCTCCCCTCTATTTTAAACAACAGCCCATCTTTATGCCTATACTATTTGTATTTGAGATTAACAGTATACAAATTTCAACTGACTTTCTATATACAACTTCATCAAATTACAAAATTCTAAATCATCAACGGTACCTGACGATTTGGCCTTTCCATTTTTTTCTCAACATGTTTTTTCGAGTTTTGCAAAACCAAAAATAATACATTTAAAGAAATCTCCACATACTCTATAATATTAGGAAATACAAAGGTTTTTAACTTTCTTTGGTCAGTGTTAAATATTAGGTTCAAAGAGGAATTTAAATACAGTTAAGTCTGAACTGTTTTAGGAGTTCTTCTGTATTTTTATACAATTGTTACACATAGAAGCCATTTCAAGTTGTAAATTAAGTGGATGAGTCACAAATATGTAATACAGGCTTCAAAAAATATGTATCTACTGTATGTGGCAGCTGTCACTAAAGCAAGATGAAGGATAATTAGCTATTTTTAAAGTAGGGGCAGTACAGACAATGAAAGCACTGAATCGGAAGCTGTGAAATAAAAATGAGTTTTAACTTGGCCATAAACACATCAAGTAACCTACAATGAGACATTTAGCCTACCAGGAACCTGTTTTTCAGCTCTATAAATGGGAGGGTATGGGCTCTATGATATCTAAGAATCCTTTCAATGCTAAAAGCATATGATTCCAGAGATAGTTGTGAAATGGTATATTCCACTCACATGGGTAAGACCTTTAAGGGTGAATTTCCTTAATGCAGGAAGGATAACAAAACAAGCTTTTGTTATTACTTTCATAATCTATGTTAATATGTGCATACCCTTATTTTTTGTTATCATGGAAATTTCAAAGACATTTTATTTTATTAAATTTTTTCTCTTAGAAAATCTTTCTTACCTACCAACCTATTTAGATCAAATAGTATATTCAAAGAAAATATTATGTTAATATCATGTGTGTTAGTTTGTTAGCTGCCAGAATGCAACATACCAGAACTGAACAGCTTTCAAAAAGGAGAATTTAATATGTTACAAATTTACAGTTCTAATTTATAAATATGCCCCAACTAAGGCATCCAAGGAAAGATACCTTAACTCAAGGAAGGTCAATGGGTCAGGAACACCTCTGTCAGCTGAATAGTCATGAGGCTGGCATCTGCCGGTCCCTTGCTCCTGGGCTCTGTTGCTTTCAGCCTCTGTTCCTGTGGGGATTCCTCAGTTTATATCTCCAGGGCTGGCTTTCATCTCTTGGCTTCCTTTGGCTCTTTCCAGGTTCTGGTTTGCTTAACATTTCATGGTGATGTCTGCTGGACTCCAAGCATCTTCAAACATCCACGTGTCTGTTCTCTAAAGCAACTGTTCTCCAAGTATCTATATCTGCTCTTTCTGTTGACTATGAGGCTTCTGTCATTTTTCAAAAACCTTTCCCCTTTTAAAGACCCTAGTAATCTAATCAAGACCCACCTGGAATGGGTAGAGTTATATCTCCATCTAATCAACAGTTAGCACCCACAATTGGGCATGTCCCATGTCATGGAGATAATACAATCAAAAGATTCCAACCTATATAATGCTGAGTGAAATAAGTCAGACATAAAAGGATAGATAACGTATGATTCCACTTTTATGACCATGGTAAAAGTAAAATCAGAGGCTTATAATACAGAATATAGGGGACCTAGTGATACAGGGAAGCTTGAGATGGGTGATGAAATAGCTAATGTGGTTGAACATAATTGTAAGGGAATAGATAGAAGTGAGGGCAGTTCACTAGTCGGTCTATAAATAATATTACCATATCGAAGGTGAACATGATTGAAAGGGGTGTACAGACTCGTGAGTCCCATTGATTAACACTACAAATATAAACAGGTTCTTGCATGAACTACTGCAAAGGTATGAATCTTGTACAAAAAGTATATTTTTTCGGGGTATGGGAGAAAATTGCTATTGAAATGCTGTGGGCTATATTTAACAGGAAAACATCAACAGTACCACAGCTATATCAGGGGCATATAATGAGGGAGGGACAAGAGTTAGGGAGATGTTTGGATTTTCTGTTTGGTGAAGGTGTGTATATTGGTTATCTTTCTCTTGGGAACAATGAAATTATCTAAAATTGAAAGTGCTGATGGACTGTTGACTTTGGGCATTATACACAAGGCCCAGTAGATGGCGCTGGCTGAAAGATGCACTGACAGAGATGTAGACTGGTGAACGACGGTGTATATGTATGATCGAGCATGGTGCTGCAACAGAAAGGAACAAAGTTGAGAGGCATGCAATGATGTGAATGAACCTGTGGGACACTGGGTGAGGCAAAATAAGCCAGAAACAAAAGAGCAAATATTGTATGATCTCATTTAGAAGATACTGGGGCCCAGATTGTAGCTCTTATAGCAGTTACATTTCATCCAGAGTGGTAATTGTTATTTCTGTGTTTTGAGAGGTTGTTTTATATATATATAACTTGGTATAGGATAAGAATGAAGCCAACCAGGTTGGAATTAAGTTAATTCAGAATAGAGGGGTAAGGAAGACTTTATTTTAGAACTTCACCTATTCTTTGAGACCAAAGGAAGAAAAGTTTATTTTGTCCAGAATCTAAATCTTCTGTAGCACATAATTTAACTCAAACTGTCTGGATAGATCATTTAAACAATCCAAACACAGGGAACTCTTAATAAGAATAAGGGTTTATAATCCTGTATTGCTTAATGTAATGTCTGGATACACCCCAGCGTATATTAAGCAGATAATCAAAAAGCATTGGCAAAATCCCTTGACGGATGGGAGAAAAAATATGGAACTATTAAACTTTACTGCTGGAGAAATCCCAGATACTGTATCAAACATTAGGAACATCCAAATCAATAGGCCAAGCCCTTGACCTTGAGGCTTTGCCTACTTATAGGTATGCCTCAGAGTCACATCCAGAGGACCTCTTTTGTTGCTCAGATGTGGCCTCTCTCTCTTTAAGCCCAATTCTGCAAGTGAAACCATTGCTCTCCCCACTACATGGAAAGTCCGAGGGTAAAAATCTCTCTGGCGGTGTGGGAGATGACTTCCAGGGATGAGCCTGGCCCTGACACTGTGGGATCAACAATGCCATCCTGACCAAAAGGGAGAAAAGAAGTGTAAAACATAAGGTATCAGTGGCTAAGAGAGTTTAAATAGAGTCAAGAGGCTACTCTGGAGGTTACTCTTATAAAAGTTTCAGTTAGACATTGCTACCTATCATAACTTGTCAAATCCCAACCAAAATCATTCCAGCCAATCCTAAATAATACCTAGGGCATTATATAAGATTCTACAAAGGTCCCATGCACGACGGGTACCTTTCCAGAAACCTACAACCTCCAGATGGGTCCCTGGACCAGATGAGTCCTGAAATGCAGAGGGGCCAGCCTCTCCAGAACATCAGCTAGTTTCTTCCTCCTATTCTATATTATCGACAGCCCCTTCCAACATGAAAAAATTAGAATCGGTATAGCCCAAATACCTCTAAAGAGTGGAAGAAAGATCATAGGTGATGGTGGAGTTATACAGAGAAGGTACTCATACAAATGAGTATGATTGCTGAATCAGTAGTTCTTTTAGTATCCAGTACCTTAGAGCAGCCAGTAGTAAAAACCTAAAACTGTGAAATTCTAACTCATACCAAACTCTGAAATCTGTTCTACAACTGATTGTTGCAATGTACTCTGAAATTTATTGCTTTTTAAAATATGTTATTATTCATAAAAAAAGAGAAGGAGAAGTATGACAGAAAAGATTTAACAAATGAATATGACTGCTGAATCATTATATTGATATTTCTTTTAGTCTCCAGTGTCTTGGAGCAGCTAAAAGAAAAAAACAAAAAATTGTAGAACTGCAACCCATAGCAAATTTTAAAATCTGTTCTATAACTACTTGTTTAAATGTACTTGGAAATTTATTGCTTTTTTGTATATATGTTATGCTTCACAATAAAAAATGTTAAAATAAAAAAGTAGCTCTGAAAATTTAACAAAATTAGATTTGAATAAAAACACAGAATGGCTAAAAAAAAAAAAAAAAAAAGATTCCAACCTACATTGTTGAATCAGGATTAAAAGACACGGCTGCCTCCAGAAGATGAAATCAGGATTAAAACACGGCTTCTATGTTTTTTAACACTACCAAACCAGCACACCATGTTATGGTTGAGAATTTAAGCACGCAAGTAAAGAAGTTCAAAGTTATGGTTCCCACAGCAACTCTAATTCAGCCCCTTTGAAGAATATATGTAGTACCTTTTTATTAGCAAATATGCAGTAAAATGCATTCCTTAATATATACTGTTTATGTAGGCTGCATGAATTATGTTTGCTATGGGGATCATAAACTCTGCATTTTCTTTTAAAAACTTTAATTCTTAGTAGTAATGTTACATTAGCATAGGACTTAGGCAACATTTTTATCAGTGTTATTCACATCTTATTATAATCTTTTGGAGAAAACACAACACAATGAAGAACTTAACAACAGGAAACCCAAATATATTTGTGCCAATGTATATTGAGGCATATGTGTATAATTACACGAATGCCTTGAATTATACACATATGCCGTGAAAACTGCCCTGGGATACACAAAATCATGTGTTTTCCTAGGATAGAGGGATAAACAGTGGTATTCTTGCTTAATATCATGATTAAGCAATAAACACAGCATGAGGTTAAAATTTTAGAATGTCATTTTTTTCACTAAAATCTTAGAACTTCATATTTTTACTTTCTAGACTGCATATATTCAGATATGTCAACATAAGGACTATGACAGAAAAAAAAAATCTGTGCTTGATATATGTCTCAGAAAGGTCTGAATCAAATTTAGCTAGTCATATTTGTGATTACCTTGTAACCCAACAGCCTGGTATGAAATCAGAAGCTCCAAAGGTAGCCCATATAATTAGAGCAAAAATATTTAAAAGAAAAAAATTCTACAAGTTATCTGCAAAAAGTCAGTCCAAAATATTTGGCAAGTTAATCATAACAGAGGACTCCACTGCACATGCTGCCATGGATGTCCAAATATGGAGCAAAGTGACAAGACCACAGGGGACTGGAAATGCCATCAGACGGTGGCTGACTCAGGCTCAGTAAAGGGGAGTATCAGCTTATAATAAGTAACTTTATTCTGCTTAATGAACACCATGATGGTGATGTCATTACTGTATCCCAGAGCTAATTTCATGGCCTATTTTAGACAATTAAGATACGAAAAGTATTCAGATTATTTGGGTTATATGTGTTCTAAGCCTTGCTGTTCTTTTTTTTTTTTTTTCCACATTCTCCACTATCATTAAGTTACACTCAATAAATTCAAATATCTGAGAGAAAACACCTGATATAGTATCTTTCTCAAAAAGGCCCCACTCTAACAGGAAACTTTACCTAGAAACCCACCCCAAAAATGAATGGGACACTTTCTTGATACTGAACACAGACAGTGACATTCTCCTCATGACCCTTAATTGCTACTGTCTCCGTGTGGTCTGGTGCCAGAACGTAATAAGGATGCGGGGATTCTGGTCCCAACTCAAACCACTAAATAATCAGATAACATTGTCATCTGGAGGCTGCCTATTCTTCAGCTCTAACCTTGAAATTATACTTCTGTTTTTTGCCTCAGGATTTTAGAAAGGAGAGGTATTTTAGAATTCAGAAAAATAAAATAATATAAAATATTAGGAGAGCAAATCTTGGGTTGTGAAGTCATTTACAACAATGCAACTTAGTGCCGACTACCATGTCAAAATCAAATCCCTCCATGACACAACATTCCTACATACCACTATCATTTAATAGTTAAATTGATTCTGCATTGCACGTTGATTCAATGCTAATTCATTGTTACAACGTATTTTATTAGTCATAAGATTTTAGTGGGCAAAGATCTCATTCAACTTTGCTTTCTATAGGATCTAGCTCTTCTTGAAAAGACGTACTTAACCAAATGCTTGTGAATAGCCAGATGATAATGAGATAATGTTTACTTAAAATAAGACAAACTGAGCATTCAGTACTCATAGCAATGTCAACCTATGATTTAAGTCAGATACAACACTTAAGATTTGAAATTAAATCTTCTACACATCTCATCCTCAGTAAATTGATTGATAATTAGGTATATAAGACACCAATATCATATAAGTCATCTAGATCACAAACATAATTCAAGACAAACTGCACTTCAAGGATCTTTATAAAGGATCTTTAAATGATTAAGGGCATTTTTATAAACATTTAAAACAAACTCAGGTAGTAAATAGGAGAAATAATACATGTTAGAAGGAATCAGGCTGTAAAGACTTTGAAAATTCTTCAATTTACAGTGGTTTCAGAAGGCAATTTTTTTATGGGTTAATTGTTTAGAACCCTTCATTCCCTTATAATATAGTAGCAATATTAAATGTTATAATACCCTCTTTAGTTATGAGAGTTCAAGGGGCTGTTATTCTATAATTGTAAATAAAATTCCTTTCTGGCTATGCTTAAAAATTATACACTTTACACTATTCTTCCTTTAACTCTTAAATATATTGTTCATTCGACTTCTAGATTCATATTTTTAAAGTTTACATTGGAACAAGTTTCATTACAGCTTGATTTGTGACATAGATAACATTGCAAGCTACTTTCTTCACTGCTTCTTAAAAGTCATTTCCATTCTTGCACAGTATACAGATTAAGAAAGTTACACATAATAAGTAACATGGCACTATAATTTGAAAATATTAATCTTGTTCATGTTCTCTAGTTCCTACTAAAAGATTTATAACACCACTGAAACAGGGATTGATGAATTCATCACTGTCTGGGGCATTTTGATAATAATCAATAACATAATTTTACCCTTAGATCAAATTTCAATTAAAGCATATTTTTCAAATTTTACTTTAATAATATAAAAATGGGTTTTGGTACCATGAATCATTAACCCACAGGATGCCAAAGGAAAATTATTCTGAGTCAGAAGTTCTTCATTAGAAAAATAAGAAATGAAATCAAACCCTCTGCCCTATTTCACATTTCCCACAGGTAAATATCATTAAGAAATTACAATATTATATTTCCATTATGGAAAATGAAAAGTAATATACCTTCATAAAATAATAGAACCATAAAAGTTTTATCAGATGAAAGTGATGTCATACCCAGATGCTGTCTATGCTTGAACACTGTGCACTGAGCATTATATCTGCAGAGAAAAAGTTTCATCTAAGCAAAATTAGTTTCTTCAAATCATTATGAAACATCAAAAACAATATTAAAAAATGCTGTGTAATTTATACACACATAGAATACAATGCATTTTGTGATAGGCCTTGTATTCTAATTAGTCCATTTTTTTCCTGCTTTCACTATGAGAATATTCAAAGAACACAAATTTCTTCCACAACACAAAACTGTTTCCCTCAAAAATAAATAAAATTTCCAAAATTATTTTAAATTTCAAGTATAATCATTTTATTAAAGGAAGGTACCCTTAGCTTTTGTTTTTAACTTCTAGAATATATAGCCCATTCTGTTTTGCCATTTTCTTAGAAATAAGCCCCAGTGTAAGGGTCTCATTTCTCACTCTCCCTCTGCTAAATTCTGTACTGCTGCCACACTGAAAGTGTGAAGTGTGTCTCAACTATGCACTGTGTCCTTTATATGGTGTTTCCTCTGCATTTTCTCCCTCTTCCATCTAAGGGAAAAGAACCTTCAAGATCGAACTCAAACGTTATTTTCTTGTGAAGTCTTCCCTGACTCCCTTGATTAATTGCTTCCTTCACCATGAGGCTATAGCTTATGGTTTATATAGACTTCTAACACAACACTTATTCTGCACTCCATTTGTTTACGTGTCTGTCTTTCTCCCTTGAGTGGGAGGCTCCTGCAGGGTAGAGTTCTAATTCATCCTTTGTATCACCAAAACCCATCAGTGCTTAGCAGATATTCAACAAAGATTTCTAGTAGATTAATCGGACAAAAGTAATCCAAATTGGGTTCAGTCTTGAACTCTGGACTTGATTTATTTACAAATGTCTATCTAAGCTTTCCACTGTTTTCAATGCCTATGAATTCCTGGGTTGGGTTCTCAGGTGCTTCATTTTCAAACTGAAGAAGAGATGAGATTTCTGACTAAGAATTCTGGGTTCAGAGTAACAATGTTCAATTAAGAAAAGCAGGATTAAGGAGCAATTGGCTCATTACAGATTTCAGCTTCTCAAGTTGAATCAGGAACTCAAACAACAAGTTCCTAATGTGATGTCTATGAAAATTCTAAAGCCTAAACACAGCAGGAGGCCTAAATTAGGATGAATAAGTAAATGAGGAAAGTAAAAGGGTGGTAAGATATAGGGTTCCCGCAGACATTTAGACTATTTTGGGTTGGTTTGGAAGACCAGCAGTAGCACAATCTAGGTCAAGTGGTAAACCCTGAACTCTACTTCACTACAGTTCTTTACTAGAAACAAGCAGTGGGAGTCTAATCTATGCCACCCAACCCTAAAGGAAGTTTTCTATGTCATGGACATGGAAGTCTATATTACGCAAGACTTACTTGTTTGTTTGTGATACACTGCAGAGTTATGATTGAAGTAATAATCTATGCACATCTATGTATTCCATACATTTCCTATCAGTCATACTTTTTTCTGAAGCAAAAATGGGCTCAAAACCCCTACAACTAGGTACAGCAAAAAAAGATAAACAGTCCAATTAAAAAATGGGCAAAGGATTTAAACAGACATTTCTCCAAGGAGAAAACACAAATGGTCAATAACCACATGAAAAGCATCATTAGCCATTAGGGAGATGCAAAGCAAAGCCACAGTGAGATACCAACAGGATGACTATCATTAAAAAACTGGAAAAAAACAAGTGTTGGTGAAGATATGGAGATACTGGAATCCCCATGCAGTGTCGACGGGAATGTAGAATGGTGTAGCCGATGTAGAAAAGAGTTAAATATGAAATACCCTAAAACCTGAGAATTCACTCCTAGGTATATACCCTAAAGAACTGAACACCAGGACTCAAACAAATATTTGTACACCAATATTCATAGCTGCATCATTTATAATACCCCAAAACTGAAAGCAACTCAAGGGTCCATAAACAGAAAAATGGAAAAACTGAATACTGTATATACATAAAATGGAATATTATTCAGCTATAAAAGGAATGAAGTTCTCATACACATATAACTTGGATGAAGCTTTGAAACATTATGCTAGTGAAATAACTCAGACACAAAGGACAAGTATTGTATGATTCCACCTATGTGAAATATCTAAAATAAGTAATTTAATTAACAGAAAATTCATAGAGACAAAAAGTAAACTAGAGAGACTAAGGGTAAAGGGAAATAGAAGTTATTACTTAATGGGTACAGAGTTTCTGTTTGGGTGATGAAAAAGTTTTGGTAATGGATGGCAGTGATGGTTGCGCCACACTGTGAATGTAATTAATGCCACTGAATTATACACTTAAAGTAATTAAAATAGCGATTTTTATGTGATATATATACACACACACATATATAACACAATAAAATACAATAAAATAATTATATGCTCAGAGAAATAGTTAAATGCAAGGCAGGAAAGATTTTGATGCGCACATCCAGACTGAGTTTTTCTACTCCAAAGATGGGGCATGGGGAAGACGGAGGAAGAAGAGGGGTGACCTGAGCTAAAGTAGGAGGGGAGAGACCAGAGGACTGGAAACGAAAGTAGGGAGAAGCAGCATGCCTTGGGAGGAGCAGCGAGCAGCGAGCAGAGTAAAGCCACAGCCTCCACACCTCTTAAATACTACCCCACACCTACAACTCACCATCTGTGGCAACCTGCCCGCCAATCACCCAACATTCCTTCTTAGCTAATACTTATCAAAAAGCTTTGTTTTAATGCCAGGAATTGCTGAGCACATTTTATACATATTAATTTGTTTGATACTCAGAATATCCCTCTGAGGTGGGCCCTACTGTAAATCCATTTCACAGAAAAGTGTGGCAGAGAAAGGTTAAATAATTCACCCAAAGCCAAAGAAACTTACATTCCTCCCTAAACAAAGAGTTAGGAACTAACCACCATAAATGGACAATTTTCCCTTCAATCTAGGAGGAACTGAAAAGAAGTTGGGAATTTCCCTAGGAGTTGGGAAATTGTTGACATACTATCCCTGTTTCTCTCATTGAGTCAAAACCATCTTGAAACTGCATTTTCTCAAGTGTTGCTGCAAGTCTAAAAGAAACAATCACAAGGATAAAAAAAACATTTCAATATTGTTTTGGAATGTTCTTTTATATGGGGTTAAAACAAGTACTAAGATTAGAACTGATCCCCCATTG
Source organism: Tamandua tetradactyla (assembly GCF_023851605.1). Taxonomy (NCBI): domain Eukaryota; kingdom Metazoa; phylum Chordata; class Mammalia; order Pilosa; family Myrmecophagidae; genus Tamandua; species Tamandua tetradactyla. Next base: position 66,367,073 of record NC_135337.1, read on the forward strand.
ATTCCTAAATAGATCAAAGAGAAGTATGTACAAATAGGAAGAGGTAAAATAAGGGCAGGAAAGAAACAGGGAGGGCTGGGATTAGATGGGTTTCAGTTTCTTCACTTATAAAAAGAGAAGACAAAATAACACACACACATACAGTTCTGAAGTTAGATGAATCTAAAAAGAAAAGTCCAGACTTTGGATAGGAAAGACAGAGACAAACCTCCTAGCTGTCACAATGGTGAAGAGGACAACTCACAATTTTTGTAGTTTTAATTATTTTCCACTATTCTTAATTCAAGTTGAAAGTATCTCCAGGGAAAAACAGAGGGGGCAGGGATTGGGAGGTGGTGAAGCTTTTGTTTTCTATCATGATGACACAAGTTTTAAGAAGTCTGAGGACCATTATAAGAGAGTACAGTACTAACACCTGTGAATAAAATGCCCTGGGTTTTCCACTGCTCTAGGAAAAAGAACTGAATAAATCTTCAAAGGAGCTATAATTCCTCGGGAAACAGAGGTGAACCATCACCCCATTAAAGAAAATGGCATTGGTAAACACACAAATGTTCTTGCCATTCCTTCTAATTAACAACAAATTACAGTACACAAAATTCACATTTACACATAGAACTCAAGATCAATCCCAGTAGAATGGAATATTCTGGAAGCTGAGGAAAGTAGGGGAAATAAGAACCTAAACAAATGCAGTTGGTGAATTCAGGCTGTTCGCATCCTAATTTAATTTAATCCTAGATTCCACCAACTAATTTGGGATCAATTTCCCCCACCCCCCCCCAAAAAAAAACCCCACAAAACTTTGCACAAACTCTCCTTTCAAAATTATATCAGGCTTAAAAATAGAAAGCTCATTTTTTTTAGGATAAGTTGGTAATTATGTTAAAAGAATTACGGTAGATCAGGAAAATAATTAATGCAGTGAGATCTCCTAATACCATGAGGTACCTATAACCTATATTAAAATTGAACAGTAAGTACTTACATAACATAATCAGAGTTTCTGGACATTTGAATTCACTAATTCTTGTTTCCATTACAAACAAACATTGAATTTACAGGTGTCACATAGATGACATATTCAAATGAGGTTACAGAGTACTTAGGATTATGAATTTAAACCTATATTAATAAGAGTCAACACATCAGGTTACTGCTAAACTCCATCTAATTACTTACAAATTAATCAAAGACAATAAACGAAATTATCATCTGAAAAACACTCACGATAATACTACTAAGAACTGTCAAGCCTCAATTATCCATGCTAATTAAGAGAGCTGGCTAATACTAAACACTGAATAATTTAACACTTCCTTTTATTGGCACAGATTATATTTCTGTTCATGACAGATTTACCTTAGCATTTTGTTTTTTGCAGTTATTATTAAAATGTTTTCCTTTTTTTGCTAGATTAAAAAGGAAAGGCAGTTAGATTCTTTTAGAAATTTAAAATGGTAATTTACTGTTTATAATTCAGATGTACAGTAGAAAATTTTATTGCTATTTAAAATCTTTTAAACTTTCAAAATACATTTAATAAATGCATGTTAAGGCAAAAAGTTATCATGAACATAAATATATATTTTTTATCATTTTGAAAGTGTCAAAATTTAAACCAAATATAGTGAGTTATTTCTATTCCATTTTACATATAAAATGATAGAATCTTTAAGAAGTTACATGTAAGGTGACTTCAGTATGGTAAGTGAATTGATGCCCTATTTTTTTAAATTTGTTCATCAACTACAAACACAAAAACTTTTTATTTCTCTCTCTTTCACAAAAGAGGTAATACCAATAAAATTAACTACTTATCAAAAAAACTAGCTATCATATATGAGGCAGACACTCTCAGACCCTTGAATTTTAGTCTGGATTGCTGGAGAGACTCTCAATTATAAGAATACTTATTAAAAGTATTTTTTAGCACCTAACAGAGAAGTGCAGAACAGTTAGCAGTTAAGAACATGTATACTGGAATTTGAATATCTGGGTTGGAATCTTAGCTATGTAAGTGCATACAAATGAATTTCTTAGTGCCTTAGTTTCTTCATTTATAAAACAGGAATAATAATAATACTGACCTCTTAGAGTTGTTGTGAAGATTAAATTAGATAAAACATGGAAAATACTTGGACATGGTATCTGGCACATAGTCAATAACAAATGTGAGCTCTTAACACTGCACAAATACTTTCAAATGGGTAAATCCCAGACCAGAGAAGGCATTTTTTTTCTGTAAAGGAAGTGTCATACATTTGCCACAATTTAGCTGATGATGGTGATGAATAAAATAGTGATAAAAATACAAATGTTCTTTGAACAATTACAGAAATAATTTTCAACAGGTGTTGGGGGAGCAGGAGGGTACAGGATATGACCTCAGTAAAATTAGAATAGTTAAATCCATACTCCACAGAAAGTTATATTAAGAAAATTTAAATTTGCTATAATTGTAGCATTAAAATATGAAACTTTATTGTAGAGTGGCATGGGTTTAAAAGATAATAAAGTCTTAGATCAGGAAAGCACGTTTATCACAACTGGTAATACCCAACTACCATTTTACCCTTTCCTCATGATTACATCGATAAAATAAACAAGACCGCATGAACACAGAACGATTTGAAGTTGCAGGAATAGGCATGAGCAGAGGATCTGTGCTATGACCAGAAGAGGGCAGAGTGAGATGAGGCAGCTGAGAGGGGAGATGCCTGGCCCAGCGGAGAAGGCAAAAGGAGAGAACACTAGATGTGGAAGTGGGTGTGAACAGAGAGGAAGCATGGTCTCGTTCTGAACCATCCATGATCAGACCAACAAATCAACAAATAGTCACGATGGTGACCATCAACTAAGAAGTTCCAACAGAGCATAAGGGCTGAGACAAAACGCTGTGATGGGAAGTATATTTCTAGGCTGTGGCTCCAGCATTATGTGGCCTGGTTACTGGGCCTAGCACAGGGTAGACACTAGTCATTCTGATATGGGGCTGCGCACTAATTATCACATTTATTTACATCCTAAAGCTCTGTCAAAAATCTCGACTTGTAGAAAAATACCGACTTGGCTACGGTTTAACTCTACCTGCTTCAGGTTAATCAATTATGTGGAATCTATAGGAGTATGAGAGACCTAGCCTTTTAGTTTCAATCCTTTTTTCATCTTCAACAGCACTTATTTTCTAAGCACTTACTTCACCCTATAAGGGGAAATATGCGCTCTTCACAGTTGGTGGTGATGATGACGATGATGGGCAATGATGTGCTTTTATCTACAATTACAGTTTCATTTAAAGATAGATGTAAGTATCAACATTTCAGAACCTAATAAACCAAGGCTCTGAGAAGTTAAAAACTGTGCCAAATGACAAAATAAGCAACTGAAGAATGGAGTTTTGAACTCAAGTCTCTATACTGCTCAAGTCCTTTTTCGTTTCCCCTTCTATTCCATCCACTCCAAGGGAAAGGGTATCCTGTCATTGACTTAGAAGGCTAAAATTTTTATCCGTGAAACTAAAAAACAAAAAATATGTAGACATGGTTTTGTGTGTGTTCTGAATAGATTAATAGTAACAACTTAATAGGAAATCCAAGATGGTCATATAGTCACAACCCACAGCAGAAAAAATTGAAAGTTGTGTCTTCTTGACACCTTTTAAAAATATTATACTTTGAGGATGTGTGTTTATTTATAGAACTTCTAAGATCTGGATAAAAAGCTTAACTGTAGTATTAAGAAATTCACATTTAACTTTTTATTATCCATATAAATTTGGCTTATTTTAAAAAGTCACTTAACTCAGGAAAACTACTTTCATTTACGATCTCCTTCCTAGTCTATGACATTTCAAGTCTTATACTTAGTTCCCATTTACAAAAGTATACCAGTGAATTTCTAGATGCCTATAATTCTCCCTTTCCAAAATATGAGTCATCCTAGACTATTAATTTAGGACAGGTAAAAGACATAAGTTAATGTGCAGCTATTCTGATTGCATCTGTCCTATAGGTAGAACCAAAAGGAGGACCCTAAGTATTCCCAGGAGGGGTAATCTTGAAAGGGATTAAGGGGATGGGGTATTGGGGATAGGTATGAATAGAATGTCCCCGACTTTTTCAAAATTGAAAAAACAGTGTACAGTTAAATGCTTCATATAGGTAATAAATTAAATCACCAAACAAAGCAAATATATCACTTCAGAAACACATTTATCATTTACAAGTTCAAACAACAAATTTCCTTCCTTTGTTCTCCCAAATATTTGAAAAACCTAAGTGTCCCTGCTGAGTGGTTAATATACTAAGAAAATTAAATATCACTTTTAAGTCCTGACTATTACATGTATGCAAGTGCACAGAACTCTGTCATTCTCAAACTGCTGTGAAAAGTGCTGAAATCTGTTCTTTCAGGGGGACAGAAAACATTTATAATAGCCACAGCCCCCACAGCTACATATTCTTGTAACTGGCTCTAAGAATGGAAAAAAATCCTTATGACAATAGCAAGAAAATGAATTTTCATTTTAAAAGGCAGTCTCGATACAGAGGTTTTCTTGCACCCAGCTCTTCCATAGACATCCAAACGCTTCACTGGAAGTTCTCAAAAATCAATAGCAATTTATTCTCTCTTTGGCCCCCAGGATACAAAAGTAAATAATACTGTCACTGCCAGCCTACCTGCAGAACCTGGTCACAAAACAGCCTTGCCACTAAAACACAACCTGAAGGCACTCTTTATCTATGCTGGGCTGCTGATTATATTGCCTCTCATAAGGGACACATACCGAGCACACAAGAGGGCAGGCTTTTGTGCCTTGGCCAGACAGAATGCTGGGGCCCACATTAAAAAGAAGCCTTGACATCCATCTAAGCTTCCTGCTTCAATGATGTGGGTTTTATGGAAAAAAAAGAAAAGAAAAACCCAGCAAAATTGCTTCAAGATTATTAAAGCAAAGGGGGAAAACATGAGATTGAATATACTATATCTGCCATTTGTTCTTACAGAATTTAAGAAAATCACTAGATCTCTGAAGCAACTCGCTGAGCCATATTTGAAAGCTAAGACCTTGAACTAGCCAATTTCTACATTATCTGACTGATACAAATTTAATCTACAACCAAATATATTTCTTACTTATTGATCTATAAGCAAACCAAGATGTAAAAATGACAGTTTTATTCTTGAATATGGACAACAGAGCAGGTGATAGTGACATTTTTAATAGCCAATAGCAGACATTCAGTAAATTATAAACATAATTAATTTTTTGTTTCATGATTTTTCCTTTTGTACATATCGAACATAGTCAATGTGCATCCATTTATTTCTCCTACTATCCCAATTTTGGAGAAATGTCCTTAGAACATTTACAATTTAATTTGTAAAAACTGAATGATGGTAAGCTAAACTGAACTTAACATGAAGTACCTCTGAAGCAGGAACCATGCATTGGCCGCCATTGTCTCCTCCGTACCTAACATGGCACATGGCCCATAGACCACCATCAATAAATATTTGGGTGCATGACAAGAAAAAGCTAACTAGTCATTTTTAACTCATACCCCCTTACTTAAAAATGTATCTGAGGTGGTTTATAATAATGCATAGAAAAATGTAGATAAAAAATTAATATTGATAAAAACAAGGAAAACAAAAGAGATCTAAATCACACAGAGGAAGAAGAAAACAATAGAGTCAGAAACCTAAGGTCATATCAGCACACAGTCATATCTAAATTTCATGTCAGGTAAGGCAAATGAAGAGGATTAAAAGTAAAAACTCTGCTTAAAGCTAGCAGGATTCAAATTCTGATTTCACCAGATGTTAGCATTATAAGACTCTATGGAATTAATGGCTCTCTCTGAGACTGTTTCCCCACCTGGAAAAGGGAGATACTAATGATGGCATTGCCATAGGGTGTTGTGAGATGAAACTGAGCCAATTCATGTACAATACATTTTTGTACGTGCTGGAGCACATTAAGACTCCACATATGCCAGATACCACTCTATTTATTATCATAGCTTGCACTATATGCAAAAGATACTACTCAGTTCTTCCAGTATGTACTTATTTCACATATTTATTATTTATTGAGAACTATGTTAAAAACTCGGTTAACTGAAGCCCCGTCAAGGCTTCCAAAAGCCTCACAAAGAAATAGAACAAACAGAAATACCAACATATAACAGTGACATGTATGATAACAGAGGTGTACACAGTGTTGCTAGAAGTAAGAAGAGAAAAATGATAAATATTGAAGGATGGGGTGCAAGACCTATAAGAATAGATTGCACAGTAAGGGTGATGTAGGAACTGGGACAGGAGAGAGAAGTCATAGAGAACCGGGCAGGGAAAACGGTATTAGAAAGTCACTCCAGACTAAACAGCAGAAGAAAATAAACTGATGTATGGGGTACACAAAAAGCAAGCGGTGTTTGGAAGATGAATGGTATGATGCTGGAGAAAGTAGTGTGGGAAATAGAATAGTAAAATGATATTGGGATCAATATTTGAAAGCTCTAGTGTATAAGTCATGTTATTTGGATGCCACCAAGCAAGCAAAGAACAGCCATCTTGGAGCAATAAAGACATCAGTGTTTTAGATACCCGAATTATTACAGAAGATAGATTGGGTTTGGAGAATAGGAGAGAGACTAGAGGTTGGTAGACCAATAAGGAAGTTATCACAATAACCCCAGGTAACAAATAATATAGACTGAAAAGGAGACAAGAGAGTGGGGTTGGAAAGAATGAAAGACATAAAAAATATTATGGAGCAGAATCAAAGAATCAGTGGATAAGATAGTCAAAGGTGATTTCATGGCTTCTACTTCAACAAGGACAGTGGCAAAATTAATTCAGGAAGGTAACAGATGGGAAGGCAATTTGGGGTGGCAAAAAGAAAATGGTTTAGTTTTAAATACACTGAATTTGAGATTGCTGTGGAACATGTGGAGTAATGTTCAACAGACAAATGGAAACAAGGTGCTGCAGCTTAGAATGCAGATTTGGAAGTGCTCTGCATACAGGTAACAGGCAAATTTATAAGATCAGGTAAAATCACAAGTAATAGTCATTTCAAGACAAAAGAAAGCCAAGGGTCTGTCACTTATAATATCAATAAAAAGTATAAAAACATCTAAACTAATACTCACTATGCAGGGCCTATCAAAGAGAATGACGAGCTATACTAAAGGACAGAAAGACTTTATAACTATACAGACATATTACAGTATGGATGGAGAGACTAAATTGTTTAAAATCATCAATTCTCTAATTACTCTATAGATCTAATGCAAGTCAAATAAAAACTGCAATATAACTGGAAAGCTTAATGAAATTATTCTAAAGTTACCTGGAATAGTATCTGAGAATAGCCACTTTTCAAGAGGAATAATGAAAGGAGAACCTGTTCTATTAGATATTAAAATATATTATAAAAGCATAATAATAGAGTACCCATTCATGTGCAGAAAGATTCCTGGATTAGAAAATCCACAAACAGACACAAGTACAAGTGAAAACCTGTATTTCAAATTGGCAGAGAAAAGGTGACTTAAGAAGCATCAACATGAGACAGGTTTTTCTTCTGAGGTGGGTTGGGAAAAACAGAGGAAGTTTGAGTTTTCTATGGGTAGAAAGGAAGACCCCATTCATAAAAATACAAAGAGGGGGTTTATTTATTTTAAGGTTATAGAAATAAGGTAGCTGTGGATTCTAGTGAATGTTAATGCTGGAAGGATCAAAATGAAGTGAGTGACCATAATATTAAGGGGAAGGGTCTTAAAAGACCTTGGTCAATTTTGATAACTGACTTGCCAGATATCACTAGCAGAAGTGAAAAAGTAAACCGTTATCTCAGAGACTAGGCTTGCCAAGTTTAAGATTTCTGAGTTGTCAGTTCTGAGAAATGGCATAATAAATCAGACTGCAGCAGCAGAAATGTCTAGCTAGATTTTGGCAGGTCAGTAATGTAGACTCTGAAGCTCCAAAAGAAGTGCTTAAGAATCAAGGCAGAGAGTGGATGAGCAGTTGAATGACAAAATCCTTAATTTCTGTGGAGCGGCCCAGGAGTAAATAAATGAAGGGAAGGGAAAGGAAGTGATTTAGCCAGATACTTTGAACTTCAACTGAGGTGGAAAGTTTCTGACAACCGACAGTGAGCAGAAGAGGTAGGCTAGTATCTCCCCACAGCGCTTAGCACGAAGCATGCACAGGTCACCTAAAAGTCAAAAATGTTATCGGATATGCTCGAAGGAAATTGGAAAACCCAAAACCCACGCCACACACTGATTACAAGACCTAGGAGCTAAAAGCAGAAACGAGCAGCAGCCAATTGAGGGGGGAAGCAGTATCATCGGGGGAAATTCAGGGTCAGCCAAAGTTGGAGAGGTAGAAAAGTTTAAAAGGAAGGCCAGAAGGGAAAAGGAGAGTAACAATTAGACTAGATGGGAGAATTTCCTTTGCACCTTTGAAGTGAAGTTACTTCAGTATTTCTACAAATGTTTCTTCTAGTTACTCAGATCATTGTGGGAATTCTAGCCTCCACAGATAAAAGTACCACACTATGTGTAAAGCACTGCAGAGAATAAAAACACCAAACCAAATTGTCTTTGGTCCTAAAATGGTCATGGAAACCAACATTCTTCAAGTGGTAGACTTGACACACTCTTGATCCCTTTGTACAAATAGGGAAAAAAGAGAAAACATTTGACATTCACTGTATTTCTGAATTCCAGAGTGTATTTCTCAAACATTCTCATCTAGAAGTCTACCAGCCAGTGGTGAAAAAATAGACTCACTGATTTATGCTAGGAAACAGTGACTGCTGTGTGGAACTACAACTGCCAAGCAAACCCATATGTGCACCTGCTTTGACTCAATGGAAAGTGGCTAAAGCTTGCCAATTTTCTTTGAAAAGGGCTTACCCAGGTAAGCAGATTCAAAGGCCTTTATTTTTTAAAAGTTTTATTAAAGTATAATTGACAAACAATAACCACACATCTTTAAGGTGTACAATCTGATATTTGGACACAAATATATAAACCCATGAAACCATTACCACAATCATGATAAAAAGAACACATTTTCAGCACCCCAAAAGATTCCTCCTGCCCTTGTAATCCTTCCCGCCTGTTCTCCCAGACCTCCTCTCACCAATCCCTGCACCACTCATCTGTTGTCTGTCTCTGTAGAATAGCTTGCATTTTCTAGACTCTATAAATGAGGTTATACGGTTTGTATTTTTTCCTAGCTTCCTTCCCACCACTATTGTGGACATCATTTACACTGCTGCACATGTCAATACTCCACTCCTTTTACTGCTGAACAGTATGCCTGCATACGGATATGCCACAATTTGTTTATTCTGTCACCTTGATAGTCATTTTGGCTATTTTCAAGTTTGAGCTACTGCAAATAAAGCTGCTGTGGACATTTGTACACAAGTCTTTGTAAGTTTAGTATGTGTTCATTCCTCTTGGCTAAATGCCCGGGGGTAGAGTGGCTAGGTTCTATGGTAGCTGTATATGTAACTCTTTCAGAAATTGTCAAATAGAGTTTTTCCACAGTGGTTTTTCCATTTTACATTCCCATCTATGACGAATAAGAATACCAGTTCTCTACGCTCTCACCACCACGTGATATGATCAGCTATAAGTTTTAATTTTAGACATCTATTAATTATATAATAGTATCTCTGTGGTTTTAATTTGCATTCCCTTAATGACTAATAATATTGAACATCTTCTCATGTGCTTATTTCTCATCTGTCATCTTTTGTGAAGTATTTGTTCAAAGCTTTTGCATATGCCCTATTCGGTTGTTTTCTTATTGAGTTTTGAGAGTTCTTTATATATCCTTAAAACACTCTTTACAGATATGTGAGTTGCAAGTATTTTCTCCCGATCTTGCCTTGTCATTTCATACTACCAGTAGCATCTTGAGGAACTGAAGTTCTTAATGTTGATGAGGTCCAGTTTAATATATTTTTTTAAGGATCATGGTTTTGGTGTTGTATCTACAAAATCTTTGCCTATTTCAAGGTCACAAAGATTTTCTCCTATGTTCTCTTCTAGAAGTTTTATGATTTTAAGCTTTGCATTTGGGTCTATGAGTCCATTCTGAGTCAATTTTGTGTATGATAGAAGATATGGATTGAACTTAAATGACTATTTTTTATCTGAAAGACATATGAAAGCCAATCTACCACCTTCGTTTTATAGATACTTAAACTACAAGAAGGTGACACAATTGATATTAATGGTTAAAAATACACACTTATTAAGCAGATCTGGGACCTAAATTCAGATCTAAAGACTGAATTTAAAGATTCCAGTATCTTCTTTTGGTCCTGAGTGTAAGGTAATTACAGAGAACCCCTTGCCTTTGCACCACACACTGATTTGAAGAGTTATTTAGCATGTTTAAACTGTCTTACCTACAATGCGTATACTCTAACAAATATGTAATAAAAAGAAAAGAAAATCTAGTGGGGGAAAAAAGAATATTTGCTTTAAGTATGTCTTACCTGACAGACGAATGCAACTGTACCGACTGATAAAGTTGCAGCATTACTCTCGATCATTTTCTCAGCTGTTCTGGGACACAGTTTCAGACAAATCTTGTCTGATATTTACTTTATATTACCATCAATACCAAGCAAGTACAACCTGTGGCTGTGAAAATTATGCTCCCTGGTTCTGCTTCCTACTTTACCTCTGACCTAGAACACCTCACAAAAGAATGCAAGTGAGTTCAGGGTGCAGTCACTCCCCAGTTGGGCTCAACTTGGGAGGGTCTACATTTTAAATCCTTCCCTGTCATTACTTCCTTATTCATTGTTCAAGTATATCTACTTTTCAATATTTATTATCACTACCATCTAGGCCTTTTCTTTTTAATTTCCTATATCATTTCACATTACAATGTTTCCCAAACTATTAAATGCACACAAACAGCCTTATCTTTTCTTCCCCATATAGCATTTACTATATACATCTGTTGTCATACAGTATATGTGTGTGTGTGTGTGTATTGTCTTATCAAGATTACTGACATACAAATCCAAGGCTAACAAATGCAAAATCTGATTCCTGGTGCAGTTTGAACATGGTGGAGTATCCTTGATAAACAGATGAGACAGCAATAAGTATCTTATCTTTTAGGGACACCAAATGTGTTTCTAGTTCTAAGGTTTTATATAAAACATGTATCTCAATAAACTCACTTAAATGCAAAGGGTAAGATTATAGACACTTGTCAATTAATTTTTCTTTAAACTGAAACATAAATTTACAAGTGAAGCTCATTATTTAGGTAATAATCCTACACTAAACCCTTCTATACATTTAATAATCACTTCTCCTTCTCTTTGAGTCTAAACTCAAGTTTACAAGTATGGACTTTGTTTAAAGCAATCTTCGGCAAATTATTTTTTGACCAAAAATAATTCATTTAATAGTGCATAACAGGGAGATTTTTTTTTAATACAAACCGTTTTCTGAAGAGTCTTTTTTCTTGTTTTCACAGTAGCCACAATGTGATAAATATTGGAAAGGCACTATAAGATCCAAGTTTCACTTTCAAGGAGATAATATTCAAAAACACAAGACAGACAAAGGCAATACAATAGAAAGTTATTGCAAAAGAGGGAAAATAGGAAATCTCCTATTTGACCTCCAGACTTCACAAGTGCTTTTAAACAATTCTAAAAACAGCCATTAAGATTCCTCTTTGCTTAACAGCACAAAACAGCACATGGGACACTTATTGCCTTTTCTCCCCTCAAGAAAATAAGACTGCGGAAGAAAAAGTAATATATCAGCAAAAACATGCAGAAATTTACCAAGGACAAATTCTCTAGTAAGACTTCTAGCTCTTCAGTTTAAAAAATAAACTTTAACTCAGGAAAATTTTTATCATGATGTAAAATTGTCATCACAGAAATTAAAGAAACCTTAGAGGTGCATTAGATACCCAATGTTGGTATTGGATGTGAAGAAATTAATATTTTTATATATGGCAACAGTTTAGAAAAATACTGTAGCTATACATATTCATCAACCTTTAAATGTTCATAGTCTTTGACCCAACAAAATCAATTTCTCTGAATCTACCAAAAATTCTCAGGAAATAATCCTAAATTTGGAAAAAGCTTCACATAGAGAGGCATGCAACGTTATAACCACAAAATATTGAAAATATATAGATATATGAAATAGGGAGTTGCTTAATGAAAATAAGATGTATTCTATCCACTTGATGGGCCATTACGCAGGCATTAATGACATTTACAAAAAATAATAGTGTGACAATAAATGAGAATTACAGACACAGAACCGTACAAAGAATACAATTAAAGCTATATGAAAAATGATTTGTAAAAAAAGACTGAGAAAATAAACTATCACTAAAACCTGGAACACTAGTTTTATTGGGATAATATGATTACAAAATTTTATATTTTTATTTTACTTTCCTTTCCTATATTTCACAAATTTTTTTAATGAGCATTGTTCTAGTTTGCTAGCTGCTGGAATGCAATATACCAGAAACAGAATGGCTTTTAAAAGGGAGAATTTAATAAGTTGCTAGTTTACAGTTCTAAGGCTGAGAAAATGTCCCAACTAAAACAAGTCTATAGAAATGTCCAATCTAAGGCATCCAGGAAAAGATACCTTGGTTTGATGAAGTTCAGGGTTTTTCTCTTGAGTGGAAGGGCACATGGTGAGCACAGTCAGAGTTTCTCTCTCATCTGGAAAGGCACATGGTGAACACAGTCAGGGTTCCTCTCTTATTTGGAAGGACACATGGCAAACACGGTGTCAACTGCTAACCTCTTCTCTCCTGGCTTCTGGTTTCATGAAGCTCCCCAGGAGGCATTTTCCTTCTTCATCTCCAAAGGTCCCTGGCTCATGGACTCTCTGCTTTGTAGTGCTGCAGCATTCTCTGCTCTCTCTGAATCTCTTTCATTCTCCAAAATGTTTCCTGTTTTATAGGACTCCAGAAACTTATCAAGACCCACCCAAATGAGATATGTCCTCACCTAATCCAGTTTAACAACCACTCTTGATTAAATCACATCTCCAGGGAGATGATCTGATTACACTTTCAAACATATGGTATTGCTGCCTTTATGAAATGGGATTTAGATTAAAACACGGATTTTCTAGGGGACATACATCCTTTCAAACCAGCACAAGCTTGCATTAATTTAAAATATAAAACATTTGACATTTCTAATAAGAGAACCAGGAAATGCAAACCTGTTTACGCTTCTCCCACAGTACAGGGGAAGAGCCTATGTCTTTTAGAACAGCCACTAGCCACATGTGGCTATTTAAATTTAAATTAAAAATCCTTGCATTTAAAAATCAGCTCCTACTCAATAGTCATATATTAGTCACTCATAGTCAGTGACTACGCTATGCTACAGCAGGGAGAACATTTCCATCTTTGCAGAAAATTCTTTCGAACAGAACTGTCCTCAATTTTGAGAAAATTGGCTCAAGTTCTTGGAGAAACAACCCTCGGGAGAAAAAAGATAATTCATAAGGTACAACAAATATGCAAGTTTCTCTTTGTTAAACAAACAATCTCAGTGTATGTAGGAGACTAGGCAAAAGATAGGCTCCTGGGTTAGTAGCAAATTAGCTCTCAATCATCCCTTTATCTATGCTGGCTCATTTTCTGGGGATTTTAATTTTGCTTTCTAACAATTTCAGTCACAAGTCATGTCCCTTAGAGGTTTATGGACTTGAAAAAAAAGAATTTCACCTGAAAAAGGAAGAATTCCACTAAGATGCAGACTTCCTAGAGAGTAGACAAATTTGCTTTTGCATTGAAGAATGGCTTGTGTTGGGGGACGTAGGGGCATATTTAATAAGTCTCAGAAACAGAGGAACTCAAAAAGAGAATTTTGAAAATAGCATTTTTAAAAAACCTTTTTTTCTTCTAAACATTTCTACAAAAAAAGTGGAAAAAAGCAAAGAAATTCCATTTAAAAAATTAGCACCTATAAATAATATCAAAATCACTTAACTGGAAAAATATTTAAGAGGAGAAAACAAACACCTTTATTTGAGAAAATGCTATACTATGAAGCAGTAAAAAATGCAATTCACTGTGCCACCATTAATGCAAGTACTATCTACAACATTTTGTGCAGCTGGCATTTCATTTTACATTACACATTTCCCATTAGAATATGTATTTAATTTTCTTGATTTACCCTCATCATTCCATGAAGATGTTCCAATCAATTCTAAATTAATAGGTTATCTTCCTTTCAAATATGTAGTCTGCATTTTACTGACATTTTGTGAACACTACAAAAGGCCGATAATGTTTGTTGAAATACAGCAAGATGTTCTAACTTTTCACATTGTTTTCCATGCTTGATATTTAAAACTGAACTCCTTATCCAAGAAAAATCAAGTCCACTTAAGCTGTAACTATTTTAGACTTAAGCTGCATTTAAAATGTTTTGTATCTCCTTGGCTTTCTACACAATTAAAAAAAGTATGTATATGTCTAAAGGTTACTAAACGCTCCTTCAAGCTGAGAACTTATCCCCATAACAATTAAATAGAAGCAGATTATCCAAAGAAAGTATAAACCTAATGACTACTTTAAAATGTATCTATTTAAAGATTTAATGTTGTTAGAGAATAAGAAAAAAGCATAGTATTTTGAGTCAGGAGGCCTGAATTTGGTTATCAATTCTGTGCTTCTTTAAACCTTTTCTAGGTAGAGAAAAGGGGGATAGTAAGCATGTGTAACACAGAGGGTTGCTACACTGACTGCACTGAGGAGGACACAAGGAGTGGAGGAGGTGACATTTTAAAATCTGATAAATGCTAATAAGGTAAATTATTTGAAACAAACACAGAACAAAATGGCATGATTAAAAAAAATCACAGAACAAAAACTTCTCTTTAAAAATATTTAATAATATGAACAAACAGCTCTGTGAAATATACAAATAAGGTAATAAAGATTCATTTCACCAAAAGATGTCCTTAATTAGAACGTCCTAGGACTTATAAATGTAACTTAAAATGTAAATTAGACATAAGTTTTTCATAAACGTTTGCTATATAAAATAAAATAAAGTAGGCTACAGTTTATATAAATTACAACTATCATATAGATTAAATAAGCAGGTCCTGACATCCTGCTCCCTATTTGAATCAGTTCTGTCACTTCCCAGCTGTGGAATTTGGGCAAACTACTTTAATTTGCCCAAAATTAAATTTAATTAATACTCTAAGAATTAATTCTCTCGCCTGGAAATGATGAGTCCTACTGAGACGATTGAATTTTAATGCTATGAAGCACAGAACCAGAAGATACATTCTAAAATGGACAAGTGTACTTTTTCTGGAATCTCTGCATCATCTTTGGTCATGACGACCCTGCAAATACATTTTCGCTAGAGATATACCACACCTATGAACTTCCAGTTTTAATAAATGTGACCACTGAAAAGAATTGTGAGACCTCTTCAATATTCTACATTAAAGTGTACCAATATTTTTTCACATAAAAGCTAAAAGATAAATCACTCTTAATTTTACATTTAAAATATAAAAAGCACTGCCAAGCCTAGAAAATTTTGTAGTGGGAATAGCAAAAATTAAGATAAAGAAAATCTGGAGGTATTCCTCAAAATCTTTTACAGCTTCCATTAGGTAAGAGAAAAATTGGCTCCATTTTCACTTCTTTTTCTCTGAAGTAAAAAATGGTAAATGGTTTAGCCAGGAAGGAAAGCAAAGAAAATCCAACAACAAAAAGTTAAATCCAGTGATAAAATTATCTTTTCTATGCTCACGACTACCAGTATGCTGGGTCCCAGTAAAATCAGACCCAACATTTCCCAAATGGAACTGAGCATTTTTTTTCCTCTGGACCCTCCCCCTACCACATCCTTCTTCCCCTGCTTTATTCCCCATCTCAAGGACTATCAGTGGCACAGAACATTTTTAATCCCCACCCCACCCCTCTTTCTTTCTCAATCTCTCTCTCTTCTTCTCTTTCACATGTATGCAGTAGTAATTATAAACATGGGAAGTTCCTCTTGGCATGCAACATAAGAGGTGAGTATACCAGTCACCCCAGTTGTGTGTCTGTCCATTCTGAAGGGGTGGGGTACACATTATTAATATTTTTATTATCACCTCTGGGAGGAGAGAGGCCTCCTACCAGGCCTTTCAAGCAGTGTCTGGGTTACAACTATGGCGATCATAGAAATAAACTGAAATTAATTTTAAAATAGTGAACATAGTTCAAGATTTCTGATAAAATCTTTCTCTAAAATAGAGAAAGTGATCAATGAAATGAAAAATTACGTTTAGAGTACTACCCCACCATAAACATTAATACAATTTAGCAAGAGCTAAAACCTTAAGAGAATTAACTTTCCCAGGCCTCGCGGACATGACATTCTGACCAGGTTCCAGTGCACTCAAAGCACTGATCAATGGAACAAAATTGTGGTGGGGGAGGGGGCTACGGGGGACAATGACAAACAATTCACCTCAGATTGCATAGATGGCTGGTGTGAGGACTGATTTTGGAAGTTTTTTTTTTTTTTTTTTTTGGCTTGGGTCAAAGTAGGAAAAGCCACTGGGGAGGCTGGACATTTAATCTTTTATAAAAGTCTTTACTAATAGAATAGAAAATAATTTCTTCAGAACATCATAACAGAATCCACAAATAATCAGAAAAAGCAAATATTGGCAATGATTTACATTAAAAGGTTTTCCCAAACAACCTCAAACTTAACACAACAGATTGGTATTGTAAAAGGGTCCTGAACTTGTGACAGTTTACAGGAATTGTTTTATGACTAATCAGAGCTATCTACATTCATAAAAAAATGATAAAATGAAAAGGGAGACTTGAGGGAGAAAGACCTAAACTATAATACTCAGAGTAACTAAGAAAGAAGACAGGAACACTTAAAGACTTTTCTGGAGAAACACTTTTCTTCTACTTGTTCTGGTATAGGACAGAGATGAGATAAAGCCAGATAACTTTGTTGAAATTAATAAATCATCATGCTTCTTTTTCGTGTGGTCATTTTATTGCAGAAGCTATATATACAGAAAAATCATCATCCTGCTGAAATGAACAATCTATATGAAACACACAAATTAACCTTTTGAAAAACTATAACAATCTGTTATTGAAGTCTTGCATGCAAATTTTCCCACCTGTGTTACTTTTTTATACAGTCCAAACCTAGCAGGACTCTTTAATTATAGTATCGGTGGGATGGCTTATCAAAGCTGTTGCCATTGCACAAATGCAATTTGGTTCTCAGCAGGACTGCAAGAATGGCAATTTACAACTGCCAGCAACAAGTAACTAGAAATATTATGCTCTTGTCAATTTACACAATGGAAAGTTCATTGCTCTTCGATTTGTTAGAAGAACAGAAAAGGAGTATTTTGAGCATCCTTGTATTAATGCTATACTTAGTATTTGGTGTTAGATTTGCAGCACAAAAATTATGGTAATGATTCTAACAGCTGTTGAAGCACTTACATATACATATGTGTCAGGGTATCTATTATTACTCTGCTTACACCACAGCAATATTTTATTTAAATAAGCAATCTGAATTAAAAATCAAGTGATAAGGAAAATGCCTAAAATAAAAATGGTACTGCTTTATGCATGGATAAATCTCATATACATAGTATTTACTGAAAGAAACCAGATATGGGGGAGAAGATATCATATAATTGGATTTATTTGAAGTTCAAAAACAGGCAAAACTAAAATATGGTGAGTCAGAATGATGGTTTTTTTTGGTGGAAGTATTGACTGGGAGGGTATGTGAAGGCAGAATCATGGGAACTAGAAATATTCTTATTCTGTATGGTGAGAACATGGGTATATACATATGGAAAATTTCTTTGAACCATGTGTGTAAGATTGGTTAATTTTACTGTTTGTATGTTATACCTCAATGAAAATGAAAAAAAGGTCAATAGTATTAGATAATTATTTAATAAAAATGAATAATAGGCCAATAGTACTAGATAACCATCTGAGGAATACACAATATTCTTTATGTTTCCTGAAACAAAATTTTCAACAGTAACTTTATTTTACTAAGTATCAAGAGTGCACATAGTTAGAAGGTCTTAAAACATATTGCCCTGTATAGGACAACATTACATATTTTACATTTCAATGTGGCTACAACTCCTAATCCTTCTGTCAAGATTCCCACAGAAGCTGGGATATTGATAAAACAATTGCTATTACTGTGAAGAGTTCTACATGCTCTCATTGTCTATCAGCTTAATGCATAGGAGAAAATACACTCAACAAGGCTCAAGTTCTATAAACAGGACTAAATGATTATGGAGTAGGCATCTTTACACTTGTGTTTTTGCTTCTTTTTTTTTTTTTCCAGTTGTTTCTCAAGGAGTAAGGCAGAAATTGAACCATAAAGCTTAGCTTGACAGAAAGGCATTAGCCTATCACACTAAACCACAAAGATAGGAGAGACAGTTATTTATGAAGCAACACTGTTCGCTATATCCTTTTGAGATTCTACGAAAGGGCTAAATATTGATGTATTTCCAAGTCACCTTTCCCCCACTTCTTGTATTAACAAGCAGGAGTATGTTTTAAATGCTCCTAATTTGTCAAGATCAGGTGAAAAGCATTGTTGTACAGAGAGCACTGCTCTCATTCCTACAAGGGCTCTGCAACCCTGTGGGTTATTAATAATTCATGGATCTTTCTTAGTTCACAACAGGGGCATCACTTGGAGGGCATCACTCTTACTGAAAGAAGTTAATGGGATGGGCAGATAAACATTTCACAAGCCAAATAAGAAGCCTCCAATAGATTTGTGGACATTTAAGATTTGTTAGCTCCAATTACTCCACTTGCAAAAAAAAAAGCTAAGCATCCTTCACCCACATTTATGCTGCCTGTTAGGCTGACTCTAACCATTTTTAGAATTATATCAGTAGTATTAACATAGAAATTCTTTTAAAGCCCTTTTATTCCCTTGTATCAAGGATCTCTCATAGCTTCAAAATTGAAAACAAACAAGTATCTGGGAATAGGAGCACTTATTTTTTTAGAATTGTCCTTTTCAATACGCATAAATGCCCTGGGTGAAATTTAAGCCAGGTATTCCATAAAATACATTTCAAATAACAGGATTCCTGGTCTCAGAAGCCTACAAGGGCAAGAGTTTAAAACAGTGCAGCATGGGGCAGCCACTAGCCCATGAGTGCATGCTTTTGTTGAAACATATTTCAAAAAACAAAAACAAACTATGCTAGGCCAAACATGTCGGGTTAGCAATTTCAGAGACATGGCATGAATCCTAAGTCTTTATTCTCAGTACATTAGGACTGAAAATAGGATATATTCCTTCCTCTAAATGAAAAACACTCTTGTTGGTACAAATCAGATGGCATAAATTAGGACGACGTAGTTGAGGAAATACACCTGATATTATTTAGAATGTGCTCCAAAACAGTACACATTAGTTTTAAGCAAGTTTGAACTTTTTGGATATCAGTAAAAAGTAACTTTTCTCTAGTTAAAAATAATTAATACCTAATACATATTGAGCATTTATTCTGTGCCAGGTACCATTCTAAACAGTTTTAATACATATTTACATGTATTAACACACTTACCTTCTCAACAACCCTATATAGTATGTACTATTATTACCTCCACTTTGCAGACAGGAAACCAAGTAAGCACAGAGTAGTGAAGTAATGAAGCCAGGATTCAAATTCAAGCAACCTATCTCCAAAGCCCAAGCTTCTACACTGGATGCTCTTTGCCTTCGTTTAAGAGTGCTATATTTACTCCATATGACCAAATTCTCAAGCAAAAGGAATAGTTTTCATTCATTACCAGGACCGAAGTCAATTCCTGGGTAGACAGCTTACATTTATCCCATAATATAAATAAATAAATAAAAAGCCACCATCAAAAATCACTACACAAATTACAAACTACTTGAGCTACTAAGAAGAGGAGTTCCAAGGACCAAGAAAGAAAAGGGCTTGGAGGCAACCTAGAAATGAGTAAAGTTCTTGAAAATAAGAGAAAATAGGTATCATCAGAATGATGAAGGATGAGCAGGTTAAATAGGGGAAAAGATGATTCCATAACAAAATATCATTTTCATCATTTACTTGAAACTAACTTCAGTGGAGTCCTGGTTTAAGATTCTAACTATGCTAAATGAGACGATTATTTCTTCTTTTACTAGTGTGAATGGCCCAAGACAAAGTACAGAAATTAAGAGAGATTTGAAAAATCCTTAACTCTTTCCTTTACTGATAATTCCAAATGTTAAATGCTATCGATTTGCTGAATGCTATGCCTTCACACTGGAATAAATAGTTTGTCAGGAAGGAGATGATGGCCTATAAAAAAAGGAGTCTTCAATGGCAATTTTAAAATCATTTACCTAAGGTATATCCTACTGACCTCTTTCAAAATAAACAGAACTTCACTATGATGAAAGAGTATATCATTTTTCCATACGTAATAAACACCAGACTATAAATAAGGAATCTTTTCACAAACATATAAAAAATTTTCAATAAATGTCCTTACTATATCTAAAATTAGAAAGTATTTCAATTACATAATGATAAAAGTAAAATATTTTTCTCTATTTGCACACATTTAAAATAAATATAATGAAATGTTTTAGCACCAAATATTTTAATTACTTTTTCAGTAAATTAAATATTTATGTATTTAATTATAGAGACAATTATATATTATGTTGTATAACACATTAGTGCCAGAAAATGTCAAATTTTGCATAATTTCAAGACTATGTTCCAAAGAAAGAAATTTGGTGCCCATTATTTGAAATAATAGCCAATACAGTTAAATGCACCTCCCATTCTGTGTTCCTCCCAACACTCATCTCCTTAGATATCTCAAGAAAAAAAGGTTTTATAGTTAAAGAAGTACAGATGACGCCTGGAGAAAAATAATGCCCTTTTAGTAAGGCCTAATGCCTTATTAAAGACCCCCGAGAACCTACTTTAAAAAACAAATAACAAACTTACAGAAGGATGACCGACTAGAGTAGCTCCAGATTAGCCCTGCTTCTTGGAAAAGTTAGAGAAGGAAGAGGAGGTCGACTGAGGTGGCGAATCGGGAGTGTGGCTGACCTGGGAGAGCCTTCTGCACCAAATGTGGCAGCCCTGGTTGCAGAGGCCCAGGAACTGAGAGGCAGAGAGCTGGAGCCTGGCACAGAGGCACAGAGGCACAAAGCCTGCGGGAATGCACGGACAGGAGCACAGACCCAAGAAGTAAGCCAGGCTGCTGTTCCTTCGGCGTGCTACCCTCACCAGCACAGCCCCATGACCCGTGACTCACCCCACCCCCCACGCACCTGAATCCCCTCACCTGCTCCCATTCCCCATGCTCCAGGTGCCCCCACCCCACCAGTCCCCAGTGCACATACCTGCTCCACACCCCCACCCCAAGTGTAGCCCAACTCGCCTCTCCTACACCCCTCCTGTGCACTACCACCCTCTCCCTGTTTCCTGCAGGCTGTTGCCAGCACAAAAAGGCTGAGGGCACTAACCTCCATACCTAGGCTACCCCCACCCCCTGCCCATAGTATCACACAGCTTCACCCCGCCATCCCTGAACTCAGTGCATCCGTTTATGGCACTTCCAGGCCCACGCATGCATACAGGCACCCAATCAAGTCATTCAGCTCTGGGAACTTCACTTTACAGCTGGAAATGCACATGTGCACAACCATCAACCTCACTTCCAAGCTCTGAGAAAGTGCTGACCTGGGCAGACAAGTTACATCTGCCCCCAATCCAGAAAGGTATAACACCGACCGGCTGCCACAGCTCTATGTATGCACACAGAGGGCCCTGTGCCTTAGACCAGCTTATGCCAGGGTTACGCCCCCCATACCAGCGTACCACACAGCTACATTCTCCCTGGCCACTGGGCACCCACGTTCACACGCACCAGCATTAACATCCCCAACATGCACCCATACCTGTCCTGAAACAAATCGCCATACTGAGTACTGCACCCTGTGCCCTGCTCCCTGCTATACAACCATCCCACAAACACAAAGCCTTAGACTACTGAAAGAAATCAACTCCCAAAGTAAATCAATCAAGATATCTACATGAGATGAAGACAGCAGATCACTAAGAATCTCACAATGCAGGCAGATATAGCCTGCCTAATGACCAAATTAAAACACAGAGACACAGACATTGGACCAACTAATCAAAGATGTTCATACAACTCTACTTAATAAAATAAGCGGGGTCACAAATGACATAAAAGAGATTAAGAAGACAGTAGAAGAGCATAAAGAGGAATTTGAAAGAATAAATAGAAAAATAGCAGAAATCACAGAGATTAAAGACTGTTGACCAAATAAAAAACATACTAGAGCACACAACACCAGATTTGAAGAGACAGAAGAAAGAGTAAGTGATACAGAAGACAAGACAATTGACTTAGAAGACTTCAAACAGCATATGGCAAAAAAAGATGGAAAAATTGAATGGGAACTCAGGGAAATGATAGACAAAACAAAGCATGCAAATATAAGACTCACTGGTGTCCCAGAAGAAGAGAGGAGTAAAGGGCTAGGAAGAGTAGTTGAGGATATAATGGGGGAAAACCTCCTAATCCTCATAAAGGACATAAATACACAAGTCAAAGAAACCCAAAGAACTCCAAACAGAATAAATCCAAATAGGCCTTCCCTAAGGCACATACTAATCAGTCTGTCAAATGTTGAAGAGAAGCAGAAAATCCTGAAAGCAGCAAGAGAAAAACAATCTACTACATACAAGGGAAATCAAATAAGACTGAGTTCAGAATACCCAACTGGCACCCTGGAGGCGAGAAGGCAGTGGTATGATATATTCAAGATCCTGAAAGAGAAAGACTTTCAGCCAAGAATTCTGTACCTAGCCAAATTGTCCTTTAAAACTGATGGAGAGATTAAAGCGTTCACAGACAAAAAGTCCAGAAAGAATTTGTCAACAAGAGACTGGCCCTACAAGAAATAATAAAAGGAGTTCTGCCTGCTGAAAAAAAAAGACAGAAGAAGGAGGTCTGGAGGAAGGTATAGAATTGAAAAGTACCACTAACTATAATTTAAAGAATACAAAGAGAAAGAGGGAAAAGAATATATAGACCTGACAAATAAGATAAAAAAGATAAGATGGTGGAATCAAGAAATGCCTTTTCAGTAATAACTTTGAATGTTAACAGACTAAATTTATCAATTAAAAGATACAGATTGGCAGAATGCATTAAGAAACATAATCCAGCTATATGCTGCTTATAAGAGACTCATCTTAGACACACAGATATAAATAGATTGAAAATGAAAGGATGGAAAAAGATCTTCCATGCAAGTTGCAACCAAAAGAAAGCACGTGTAAGCTATACTAATATCAGACAAAATAGACTTTAAATGTAAAGATATCTTACGAGAAAAAGGACACTATATAATAATTAAAGGATCAATTCACCAAGAAGATATAACAATCATAAATGTTTATGCTCCCAATCAAGGAGCTCCAAAGCACATGAGACAGACACAGCAAAACTGAAGGGAGCGATAGATGTTTCAACAATAATAGTAGGAGACTTCAATAAACCACTCTCCTCTATAGACAGAACAACCAGACAGAAGATTAACAAGGAAATAGAGAAGTTAAATAACTTGATAAATGAATTAGACCTAACAGACATATGTAGGTCACTGTACCCCAAAGCACAAGCTTATACATTCTTCTCCAGTGATCATGAAACATTCTCCAGAATAGATCATATGCTGGGGCACAGAACAGGTCTTTATAAATTTAAAAATATTGAAAATATTCAAAACACTTTCTCTGATCACAATGGGATGAAGCTGGATCTCAATAACCACCAAAGGATGAGAATATTCACAACTATAGGGAGATTAAGTAACACATTCTTAAACAACCAGTGAGTCAAAGAAGAAATTGCTAGAGAAATCAGCAGCTATGCGGAGATAAATGAAATAAGAATACAGCTTATCAAAATTTATGGGATGGGGTAAGGGCTGTGCTGAGAGGGAAATTTATTGCCTTAAATGCCTGTATTAAAAAATAAGAAAGAGCAAAAATCGAGGACTTAACAGCAAATGTGGAGGAATTTGAGAAAGAACAGCAAACTAACCCCAAAGTAAATAGGAGAAGAGAAATAACAAAGATTAAAGCAGAGATAAATGAATGGGAGAACAAAAGAACAATAGAAAGAATCAATAAAACCAAAAGTTGGTTCTTTGAGAAAATCAATAAAATTGATGGGCCACTAGCAAGACTGGCAAAGAAAAAAAGAGAAAGGATGCAAATAAATAAAGTCAGAAATGAGAACGGGTGCATTACCACAGAGCCTGAAGAAATAAAAGAAACCATAAGAGGATACTAGAATATGTATATGCCAACAAACTAGACAAGACAAATTCCTGGAGACACACAAACAAGCTACACTGACTCAGGAAGAATAGATCTCACACACCAATCACAAGTAAAGAGATTCAATCAGTCATCAAAAATCTTCCCATAAAGAAAAGCCCAGGGCCAGATGGCTCCACAGGGGAATTTTATCAAACATTCCAGTAAGAACTAACCACCAATCCTGCTCAAACTTTTCCAAAACATTGAGGAAAAAGGAACTCTACCTAACTCATTTTATGAAGCTAATATCATTTTAATACCAAAACCAGGTAAAGATGCTATAAGAAAGGAAAACTATAGGCCAATTTCCCTAATGAACATAGATGCAAAATTCTCAATAAAATATTAGCAAATTGAATCCAAAAGCACATTAAAATAATTATACATCATGACCTAGTGGGGTTTATACCAGGAACGCAAGTACAGTTCAACTCAAGAAAATCAATTAATGTAATACAGCACATTAACAAATCAAAAGGGAAAAATCACATGATCATCTCGATTGATGCTGAAAAAGCATTTGACAAAATTCAGCATCCTTTTCTGATAAAAACACTTCAAAAGATGGGAATTCATGGTAACTACCTCAACATGATAAAGGAAACATATGAAAAACTGATAGCCAGTATCATACTCAATGGCAAGAGACTGAAAGTCTTCCCCCTAAGATCAAGTACAAGACAAGGATGCCCACAGTCACCACTATTATTCAACATTGTGCTAGAAGTTCTAGCTAGAGCAATCAGGCAGGACAAAGAAATAAAAGGCATCCAAATTGGAAAGGAAGAAGTTAAAATCTCATTATTTGCAGATGATACGATACTATACTTGGAAGATCCTGAGAAATCTATAGCAAAGTTACTTGAGCTAATAAATTCAGCAAGTTGGCACGATATAAAATTAATGTGCAAAAAATCAGTAACATTTCTATATGCAAGCAATGAGCTAACTGAGGGGTCAGTTAAGGAAAAAATTCCATTCAAAATAGCAACTAAAAGAATCAAATAGTTAGGAATGAACTTAATTAGGGATGTAAAGGACTTGTGCACAGAAAACTACATAACATTGCTAAAAGAAATCAAAGGAGATCTAAATAGGTGGAAAGACATTCACTGTTCATGGACAGTGTGTTAGTTAGATTCAGTTGTCAACTTGGTCAGGTGAGCATACCTAATCTTGTTGCTGCGGACATAAGCCAACGGTATGTGAACCTCATCTGTTGCCAATTACATCTGCAGTCGGCTAGGAGGCGTGTCTGCTGCAAGTGACGTTTGACTTAATTGGCTGGTGCTTAAATGAGAGATCGCAACAGCTTGGCATTCCTCATCTCAGCACTTGCAGTTCAGCCCAGGCCCTTGGAGATGGAGAAAGAAATCACCCGGGGGAAAGTTGTTGGAACCCAGGGGCCTGGAGAGAAGACCAGCAGAGACCATCCTGTGCCTTCCACGTAAGAAAGAACCTCAGTGGAAAGTTAGCTGCCTTTCCTCTGAAGAACCAACAAAATAAATCCCCTTTTATTAAAAGCCAATCCATCTCTGGTGTGTTGCATTCTGGCAGCTAGCAAACTAGAACAGACAGGAACGCTAAATATAAGATGTCAATTCTCCCCAAGTTGATCTACAGATTCAACACAGTACCAATTAAAATTCCAACAATGTTCTTTGAAGATTTGGAAAAGCTAACTACCAAATTCATCTGGAAGGGAAAGAGACCCTGAATATCTGAAAGCACCCTAAAAAAAGAAGAACGGAGTGGGAGGATTAACACTCCCTAACTTCAAAACCTATTATAAAGCCACAGTGGTCAAAATAGCATGGTACTGGTACAAAGAGAGAAGCACTGACCAATGGAAACGAATCGAGGGTGCAGAAATAGACCAGCAAATCTATGGTCAACTAGCAATTTGGGACAAGACCCCCAAATCCGCTGAACTGGGACAAAACAGTCTTTTCAATAATTGGGCACAGAAGAACTGGATATCAATAGCCAAGAGAATGAAAAGAGGACCCCTATCTTACACCCTACACAAAAATTAACTCAAAGGGGATCAAACACCTAAATATAAGAACTAGCATCATAACGCTTCTAGAAGGAAATGTAGGGAAACATCTTCAAGACCTAGTAATAGGGGAGATAGCTTTCTAAACTTTACACCCAAAGCACAAGCAAAAAAAGAAAAAATAGATAAATGCTCCTCAAAATCAAATGCTTCTGCACCTCAAAACACTTTGTCAAAAAGGTAAAGAGGCAGCCAACTCAACGGGAGAAAATATTTGGAAATCACTTATCAGACAAAGGCTTGATCTCCTGTATATACAAAGAAATCATATAACTCAACCACAAAACAAGTAATCCAATTATAAAATGGACTAAAGATATGAACAGGCATTTTTCTGAAGAGCAAATACAGATGGCTCAAAAGGAATGAAGAGATGCTCATTTTCACTGGCTATAAGGGAAATGCAGACCAAGACTACAATGAGATACCACCTCACACCTATAACAATGGCTGCTATTAAACAAACAGGAAACTATGCATGTTGGAGAGGATGTGGAGACATTGGGACACTTATGCACTGCTGGTGGGAATGTGTGGTGCAGCCACTATGGAAGACTGGCGGTTCCTTAGGAAATGAAATGTCAAATTGCCCTATGACACAGCAATAGCACTACTTGGTATATACTCAGAAGAGCTGAACAATGACACAAACAGACATTTGCACACTGATGTTCAGAGCAGCATTATTCACAATCGCCAAAAGATGGAAACAAATCAAATGCCCATCAACAGACAAATGGATCAACAAAACATGGTATATACATGTGATGGAATATTATGCAGCAGTAAGACAAAATAACGTCCTGAAGCATATGACAAGATGGATGAGCCTTGAGAACATAATGCTGACTGAAGTTAGCCAGACACAAAAGGATAGATACTTTATGAGTTCATGTTTATGACCAGCATAAAGGTATAATCAGAGGCTTATAATACAGAAGATAGAGGACTCAGAGATACATAGAAGTTAGAGATGGGTGAACAGTTAGTGAATGAGTTTCAACTCCAATGTAAGGGAATAGATAGGTGCAAAGGTGATTCTCTAGTTTGGGGTCTAGAAGTAATATTACCATATTTAAGATGGACAAGATTGAAAAGGGCTGTATGGACCTACATGTCCCACTGACTCACACTAGAAATATGAATGAGTTCTTAGAATTACTTCAAAGATATGATTCTTGTATAAAGAGTGCATAAGTCCAGCGTATGGGGGACAACTGCTATTGCATACTATGAGCTATGTTCAAAAGGAAACCATTAGCACTACCACAGCAAGAGCAGAGATACATAACAGGGTGAGGGACAAGAGTTAAGAGAAGGTTTAGATTTCCTATTTGGCGAGGGGGTGTTTATTGATTTTCTGTCTCTTGGGAACAAAGAAATTATCTAAAATTGAGAATGTTGATGGACTGTGGATTTGGGCCCTCTACATGATACCAAAGAATGCAGGTGGCTGAAGGATGCACTGATGGAGAAGTAGATTGGTGAAAAATGGTGCATACTTATGAACAAAGATTGTGCTGCTACAAAGGAACAATGTCGTGAGGCATGTAACAATGTGAATGAATGTGTGGGACATTTGGTGAGGCAAAATAAGCCAGAAGCAAACAAACAAACAAACAAAAAACAGCAATGGTACTGCTTATAAGAAAACAGGGGCCTATATCGTAAGCTTTTAGAGCAGACACATTAAGTCTGGAGTGGTGATCATTATTTCTGGATTTTGAGAGGCCGTTTCATATATAGATAGCCTGATATTTAGAGATAAGAATGAAGTCAAACAGATTGGGGTTAAAGTAATTCAGAACAAAGGGGGTAAAGAAGACAGTGTCTATATTTTAGAACTACACATACTCTTTGAGACCAATGGAAGAAAGGTTAATTTGATCTGGAACTGAAATTTTCTGAAATGCATAATCTAATTCAACCTATCTGTATAGCTCATTTGAACAACTGAAACACAGGGAGCGCAGAATAAGAGATTCTTTAATCCTGTATAGATCATTATAATGCTGGGATACATCCTACAGTATATTAAGCAGATAATCAAAAAGTATTGGCAAAGTCCCCTGAGGGCTGGGAGAAAGAACATGGAACTATAAACCTTACCATCAAGGAATCCCCTGATACTGTGTCAGACTTTAGGGACATCCATATCAATAGGCCATGCCTTCAATCATGAGGCTTACTCTTGTGAAGCTTATGTAGGTAGCATAGAAGCTTAGACTACCTATACGCATGCGTAAAAGTTACTTCTGGAGGACCTCTGTTGTTGCTCAGATGTGGCCTCAGTCTCTCTAAGCCCAACTCTGCAAGTGAAATCATTGCCCTTCCCCCTACATGGGACAGGACATCCAGGGGGTGAAAGTCTCCCTGGTGTTGTGGGAGAAGAATCCCAGGGATGAATTCAGACCTGGCACCAGGGGATCAACAATTACATCTTGACCAAAAGGGGGAAAAGAAGCGTAATTAATAAAGTATCAGTGGCAGAGGGCATTCAAATAGAGTCGAGAGGCTACTAAGAAGGTTGCTCTTATGCAAGCTACATGTAGACCTTGCTATCTATCATAATCTGCCAACCCCCAACCAAGACCATTCCAGCCAATCCTAAAGAACACCTAGGGCAATATATAAGATTCCACAAGGGTTCCAGGCACTAGAGTAACTTGCTAGAAACAACCTCCAGACGGGTCCCTGGTCCAGAAAAGTCCTGAAACCTAGCCCAGCCTCTCCAGAACTTCAGATAGTTCCATTTCCCCACCCCAAATTAGTGACAGACCCTTCCAATAGCAAAAATTTAGAATTGCCATAGCCCAAACAACCCTAAAGAGAGGTATGGAAAGATCAAAAGTGATGGTGGAATTATACTTAGAAGACAGGACTTAACAAATGAATATGAATGCTGAATCATTAAAAATTGATATCTCTTTTAGCATCCAGTATTTTAGAGCAGCTAGAAGTAAAAACCTAAAATTATGAAATTGTAGCCCATGTCAAAGTCTGAAATATATTCTACAACTAATTGTGGTGCTGTGCTTTGAAATTTATAGCTTTTTTGTATATATGTTATTTTTCACAAAAAATTAAAGGAAACAAGCCAATTGTGATGATAAAAAAGTATTTAAGCCCTCTAGCCTCCTATATTCTGGAGCAGCTAGAAGGGAAAATCTGAGAGGATCATATGGTAGCCCACGACAAACTGTGGGATCTGTCCTGCAACCACTTGTTGAACAGTGCTTCGAAAACTATTGCTTTTTTATTTCTTTGCTTTGTATATATGCTATACTGAACAATTTAAAAAGTTAAAAAATATATCAAAAAAACAAACCAAAAAACATTAACTTTATTTAATCTAGTGTTTCTCAAGCTCAGTTGACCCAAAACCTTCTTATCAAACCACTAAAGGTTTAAGAAACTAGTGTTTCGGGAAACAAAGTAGGGAAATCTATTTTGTGTTTTCTAGCTTATACAGTGCTCCTACATATGGTATTTTCATTTAATTCTTATACTTTCAAAACATGTATTTATCAGGGGAAAAATTCTACCAAGTAACCAAAGAAAAATAAATTCAATCTGTATCTCTTTAGTCAGCATCAATGGTGAGATACAGGGACGAAGAAAGCCCTAGCAGCAGCAGCATTCCAGATCTCACACCAGGGAGCTGATAAATGTCAAACAAATACTTTGGACAACTGCCAATTTTACTCTTGCTAAGTGTCTACCTTATTGGGCTTCAGAATATATAGGTAGTATGATTTTCAGAAAAGTTCATGTGTCTATATGCACAGATAAAATTCTATTGCTTCCTTAGAAGTAGGTAAGATACCAATAGTTATGCACACAGAATGCTTTGGCTGCTTTAAGTCATCGACTTTCTTCATTCTAGCTAAAAATGCATGAACAGATTCCATTAAAAAATTGCATTAATGAGAACTGGCAAGCAAGAAAGATGACTACATAACCACTGTATTGACAAATGTCAATAGTAAGTACAGGAAGACTGGGCACAGATACTGGCAAATCAACAGGCAAGGCTTACTCATCTGAAGCAGTGGCTTTCATAGTAAGAAGTACATCTTACATAACCACCCACTATATACAGGTTTATACACATGTACCTACATGAAACCACTGTTTCACAAACCATACAAATCTTCCTAGATGAGGAGCCCCTCTATTCTATTACGTTAAAAGTAAAAACTAGTCACAGCTTGCTAAACAGATTTCTTAGGCTACTACTGAGTCACTGTCCTTTTTGTAGCACTAATCTGAAGGAGACAGAAGAAAATCAGCTCAGTCAGAAAAGCCAGTAGCAAATAAATAATTAACAATACCCAGATGGAGACAGCTTTCTGGTTCCCACTGCCTGCAGTAAATTAGAGCATGCAAGTGAGGGACAAGTTAGATAGGCCTCTGAAATTATGACAGTATCAGCTCAACCAGACTTAACGGCCAAACCATTCCTGAAGGTAGCCTCATCTGAGTATATGCCAAGATAGGCCAGTTGCAATTTTCAGCAATCTTGGAGTTAGAAGATACACTATATGCAGGCAGTAATACATTCAGACATAAATATTTCCTGTCAATGGAGGAATGATAAAGAAATTCAGAATTCGAAAAGGGGCTGGCAAGGCCCTACTGCTCTCTTCTTTTACCTATCCATCCTTCCCTCCTTGAATCAAAATTTCCACCATTACTAAAGACCTAGTCTCATTTATGCCCTGTATCCCTGCTGACAGCAGCTGCCATGAGAAGCCCAGTCCTCTGCTGTCTCCTTATTATCTAGACTCTAATTCACTGAGGCAAGGCCCACCCTCCACTATGCACTTCCTTTCCCCCTTCCCAGTGTTCTTTCTCCATAAGACATATGAATACTTGTCATAACATATTTTACTCTTTGTTTACAACAAGCTCTTTGAGGGTCTGGGCTTCTCTTCATTTTGTTCACTTATGTCAGTGCCTGGCACATCATAGACACACAGTAAATACATGTTGAATGAGAGACAGAGAGAAAGAAAAGGAAAAAAAAAAAAAAAAGGAAACAAGCATAGCCCTAATTCATTATCTTCAATTCTTCTGAACTAGTACAGGTGCTTTGAGCACTTACATAAACTCTGTATTTCTACAGAGCCAGAACAGAAATCAACTTCCAAAGCCTCCAGTAGTCATGCTAACAATCCCTTAGCCCAGCTAGGGAGAGTCATTGCAACAGTTGACTTTGGGAGTTGCTTAACCAGGTTCCCCACTTGATTAACATGGCAGGATTCTATTTCCTTAAGAAATGCTGGTTACTTAGCAAACCAAAACAGCCAAGCCAACATGGAAAAGACAAAGTAAAACCAAAGAAAACAAGATAAAGAAAAATAAGAAAAAGGTAAGGAGCATAATTGATGAAGTGTTTTTTTAAGGCACAGAATTACAACCTATTAAAGAAAGAAAAAAATCTTAGAAATGATGCACTCCATTTTCATTCACAAAAGAGAAAACTGAGGCTCTGAGATTTAAAAACTTGCTCACACTGAACAGTTACTGCAGAAATATTTTTTACGGTGGGGTGGAATCCAGAGGAACTTTCTCGAAGCCATCAGTGAGGAGCTGTTGTATGTAGTGTTCAGCTCTCATTTTTATTTTATAAAAATCATTAAACAGTGATGTTTATTATAACTTCTTGACCCCATCTTTTACTGCAACATCACTCTGTCCTATTCCAATTCTAGCTTTTGGTAGAGAAT
Source organism: Tamandua tetradactyla (assembly GCF_023851605.1). Classification (NCBI taxonomy): domain Eukaryota; kingdom Metazoa; phylum Chordata; class Mammalia; order Pilosa; family Myrmecophagidae; genus Tamandua; species Tamandua tetradactyla. Next base: position 66,399,376 of record NC_135337.1, read on the forward strand.
AGAATCTAGGTACCCTGATTAGGAAATGAGAGCCCAATTACAAAGATTTTATTGTTACCGGTTTCCTGGCAACAGGGACTCAGACTAGGCCAAGAAAATTATACTGTATAGACCCTTATACCCGTGTCCTTGGTTCCAACTACACATCTGCCCCATTAGCTGCCCTGCTATGCCCGCATATCTGGTCCCAGTATTTTGATTATTCCCAGGCTTCTAGCCCAGTTTTATGATTACTGCTCCTTTATTTCCAAGACCCTCACCCTGACAGTCCAAATGAGATTTCACTGTCCTGCACATTAATATAGACTAGATTCTGAATTCTTTTTTCCACATGTATCTCTAGTATTCAATCAGCTTTAGTATTTGACTCTTCAGTCATTACCCACTTTCTGTCCAGACCTCTAATATCTACTGGGTCCCTTAAATATAATTAACTTCCAAATCTCAGTTGAAACAAATGCACCAAAAGGATAAATTTTGTATAATTTGTGCCCTAAAACACAAAAAGCAGCGACTTGGAAAATTTCAGCTAATTATCAGAATCAACATAAAATAAGTAAGACTGACCAACTGCAAAACTGATCATTTTCAGCTTGCTGCTGCTGACTATTTCTTTTCCAGGTAAGAGATCAAGGGCATCACAAATTCAACCCTGGAACATTTAGGTGCCCCACTAGGTCCTGCTTGAAGCAGACATCTTGACTTTCATTTTGACCCACCTTGCTTCATTAATCACCTTATAAGATCTGACAAATGCCTTAGTAGAGATTAACTGATGATTCATGTAAACATTCATCATGAAGATAGAAGTATAAAGGAATGGCTCAGCGCCCCAGTCAAGAGGGCAGAGAGAGGTGCTTCAGGGCTCTGTACCCCACAGAATCTTTGAACAACCAGAGAGAACTAGCAGAAATATCTTTCTCAAAGCTTCAGAAAATGGTAAAAGAACTACAGTAACAAGTCAAGTGCCAAATCAATAAAAAGGCTACTTAAGAGCAGTAGGACCTTCAGGCACACTGGCTGGCTCCTCCCTCAGCCCTCACCGACAAGGCACCCCAGCCCACATTCCCAGTGGGAACCTTGATCATGGTTCCAAAGGGAGCCAAGTAACTCTCATGCATATATGGAAACATGTATGTCTGACCCAATCTGTCTGGTGGTGGCCTGATGGATTTGCCATCCCAGAACTCATCCTGTGTGCAGAAGCAGCTCACTGATCTCTAGTACAGAACAGTGTAGAGTCAAGTTGTGCTGCCTGAGGCAAGGGACTGCTGGCTGAAGGTATACAGGATATGTTGTGCAGTACCCAGGACCATGAGGAAAATCTTCCGAAAGGAGGGGACATTCCTATTCACCTTAAATGGGGGAATTCCTAGAGCCAAACATGCTGTTCTAGTTTGCTAGCTGCCAGAATGCAATATACCAGAAACAGAGGGGCTTTTAAAAAGGGGAATTTAATAAGTTGCTAGTTCACAGTTCTAAGGCCAAGGTAATGTCCAGTCAAAGGTATCCAGGGAATGATACCTTGGTTCGAGAAGGCTGACGAAGTGCAGAGTTTCTCTCTCAAGCGAGAAGGCAGATGGCGAACACAGTCACAGTTTCTCTTTCAGGTGGAAGCGCACATGGCAAGCAAGGCATCAACTGCTAGCTTTCTCTCCTGGTTTCCTATTTCATGAAGCTCCCCAGGAGGTGTTTTCCTTCTTCATCTCCAAAGGTCACGGGGGAGCTCTGCTTCTCATGGCTATGTTGTTCTTCTCTGCTGTCTCTGAATCTCCCATTCTCCAAAATGTTTCCTCTTTTATAGGACTCCAGTAAACCAATCAAGGCCCACCCAAATGGGTGGAGACATGTCATCACCTAATCCAGCTTAACAACCACTCTTGACTAAATCACATCATCCAGGGAGATGATCTGATTACAATTGTAAACATACAGTATTGAATAGGGATTATTCTACTTTTATGAAATGGGATTTCGATTAAAACATGGCTTTTCTAGGGTCCATCCATCCTTTCAAACCAACACACATGCATATCCAAGACTTATGCAGAAAGAACCAGGGAAGCCCCTATACTTTGGCCTGAAGCTTTTCTCTAAACTCCTTGTATGGATAAGCCCAGAAGTAAGAGTATTTGCACAGGTTCATTTGCAAAGATTCAAAAAGTTGTTTTCTATTTTTCCTTCTTTTCTTCCCCTCAGCTCCTGGCATTCATGGAAAAGCTCTGTCATTAACATTTGCTGGACATAAGCTCAAGGAATGGATGCCTCAGAGTCTAATTTCCAGCAATAAAACCAATTAAGTATCAGAAATGTCTGGATTTCAACAAAAGATTACAAAACATACAAAGAAACAGGAAGCAATGGCCCAGGCAAAAGAAAAGATAAAAGCAGCAGAAACCATCAGTGAGGAGGGTAAGACTTGGGACATTCTAGACAGACACTTTTAAAAAATGGTCCTAAATATGCTCAACGTATTAACATGATTCATAAGTGTTACTGATATATCCCAAAAACAAATTTGAGCCTATAGATCTCGTGCAGCTCCAGAGATAAATAATGAAGGAACCTGGTGTCTTTCGACATAGACAAAGAAATATGGAGAGCTGGTAGGTATTTCTGTCAATGGCTATAATCAGCAGCTTAATCACGACACCTTCTCTCATTCTACATGCCCAAGGGTGATAATTGTCTGGCAGAACAAGATGCCTTCAGCACACAATTAAATATGAAGAATATGCCTAAGTGATATACATGTTGTGACAACCCCTAAGTGATCTGTCCATTTGCATACGTGGGCCTGGCAGCAAATGAGAAGATGGGTGCCTTCCACATCTAGAGACTCATTTAAGGTTATTCAAAATTAAGTTGCACCACTGCTAAAGAGAAGTTAGAGCCCCGGAAGAATTCAGTTACTTGTGACTAAGTAAGTACAGTTAGCATAACTGAAAAGTGTGTATAAATCGTAAGTTAAATTTTAACCTTTCCTTGTTTTTTAAAAAAAATCAGTATCAAATATGGAATTATTTAAATCACTTTGAATTTAATTTCATAAAATGACATATTTACTTAAATTATTTATCTGGATTACATGATGAATATCTTAAGTTTTCCAAAATAGTTCTAAATCAGGTTTCATCTTGTCTTTATACTAAATGTGAAGTTTTTATTCAAAAGGAATTGCCCTTGTCTGGATTTTCTATGTCAGGCCTACATTCACGTTCAAAACCAACAAACTTGAGTATCATAATTATTTCAACAATGTGCTTGTTGAATTTATCAGCATTTTTCCTTTCTAAAGCTCTGAAGTCAAATCCTAGTAACTATCAATATTCTCCCAAGTTGTCCACACTTGTCATCTGTAGCATAAGTCAGTGTAATCTGCAGATAGAAATGAGAAGAAATTGAACATATTTTATGGCTGTTCTGCTTGAGGGAATAAGAATAAGGTAAATCAATACTTCTTGTCATTTCTTGAAAGTACGGTATTCTCCAAGACATTTAGCCAGCATTTGTCCATTTAAGCAAGGACAAAAACATAAAAGGAAAGTTTTTAACTCAAAATTAGCATGTCAATATTTCTGGATCACAGAATTTGAAGTCATATCAAGCATTATTTCAAAATCTAAATTAAGGACACTTTCAAGGTTGGCTGCTGTCCCTAATGGTAATCATCATTAAGAAACCCCAAAATGTCAGAAATGAAGTCATATTTAACGTCCTATTATTGCCACAGAAATATTACTAAATTTACAGACCCATTTAAAATTGTCAACATAACTTATTTGTAAAATTAGAACTGTAAAAGCATTCTATACCTACCGATAAGTCTATTTTTCCCATTCATTTTCCATCAATTCAACAGGAATCTTTTTGTCTTAGTTCCTTATTTACTTTACTGTTCAATATTATTTCTGACCTTTGGAAACAGATATGTCTTGATTACCTAGACACATCTTACATACATTTAAAAATAAGAATGTAAGAGTTAAGCTGAGGCTTTCATAATTTAGGAAATAATTTATGAATATGAGCAAAATTAGATAGGTAAACACAAGTTATAAGTACTTCGCTTGCAGAAATTACAAGTAATATTTAGAAATATTAAAAGTATTAACAGTAAAACATGGTAGAGTTGAAACTACAAGGAGTTTGGACTAAGAGAAGCCAGAATCCAAATCTTGGCTATCCTCTTATTAACTGCTGATCTTGAGGGGACGTTTTCACCTGTCTGTGTCTAAGATTAATTTTTTGCACAATAGGAATGCACAGAATATGTGGGTGCTTTGAAGATTAAATGAGTAGAGTGTCTGGACAAGGTATTAAGTAAATGTTCTTTTCTCTCCTCTCTATAAAAATATTGATTATAGAAAACATACTAAAAGAAAGAGAAAATAAGTATGGGTGGAGGGCCAAAAAAAGATTTAAAAAAAATAAAATAAAGGTGTGGTCAGCAAACAATGCTAAATAGTATGGAAAAATAAGAAAATAGAGTGTTAAATCATTAAAATTTCTATTTTTGAGATCAAGGAGTTCAATTCTAAGTCTTAAGAAAGAGGATATGCTTTTGCCTACATGAGGAAATGCCATTTTCAGGAGAACAGCCAGTACACAAGCCTCCTTTGCTTGTGGGCTTTCTCTTGCCAACGCTGATTTAGAAGTTGGTAGATATGTTTCTTTCCTTCTAGTTAGGCTTCAAGGATTGAGAATAGAAAGGCCACCTGCAAAAGCATTCATTTGTTTGTGTGGAAATTAGACACTATAATTTACTATATTGTTTATTCAAAATACTTGTGATAAGAAACACTTTTAAGAAACAAATTTCAAGCAAATCCATGAGATTAAATACATTCTTTCGTGCATCAATATTTCAGAATTGTCTCTAAAATATAAGGACTCTTAAATTATACTACATATTAACACATCTAAAAATATTAACATTTCCTTAATATCAAATATCCAACAAGTATACAAATATTTTCATTGTCTCATAATTATTTTTACAGTTTTTCTTTTCAATTCAGAATCCAAATATTTGCTTCCAAATAATATACGTGCTAAGGGTGAGGGTACAGATGAAAATCGTCAGCTGTAAGATGACAAAGTTAGATGCTGGTATATGAGAGTTCAGAATGATATCCTCTCTAGTTCAGAATATCCTCTCTATTTCCATATAACTTTCAAGACTTGATTAAAAAAAACTTCAACAACGCAAACAATAAAACTATAACACTGAATATTGCACATGGGTTTCAGATTTTAAAAAAATAACAATGAAATTTTAGATCAAGAAAGAAATTTAAATTCAGATCATCCTAGCCCTGTGAATTCAAGAATCACAAAGTAACTGTGCAGGAAGAGTTATTTCATTGAAAGATAAAGACAAAAGTTTAAGCTTAATAACATGAAAATAATGGTTGAATAATTAATTTTAAAAATCCTGTGTTAACACGTATGCACCAGACCTCAGGCTTGTTATGGATATAACACAGACATGGTGCCTATCTTCATGGAGATTAAGAGTCTAGCATAGTTTCCCAGCTGGTATGTGATAGCCCACCAGCATATTACAAAAAGGCACTCCTCATCCCCAGCCAGCAAGAACTCCTCCCTGTTAGAAACAACCTCTTTTGGTACTTACTCCAGTATACCACAGAAATAATATTATTTTATACATATGCTATAGCATCAAAAGAGAAATTAAAATGCTATTAAATAAATTAATGGTACCAATTTTTGTATAACTAGCCATTTGTAGATTATCAATAATTTGATAGTACCATATCTTAGGTGAGAGGATTTGCTAATAATGAAAATTCCCAAGTCCCATCCAATCTCCCTAATATGTTCAACTGGATAATCAATGATCTCAAGTCTGCCAGACTAAGGAACGCACAGCTGAAGTTGTTATTCCCAGACCTTGGAGATCCTCTGGGGACTTAAAATATATCTTTAGTCCCATATATGTTAAGCAAAACTCAGTGCTAATGCATGAAGGATTCTTTGCCTCACCGGCTCTGCTGATGTGGAATGCGGGTTCTAGAAAAGGGTCAGCACATATAAGTTATTCCTATCCTTTGGCAGATCCCTTTTCCCTTCCTCCCTGCTAAAAGGACACTGATGTCACTGGGGTGTGGCAATGTGCTCAGATGAAAGAAATCTTTCTCAATTTCACTCAGAACCAGGGAGCTCAATGCCAAGGGCAGAAATGTGGCACAGTTCTCTTTAATAAAATTTAAGAAGTCACTGGGTGGCCTGCTGGGGAAAACCCTGTTCCATACATGGGGACAGACAAGGCTCATTTGCTACTTTTTGCTCTCAGCCTTTTGTTTTCCTATCTGTAACTCATGTGACTCTGAGGACCAGAAGCCAACCCTAAGGATGGTGGCTCACAAAGCCAAAGGGCTTCACTTTTCTGGTTCCTCTGGCCTGAAACCCTGTTAGGTTTTGGTTTTGTTTGTTTTGTTTTTAATGTATGCCCCCAGTGCAGGACCTGTACTGAGCCCCAGGCTAACAGCCACAGAGATGCAAATTACTTTTTTTTTTTTAACGGAAAAAAAAAAAGAAATTAACACAACATTTAGAAATCATACCATTCTACATATGAACTCAGTAATTCTTAACATCATCACATAGATGCATGATCATCGTTTCTTAGTACATTTGCATCGGTTTAGAGGAACTAGCAACAAAACAGAAAAAGATATAAAATGTTAATATAGAGAAAAGAAATAAAAGTAGTAATAATAGTAAAAAAAAAAAAAAAAAAAAACCCTATAGCTCAGATGCAGCTTCATTCAGTGTTTTAACATGATTACTTTACAATTAGGTATTATCGTGCTGTCCATTTTTGAGTTTTTGTATCTAGTCCTGTTGCACAGTCTGTATCCCTTCAGCTTCAATTACCGATTATCTTACCCTGTTTCTAACTCCGGCTGGAAGCTGTTACCAATGACATATTTCAAGTTTATTCTCGAATGTCTGTTCACATCAGTGGGACCATACAGTATTTGTCCTTTAGTTTTTGGCTGGACTCACTCAGCATAATGTTCTCTAAGTCCATCCATGTTATTACATGCTTCATAAGTTTATCCTGTCTTAAAGCTGCATAATATTCCATTGTATGTATATACCACAGTTTGTTTAGCCACTCGTCTGTTGACGGACATTTTGGCTGTTTCCATCTCCTTGCAATTGTAAATAATGCTGCTATAAACATTGGTGTGCAAATGTCCGTTTGTGTCTTTGCCCTTAAGTCCTCTGAGTAGATACCTAGCAATGGTATTGCTGGGTCGTATGGCAATTCTATATTCAGCTTTTTGAGGAACCGCCAAACTGCCTTCCACAGTGGTTGCACCATTTGACATTCCCACCAACAGTGGATAAGTGTGCCTCTTTCTCCGCATCCTCTCCAGCACTTGTCATTTTCTGTTTTGTTGATAATGGCCATTCTGGTGGGTGTGAGATGATATCTCATTGTGGTTTTGATTTGCATTTCTCTAATGGCCAGGGACATTGAGCATCTCTTCATTTGCCTCTTGGCCATCCGTATTTCCTCTTCTGGTAGGTGTCTGTTCAAATTTTTTTCCCATTTTGTAATTGGGTTGCTGTCTTTTTGTTGTTGAGTTGAACAATCTCTTTATAAATTCTGGATACTAGACCTTTATCTGATATGTCATTTCCAAATATTATCTCCCATTGTGTAGGCTGTCTTTCTACTTTCTTGATGAAGTTCTTTGATGCACAAAAGTGTTTAATTTTGAGGAGCTCCCATTTATTTATTTCTTTCTTCAGTGCTCTTGCTTTAGGTTTAAGGTCCATAAAACCGCCTCCAGTTATAAGACATCTCCCTACATTTTCCTCTAACTGTTTTATGGTCTTAGACCTAATGTTTAGATCTTTGATCCATTTTGAGTTAACTTTTGTATAAGGTGTGAGATACGGGTCTTCTTTCATTCTTTTACATATGGATATCCAGTTCTCTAGGCACCATTTATTGAAAAGACTGTTCTGTCCCAGGTGAGTTGGCTTGACTGCCTTATCAAAGATCAAATGTCCACAGATGAGAGGGTCTATATCTGAGCACTCTATTCGATTCCATTGGTCGATATATCTATCTTTATGCCAATACCATGCTGTTTTGACCACTGTGGCTTCATAATATGCCTTAAAGTCCGGCATCGCTAGACCTCCAGCTTCGTTTTTTTTCCTCAAGATGTTTTTAGCAATTCGGGGCAACCTGGCCTTCCAGATAAATTTGCTTATTGGTTTTTCTAATTCTGAAAAATAAGTTGTTGGGATTTTGATTGGTATTGCATTGAATCTGTAGATCAGTTTAGGTAGGATTGACATCTTAATGATATTTAGTCTTCCAATCCATGAACACGGTATGCCCTTCCATCTATTTAGGTCTTCTGTGATTTCTTTTAGCAGTTTTTTGTAGTTTTCTTTATATAGGTTTTTTGTCTCTTTGGTTAAATTTATTCCTAGGTATTTTATTCTTTTAGTTGCGATTGTAAATGGGATTCGTTTCTTGATTTCCCCCTCAGCTTGTTCATTACTAGTGTATAGAAAAGCTACAGATTTTTGAATGTTGATCTTGTAGCCTGCTACTTTGCTGTACTCATTTATTAGCTCTAGTAATTTTGTTGTGGATTTTTCGGGGTTTTCTACGTATAGTATCATATCATCTGCAAACTGATAGTTTTACATCTTCCTTTCCAATTTTGATGCCTTGTATTTCTTTTTCTACTCTAATTGGTTTGGCTAGAACTTCCAACACAATGTTGAATAATAGTAGTGATAGTGGACATCCTTGTCTTGTTCCTGATCTTAGGGGGAAGTTTTCAATTTTTCCCCATTGAGGATGATATTAGCTGTGGGTTTTTCATATATTCCCTCTATCATTTTAAGGAAGTTCCCTTGTATTCCTATCTTTTGAAGTGTTTTCAACAGAAAAGGATGTTGAATCTTGTCAAATGCCTTCTCTGCATCAATTGAGCTGATCATGTGATTTTTCTGCTTTGATATGTTGATATGGTGTATTACATTAATTGATTTTCTTATGTTGAACCATCCTTGCATACCTGGGATGAATCCTACTTGGTCATGATGTATAATTCTTTTAATGTGTTGTTGGATACGATTTGCTAGAATTTTATTGAGGATTTTTGCATCTATATTCATTAGAGAGATTGGTCTGTAGTTTTCTTTTTTTGTAATATCTTTGCCTGGTTTTGGTATGAGGGTGATGTTGGCTTCATAGAATGAATTAGGTAGTTTTCCCTCCACTTCGATTATTTTGAAGAGTTTGAGGAGAGTTGGTACTAATTCTTTCTGGAATGTTTGATAGAATTCACATGTGAAGCCGTCTGGTCCTGGACTTTTCTTTTTAGGGAGCTTTTGAATGACTAATTCAATCTCTTTACTTGTGATTTGTTTGTTGAGGTCATCTATTTCTTCTTGAGTCAAAGTTGGTTGTTCATGTCTTTCCAGGAACCCGTCCATTTCATCTAAGTTGTATTTATTAGCGTAAAGTTGTTCATAGTATCCTGTTATTACCTCCTTTATTTCTGTGAGGTCAGTAGTTATGTCTCCTCTTCCATTTATGATCTTACTTATTTGCATCCTCTCTCTTCTTCTTTTTGTCAATCTTGCTAAGGGCCCATCAATCTTATTGATTTTCTCATAGAACCAACTTCTGGTCTTATTGATTTTCTCTATTGTTTTCATGTTTTCAATTTCATTTATTTCTGCTCTAATCTTTGTTATTTCTTTCCTTTTGCTTGCTTTGGGATTAGTTTGCTGTTCTTTCTCCAGTTCTTCCAAGTGGACAGTTAATTCCTGCATTTTTGCCTTTTCTTCTTTTCTGATAAAGGCATTTAGGGCAATAAATTTCCATCTTAGCACTGCCTTTGCTGCGTCCCATAAGTTTTGATATGTTGTATTTTCATTTTCATTCGCCTCTAGGTATTTACTAATTTCTCTTGCAATTTCTTCTATGACCCACTTGTTGTTTAAGAGTGTGTTGTTGAGCCTCCATGCATTTGTGAATTTTCTGGCACTCCGCCTATAATTGATTTCCAACTTCATTCCTTTATGATCCGAGAAAGTGTTGTGTATGATTTCAATCTTTTTAAATTTGTTAAGACTTGCTTTGTGACCCAGCATATGGTCTATCTTTGAGAATGATCCATGAGCACTTGAAAAAAAGGTGTATCCTGCTGTTGTGAGGTGTAATGTCCTATAAATGTCTGTTAAGTCTAGCTCATTTATAGTAATATTCAGATTCTCTATTTCTTTATTGATCCTCTGTCTAGATGTTCTGTCCATTGATGAGAGTGGTGAATTGAAGTCTCCAACTATTATCGTATATGTGTCTATTTCCCTTTTCAGTGTTAGCAGTGTATTCCTCACGTATTTTGGGGCATTCTGATTCGGTGCGTAAATATTTATGATTGTTATGTCTTCTTGTTTAATTGTTCCTTTTATTAGTATACAGTGTCCTTCTTTGTCTCTTTTAACTGTTTTACATTTGAAGTCTAATTTGTTGGATATTAGTATAGCCACTCCTGCTCTTTTCTGGTTGTTATTTGCATGAAATATCTTTTCCCAACCTTTCACTTTCAACCTATGTTTATCTTTGGGTCTAAGATATGTTTCCTGTAGACAGCATATAGAAGGATCCTGTTTTTTAATCCATTCTGCCTGTCTATGTCTTTTGATTGGGGAATTCAGTCCATTAACATTTAGAGTTATTACTGTTTGGATAATATTTTCCTCTACCATTTTGTCTTTTGTATTATATATATCATATCTGACTTTCCTTCTTTCTACACTCTTCTCCATGCCTCTCTCTTCTGTCTTTTCGGTTCTGACTCTAGTGCTCCCTTTAGTATTTCTTGCAGAGCTGGTCTCTTGGTCACAAATTCTCTCAGTGACTTTTTGTCTGAGAATGTTTTAATTTCTCCCTCATTTTTGAAGGACAATTTTGCTGGATATAGGAGTCTTGGTTGGCAGTTTTTCTCTTTTAGTAACTTAAATATATCATCCCACTGTCTTCTAGCTTCCATGGTTTCTGCTGAGAAATCTACACATAGTCTTATTGGGTTTCCCTTGTATGTGATGGATTGCTTCTCTCTCGCTGCTTTCAAGATCCTCTCTTTCTCTTTGACCTCTGACATTCTAACTAGTAAGTGTCTTGGGGAATGCCTATTTGGGTCTAATCTCTTTGGGGTGCGCTGCACTTCTTGGATCTGTAATTTTAGGTCTTTCATAAGAGTTGGGAAATTTTCAGTGATAATTTCTTCCATTAGTTTTGCTCCTCCTTTTCCCTTCTCTTCTCCTTCTGGGACACCCACAACACGTATATTTGTGCGGTTCACATTATCCTTGAGTTCCCTGATACCCTGTTCAAATTTTTCCATTCTTTTCCCTATAGTTTCTGTTTCTTTTTGGAATTCAGATGTTCCATCCTCCAAATCACTAATTCTATCTTCTGTCTCTTTAAATCTATCATTGTAGGTATCCATTGTTTTTTCCATCTTTTCTACTTTATCCTTCACTTCCATAAGCTCTGTGATTTGTTTTTTCAGTTTTTCTATTTCTTCTTTTTGATCAGCCCATGTCTTCTTCATGTCCTCCCTCAATTTATCAATTTCGTTTTTGAAGAGGTTTTCCATTTCTGTTTGTATATTCAGCATTAGTTGTTTCAGCTCCTGTATCTCATTTGAACTATTGGTTTGTTCCTTTAACTGGGCCATATTTTCAATTTTATGAGCGTGATCCGTTATCTTCTGCTGGCGTCTGGGCATTTAGTCAGATTTCCCTGGGTGTTGGACCCCACAGGTTGAAAGATTTTTCTGTGGAATCTCTGGGTTCTGTTTTTCTTATCCTGCCCAGTAGGTGGCGCTCATGGCACACGTTTGTCTACAGGTTCCACCAGTGAAAGTTGCTGTGGGTCCTTTAACTTTGGAAAACTCTCGCCGTAGGGGAGGTTCGGCAGCCGAAGCGTCTTGGAAGAGTGCCAGCCGGCCCGGGGGTCCGAACGCGGGGAGGGTTGCCGGCCGCCGCAGCACGGGAGAGCGCCCGACTGAATTTCCTAGTTGGCCCGGGGCGCCAACCATGGTGGGAGTGCACCAGCTATCGCAGCCCGGGAGAGTGCACCGTTCCCAGCCGGACCGGGGAGTCACGTGTTTGGAAGGGACCCCCCAGTCACCGTTCTCCGCAGTCTGGGGATTTCTGACCCAACTCTCTCAGTTGGTCCGAGGGACCTTGCGTGGTGGGGGCGCCAGCCGCCGCGGTCCACGGGGACCGCCTGCCCAATTCTGCCAGCTGGCCTGGGAAGGAGGAAGGGAGGGACTCCGGCTGCTTGCTGTTCCGCCCGGGAAAGCCCGCACCCCTCGGTGATCTCACTGGAGCTGGTTCTCCCAGACAGTCAGCCGTTCCAGGATGGGGTACGCCGTCCCTTTGATCTCCATCGTGGCTCCGGGAGCTGCTCTGTATTGACTCCACTCCCCCAGTAGCTGTTCTGGAGGAGGAAAGGTGAGGGTGGCAAGGCTGTCGAGGCCGGTGGCAGAGGAGCCGGTGAAGGCGGAAGAGGGCACGGTGGTGGTTGGAGAGCCGCCGGAGCAGGAGGGGGAAGAAGGGAGAGGAGGGCGGGCAGGCCGGCTGCTGCGGGGCGTGGGCGCCGCGCGCTGGGCCGGCGGACAAAGAGGGGAGAGGAGGGTGGGCGGGCCGGCTGCTGTGGGGCGTGGGCACCGCACCGCACCGCAAACTTACTTTTATTAGCATTCCCTACCTCCAAGCAAGAGTGCACATCCCACCAGAGTATTTCTGCTTGAACGCTCTACTCTCAGTACCTTGGGCAATTTCTTTTTGTATTATGTTCAGGTTTTATAGCTGCTTTCTTTTGGGGTAGTAGAAGGGATTCCATTATGTTCTTAGTCCCTCATACTTGGAAGCAGAAACCCTTCTAATTTTCTCTTAACTAGGGCCCCAAGGAGATGCTAGACTCTAAACTATAACTATAAATGGCTTCTTGATCAGAGTGCTACTCATAAAATGAGACCCAGTGATAGAGTTTACAGAAACAACAGTACTTCAACATTTTTGAAGAGGGCTTCATGGTCCTAATTGTTTGGCAATAGTCCATTTAAAAGGGTTTTGTTAACCATTTTTGCAAATACTGTCAAATTAATATCATGAACGGCTCTTGGATTAGGTGACAGTTGGCACTGGCTATATATATATATATATATATATATACCCACTGGAATGAAAACAAGGGTTTATGTGTCATATCATGTCAATATTTTTCAGATCATTTTTGGTAATTTAATTCAGCAGATACATACCATTAGGTACCTAAACTCATAGTGATGAGACAAGTGTAGAGAGAATATTGAGGAAGCATATGAAATTATCACGTAATTCTTCTTTCTGGCCAATTGATAAGAAAACCAAAATCCAACATGATTATAACCACAATGAACAAGAAAATAGCTACTGTTTTGGCTTGAAAAGCAATGCTTAAATGAGATACTATAAGGGACTTCCATCAAAGACCTTATTAAAATACCTATTTAACGCTGCACAAGAAGACAAGAATTAAGAATGGAAAGGGATCCTTTATCAGAATCTTGGTAGAATCACAAATGAGAGTTCTAAATAATTTAAAAGCAATTACTTAGTTTGAGTAGCATTCTAAAAAAAAATTGATAATCTTATTGGGGAGGGAAAAAACTAATATGAAGAAAAAAATGATACAAAGCGATGTATAATCAAAGACTAAATTATGGATAAAAATGTGTGCCAAAACACCTACCAAATTATGGCACACGATCAAGATTAGAGAACAGAATGGACTCCTTCTACATGCTATATTGAAACCCTCTATAGATAACATCTAGCAAATTGTGGAATATGATTAGCATACGTAGTACACTGGAGATCACCAAGAAGTTAGGTTTACCATAGTAATAGATAATTAAGAACAAGGATTTTAATGTATGATCTATTTGCTGTCCATTTCTTATGTTTTTTCATTTAAATGTCATAGATGAAACAAAAGTTAATCTTAAGAGTAAAATAATAACTCCAATGTCTTAATTTTGAGTGACTAGGAGGATAACTAAGTCATTAGTAAAAACAAAATTGAGAAAAACGCTTGTTTGGGAAGAAAGAATTGAGGAGTTGGGTTTTGAGCATGTTGAATCTGCACAAATGCAGATTTGTGAACTAGCAGAGATTTTGACGGCACAAACGCTTGAACATTCACATGCCAACTCCACTCACATCCTAGTTTGGTGGCCTTGATAAAGATTCTAAGATTCAGCTTCCTTGATTACAAAATTGGGATCATAACATCAAACCACAAAATTATACTGAGAATTAAAGGACATATTTCAATTAAAACACCCAGCAAACAGTAGATATTAAACAATATTAAAATCATCTCTTCCTGATTTCTGGCTGGTCTTCCTGAAACCCAAATTTGATACCGCTATGAATCTTTACTTCAGATTCCATTTCCTAATCATCCTTCAACATCATATGCATCCACCAATCACACATCCTTGCTATAGATTCCATGCTTTACATTCGTCTCAATTAAAACAAAAATGTTATATATCCTTCAAGGTCCAATTTAAGACTCATCTCTTTTATGAGTAGACAAGCATTTCAGTGTCCACTGGATTTTCCTTTGCTGAATGCCTCATGATGTGCATGGCTAATAATTACTTTATTGCATGCTTCTCGTCTCCCCAAGTAAAGCATATGCTCCTAAATAGCAGGATCTGTGTCTAAAATTCTTTTGATTTGTAAAGACAGGGCTTATGGACTGCCTCAGAGATAAACAAAACCGAATGAAAAAAGGAATCTACGATGCTGACAATTAAAATACTAGGACTAATAATAATTTAGAGATACCAGATGACGTTAACCTTAAAAAACAGGATTCTTCTTTCTGGCCAGTGAGAAAACCAAAATTCAATATGATCATAATCGTAATGAACAATAAAACAGCTATTGTTTTAGCTTGAAAAGTAATGCTTAAATGGGGCTTCCATCAAAGACCTTATTAAAATATCTACTTAACTGTTGCACAAGAGGGCAAGAATTAAGAATAGAAGTGGTCTTTTATCAGAATCTTGGTGGAATCACAAATGAGAGTTTTAAGTAACTTATAAGTAATTATTTAGTTTGAGGAGTATTCCAAAAAAAAAATGGACTCAAAGGGTCAGTCAGTACTTGAATTAGCTCTATTACAAATAGCATCCTACCTCAAATATTAATCATTTTTAAATGTGACAAAAACAATCCACATATACAAATGTCCAGCATACCCAGGACTCAAAACAATGTGACAAAGCCCTGAGAAATCAGGGATAAACAAGTAAGAGTGTCTTTTTTTTTAAGTCAATGCACAACTAGACTCAACCTTTAACGTGTTAGTTATAACAAAGTCACTGACCTTTCGAGTTAGCCAAATTAAAACTTTTTAAAAGCTCTTGCTTCGTTTCTAGACATGTGTGCATACACACATACACACACCACAAAATTAAAACAAGAGAAGCAAAGCACATTAGTATGTTTGGAGAATAGTTTTCATGTATCTTCTAATTTAAAAAGTATTTAAAAATCAAACCACATTAGTATGTCATTCTAAAAACTAGGAATCTCCTGTTAACTGATGTCTTCAAAATAAGAGTTGACAATTGCCTCTGACAATTGTTGTAGAAGGGTGATAAATTAGTAAAAATAGCTTAAAGAACCAAAATTGCATACATTAACATTGATGTGAAGTCTGTGTACTAATGAACTTGAAGTACTACAAACTTGACAGGATGTAGAAATCAATGTTTTAAATACCTGCCATGAAATACTGATTCTCTGGTTTATTTAAATTTGGTCCTTTAAAATCAAAAGCAACAAAAATCCTCTATTTTGAAAAATTCATACTGCTAGTTCCTCCAAAGATGGTCATTGTAAAGAAACTTACAGTCCTGATTCTAGGTCATTGTAAAGAAATTTACAGTTCTGATTCAAATTCTAGAAAGCTAGTATTTCCAGATCTTCTAACTCAGTTAGCCCCACCTACCACCTTGATCCTGCAAATGGCAGAATAAATTAAAGCCTCTTTCTTCTACACCAACTCTTTTGTCCTCTCAAGGTTGCCTAATCACATTCTTCTCCCAAAATGAAGTAAGAAATTTCAAAAGCTGTATTCACATTAAATCAAGTTTCTGATTCGTGTATGGCAGGAATAAAGCAATGTAATCACATCTTAAATTGGTTTACAGCAGGCTGTCTACCTTATCCTAGTTCCCAGGATTGATGAAATGAATAGTTTTAAAATAGCACTTTTTGAAATGACATGAGAATTAATAGTGTATAATTATCTCAGTGTTGACAAGTGAGAGATGTTTAACTCCTTAAATGAGCTTTCCTAATGAATCAGTGTTAAAGAAAGGCTTTATTATATGTGCATTGTTGATTGATATATAAGGGAATTGATTAACCATGGAGGCACACCAAAAGACAAGTTTTAAAATTATTTAGTTAAAAATTAAATGAACCAACTTTCACAAAATACTTGAAATATTTGCTTAAGATGATACTGAGGGTTTCAATAGTATTGTAGGTATTGGATTACTATGAAAATCCTTTTTTACATTTTATTTGTCTAGTAAGAAATAGTCAGCCTTTCCCTAAAGCTACATCAAAATAAATTCTAGCATTAGACTCCTAATTACTTAAAAAAAAAAAATAAAAATTACGTTTTGGGATTTAAAAAGTAAGTCAAAAATATACCTGAAAACTTCAAAGAAAGACAACTACAAAACAACGAAATTTCCATTTTTTATTAAAAACTTTCAATACATGTAAAAAACTTTAAAACTATCTTTACTATGTTCACCTTTAAAATTTTATATTAATCTTTTTTTCTAATTTATGTCAAATTACATATATATCTTGTTCAAGTTTATGTTTTAAATCCAGTAGGTAAAACCAACAGATTTATATTTCTAAATGACTGGAATAGAGAAAAATTAACACATTCACAGCAGCATAGCTCTTCAGATGAAGTGTAATATAGACTGACTGTTAAGTGACATTTTAGTTTTCCAGGTCTTTCACATGGGACAACTGCCCAACTTAAGGATGTGTCAGCGCAAGAACTTTTGTGTTTGATCTGTATGATCTCCTAAGAATTTGATAACACTATTCTGCAGATGAGGCACTCGATGCTTAAAGAGGACTTCCTCTCAGTCAAGAGATGGTAATGGTAGAGCCTAGTTAGAAACAAGACAGCTGGAATGCAAAGTCCACACATCATGGTTTGTAAATAGCTTTCCATTTAGGTTTTCTTTATAAGATTGAAAACTATTTCAGCTGTGAGTAAAATGGAAATGTTTTAGACTGTGCTCAGGCATTCCTTCATTCATTTAATACATTTGAGTGCCAGCCACTGTCCTAGATGCGGGGACTACAGGTTGCAAAATACCGATGTGGACTTTCTCCCTTGGGAGTCACAGACAGTGTGAGGAAGATGGGGAGTTTGCTTTGAAATGAAACATCCATATAAGAGACTAGCAGGGGCTGGAGATGGATGAATTGGGACACTGACATATCCTTGACCTGGGACTCTCTTTTTAGCATCAGAAGGGAGAAATGAAGAGCTTCTTAAAAGTTGATTCTTGGGTGTGCCATGGTGGCTCAGCAGGCAGAATTCTTACCCGCCATGCCGGAGACCTGGGTTCGATTCCTGGTGCCTGCCCACGTTAAAAAAAAAAAAAAAAAAGAAAGAAAAGAAAAGCTGATTTAGGGTAAAAATGGTGAGAGTACAGTGTTAGGGTCAAGAAAGCCTGAGTTCTCAGAACAACCCAAAAAATAGAACTTTGCCTCTGGGCAAAAGGGGATGAATTTTGGTATGGGGGACTACAAGGTAGTTGTGTCTAGAATGTCCACCCTGGAGGGCAGTCTTCTGGAGAAACAAACTACCTTAACTATCATCACATTCCTTCAGGGAACAAAGACATCCTGATCACATGGACCTATATCCATGTCACTCTTACCCACAAACTTCCTAGAAGATGTGGCATCAGGAATGAAACTAGATTGCTGCCAACCAAATTCTCTGTTTCACTCTTTTGTCTTAGGCTTCCTATAAAATAATTAGATACACGAATGCTTCAGTCCATTCTAGAGTTATTAGCCATATTTACAGTATGCATCAACATTAACTGGATTATTTTGCTAAATTGACACCTTAAAGTGTTTCTAGAAAAAATGCATAATGATTTCCAAACATGACTTCTTAAAGCATAAGCAGTTGAGCAATTTTAGTCAATGTTATAATATTTTATAAATATTTGTGAATGAATTAAAATGCATTCTAAATAGGAAAAAAAAAGCCCCAATTTTTTCATCTGCAAATAAGGGGTGATGATAGCTATTTTCTGAAGAATATTAAATTATTCTATATGAATGGGCAAACAACAGATATTCAAAGATGGTCATATTTCAATTGTAAAATAAAAAGGCTTCACATTTTTTTATATTGCAAACATCTCCAAGAAAAACAGTCCCCTTATTAATTAGTTTTAAACTAAATCAAACAATTTTATTGCACTTTCCAAGTGTGTAGAGATTTATATTGAAATATAAAACATTGAGAAATGTATAACTTCAAAGGTAAAAATGTAATTTACATAGTACTTTGTAAGTAATAGCTCTTTGTTGTTTTTAAAACTTGCTATCTTTAGCAAAAAAAAGTTAAAATAAGAATTCTAGTAACAACTACTAGAATATTGTGCTTTCCAACTTAAAAAATATCTATCTATCTATATATATATATATATATATTTATATACCGGCAACCCTTCACACTGTATCCTGTTTGCTGGCCCAACATATTAACGACGGAGGTGTCTGTAGTCAGGCTTATGGGGGGGGAACTGAGGAGCCAGGTCCCTTCTTGGGCTGCTCCCTCCCCTCCTCACCCTTCAAGCTTATCCTTGAAGAGTCCTTCATGTTCCCTTAGGGAAATACCTTTTCAGAAACAGCTACATTACAACATCGTTTATGTTTTTCATTCATGATTTTATGTACGTTTAAGGCAAATATTCTGGGTCTGACACCCTGCTCTCCTGATCAGAAGTGCCCTCAATCCAGTAGGACCTAGTAGTACTTCATTCAGAAGATACATCACCGAGCATGAAATCTCAATATTCTCTATCTTTGAACTGACGTTTTTGAGAGCAGTATCAGGGCTCTATGAGGTAAGGCACTGACTTCTTTTAACTATTCCCTGAAAGTAAGGAGGTATGGCATGCAGTGGTCCTTCACAGAAATACATCATCAAAAACTCTATATCCACCTCCAGACATCTGGTTCCAAGAGAAAATTAGAAATGAAGTGTTCTAGTTTGCTAGCTGCCGGAATGCAACACACCAGAGACAGACTGGCTTTCAATAAAAGGGGATTTATTTAGTTAACTTATAGTTCTTCAGAAGAAAGGCAGCTAACTTTCAACTGAGGTTCTTTCTTACATGGAAAGGCAATCTCTGCTAGCCTTCTCTCCAGACCTTGGGTTCCAACAACTTTCCCCAGGGTGATTCCTTTCTGCATCACCAAAGGCCTGGGCTGAGCTGTGAGTGCTAAGATGAGGTTTGCTGAGCTGCTTGGGCTGTGCTATGTTGAGCTCTCTCATTTAAGCACCAGCCAATTAAATCAAGTATCATTCATTGCAGCAGGCACACCTCCTAGCCAACTGCAGATGTAATCAGCAACAGATGAGGATCACATGCCATTGGCTCATGTCCACAGCAATAGAATTAGGCACCTTCACCTGGCCAAGTTGACACCTGACTCTAACTACATTAAGAATACATTTAATAGCTTATATGTAACTATGTGATGATATTGTAAATTACTGATTATATATGTAGAACGGAATGATCAAAAGGTATAAATGTTTGTGTTTGGTGTTTTTTGGCATAAAAAAAGAATACATTTAATAGCTTATGAAATTTAGATTTTTATCTGCTCTACAACACAGAAAGAATCAAACTATTTTCTTGGCCAGGGAAAATTCAGGTTCAATTTTTAAGCCACTATTCTGTAACCTTCCGTAAGCCCTGTAGGAAGGTAATTATCAGGACTAGAGGGATACTTCCTGCTGTTTCTTAGAAGTAAACTCAGAGCTAAATTAAGGTACTTAGTGGTAAACTCTCAGGTTGTGCAGAGTTTAGGTGTTTGACTCCCGCGGATTCTAGAGCAGAACACTAAACACTTCTATTTATTCACAGAACAGGTACAGAATGGGACAGCAGGAACACAGCTTTCTCAATCATCCCCTCTAGCTCCTGCTAATCAATGGAAGTCACACAACTAACAACTTTATGCTATGGTTTTAAAACATAAGTTTAATGTTATTATAGCAGTGTCCTTGTACCCAGATGTGTTTATTAGGTAGTTTCAATTTTACCTGTTAAAAAAAAAAAAAAAAAAAGACCACAGCAGGAAAGCTGCCATTGTGAGAAAGGAGAACATAAAATTCAAGCAATGAATTAAAGAGGCAAATGAAGGAACTCTTTCCCTTTATTAGAAATAGAAGAAACAGATTGTGCTCATCTTGCTTAGGGCCAACAGCCACACTGCATGGAATTCAGCCAGCATCAGTCACAAAGCTCACTTAGGAGCTTTGCTCTGTGAAAAGAGTAAGCCAGATGGGCTATTTACTTTCAACAAGATAATTCTGGAGGAAATTGTTATAAGTTAAAGAAACTTTTTAGCTTCATCTGCTATTTTAGCCTCTAAACTGTTTCAGGAGGCAGGGGCCGAGGAGTGCTCCATTAGGAAAGAAATAAGAGTCAAGGTAAGGAAATTGACTAAATAAAAGAAAGCACAACACAAAATCTCAGACTGCAGTGTTGTTTAAGTGCATAAACTCTGAAAGCAGACAACATGGGCTCATATCCTCCCTCCATCAGTTAGTTACTCACTATAACCTTGAATAAGTTATTGCACCTCTTTGACCCTCATTTCCTCCTAGACGGCAATGAGAATAAAAAAGTTTCTCAAGAGGGCTGTGAAGATTTAATGACATAATGCAGGTATAGCACTTAGAGCATAACACATAAGAACTTAATAAACATTAGGTATTATTTTTATAGATTTTTTTTTGTAAAATCTACAGGGAATCCATTATATATATGTATATGACAAAAGAATTCTTAAGGACATCTGTGATGGTTTGAAGCTGTTATGTACCCCAGAAAAGCCATGTTCTTTTAATCCTAATCCAATCTTGTGGGGGCAAACCTAACCTCTGGGTGGACCATTTTGATTAGGTTGTTTCCATAAAGAAGTGACACAACAAATTTTTTGAAACCTTTTGATTTGATTACTTTCACAGAGGCATGGCACCACCCATTCAAAGCGGGTTTTGATTAGTTTACTGGAGTCCTTTAAAATGGGTGACATTTTGGAGAAAGTCCAGACACAGACGTTTGGAGATGTAGAAGAAAATGTCAAAAGGACCCACAAGATCTGCGAGAGCCATGTGAAACCAGAAACTAGAAGAGGAGCCCAGCAGATGTTTCCATGAGCCTTCCCATGAGATGCTAAGCAAGCGAGAATCTAAGTTTTGCCCCAGAGAAGCTAAGTAAGGGCCCACAGATGCTTAGAAAGGAAGCCACTAGAATCTGAAGCCACAAAGCAATAAATCGGGAGCAAGGACCTCACACACCAGCGATATGCCTTCCCAGCTGACAGAGAAATCCTACACACCATTCGGCCTTTCTTCATAGTCAAGGTATCTTCTTCTGGATGCCTTAGTTTGGACATTTTTAAGGCCTTAGAACTGTAAACTTGTGATTTAATAAATCCTCTTTATAAAAGCCATTCATTTCTGGTATGCATTCCGGCAGCATCAGCAAACTAAAACAAAAGAACTAAATGTTACATTAATCCACTGTCTTACTTGATGGAATTTAGATGTTAGCAAACAAAATTCTCTTTTATTTTGCTATCCCAGAAAAAGGGTAAAATATTACAGATAACTTTAATCTTGGATCAAGAATTCCAAAGAGATTTTTCTTCCTAATTCTTTAAGGAAAACAGCAGTGGTGTAAATATAGGAAAGTTCATTAAATTCTGAGTTAAGGTTCTGATAGATATAAATGAAGCTTCCTAACAAGAAGGCAGGGTTTTCCTCATCAACCTGAAAATACTGACCATAGGGCCAAAATCAAGATAATCCTTATATGCATATATTGTGAAAAAGACATCAAGCAACCTCAATTTTAAGATATGCTATATATATATTACTTATTGAACAAAAAGTAGAAATTAAATTATGGGATTACTAGGTATCCAAGTTAATCACCTACTTTTCTTTTTACACTTAAAATGCTATTCAATAGGAACTGATGATTCTAAAATAATCAGAAATATTTTCTGAACAAAGAAATAAACACTTATGTCCTGTCTACTGTATATACCAACACAGGAGAGAGGACATACATTTTTAGAAGGATTATCCAACACCAAAGATTAAGATACAAATGGTTGCCTGGTTATCTTTTTATTGATTTTGAGACTTTCACAAGTATTCTATTTTTTTGCAATATTAAAGACACAAGATCATTATTTTTCACATTACATTTATTTTCTGAAGGAGAAAAAAAGCACACAAAAATCTTCAATTTAATTTTCAAAATTTAGTTCAGGGCTCAGATTAGACAAACACAAAAGCAAACTGTATTTTAAAACATTCAGAAAGTCTAAGAAGAATAATTGTTACTATACTTAACTTTTTATACTCCTGGGACTTCAATCTAACTGCGCCCCCCAGAAAACTGAATAAATGTTGATGCGAAGAATATTTGAAAACAAATATGAGAAACACATCTATGCTAGAAGTGCACGATTTTATGCTCCAATTAGGGCCAGAAAATAAGCTGAGAGGAGTCTGCAAGAAAGATAATAAAAGTGGAAGTCATATATTTATTATAAGTATAATTCATGAAGTTAATATGAGATAAAATTTCCCCATGTACAACAGAAAAGCGAATACAACAGCAAGACTATTTTACATGTTTAACAAGTTACAAATGAGTTTTAAGAGAAAAGATTCCCTTAAAAAAATATCAAAAAGGACTTTTAGTGACACTGATTCTAAACAGAAATGAAACATGAAATTGTCATCTTTCTCTTTTACATTCATAATTTGCTCTCACTTTCAAGATAACTATTATTCCACTAACCCAAAGGCCAAAAATAAAAAATCCAACAGCCAATAGTTGTTGGCTTTGGAAATGACACTGCCTATCCACCCTGATACACACACCAGGGGAAGATAAAAAGAATAGCTCCTTGTTGGGAGAGCAGTCTGAGACCTTACCCACTTCAAAGATATTAGGTATATCACGACTTGTAAGTAAGCTTGTAAGTAAGCTTGATCACTTTTTTTACCTGGGCCATTTCTTAGGATTGTTTCTGCAGATGTTAACCCTGAGGGATAAGGCAATCTCTTCCCCTGGTTTGCTATCTTCTTGTTATCAAAGAAGTGAATTGCCCGAGCCCAGAGTTCCACAGTCGCAGTGGAATCTCACCACACACATCATCTCCATCTGGGCTGTGGGGTTTGGGGAAAGGTAACTGATACCAATATAATGAAGCTTGTGCTTTTTGTTATGCAATGGGTACTAAAATTCTTTGTCTTTGAACCAGAAGTCTCATATCTTCTTTATCCAATAAACAGTAAAAGAATAAATTATTAGCTTGTAAGTAGAGTAAAATCAAATCCAAGATCTGACAGTTTTGGCAAAAAGGAAGGGATGCCAACAGAAATACAGCTTTCTGGAAGAGAAAGAAAAACTGTCCACAGATCAGGTTCAGGATACGAAAAGACTCCCTGGGATCTGGAATGAATGTTCTCACCCAAGTGGTGGACAGTGGAGGGTAAGATGAATGAGTATCCCCACTGTCACGTCTGTTAATGATGTAAGAAGAGAGAGATAGGATTGAAACAAGTTGTACACATGGTACCTGTGTTACTGACTTCACTCTCCTCACGGTGGGAGGAGGAAGAAATATTATCATGACAGTGGGGCAGCCCAGCAGAAAGGCAATGTGGGTGTGGGTGTGGGTGTTAAGCCCAGAAGGCCCCCAAGCTGAAACAATGCTGTCAGCAATGATGGCCTTGCTGCCTAATAACAGTCTTTGGGTACACTATAAACATTAGCAGTTCATTTAGTTGGGCCTCAAGTGGTGAGCCACTTGAAATCAAAAGTAAACATACCTCTCTTAGATCATAACATGGAGTCCCACTTTCCCTCCCCACTACTAGATCCCTTCCCTTGCCCTCTACTCTGCCTCAGTTGCCTGTTCCCTAGGAAGACCAAAGGTCACACACATCTGTCCTGGTACAATGGGGAAAGAACTCAAATTTTTATGGCTCTGTTGGATACAGGCACCCAAGTTACCATCTTATCTGGTCCCATAGAGAAAAGGGGTGGCCAAACTCAACTGATGAAGTCTGGTGTCTCTTAGTGGGAAAGAGAAGCTAAATGACTTTGTGGGAGGGACCCTTTGACCTTATTCAATGTGCTGCTGCTGTGGCTTCCATATTTGACTGAAAAATGAAAAATGATGTGTTACTTGTTTGTACTTCCTAGAACCCTAGGTATCTGAAGAGATTCTCCTGCTCAAAACTACTAACTGTTGAGAGGTCATTTCCCAGGACAACAATGTTACCTTCTTCATGGAACCATAAAGTACAACCTTTTTTTAAAAAGTAGCTATTAACCCACTAGTAAGGTCTTGTGGAAAATGAATGCCTGGCATCCACATTTTTGTGTGGGTTAATTCAGATTCAATGTCTAATGAGATGGGAATGGCTGAAAGACCTTGTTGGCCAAATGGAAATGGCATATTCAAGAGTAAAATTGGTCTGGCCCTATCATAATCTCAGTTTTATATGAAAAAAATGGCAGCTACTTCTTTCAGGGAAATTATATAGCCCACTCTGCCACCTGAAACAAAACTGTTGGCTCAGTAGGACTCTTGACATGTTTCCCTTTAATAACTGGGCCTGCTTCATTGATGGTGTCCTCTGGGCAGCACAACCACCTAGCCCCAATAACAATTCTGGAAGACTGTGTTCAGGACTAGTTAGCAAAATGGTCTGAACTGAAAGCTGGCACACTCATTTTAAATAATACAAAGGACCAGCCACATTATATTTTCAGACTGTTGTGTTATTACAAAGACTAGAGAATAGCAGATTAAAAGCAGCTCTCTTTAGGGCTGTAACCATGAAAACAAATCATGGCTGCTAATCAAGTAGTCTGGGTCACTCATGTAGATGTTAATGGTAAGGGCCCACAGTCAAGCTTGCACTGACCATTTAAGCAGAGACTGGATGATGGATGATGGGAGAAAATGGCCAAAGGTTAAGCCTGAACTGACCAGATCACTGCCATCACCACGAGGACCCATCATGATACCGGACATGGCAACACTCCTACCCATCATGGACAGGGCACAGAATGAAGAATTGTGTATTTCTGATGCAGAAGCTACCACTGCATATCAGACACATGTCTTCTGCCAAAAGTTAGCCCGTTAGCCTTTTGATGAAGGAGGACATATTTTCCTGGCTTGCTCCTAGAAAACTGACTATATCATATCTCTGACCCCTCCTTTGGTCTAATTCTGATGCTACACCACTGTTAACACTTCCTCTGGTTACTGTGGCACTGTTCTAGTCCAATCAGTTGACTCTGGCCACACGAGTGTGCCTCCTGAAACTAAACTGTGTCACATTTTCACTTTCAAGAACACCTTTAATCTGACAATAGTATGTCTTTCATCACAAAAAACACCCAACAATGGGCCAGTAATCAAAATGTTGGAATGACATCATATGACCATCTTCAAATTGCAGTCATTATCATTAGAAAAAATGACTTAAAAAAATCAACTCAAAAAGATTTCTGACTCTTCCTCACTCACCATCTCCTGCCCCACACACCACCTCCATAAAGGGTTTATCTTCTTTGGCTACTTCTTACATGGTCGTGAGGCAAAAAAACATAGGTGGTTACACAGACCTATTTTGAAAATTTGAGAGTCTTCCCTGACCATTCCTAGACATAACACATTTTTCACTCCCCTAATAGGAACCCCAACCAGGATGACTGGTATACCCACCAAGTGGCAAACCAACTGTTTCTGTTTGCTAAAGCTGCCAGAATGCAATATACCAAAAATGGATTGGCTTTTATAAAGGGGATTTACTAAGTTACAAGTTAAAACTTTAAGGCCATGAAAATGTCCAAATTAAGGCACCCACAAGAGGATGCTTCACTCAAGAAAGGCCAATCGAGCCTGGAGTTTTTCTGTCACATGGGAAGGCACATGGCGATGTCTGCTGCCTTCTCTCTAGGCTTCTGGTTTCTAACAGCTTTCTCAGCATCTCCAAGTGTTGGTGCACAGGCTTCTAGTCTCTGTTTTGTTTCTGACTCTCTCTGTGAGCTCTTATAAGGACTCTAGTAAACTAAAACCCATCTTGAATGGGTGGGGCCACAAATCAAAGGGTCCCAACCAAAAAGGGGTCTGCCCCAGAAGACTGGCTTAGGATTAAAAGACATGACTTTTCTGGATGATTAACATTTTAAAGCCAGCACACCAAACAAAAAGGGGCCTAGAAGATTCAAACCTAATTTTGGTTCAACTACTTAAGATATTTTTGTTGGAATGACATCGTCCTAGATCATGAAGATAATGTCTATTTGGATGCGTATACAGCTCACCAAATTCTTTCCCAGTGGTCCAACCAGGTCAAAGCAGTAGATACAATGAGTCTCTGTAAATTTTGAAAAGATGTTCTTGTTCAACTTGCATTGAGTAGGGAAGTGAGTAGGGGAAAATTGGAGAAAAGATAGAGTTAGAGTTACAGGGATGGGGTATACTAATTCAATAGCTCTAGAGGAAGGGCAACAACCTGTTAACTTGGGAGGAAATACTTCAAAGCCTAGAAGATAGGAGTGCATGTGATTAATGCTTTTTTAGTTCCCTATATCCAGCATCTCAGCCTGGAAACAATCATATGATACACATGAGTCAAGCAGAAGTTGTGGTTGGCAGTCTGACCCACTGACCCACTGCTGGCTATGTCATCACCATTCATGGGCTGTAAAAACAGTAAAAGTCACGTGGACATGGCTTATCCTGAACTGTTCCACCATGCCTGATTCCATCAACAACAGTTCCAGAACATGGACCACTCCCTCACACCTGTACAATCTCAGACTGGCAACAACCATGGTTCATTCTGACTTATACAAATTTGTGCACTTCTTCTGACTCCCAAGTACCTAAGACTATACCATGTATGGTAACCAAGGCTTAAACTGATCAGCAATACCATCTATGGAGCCTAAAATACCAATGCAATGGTGATTCAAATCAAGTATAACAACAAATTCTGAACCACAGTCACCTGTGCTCTTTCATGAGCTATATTTCTATGTACCAGAGATTGGGACATAGAATGTCTCTCTATTGGAGATATTTACAGGACCATCTACAGTCCTGTTTTATTGGCAATGATGCTAAAAGATGAGCAAACCATTCTAAACTTTATTGCATGGGTCATATTAGATAATAGACTTAGACTGTTTTAATTCAGACCTACTCGGTCCCCCTACTGGGATAGGTTCATAGTCAGTTTTTCAGGGATCCTGGTGGAAAGGGGGAAGGGCATCAATGAAGCCAATACTGAAGGTTTGCCTTAACCTGATTCTTGGGATTGTAGTTAAATGCTATATGAGGCAAATTAAATAGATTTGGTTCAAGCCTCTGTCTATCCAATTAATCAGAGTGGCCATGGAGTAACGTACTCATGTGAAAATTTCCCAGAAGCAAAGATGGTGTAAGACACTGTTGTAAGTTGCTTGGAGACATGGTTTTCCTTGGCCCTCTTGTACTCCTTGCATGTCTTGCCAGGTATTAAGACTATAATGCTCTGACTACTCATTCATCTAGGCCATTTCTCAAGGATGTTTATGAATCTGATACTTCAGGAAATTAGGTAGCATCTCTGGACAAAGAACAGGCTTACTTACTTACTGACTGTTGTAAAAGTGATGGATTCCCCAAACTCAGTGCTCCTCAGCCATCAGATACACCCACTGCATACAACGCATTCATCTGAGCCATACCACATTACCTCTGTGAGACTTGGGGGCAAAGGAAGCTGGTGTAAATATGATGATGTTTATTCCTATGCTATAAAGAATGAAGTTCTGTATCTATAACCAATGGGTATGGGGTCTTCTACCAGGATCCATGATACAGTAACAGTATAATTCATTACCTTGTAGTAGGGTAAAAATCAAATCCTAGAACCAACACACCTATCTCTGGCTTGAACCCCTACAGCATCTGATATAATTACAGTTTGAAAAGCCATTCCCATATTTATTCAAACAGGAAGTTACATGGAGGCCTTAAAGTTGAAACTACTCATACCAGATTCCTTAATGTAAGCAAGAGGAAGCCATTAACACATGAATATTAAAACTAGGATTACTTCCCTATCTTCTAATTTCCTGGGCTTTCCCATAAAAGCAGGATTTTTCACCTCAGTTCCAAATTATATATTATTATCTCCACTTTCCCCATAGTAAAATCTCTATGAAGGGGCACTATAACTACCAATTCACTACAGTGTAATGTGGAGGATAAATATTAACTATATGAGATATTGTGATAGAATAGTTTGGAAGAAGTGGTGTTTCAGGATTATGGCCATAGATAGGGAAGGAAGAACACCATTAATTATAAAATCGGGTCTTTATCAAAAGGGAAAGAAGACAAGAAAATTATGTCAGATTTAGGGAATAAAAATAATTGTGAGATATTTTAATTTTACTCTTCATTGTCAAAAATCCTATAAAAGCAAAGTATTTAGGATCCAAAATCTACCTTCAGAAATTTAACAAGACTGAAAAGGCACATCTGCAGAAGATTTATCTGTAGTCTATTACATACTCACTGTTTAAAAGAAAATCTAAAAAGGACTTAAGACAAAAAGGATGAAATACAATTTAGAAGCAGAATTATACAAGCCAATTATTAAACTACTTCAGTGTTATGTCCATATTTCTGAGTAGATATCAAATGTGAATCAGTAAATATTATAGATTTATTGCTTTGTGAAGTATATGATTAAAATAAACTATGCTAAAAACAGGAAAATTCACATTGCTTCATAAAGTAATTTCATATTCACTTGTCTCCATAATTCATTAAAAATAAAAATAAATGGTGCTTCAGAAGCACCACAGACTTGAATTTGATGGATGATCATTTCTCCTCCCCCAAGAGAGCAATGAGGAAAAGGTAGATATGTTTATTCATAATGCTTTGTATCCTCATGGATAAGTTATGCTGCTGGCATGTCCTGACAAGTCAGTGTTGCCTGTTACTTAATTATATGGAGGCAGAAATAAGCATTCGATGCAAAAACACTGCTGGATGCCTATCTGCTTACTTTCAACAGATAAAAATATTACAAACTACTCATTTTCAAAGAAAACTTTAAAATTCAAGCCTATCCTTTAAATAAAATGAAAGAATATCTTCAGAACCATTCTGAAAAAAAAAATAAATCACACTTTAGCACTTGGTATTAAAAGCACGGTTTTGTGTTAGGGTGTTGGCTTTCAAGGACCAAGGAGGAGGTATGTGCGCACTCAAGGCAGAAGACTACATGGATGATATTAGAAGTGGTCAAACACTAAAAGCATGATGCCAAATCTCCTTTTCCCATTAGAAAAAACAGCATTCGAATAATTAAAATGCATTCCTACCTCAAATTAAATTGCCTTGAAGTTTTCTGCACAGGGCTTTTGGCATTATAAATACTTCTTGACTTTGTCCTGTCATGTTTCCTCAATCAATCATGCAGTAGCCTAGAATTAAATTGAAATGACTGGATCAAGGAAAATCAATTTTCTTAACATTTTGTTTCAGTAATGTGATTATGAAGCTTTTAGTGATATTATAAATACTTTGAAGCTTTGAGCACATGTTTCTACTGAAAGTATTCCATGGAGAAAAACCACATTAGGGAAACAAGTACAGAACACGATGAAGCAAAAATACATTTGTCATATAAAGTTAAAAGTTAAAGGTGGAAAAGACACAAAGCAAACATGTGAAATGCACTTTAGAATATCTTATATGTAGTAACCACCTGAAAACACCAGATCGTTACAGAATTAAAATAATTTAATAGTTTCCCTCTAAGAGCAATCATTAGCGAAGCAACAAGGAGAAAAAACAATAAAGGACAGGAAAGAAAGAAAGAAAGAAAAAAAATGCATCATTTTTGTGCTGGCTCGAATTTTTTTTACAGGAGTATATGACAGACTAAAATCTTTCTCCTAAAATTAATGACTCAATTCCTACAATATTAAAATTATAAAATATACTTACTGTTTACCCAAATCAAACTACTGAATACTTCTTTCCTTCATTTCAAACTTTTCTAGGATTATGCTGTGCTTGGGGGCCACAAAGGTAAATGAGATGAGGCCCCCACCCCCTAGACAAATGCAAACAGTATCTCCAGCGAAGAACCCTGGAGATTGCATTCTTTTTTTGGTACTTCAGCTTCAACATCAGGGACAGAGATTGAAGAAGGCAAACAAGAGGCAACAACATCTCCTTTCTTTTCATTCATACTTTTATTCATTCAACAATAACGTACTGTGTAGAAGTAGTATTTCTTCCCTCAAGAATGATGCAGGTAAGTAAACATACCAATTTAAAATGGGATGAGATTAGGTCTTGGAAAGATGTATTCAGCGAAGAGATGTGTCCTGGAGGACACAGAGGGATGTACCACACCAAGGTGGGATAGGATCATCCATCAGACAGACAAGATTGGATGCTATCTAATATTCACAGGTCTGGGTGGCAAAGGATCTTTCTGGAAAGAACATCCTGACTTTTCTTGTGACCCACTGCCAGTGGCACCTTTACCTCTAGAGGCAGGTGCATCATGCTCCCCATGCTGTAACAACTGGGCAAAACACTCACTTCTAAAACAGTCACTACCAATGAACTAAACATCTACACCTTTTATAGAGAGAAAGAGAAACTCTTTTTCAGCTGAGATTGCTAAGAGAAGCTTGCTGGCAGACATCATCACCATTAGGAGATAATTTTCCTGAAATGGGGCAAATGGAAGAAAGCAAAGTAGAAAGAAGGAGATAAGACTATCTGAGCCCCCGGAACAAAATGCACCTAAAGTCATACCTGTACTTGGATTCAGTTAC
Organism: Tamandua tetradactyla; assembly: GCF_023851605.1. NCBI lineage: Eukaryota > Metazoa > Chordata > Mammalia > Pilosa > Myrmecophagidae > Tamandua > Tamandua tetradactyla. Next base: position 66,430,737 of record NC_135337.1, read on the forward strand.
ATGAGGAAAAAGATTCCTTTTTGTTATTGTTGCTCTGGATAGGTTAAAATGGATCTCTAATACCTGCCACTAAAAGCAAAAGTCATGACCAATATACAGATGAGAAAATAGCAGATGAAAAGACATTGAAATTTAAGAACTAGGTATATTTGAGCTACTTCAAGTAGTTGAGAGGGAAGTTATAGTTAGATATACTAGAGAGTCAGGAAATCATTGTATTTCTTGAAGAAACATACATTCTGTGATTAGAAACAGCCACTGTTAAAGATGCAATATTTTTTATTTCCAATGATATTAAGGAGAGGTAGATGTCTTTCTCCCAAATGAAACTTTTCACAATGTAATTAGTTATCCAAACTAATTTTTCCAAACCAATTAAGTCTCACAATATTTGTGTGCCTTAATTTATACTTTTACTGTGCCTTAATTTATAATTCAATACTAATCATAAGCCCCCAAACTAACTCCCCATGACATAAAAAGACAAAACAAAACAAAATACAGTGTATGAAATCTATTTTAAGCAAAACAGAAAATTCTGATTTTGCTGTTCAACTCCAAAGCCAAAATAGATAAAAGTTATAGGCACAAAAGGAAATTAGTCTATTGAAAGTTTAGCAGGAAATGGTTCTGTCAAAATAATCTGAATTACACAAACCTTCTGAACAGTTTGCTTATTCTGATGATATCAAAGCACAGCCAAATGTCATAATAGCTTAAAGATGCTAAATAGGAAGCAAGCAGTACCACAGACTCAGAATGTTTGATTTGGCTGCTATCAATTTTAATTTTTTTCATTTGAATTTAGGCCTCACTTTCAGCCACAACAAGTACTGCCACTGTCTAAGGTCTGCAAGGAAACCTGATACCACAGGTCTTAAAATCTTGACTTGATTGATTCTTAGAATTCAACACACAATGCCCATTTGTTAAGGATATCCTGCTCTCTTTTCACCTGAATAAACTAGATTATCAATCATAATTTCTACGTTAGCCGTAAGTAAGTGAGTGAAATTTAACATGACTTTGCTGCCAAAGATACCTTTCTAAAAATAAATCGGATCTTGCCCATTCCTAGCTTGAACACCAAGTAGTTCCTCGTTACTCATGAAATAAAACCTAAACTCTCCAAATGGCATGGAAAACACCCCCTGAGCTGGCCCCAAACTCCTTCTACTCCAATCTCTCATCACAGCCTCCTCCAAGCTCCTGATGCTAAACCTCAGTCAAATCCTCCTTGGCTAATAACCCTTAGGTTCACAAGCCTTCCTGCCTTCGTCCTTTCCAGTCACTGGGCTAGAATGCACTTTCCTTACTTGCAAGCTCAGGAGACCTCTCAGCTCGCAAGGTCCAGCTGAAATGCTAACTCTGCTTTGGGCTTCCCCCTGTTTTAGCATACTTTCATTACAACTTTCGTGCTGCTATAATTATTTTGCCTGCATACACAGCATCCTCACAAAACTGTAACTACTTAATTTAGCTGTTGCAGGCTTGGTCCATGTCACAGGTCCTATTAGCTTTTTCAGATATTTGATGAGTCCAACATTTATATTCTTGGTTCTTTTTTGTAGTAAAAAAAGAACTTTTTCTTTTTTTATAAATCAAATTCTGCCACCTATTTTTTTTAAATGCTTTTATTGATAAATCTTCACACACATACATTCTATACATGGTGTACAATCAATGGTTCCCAATATCATCACACAGCTGTGTATTCATCACCATAATATTTTTTAGAACATCTGCATCATTCCAGAAAAGGAAATAAGAAAAAACTCACACATCCCATACCCCTTACCCCTCCCTCTCATTGACCATTAGTATTTCCATCTACCCAATGTATTTTATCCCTTATCCCCCCTATTATTTTTTTATTTTTTATCCGAATCTTTTTACTCATCTGTCCATATGCTGGATAAAAGAAGTATCAGACACAAGGTTTTCACAATCAAACAGTCACACTGTAAAAGTTATATCTTTATACAGTTGTTTTCAAAGAGTCAAGGCTACTGGAACACAGTTTAACACTTTCAGGTACTTCCCTCCAACCACTCCAATATACCATAAACAAAAAAGTGATGTCTATATAATGCATAAGAATAACCTCCAGGATAACATTTTGACTGTGTTTGAAATCTCTTAGCCATTGAAACTTAATTTTGTCTTATTTCTCTCTTCCCCCTTTTGGTCAAGAAGGCTTTCTGAACCCCTTGACTCTGGGTCCCAGTTCATCCCTGGAGTCTGCCACCTATTTTTAAGATTTATTCTCTATTTCCTTTAGAGTTTCAGCTAACTGTGCTGACAATGTGTAATGAAATGTTTTCTAAATGTTACAGCCAAAACAGCCTCATGAAACCAAATTCTATACCGACATCTTTCAAAAAAATGAACCAAATTAAGCTATGCAGTTTCGTTCTTTTATCTTCTCAACTGTACTTGAATTTTTTGAAAAATTCTGTGTAATTTTCCATCAAGCCAGATTGGTTATTATTTACAAAGGACAGGACAATGTTAAACTATTCCAAAGGAGCATGAGGTGTCTAACATTCATAGTGAACTCTCAAATCAGAACGCAAAATGTACATTAAGTGGTTATTTGTTCCTGCTCTGCCTGATCATCTTTTGTTATGGGAAGTCATATTTCCTGACAAAAACATAACAAAGCTTCCCCTTCTCTACAGGATACAAATTAGCAACCTGGTACATCAAATCACCCAGCTGTAATTTACTATTTCAGTCCAGGAGTATAGACACATGTTCTTTTGCCACCTGGGAAAATTATCTTGAAAAGTGAGTTATGTCCTTGGCAAGTTTGTCAACTAGTAAACACATGCACGTGCACACACATGCACAGACACAATAATAATGTTAGACTTTTCAAAGGAAAATTACTGCATTACCTTAAAATGACTTCTGAAGAGGCAAAAATCAAATAGTATCACTGTCAATTCAATGCGCTGTATATGCCATCTTCTCTTCATAAGGCACTTAAACCCAGGTTTTCAGATGGAGAAAGGCTTAATGGTAACTGCTAACTGGATAATGCCTGCTGCCACCCCGAGATGTCCAAATCTTTATCCCCAGAACCTGTGAATGTCACCTCATATGGCAAAAGGGACTTTGCAGATGTGTTTCAGTTGTGGATTCTGAGATAGGAATACTATCCCGGATTATGTGGTGGGTCCTAAATGTAAGGAAGAGTGTTATCAGAGGGAGGCAGAGGGAGAGCTGATGACCATAAAGGACAAGGCAGCATGGCCACATAAATAGAGACTGGAATGGTGCAGGCAGGAGCCAAGGAACACAGGCAGCCTCTGGCAGTGGAAGAGGGTTCCTCCCTGCAGCCAGCAGAGGGAACTAGTCCAGCTGACACCTTGATTTTAGCCCTTTTAAACTTAATTTACACTTCTGACCTCCAGAACTATTAAAACAAATGTATGTTGTTTCAAAAATGAACCTGTGGTCCTTATTTTATGACAGCAAAAGGAAACTACACAGTCACTGTGCCATGCCTCAATAGAGCATCATACTCTTAAAAAAGCTCATGAAATTATGGAACTAAAGATTGTTTTCTTGAAAATACTACTTTATGACCAGAATATGAAACTACTTGAAGTAGTCTGATACTATCAGAAATGTATACAACATAATGTGTCACAAATATACAACCAGTTTTATACATATTACATATGGGGATGCATTTGTCCTATCCTAAAGACTGGGTTTATAACATTGTCTGCTTTACTTTATTTTCAAAAGTAGTATGGGCTTAATAATGAAAGTCAGAAAAAAAGAGAAAATCACAATAGAAAAAAAATCTCAAAAACCAAAGATATTCCAAAGATAATCATTTTGGGGTATACCTCTGGATATTTTACATATACAAATGGAATCTATTGCTTTTTATTTTAATTTTCAATTTTAAAGGCAACTAAACTCCTACTTATGTTTTGATTTTTTTCTCAACATCAAAGACAAACATATTTATCAGAGTTTTAGGTCATTAGTGTTAATCACCCTGTTATTATGATTGCTTGAAGACAAAAAAAACATGTTACTCCAAAACCGGAAACTCAAATGGCACCACAACGACTGCTTTCTATGACTAACTTTACTTTCATAACTTGCATTCTATTGTGCATAAAATGGTTAAATTGGCTGCTGAAGCCAGAGGGATTTTTAATAAATTTATATGCAAAGAACTACGACAGACTTGACTTTACCTTAAATCTCCTTTACTCCTAGGAAGGTTCACCAGAAGTTAGACCCCAAATGAAAATTATTCTAGTCCCTCCCCCACACACACAAAAAAGGAAGAATTTTAAAACTTACTGCAAAGCTACAGTGCACAGTAATTGCCTGGGTATAATGGCTAGCACAGAGAGCCGGTATAAAACTCCAGCACCATACTCTTAGAATAAGATTATCTGATAACTTTCTTTAAATCAAGCTGATGAAGAAAAAAAATGCATTTTTTGGAAACTCTGCATGCAGTGAGAAACTGTGGTCATCATACACACTCACACAAAAGAAAAAACTCCCAAAAGGGCCACATTAATTTTTTTACTTGTTGGGCATTTCACCAATTCCTACTGAAGAAGAATGGGAAGTAAATATCAGACTTACCCTACAGGTTATTTTCTGCTTCTATGATACAATTATATTTAAATTGCAAAATAAAATCTTGCAATTCTCATGTGAGTCTATCAATTCAGGCATCATCATTTTAAAACATCTTTCGATATTATAACATGTTCGTATCCAAACTTGCTGAATGCAACTGACTTCTGTGTCCAGATTCGTATGTAGTCAGTAGCCCAGATTAGCAGCACCTTTTACAGAATGCTGCTTCAGTAGTGCTTAAATTTACCCCTCATCCTCAGTGAACTCATTAGAAAGCTGGCAGCGACTCCGAGGCTGAGTCTAAGGGTATAGGGAAGACTTAGAACATCAATTGTTATTCTTAAATCTTTATTTCTTCAGCAATAAATTTAAATACTATCCTATCCTCTACCCAGCCCACGTTCATCACCCCCAATACTCTCCAACTCAAGAGAAAAAATAAGTTGCAATCACAACGAAACATCTCTGGAAGCAAAACGTAGAGCCCAAGGGTTTCAAAAAGTGTTTAGATTACAGACCACTCTGTCATAAGGTGTATTTCAAAGAGAAGCTTTGGAGATGGTGGATCTATATATTCATGCCACTTCCACCTAAGCCTTACATTTACAAGCAATAGCCCTGTGGAAATTTGAGTGGGAAATAAAGAAAGAGCTTACCTCCTGATTGTACAGACAACAGATGCTCCTGATAGCAAAGAACTGAAATGTAAAATTCCAGGCTCTCAGAAAATCAGAGAATGTTGAGAAGAAAAAAAATGAGGGTAAGGAAAGGGGAGTACAGATCATTGCTCAAAACAAAGTTCATCTTGGAAACACAGGATATTATAAACGCCCAGTCCTAATCCTCAGAGAGAGCTTCAGGTGTCTACTTCATTCTCTTCCAAGTTCTGGAAAATGGATCAACTCTGCAGATACAATAGCTTTAAAATTACCAAGCAGCTTGAAAAGACTTCATCACAGTTCCTCTTACCGATACACTGAAACACCCAAAACATTTAATAATAGAAAAACTGTTACAGTCACCAATTACATAGACAAATAATTAAAATGTCTCAACTGGAACACCAGTGAAAGTTTCCTAATGACTAGTTTTCTCTTTTTTTTTAATTCTCCCAGTTTGATGAGGTTAAGAATAAGGGACCCAGGTTGAAGAAATCATCAAGAACCCATTAAAAGCCTTTTAAGAAAACCAAACATTTGTTCAAGGACAGTCTCGATACTTGGCTGGGCATGTAAATTATGCAGATATCTAAGAGGAAAAAACTACTATGCACTATTCTGGGTGACCAGAAGCCCAAGCTATAACAATACTGCTCTCTCCGTATGGAGAAAAAAACATAAATAGAACCCTAAGCGTCATATGCCACATATCAAAGAAGCAGATACAGATCTTTTTTGAAACACACATAAAGATTTTATAACAAGAAAAAAAAAAAACACAAAACTAATACCCATCAATAAGGAATATTTATATATTCTATAAAAATACAAATTTTTAAAAGAAATATATCCATCGTCATTACCTTGAGAAAAATCATTTACTATCCCACAACTGCCCTATCACCCTCAGTGGAAGATCACTTCCTACTTGAGATCAGACAGAAGCCATCGACAATTACCTCAGCTTCTTGGCATTATATTTACAACTTTCCATTACTGTCATTGTCATCTTTCAAAAATGCAATCTGTTCACAATACACCCACCATCAAATGAAAATGCACACTTTTTGGCACTGCTTACACACGCGTCCTCTGCAGACTAGTCCCAGCCTACTTCTCCAGCCTCTGTCTTCCCCCAAACATTCTATTCTTTCCTCTCACATATATGCCTCTGCACATATCACTCCCTCAATCTGGAATGCCACCTGCACCAAGTTAATTCCCATTCGTCATTCAGGGCAACCCAAACGGCTCCATTGGGAAACATAGTTGGAACCACCAAGTTCTATTAGGAGCCCTCTCCAGTGCATCCCTGGATACTCCTGTATCATGGCACTTATCATTTAGGTGCCCCTGCTAAACTATGAGCACATACCGCACAAACAGTAGTTGTTAAAATCTTGGTTGACTGTAGAGAGGGATTTGTTGCTTCAGACTGAGAAATGAGTGCGTGGTGGCACACAGGTGGAGATCATGAGGAAAATTCCATAGAAAGTTAGTGCCATTTGAAATGGATCTTAAAGGATGAACAGTGAGTGGTTCCCTGATGGGCAATAAGAGAGGAAGGTCATTGAAAACTGACAGAATTGAATAAGCAAAAGCAGAGAAATGAAAAATCATGGTGTGACAGTGTGTGTATGTTGAAATATACACATATCTGCCTAATTTACTCTTCTTCTGTTGGGGAGAGGATGGAATCCTTACCCAAAATATGTATTATCAACCCAACTAGATCACCAACTCCTTGGGGAGATATGATCGTTTATATTTCTGGGTGTCCTTTCCCCCACATTCATCACCAAATACGGCTGCCCCTGCCCAGCACTGCCTAATACAATGTCTTATAAAGAAATAACTATGAAATCATTATTGTTAATAGAAATACCTATTAATCCCAGGAAGACAGTTTTCTATTTAGCGAAAAGCAGATCATCTGAATTAACCCAGTCAAAGCCTTGAATTTAAGAAAACCTGTGGTACTAGGATAAACAGTCATATGACTGCAATTTCTTTGAATGAAGATTCCCTCCTGTAGGAATAAATGAGCAAGGGAGGTAAGCTGCAACATAAATCAGCCAACTGTCACATAATTCTTTTTCTTTAATATTGCAAAAGGTAGAGAGAACCATTCAGATTACTACAAAGAATCATTTAAATGAGCTCATTAAATGCAAATTAAAACAGAAATACTGAATAAGCACTGGGCCACAATTAAAGCCTGAAGAAACAGCAGGTAAGAAACAATTTTCATTGATCAAAGAACTAAAAGCTAACAGAATAAAGGATTCTACACTGAAACTGCTTTCATGAATATGAAGCATTTCGAAGTGAAGAGAACTTTTTTTTTATTTTTTTGAAAGAAGCTTTGGAAGTAGAGATGGATTTGCATATCTTAATACAAAGTACTTTCAATATATCATCTTCAAGCACGAAAGCCAAGATTTCAAAAAAATTAGACTTTAGAAAAACCTCAGATGGGGGGTTAAAATTGAAAAAGAGCATAAGATCATCATTTTAGAGCCTTTGGACCCTATTTTATAAGTTTACTATGCTGCTTAAAGCAAGTACAATGAAATGGTTTTGCTTGAACAATGGGAATTTATTAACTTACAGTTTTCAGGCTGAGAAAATGGCCAAATCAAGGCACTGTCAAGGCAACGCTTTCTTCCCAAAGAATGGGTGCTGGCTATCCTTGGCTCCTTTTGCCACATGGCAAGGTACATGGTGGCATCTGCTGGTTTCTCTCTTCTCTTCTAACTTTTGTTGATTTCAGTGTCTTGCTAGATTGATTTTCTCTCTCTATAGTCATTCCATTTATAAAGGACTTCAGTAAGAAGCTTAAATTCCATCCTGAATGAAGTGAGTCACACCTTAACTGAAGTAGCCTCATCAAAAGATCCTATTTAAGGTATCAGTGACTAAGAGAGCTCAAATCGAGTTGAGAGGCTACTCTGGAGGTCAACCTTATGCAAGCTTCAGTTAGATATTGCTACTTATCATAGCTTGCCAACCCCCAACCAAAACCATTCCTGCCAATCCTAAAGAACACCTAGGACATTATATAAGATTCTACAAAGGTTCCGTGCACTCAAGTAACTTTGCAGAAACCTACAACCTCCAGATGGGTCTTCTGGACGAGAAGGTACTGAAAATGCAGAGAGGCTAGCTTCTCCAGAACATCAACTAGTTCCATCTTCCTATCCCATATTACTGACAGCCCCTTCCAACATGAAAAATCTATAATGGGCATAGCCCAAATACCCCTAAAGAGGGGGAGAAAGATCAAAGATTATGGTGGAGTTGTACAGAGAAAGTAAGGTTTAAAAAATGAACATGACTGCTGAATCATTATATTGATATTTCTTTTAGTCTCCAGTATCTTAGAGGAGCTAGTAGTAAAAACCTAAAATTGTGGAATTATAACCCATACCTAATTCTGAAATCTGTTCTACAACTAACTAATTGTTGCAATGTGCTTTGAAATTTATTGCTTTTTTGCATGTTATTTTTTACAAAAAGTCGTGTGATATTAAAAAAAGTTAAAAAAAATTAAAATTAAAAAAAAAGATCCTACTTACAGTGGATTTAATGTTAAAAAAACATTTAACATGTTTTTGTAGGGTACACAGTTGAAAACCTCCACACTCTACCCTCTGTATCCCAAAAAGACAAGTTCTTTCTACATGCAAAACACATTCATTCCATCCTAGCATCCCAAAAGCTTTAAGTCATTTCAATAACAATGCTAAGTACAAGGTCTCATCAAAATTGGCTATAGGTATGGTCTGGCCTAGCGCACAATCCCCTCTGTGGACCTGTGAAACCTAAAGAACAAGTTATCTGCTTCCACTGTACAAAGAAGAGGCAGGCATAGAGCATTCCCATTCCTATAGTGAGAAATTGGAAGGAAAACAGGGGTTATGGGTCCCAAACAACTCCGAAACTCTGCAGGACATATTTCAGGAGATTTCAAGGTCTGAGAAGCATCTATTAAGTTTTTGTTTTCTCTGGGCCTGATGAAGTGGCAGGCAGAAACCATGCTCTCTCCAGACACTGGGTTGAGGTTCCACTCTCTGAGAATATCAGGCTGAGTGCCAATCTCCACAATCCCTAGGAAATAGGTTACAACTTCTGAGAAACCTGGAGTGGTAACACACTTCCTGAACAATGGGGTGGGAGATCCACTCTCGCCAAACTCCAGGGCACTCAACCTTTTCCACACATGGATGAATCTGCTCCCTTGGCCCAGGAGATGTCTTCTGTCCAAACCTCAGTTTCCAAGATTTGCCCTTGAAGTGATTTTTCCTTCAGTCTGTCCCCTTTCTGCCCTTTTTCCCAGGTTGGCAGTGACTCCACTCATACAGATCTCATGAAAAACTCTGTAGATTTCACACATAGCACGCAGGGGTCCAAACCATCAGATGGCAGAGCTTCCCCTAGATCCTTCCTGGATAACTGCACCTCCAATCCTGATTTGCACTGAAATGGCTGGCTGGATCTATGTTCAGATAAACCCTCACATGGAAACTATCTGGGGACTCATTTACCAGAAGCTCAGAATTTTCCATACCATCCATCTCTGATTTCATTGTGCCTAGGAGTTCAGTTCACAGCTTATCCCTCTCCTTTCACATTTTGTTATAAGCTATGAGCAGAAACCAGGCTGCCCTCTCCACACTTAGCATGGAAATCTCCTCAGCTAAATATCCAAGCTCATCACTTTCAAATTCTGCCTCCCATTGGACATCAGAACTCAGTTTCACCAAGTTCTCTGACATTTTAAAACAAGGATCACCTTTCCCTCAGTTTCCAATAACACATTCATCATTTCTGTCTAAGGCCTCATTGGAATTGCCTTTGGCGTCCATGTTTCTATCAATAGTCTCTTCAAGGCAATCTATTTTGGCCTTTTCTATTAAGTGCCTCTCAATTCTTTCAACTTCTACCCATTACCTAATTCCAAAGTGATTTCCACGTTTCTGGTATTTGAAATAGTGGCGTCCCACCCTCCTGGTATCAAAATCTGTTATAGTTTCCTAAGCTACTTAAAGTATTATGAAATGAGTTGGAAATTTATCAGCTTACAGTTTTAAGGCTGAGAAAATGTCCAAATCAAGGCAATGCTTTCTTTCTGAAAACAGGTAATCCTTGGCTCCTCTGCCACATGGCAAGGCACAAGGAGGCATCTGCAGTCTCTTCTCTCTCTTCTAAGTTTTGTTGATTTCAGCCTCTTGCTTACTTACCTGTCTCTCTCTCTGTTTCTCCCTCTGTCTTCATTCCACTTACAAAGGACTTCAGTAAGAAGATTAAGTCTCATTCTGAATTTGGTGGGTCACACCTTAATTGAAGTGGCTCCACCAAAAGATCCTACTGACAATGGGCTTATACCAACAGGATTGGATCAGATTTGACATGTTCTTCTGTCTGAACCACTATAGAACCAAAGAAGAACTATGCTGAATTACATGAAATCATCTATGAAAAAAATTAGTAAGATCTATTTTGTGATACAATTGTACCTCATCTTAAACAGAAACTTTTAAAAGCCTGCCATGGGAACTTAGACATAGGTTTGCTTTTCATTTAAAATTATTGAAATGGTAGGGAAAGTAGCAATGCACAGTACACTCACCTAGAAATACAAACCCTAGAATTTAAAATTCATCACATAGAGCTTTAAGAGAAATGTAGATTTGTGGGAAGATAGAAAAGTTAGAATACACACTCATGATGATAGAGCACTTTTTTTCTGTTTTATTCACTGTCTATCACCAGCACCTAAAGCAGTACTGGCCACATAGTAAGTGGTCAATTGCTAGGTCTCCTTTCATGAAAGTAAAGATTAGAAAACGATGATTTATTTTTTCTTTTGGAAAATCATTTTGAACATAAAACTTAAAATACACCATTCTCATCTATCAGGAAGGCAAAAATAAAAATACTTGATGGCACTAAGTGGCAGATATGGGCAGTCTTCTAAATGCTGTTGGGATGGGAAAGGCAAGCCCACCAAGCACAATTGTGCAACTTGTGCATGGCTCAAAGGTACTAAACCAGGGTGATAAGGGGTAGAGTGAACTCCAGTAGCTACTATGGTATGAGTTGAATCAGACTTGCAGGAGTGATGTCTTTTTATAATTTTTCAGCCCTTAAGGCAAGGGCAGCTCTTTGCAATCTTGTCGCATTAATGGTTTTAAACAGGAGTATAAAATAGGGCAACTACTTTTAAAATAATTTGAAAAACCTATCAAATTTCAAAATCTACCAACTCTGACTAGCAAATACACCCCGAATTTATACTAGGATTTTTACTTTTTGTATATGCTTACATTTGCAAGTAAAAAGATAAAGGAATAAAAATGCTCATTCTAACATTCCTAATGATAGCAACTGTCTGTAAATTTAATGAATGCACATTTATCAGGGAGTATCTGCATAATTATTCCACCCCATAAAATAAAAGGTATTACAGTGGGGTAGCCCTGTATCTATGTAAATTCTCTGAGATATTAAGTTAATCAATGTTCAGAAGAGATTATGTTCTGATTATGAGATTATATTCTGATTATTCTTTTCAAAAATCTAACCAAAAAACTTAAAAGTATAAGATGCTGAAAATGAATTTCAATACATGGTTACATTTATCCATGGACTTTAATACCTGATATTACTCAAATACTTACATCTAGTTTTTCAGAACAGGATATATCATAAATATCACTATTAAAATTCAGTTTTAAAAACAAAGAAGTTTTAAACTCACACTTAAAACATACACAATAATCTAGCTAACTTTAAAAAAGGGTAACAGTATTTTTAATAGATACCAAAAATTACATTTTTCTAAGTAATATTTCTTAAATTTTTCTATTCTGCTTTATGTTATCTTGAAGCCCTTCTCCATACTTATCACAAAGTCATAATTTTTCACTGGCTTCAATTAAATTAGGTATCTGTAATTGTCTGGGTCAGGGCATTTAACATTGCAAATGAAAATGTAAGTACTAAGTCAGTGCCAAGAAGGTAATCTTGGGCTTTGACAAAGTAAAAGGAAGGTAATTTTACTGGTAGTGAGGTAACATACATTCTTACCTTCTTAATTTTCCTTCCAAAGAGAGCCAGGATTTAATTAATATAGAATTACATTATTTGCATTAAGATGGTATAGTGATTAAAGAGCATAGAGACATTTAAAGGGGCAAGTTCTGAGTAGAAGACGTGTCTTTTAATAAGAAAACAATCTCCAGATGTACATTTATGTATCTTTTGACCTCTAGTTCGTTGCTGGGCAAAAACCAAAATGCCTTTCCCAGATCCAAAATTTGGTCGCAAAAACATAAAACCCAAGGCACTTTTTTTCAACTGTTCCCACTAACTTTCATGTACCTTTAGCACTCTTCAACACTCCCAAGTTGAAAACTGCCTACTAAGATATTTATTCAAATGCACTAACCAACAGAATTAGATAATGCAACATGTTGCATAAAATACTTGATCGAGCATTATCTATTCAGGCATGCAAGGAAATGTCAGTTTACAATAATTGTTTTTTGTGTCATACTTTTTTTGAGGGGAAAAGAGGCATGGATTTAATTATTTATGTTATAATACACTTATTTGCACTACGTAAAAATATACAATAGCTGGGAATGAAAAAAAAAAATCTTTTAAAACCTTACCTGTAGGGCGGGCAATGGTGGCTCAGTGGCAGAGTTCTTACCTGCCATGTCAGAGGCCCAGACTTGATTCTAGGAGTCTGCCCATGTCAAAAAAAAAAAAAAAACCTACCTGTAGTCTCCAAATCATTCATTCATTAGCAGTCTTGACAACTGTTTAACCTTCAAATTCAAATACAATACTTCTTCCCTGCTGTGTGCATATATCCCAAATAAAAACTAAACAAAACAGCCTAGATATATTTCATCCTAATAAAGTTATCTGTATAAGTATATAGTAGATAATAATTTAGAGTGCTGGTTTTAGATCTTAAGTTCCTGTCTTCATATAGTTTCACAATAGATTTTGTTTCTCTTAAATAGTTCTACAGTAGATTAAGTCGAATTAAAATAACATAAACATAAAAACGCTTGTCTTCAAAATAAAGTTGTTTTTCCTGTGAAATACCAACAGCATGAATTTCGAAAATCTCTACTGCTTAGTTCTGATTCAGTTCAGATTTATGTTTCCAGATGAACTTGAATAACTGTCACCTAAAAAAGCTCAACAGGATTTATAAAAATTTATATATTTATATATTTTCAAACGTCATTCACCAAAAGACACACCACGCTAGAAAGCTAAGCAAAAATGGGCAATATCCTTAGGTTTCATCATGGCTGCAGAGAAAATGTCAGTTAACTAGAGTGATTTTCCCAGTGATGACTAGACTTGTTTTTCATTTTTAAATTAATTTTATAAACAAACCAGAGTTAAGGAGTGTTGTCAGTGCATAGAAACGCATATATTTTCTAAATCCACCTTTCACCTTTCTGGACACACCACATTTGATTTGTCGAAATCAAGTGTTTTTAAGTGGACACTCCTCAGTAAATCCTCAAACAAGGTCACCGAGACTTCAATATATAACACGGAACAAGTCTGTGACAACGAATCCCCAAATAGTAGTTTCTTACTCCTACTGTGCTTTCCGCTAATTTTCAGGGATAATCCCTAAAATGTCTTTGCCTAACAACCCTGGAAGAAGAGACCTCTGCTCCTTCTCAAGATCATAACATTTATAAACAACCCTAATATTCACTTCCAAAGTGCCATTCACAAAACTGCAATGTGTTCAGAAATAACCCTTAATCCATATGCGAAAAGCAGGAGACACCAAGTCTACAATCTTAATAGTTCATTCTTCTTTGATCTCAGACCCTCGATGTGAGATTGAATAGGGAAAACCCGAGAAGCAGGACGTTTACATTCATTTTAAGGAATCTCTGGGTCCCACCCACCATCAGCATCGTCCTGCTGTCCCTTCCCTGAGAGTCCGACTGCTTGGCTAAGTTTTCCCCTCCAGAGCCCTGCGGAGAGTGAGCTCCGATCGGTCCCACGCAGACCGCCAGCCAACCAGGCTCCTGGGAGGAGGGAGCGGGAGGCGGTGCGAGCGCCAAGCGGCCCTCGGGACTGACCACGCGGCTACCGCCGCGCAGGCCGCGGGGGGAGGGGCCACTCGCCGGCAGGAAGCGGCACCCCCGCTGCCCTTTAGCTGGCGTCCCTGGCGCGGCTGTCCTCAGGGAGTCCCTGTTCAGTCTCGGGCGGATGAGGGGGTGTTAGGCACACACACTTATTCTCTAGGACGGACACGACAGGTCGGCGGGGGAAGGACACCCGGGCGGCGCACTCTTTTTCGCCCTATCAGGACGGAGAGCACTAGCGGGCTCTCTGGAATGCCCTGGGCCCAAGCGCGGCGCCACGCCACTCCGTACCTGTGAGGCGCCCACATACCTATCATGGTCACTGAGCAGGTGGCGAGTGCTCGGCAAGCAGCGACCTAGGGCACACTGGCGCCCGCCGCCTCCCGGGGCTTAAATGACTCCGGACCTCCCCGCCCCTGCGCCCGGCGAGGTCGCAGCACGCATGCGCGGAGGCCGCGCGGCCGCGGCCTGCCGGGAATTGTAGTTCGACGCGCAGCCTCCCCTCCATCTCGCCGCCTCTCGGCCACTTTTTCCGGCTTCAAGGCCCAGGAAGCGTACGTCACGACAGACGGAGGCCATTGGGCCGCTGTGTTGATACGTCGCTTAGCAACCACGAGGCTTACCTTTGGAAGCTTGTTGCAGCTCTAACCACGGTTCTGCCCTCTTCCCGCCCCTCCCCTCCCCCAAACTCCCTTCACCTAGGAGCTGCCAAACATCTGGATCAGCCTGGGCACTACGAGGGGTTGAATTTCTAACATTATTGCGCCCTTTGACGTTTTTTTCCCGACCTTCTCACATCTGTAAACCCCACTGATTCTTAGTACACTTTTTATGAGAACAAGACATTTTCTAGAAAGATGGTGGCTGAAAAAGAGACCCTGAGCTTAAGCAAATGCCCAGACAAGATGCCGAAGAGGACCAAGCTGCTGGCACAACAGCCGCTCCCGGTGCACCAGCCGCACTCCCTGGTTTCTGAGGGCTTCACAGTCAAAGCCATGATGAAAAACTCAGTCGTAAGTGATCTTCCTGATTGAATGCACTCGCTCCGAATCAGGGTACACGAGATTATTTGTTCTAAGCTGGCCGTGTGATGGATTCTGAGCTGTTGTCCTCGGTGGTCTTTGCCAACAATGACAATTACTCCGCCAATGGCAGGCAGTGCCCAACAATGTGTGGGGTCAGACTAGGTTGGCTAGAAAGGATCCTGGACAAGAGATATACTGTGCCCATTTATAAGTACCTTTCTAATAACTCACAATTTCTAGGAACCCAAAATTACTCTTAAGCTATTTACACAAAGAAAAAAGATCCCCTTTTTTTCAGCTCCTAAAATAGCCACACTGGCACAGGGCCTGATAGAAGGTGAGGTCTTAGGAGTTATTCTCACTCTTGCAAAATTTAACAGGAGCTGATGTACTACTAGGAACAAAAACTCATGAAATCATCAGTAATAACTGCTTAACCTAGGGGCATTTAGGTTATCTTACCATCCACGCTAACAACACGCATCCTTACAAAATGACATGGGCTTATTTGAGCACTGAAAGGCAACCTAATAGGAAGTCAGTCCATTCATGACAAATCTTTTAAATGATACTTTTTAACAATCCAAGTCTATTTGTAAAATGCATATTTCTACTATTTTTGATAATAAAAATAAAATATTCTTAATATTATTACAAAAACAATTAAATGCCTGGAAATGGTTTAGCTATATGCACGATAGTTGTTTTTTTAAATCCTATTTGTTAAGTAGCTTTAAATTTGGTATGTTAACAGATTTTACTACTGAGAAAGCACCTGTCTGGGAATGAGACATTAAATAATAAATACAACTTCCAAGTTTGTATAATTTATACCCTGGGAGAATCTGATTTATTTTATTGTATCTCATTATATTATATGAATAGTGTTGCTTCCCAGTGTCACATTATTTATTTTACTTAAATGTTGCAAATTTAATACCTTATTCCTAAACCCTATTTATAAAATACATGTATGAAACAGATTACATCTAGAGCTCTATGTCAGATTCCTAAATTACTATACAAAATAATATTCACTTTATTAATGTATATGTCAGTTGACCTATAGTAGTTAAAATCTTGGGAGATAAACTAAAATCCCTGCTTGTTGTAACTGCAATATTTCATGTGAGCAGATTCTCATGGGAGCCCAAATGAGTCATCAACAATACAGAATAACATAACCATTCAAGTTTATCATTTACATTTGCTTCTACCCAATATTTAAATAATAATTTTGATGATATTTTAAATGTTATATTTTAATGCCACAAATGTAGAAAAATGGCCAGTTTCTTTCTCTTTTTTTTTCTAAACATATATTCTTACATTCTTATATCAGATTTATTCTTAGATATAAACTTACACCTAGTCACAATACTGGAAAATTGGATATTTCTGTATTGCCAAATGTAACAAATGTGCTTGTAAGATTCAAAAACATTAATCTTGAAGCAGTTCTCTTTACAAAAAAGTATTTGAGATAAATTATCTTCTTTTCATATATTTAAGGAAAATCTTTTAGTATAATACATTTATCACCACTGGGATCTCCAGTAACTCATCTCTTGATAAGTCATTATTTTACTTCACTTAGTGAAAATCGTAATTGTTAGATACAAACATGATTCATCCATTCAGTCAGTTAACAGCGTTTTTACTTTTTGTTTTTGTTCTTTTTGAGCACTTACTACATGCTAAGCAGAGTTCTGGGGATTTGGGATCAGTAGTGAACAAAGCAAAGTCCCTGTAATTAATTCTCCTAGGAAAACCACTGCCAACAACAGTAAAGACTTGATAAAACAAATATAGGCAATATTTTTTTAAGCAGACTAATTCAACTGGCACAGGAAAAAAAAAAGGTGTCTTCAATTTCCAATATTTACATGTCACCATTTCCCTCTTCAGCAGCATAGACTTTGGCACAACCTTGGCCGTAGTATAATAAAGACCATAACCAGAAACCAGGAACCCAGTATTGTTTTGAGTTCATCTGGACACATACTTTGTGCTTTATCTAACTTATAAAGCAAGTTAGGCTGTGGGCCCAAGATTTTGATCGAGAAGTTGTCTTCAACTTAAACTTTCTACTACATCTTTACTGCTCAATGGACTACAAAACTTGTATGCCCAAAGTTTAGGGAATGGAAGAAATAATTCTTTAATGTTACTTTACATACACAGATAGTTTAACATTTACCAATCATAAATTCATCCAAAGTAGTAATGATGAATATTTATAAATTATGTATTAAGATCTTAATTTGCCTGCTTCAACAGAGATCAAATAACAATAGACTAACTAAGAAACCAAGTTAGAAGTTGTGCTCTCCCATATGGAAGTCCAAGCTGATAGCAAACCTGAGAGTTTGGACACTTCCCTGTGAGGTAGGTCCGGGGCCACAGGAACCTCCTGCATACTTACTAGGGTGATGTCCTTGGTCAAAGTTAACTTACCACCACCAAAATTAAGTCTCAGCTCTCAAAAAGAAAACAAATAAGTTCCTATCAAGGGCATGGCCCAGATGCTATACCCCATTTTCACTTCCATTCCACTGGCCAGAATTTAGTAATATGTCTTTATTTTCCCTTTTTGCAAAAGCCTGGGAAAAAATTGACCCTTGAAGGAACTCCCAGGTTCCCATAACTGTTACATCAGAAAAAGGTCTGTGAAAATTATGTAGTTTCCAATACCTTATGGTCTCCAATACCTGTTTCAGCAAAATGAGAGAAAAATGGGTAATGAAAAACCTGCAAGAATAAGGCACCCAGCTCTCCATTTCCAGAATTTGCATTCATCACTTCTGCTCTTATCTCACTCTGGAAACTTATTCTCATAGCCATGTCTAGTTGCAAGTGAGGCTGGGACATGAAGCCTCTAACTGATAGCTCTGTGCCTTGCTAAAACTTGAGTTTTATTCCTATAATAAGGATGAGAAAGAATAAATAGAAGTCTCTGATGCAGGAGTTAAAACATGTTATATTGCTGGGGAAGAAAAGGAGATAGGTAAGTAAAAATAATTGTAATACCAATACACACATATTTATGATAAGGGCTTTCAAATACTTATTCAGTACAGTAGAAATACTAAAGATGATAGAAATAAGTGACAATAGCCTGACTGAGACCTTCATCGCCTTTTGTCTAGATTTAACAATATCATCCAAATTCATCTCTGGACTCTACTGCTTAATTGCCTCAATCAATTATCAGTAATTGTCAGTTATTTACATAAACTTTTCCAGTACAAAATTCTACTCATTTCATTACTCAAAACTCTGGAGGTCCCTAATTCTTATTAAAAAAGTCAAATCATTCCTTAGGGCCATCAAGTTTTTCTATGTTTTAATTTCATCTACTACTCTTCTCATTTATTTCAACCAAATTGAACTTAGGTAAAAAAACTGTAGTATTTCCATTTTTGTGATTTTTGCTTATGTTGTGCTCTTTGCTTGAACATCTTATTCCTTACACAGTAACCATTCAATCATTTATTAATCAAACATCCTTATTGATCACTGACTATGTGCCAAGCACTGTCTTGGATATAAGGAATAAGCAGTCAGCAAGAGTCTTATATTTTTATAAGTCAAGGAGCTTATATTTTTGTGGTCAGCTAAAATAGCAACTACTGCAAGGAGACTCTCCTAGTTATGCTTCCCTGTGACCTGGGAAGGAAGTCATTATCCTTTACTTCATGTTTTCTACTTTGTATTAAAGCTATTGATCATGTTTTATCTCCATATGTCAATACCCTGTGAGAGCAGAATCCATGTTTGTGGTGGATTGAATTATATATCCGAATTTAGACATACTCTTGCCCTTGATCCATATTTGTGTGATTGTGAACCCACAGTAAATAGGATTTATTGAATAAGCTAATTTTAGTTACAGTTTGGCCCAAATGAATAAGATTTGGTCTTAATCTGGATTACTGGGGTCTTCGATAAACAGACAAAATTCTGACATGGTTAGAGAAATCCGTGAAGAGATAGATGCAGGAAGCCAGAAGTCAGTGAGAACCTAAAAGAGAAAGGAAAAGTCATTGCCATATGATGATCTAGCCAAGGAACCCCAAGGATCACAGCTAGCACCAAAAAACTTCATATTTTCGGGGGAAAGCAAGCCTTCAAACTTCCAAAACCACAAGACAATTTCCATTATTTAATCCAACCCACTGTATGGTATTTGGCATAGCAGCCCTGGAAAGCTAAGAAAAGTCTAACTCTTCTTTTCATCCTAATCAGCACCTAATATTGAATACTATCCAGCACCTAATTCATTATGAATTAACAACTAATATTTCATCCTAACTGTACCAAATAATTAGTAGTCAAATTTGATGAATGAAAGAAAGCAATTACACCCTTTCTTCTTATCTCATCCCCTTCTGTTTACGGCTGTAATTGTCCCTAGTTTGGATGTTTTCAACCACCCTTCCCAATTTAGGAGCATAGGAGATCTCTTTAAAATCAAACCAGGTCTTAGCACTCCTCATCGCAAAACTACTGGTGTCTCCCCATATCATGTAGGTTAAAGGTCTTAGTTTTTACATTCGTATTAAGGCCCTACATGATTTGGCTACCTCTGCTTCTTTCTGCTTATACTATACTGCTTTCCCTCTCTCCCATCTGTTCCATCTACACTGGCTTCCTTGCTATTCCTTGAATACACCAGTTGTATGGCTGCATCAGTGCATTTACCCTTCCTCCTTCCCTAGCCTGAAATACAATTTTCCCTACATATCACCACCTTTTACCCTTATGCCATCTTCAAATTTTCTCAAGACTTAACTTTTAAGTAAAGTCTTCCCTGACTATTTAATATTTCAAACATTTACCCTCCCTCATTCCTTCTTTACTGCATCCATCTACCTTCCTTGTTTTATATTTTTCTATAGATACTTATCACCCTCTAATGTTAGCTTAATTTATTCTATGGCTTCATCCACAAGAGAATAAGGCTTTCAAGAGCATGGAATTTTTACTGTTTCACTCACTCTGCATCCGCAGCTCTAGAAAGGTTCCTGTCAGATGAATAAATAAATGATCATATCTTATACATAATTAGCCAATCATCTCTGAATTAGCAGCTTTAAGAAAATATTAATGGAATTGTATAAATTTTAAATGTAGGTAGCGAATAACATACATGTGCTATGCCATATTTAACTAGCTTATTATAAATTTAATACATGTTCATTGTAAAAAGCTTAAATGAGTAGACTTAGAAAGAAAAGCTTTCCCTTTCTAAGATTATGAAAGTTTTACCCTTTTTTTCCTATTTCTTCTATGATTTCCAGTTTTTATTTTACCTGTTTTCTTCATCTCAAATCATTTCTGTTTAGGAAGGGAGATGGAAATACTGATTTATTTTCTTTTCCAAATAGCCGGAGAGTATTTATATGATGCTTTATGTATAGTTAAAATAAGTTCCATCAAAAACCTTTCTATTCAATTCAGGGCTTCATATTTAATTTAAATGATCTATCAGTACTATATGTATAATGATACAGTCGCTTTATATATTCTTTAATTTCTCATAAGTTTAGTCATCTCTATTCCATTTTTTTCAAACCAATCCAATGAGAAGACACTTTTTTTACTTTTAATTTTGAAATACTTTAAAACTTACAGAAAAGTTACAAAAATAATTTTTAAAAAACCATACAAAGACCAACAACACATCCCCATTCCCCCAGCTACTCACATCCACCAATTTTAACACTGCCACATTTGCTGTATTATCCAATCTTTCTATCTAGCAATCTATCAGTCCCTCTGATTCTATCCATCTATGTGTCTATCTATTCATCAATTCATTCTCTGAACACTTTTGTGTAGGTTGTAAACATATTGCTTCTTGAGGTCTTAACACTGCCATGTACATTTCCTAAGAACAGTGATGCTCCCTGAGGTAACCACTTGTTCCAGTTTGCTAGCTGCTGGAATGCAATATACCAGAAATGGAATGGCTTTTTAAAAAGGAAATTTAATAAGTTACAAGTTTTCAGTTCTAAGGCCAAGGAAATGTCCCTATTAAAGCATGTCTATAAAAATGACTAAATTAAGGCACCAACAAGAGGTTACCCTCACTTAAGAAAGGCCGATGATGCTCAGGGTTTCTCTCTCAGCTGAAAGGGCACGTGGCAAAGTCTCTCAGGTTTCTCTCCTGACTTCTTGTTTTATGAAGCTCTCCAGGAGGTGTTTTCCTTCTTCATCTCCAAAGGTCACTGGCTGCTCTGTAGTTCTGTGGCATTCTGCTGTGGCTTTCTCGTGGCTCTAAAAAAAGGGACTCTCTCCAAAATGTTTCCTCTTTTAAAGGATTAATGTGTGGAGTCACAACTCCGTGAAAGCCATCTGATCAAAAGTTACCACCCACAATTGGATGGGTCACATCTCCATGCGAACAATCAAAATGCTCCAGCCAGCAACATTGAATGAGGATTAAAACACATGGCTTTTCTGGGGTCCATCACAGATTCAAACCAGCACACCACTCTAATTGCAGTTAACAAGTTCGAGAAAATTAACGTGTATATAAAGCTTACATACTATGTATTCCAGGTTTTTTTATAGGTCCTAACAGTGTCCCTTTGAGCCTTTTCTCTTCCCTTGCTAGAACCTATCCAAGATCACAAATTGCATTTAATTATAATGGTCTCTTTAGCTGCTTGATCTTTTTTAAAGAACATGGGAAGATATATTCAACATAAAATTTGCCATTTCAACCATTCCCAAGCACACCATCCAGTGGGATAATTCCTATTTACACTGTTGTGGTAACTTCACCACTTTCCATTACTAAAATTTTCCCATCTCCCCAAAATGAATTCCACACCCACTATTGGTTAACTCCCCATTCCCCATCTCGACCCTGGCTTTTGCTATCTGTATTCTAATTTCTGTCTCCATGCGCTTGCACATTCTCTGATATTTTCTTTTGTATTACCATGGGGCTTAAATTTAATATCCTAAATCTATAATATATAATACTCTCATTTCTTTCCTATATACAAACTTAGCTTCTGTGGTATAAGCATACTATGTCCTATATTTCTCTATCTCCCAACCTTTATGTATGTCATATGTCACAAATTATGTGTTTAAGCATTATGATTCCAAAACCACTGCTTTATCATTATATTCTATATATTTGCCTTTTTGGATCTTGTAGTTACAAACCAAAAACACAATGGTATTGGCATTTATATTAACCCACGTCACTACCTTACCAGCAGTCCTTATTTCTTCATGTGGCTTTGCCCTGTTGTCTAGTGTCCTTTCTTTTCAACCTTCAGACTTGTCTTCAGCATTTTTGGTAGGCCCAGGCTGGTGGTAACAAAATCCCTCAGCTTTTGTTTATCTGGGAATGTCTTAATCTCTTCCTCATTTTTGAAAGACAGTTTTGCTAGATATAGAATTCGTGATTGCCTCTTGTTTGCTTTTAGCACTTTAAATATGCCCTCCCACTGCCTTCTTGGATCCATGGTTTCCAATGAGAAATTGGCACTTAATTTTATTGATGTTCCCTTTTATATGACCTGTTGCTTCTTTCCTTTGGCTTTCTGAATTCTCTATCTTTGCCTCTCTTTGTCCTTGTATAAATGGAATCATACAGTAATTATTTTGTGTCTGGCTTCTTAAAATAAACCCTTTGTGAGATGTATCATATTGTTGCATAAATGGTAGATCCTTCATACTTTATTGCTGATAGTAATATAGTATGTGAATATATCACAATTTAAAAAAATCTATTCTTCTGTTAATGGGTATTTAAGTGGCAATCGTTTAGGGCTGTTACAAATAGCACCTCTAGGAGAACTGCAGTACATTTCTTTTGAAGAACATATGTATGTTTGTCTTAAGATATATGCCTGGGGCTGGAATTGCTGGGTCCTAGGGTATGCACGTGCTTGCCTTTAGCAAATGCATCAAAACAGACTTCAAATTGACTTCCAAATTTAAATTCCTGCCAGCTATTTGTGATAGTAACATGTGTACTATATTCTCACCAACAACTAGTATTTTATTTTGCATTTTAGACAGTCTAGTGAGTGTGTAATTTATCTGATTGTGGATTTACTATTCATTTTCTTGACTAATGAATTTTTAGTGTGCTTACTGGTCATTTGGATATCCTCTTTTATGAAGTATCTTTTCAAGATTTTTTCCTGTTTCTTTTCTCTTAGCTTCTGGCTTATTAATTTGTAATACTTTTACATTCATATTCTATTCTAAAATAATGTGAGGCATTTGTAAAATGTATCTTTTTCCATTCTGCAATTTGCCTTTCCATTCTCTAAATGGTGACTCTCATTTCTTTTTTTATAAAGAATATATTTTCTGCAAAGGGAAATATTATCTTAAACATATTTTGTTTGTTTACTATATATTCTTCAACCATTCCAATTGTCTCACAATAAAATGCATATATATTAAGACACACATAAAGCTTTTAAAATAAATTGGACTGACCAGAAACAAATTAGAACAAACGAAAGTGAAATAATAAAATAAAATGTAATTAAAGTAGAAAGCCTTGGCCAAAGAAAAAGAGAATAAATTTTTCCATTCATAAGGGTCAGAATATTTATTGATTGATGTTCAAATTTAATGCTGAGCTTCTTGACATCTATTGCTGGAATTGGAACATTATCCACTTCTCATTATCACAAAGGAAGAAGTCTAGCAGCACAGATAGGAAATTGAAATTTTGTCTACCCTGAATTCTCAGAGAAAGAGAACATTTAGCATTTTAAATATATGCAACATATCATATCTATATTCTTGTTTCTCACAAGAAATAGAGTAGCAAACTTCATCCATAAAAGATACCAAAATTGCCAAGTGCGTAATATTGAAATGGATCTTGGTGAATGCAGTTTTGCATGAGACTAAACCATGGTGTGTATGCAGACTTTTGGTGATTCAATTTGACCCAAGGATAGAATTCACAATGCTTACAAGAGAGCGTAGTGTGTATATATATATTTGTATCTCTGGATGTTGTATCTCATAGAGTTCCTTTTGTGAAAGGAACAAGACACTGTTGTTTTTATTAGCTGTGAGAAAAGTATGTGATGTTATGCGAACACAGAGCAGGGTGCTCTGAAGAATATGTAGGTCTGAGAAGGCTTCCCAGAGGGAATCCTGTCTGGTGAACTTTGAAGGGACCTAGCGGAAATAAGTAACAGGAGGTATGCAAGGGCTGGGAGACAAAAGAGTCTGGCCCTGATCTTCTTTATTATCCTCAGTTCCAAATTGGTTCAGTTGGATTTTATAAAGTCTGAGTGGAGGTCAACTGTGACACAATGGGAAACCGAGGCCAGAATGCAGGAGAGAAGATGGTTTGTCACTCACAGGTCCCAGAGAGTGAAAGAGGTGCCGTGAGGGGTGGATTGGAAGTGCTGTATGCTCAGGTGACTCAACCAGCAGGTGGGAAGCAAAGCAAGAGGGGCCTGTGGGCTTGTTCCTTTACAGGGATACCTAGGAGATATTGTGGTTTGGTTATAGACCACCACAATAAAGTGAATATCACAAATAAAGTGTCACAATTTTTTTGGTTTCCCAGTGCATATAAAAGTTATATTTTATACCAGACTATAGTCTAGTAAATGCCCAATAGCACTATGTCTTAAAAAATATAGCTTCCTTAATTTCAAAAAATACTTTATTGCTTGTTGTATACATAGCCATACTTATGCTCCTAGGCCTTAGGCTTCAGATTCTTCTCGACCAAATTAGGCCTCAGTTAACTTCCTCTTTTAGAAATGGCCCCAGCTTTTAGCTATCTGCCCAGCAGCCTATGACAAGTATATCACCCCACACGCTAGCTAATCATGCTAATATAACCATACGTATAAACCCCGCACCCCAATCAGAAAGAAAACACATATCCTACCCTACCAATCACTATTAAACACCATCCCTTCTCCCAGTTATTTCCACCCTCTCCTTACCGCTATATAAACCCTTGTACTTCCACAAATAAACGTCCTGGAGTGCAGACTTGCTACCTCCTCCTGGTCCCGTGGTCATCTTTTCCTCTCGTTGACTGCGCAGGCTCCGAAACCAGTTCGAGCCCCCCGGAGGCGACTGATCATCGCCACCCCCCCTCTTCGCTGACGCGGAAACCCCTCAAGACCGGGACTTAGCAAACCCCGGCCTCCCCAGGCGGGCGGAGCGCGAGAAAACTCGGCTGCCGACCCCGCAATTGCTAAAATATGCTAACCATCACTTGTGTCTTCAGCGAGTCATAATCTTTTTTGCTTGGAGGGTCTTGCCTCTATGTTGATGGCTGCTGACTGATCAGGGTGGTGGTTGCTGAAGGTTGGGGTAGCTGGGGTCACTTCTTAAAATAAGACAACAATGAAGTTTGCCTTATCAATGGGCTCTTCCAATCTTCATGAAAGATTTCTTTGTAGCATGTGATGTTATTTGATAGCATTTTACCTGCAGTAGAACTGCTCTCAAAATTGAAATCAATCCTCTCAAACCATACCACTGCTTTATCAACTAGGTTTATGTAATATTTTAAATCCTTTGCTGTGACTTCAACAGTGTTCATGCATCTTTACCAAGAGTGGATTCCATCTCAAGAAACTAATTTCTTTGCTCATTCATAGGAAATAATTCCTCGTCTGTTAAAGTTTTATCATGAGATTACAATGATTCAGACACAACTTTAGGCTCCACTTCTCATTATAGTTCTCTTAGTTTATCTACCATATATATGTTCACTGAAGTTTTGGACCCCTTGGAGTTATCCATGAGGGTTGGAATCAACTTCCTCCAAACTTCTGTTAATGTTAATATAATGACCTCCTCCCATAAATCAAGAATATTCATAATGGCATCTAGAATGGAGAATCTTTCCAGAAGGTTTTCAGTTTACTTTGTCCAGATCCATCAAAGGAATCACTATCTGTGGCAACCATAGCCTTATGAAATATGTTTCTTAAATAATAAGACTTATAATCTAAATAACTCCTTGATCCATGGGCTGCAGAATGGATGTTGTGTTAGCAGGCATAAAAGCAACATTCATCTCATTGTACATCTCCCATAGAACTCTTTAATAACCAGGTACATTGTCAATGAGCAATAATATTTTGAAAAAAAATATGTTTTTCCTGAGCAGTAGGTCTCAACAATCTGCTTAAAATATTCAGTAAACCATGTTGTAAACAGTTGTGCTGTCATCCAGGCATTGTTGTTCCATTTATAGAGCACAGGCAGAGTAGATTTAGCATAATTCTTAAGGGCCCTAGGATTCTCAGAATGTTAAATGAACACTAGCTTCAACTTGAAGTCACCAGTTGCATTAACCTGTAACAAGGGAGACAACCTGTCCTTTGAAATTTTGAAGCTAAAAATTGAATTTTCTTCTCCAGTTGTGAAAGTCTTAGATGGCATCTTCTTACAATAGAAGGCTTATTTACCTACAATGAAAATCTGTTTTTTAATGTAGCCTCCTACATCAGTGATGTTAGCTAGATCTTCTGGATAACTTGCTGCAGCTTCTACCTCAGCACTTGCTGCAACACCTTTCACTTTTATGTTATTGAGATGACTTTTTTCCTTAAACCTCTTGAACTACCCACTGCCAGCTTCAAACCTTTCTTCTGCAGCTTTCTCACCTATCTCAGCCTGCACAGAATTGAAGAGAGTTGGGGCCTTGCTCCAGATTAGGCTTTGGCTTAAGGGGATGTTGTGGCTGGTTTGATCATCTATCTAAACCACTGAAACTTTTTCCATATCAGCAAGAAAACTGTTCCACTTTATTATCATTTGTGTGTTCACTGGAATAGCACTTTTAATTTTCTTCAAGAGCTTTTCCTTTGCATTCACAACTTTGTTAACTGTGTGTTAGCTTTCAGCCTATCTTGGCTTTCAACATGCCTTCCTCACTAAACTTAATCCTTGCTAGCTTTTTATTTAAAATAAGAGATGTGTGACTCTTCCTTTCATTAAATCATAGAGGCCATTGTGGGGTAATGCGGAGCTTGCAGGTAATTTCAATATTGTAGTGTCTCAGAGAACAGGGAGGCCAGATGACAGGGAGAGAGATGGGGAACAGCTGCCTGGGGCAGCAGTGGAAACATACACAACATGTATTGATGAAGTTCACTGTCTCACATGAGCACAGTTCATGGTACCCCCAAACTATTATAATAGCAACATCAAAGATCCCACATCCCAGAGCACCATAACAAATATAATAATAATAATGAAAAAGTTTAAAATATTGTGAGGATTACCAAAATGTGACACAAACAAGAAGTGAGCACATGCTGTTGAAAAATATGGTACCGATATGCAGGGTTGCCACAAAACTTCAGCTTGTAAGAAATGAAGTATCAGTGAATTGTAATAAAGTAAAACACAATAAAACAAGTCTACCTGCATTGTGGTCTAGAGGTGCAGGTTAAGTAGAGTTCCTGGGAGAGTTTCATTAGGTTAAAGCAAATGCATGTGAAAAGGGAAAGGGATCTGGGGGTCCGAGTGTAGTGGGGATGGCTAGTTTACCATTTGGGACCAGCTATGGGATGTGGGTGAGGTGTGTGTGTGGTTGTTCTAGTTTGCTAGCTACTGGAATGCAACACACCAGAGACAGATTGGCTTTTAATAAAAGGGGATTTATTTTGTTAGTTCTTCAGAGGGAAGGCAGCTGACTTTCCACTGAGGTTCTTTCTTACGTGGGAAGGCACAGGATGGTCTCTGCTGACCTCTCCAGGCCCCTGGGTTCCAACAACTTTCCCTGGGGTGATTTCTTTCTGCATCTCCAAAGGCCTGGGCTGAGCAGTGAGTGCTGAGATGTGGTATGCTGAGTTGCTTGGGCTGTGCTACGTTGCAGTCTCTCATTTAAGCACCAGCCAATTAAGTCAAACATCCTTCACTGCAGCAGGCACGCCTCCTAGCCGACTGCAGATGTAAATCAGCAACAGATGAGGATCACATACCATTGGGTTATGTCCACAGCAACAAAACTAGGTACGCTCATCTGGCCAAGTTGACAACTGAATCTAACTACCACAGTGGTGTTAGTGGTGGCTGCAGGTGGAGTTTGGGGCTCTGGGGGAGTTTATGCCCCAGGCCTGGAGATGAGCTTATTACCTAGGCCAAAGGCCACTGTCCAGGCCAGTGGCTCACAAGAACATTGTGATAGTTAATGAAATCCATTTGTGGATTCCTCGACATCATTTATTT
Organism: Tamandua tetradactyla; assembly: GCF_023851605.1. Lineage (NCBI taxonomy): Eukaryota > Metazoa > Chordata > Mammalia > Pilosa > Myrmecophagidae > Tamandua > Tamandua tetradactyla. The sequence goes on from NC_135337.1 coordinate 66,459,396, forward strand.
GGAGGATTGTAGCAGTTTGGGTTGTTAATATATTTACAGCCAAGGACACAGCATTCATTATCGAGCCAGCACGTATGGCACTTGAGGATATTGATTATTATAAAAATGCCAATAAATAGTAAAACCAAAGGCCAGAAGCCTTTATGTAGCCATTCCCCATACACTTCAGGGGACAACAGGAGGAAATGTTGTAATTTTTTTAGGTTTGAGGTATTTGTTGAAAAGCCTCGGTTATATTGTGAAAAACTTTGATCTCTTGAGCCATCTTTTCTAAGTTGATCTGCTACAAATTATTAATATACATGCAGCAGGAAGTGTTTCTTAAGGCCCAGATACCCCCTTTCTGGCCAAGAGGTAGTCTAAGGCAAGGCAGTCATCCAAGACAACCTGGGCTAGAGAATCTATTGCTGTAGTATTAGCCCTGATTGGCATGTAATAAGAGGCAGAAGAACTGAGAGTAAACGTGGGCCTGTGGATGTTGGAAGGTTGTCCCTGTCCTGTGACATTAAAGATACAATGCTTAGCTTGCCAGAAGGGGTGGCAGAGTGCAAGGTTGCTTTACAGTCATGGGGGGCACGACTCACTGCCCCCCGTGCAAGCATCGCATGAGGAAAGGGGTCCATGATAGGGCAGGCTATTGTTTAAGCCAGGTGGTAATCAGATGATATCTTTTCCCATTTCTCAAAGCAGCGTCTGGGTTTATCTGGTGGCTCATGAGTAGGGGTAGCTCTGTTTGGTGGGGATGATAGAAGCAATTGTGGGTGACCCTCAGTGGTAGTCCTGGGCAGGCTCCTCTCCATCAGCTACGCATGGGTGAGGGGGTGAAGTCATCTGAGCTGGTGATTGCTGGGAACCAACCTGAGGGCGGGTGCCCCTCACAAACAGCAATCCATAAAAGGATGGGCTTTTAAATATCACTGGGCAGCTCTAGTCATGCTATCTCTAAGTGTTGGTAAAATGGTTGTAATCACCCATAACTTTTAGGGGGTCATCTCAGATACACCTAGCAAAGATTTTGGCTGCATGTTCCCACACAACCCAACGCATGTCCCTCCACAGGGAGAATATGTTTTGTACACACTTATATGCCAATTAGGTGTTAATTCTTTGTAGGTCCTTTTTGCAATCTAAGCTCTTGTCTTAGAATATTATGTCTGGCAGGCTGGGGTAGAGAACAATTAGCCATGTAGTTTTGATGTGATTACACTTATAAGACCCCTGCATGGTGCTGATAGAGAATCTTAGGTTAAGCCTGGGTCGAGAGTCACTTATGCATGGAAAAGGAGAGCCCACTTGATATATAGGTGGGATGGCTTTGGGTCCTCAGTCACGTTTGGTGGCAAGCTGGATGCAGGTGTTTGAAGAACGGCAGCCAGCAATCTCCTCTGGCCCATCCTTGGGTACAGTTTGGCAATAGCCAAGTGTTGCTTGAGCATTTTATGGTCCTTTATGATGAAGTCTTATGAGTTGGTATGTAAGCCTATGACCAAAGCAGCCAGCAAAAATCCTAAAACCCAGAGCCAGGATGAACGCTGACTGTGTATCAGTCAGTGAGGACTGGCTTCTGGGGTTGCTACATGTATCGTGACAGCCAGATGTGGTGCCCTTTCTCCCACACTGAGAAATTCAATAATGTGTTCTCTCAGGGCTTACTGTCTGTCATGTTTGCCAGCCTGGTGTCATGCCTTGTGTACTTGTGCCAGTCTGAAAGTATTACACACCCCAGAAAAGCCATGTTTTAATCTTGTCCCAGTCTTGTGAGGGCAACTGGTTTTTTCAATCCTGATTCAACACTGTAGGTTGGAAACTTTTGATCATATTATCTCCACCGAGATGTGACACACCCAATTATGGGCATGACCTTTAATTAGATGGAGATGTGACTTCACCCATTCCAGGTGGTTCTTGGTTAGTTTACTGGAATCCTTTAAAAAAGGCAACATTTTGGAGAAAGGACAGAAGCCTCAGAAACGACAGAAACTTCACAGCAGGGCTGACACAGATGCAGACACATGGAGAACAGAGACTTGGATATATGGAGGTGCTTGGAAGCCAGAAGCTGTAGCCATGAGATGTTAAGCAAGCCAGAAGCTAGAGAGTGCCAAGGGAAGCCAGGAATGAAAGCCAACCCTGGAGAAGTAGAGTGAGGAACTCCCACAGGAACAGAGGCAGAAAACAATGGAGCCCAGGAACAAGGGACCAATAAATGCCAGTCATGTGACTACCCAGCTGACAGAGGTGTTCCTGACCCACCGGCCTTTCTTGAGTGAAAGTAACCTCTTGTTGGTGCCTTAATTTGGACACTTTCACCTCCTTAGAACTGTAAACTTGTAACTTATTACATTTTCCTTTTAAAAAGCCATTCCAGTTCTGGTATATTGCATTCTGGCAGCTAGCAAACTAACACAATGGGTAATGGAATTCATGGCAGGGTAAGAGAAGGAGTAACACTCTAAAGGTGACCCAGGCCATTCCACTGCTTGGTTTGGGAGCAGTAATCTCCACTTCCTGGTGGTTCCAGCAGTGATGGGAAGTGGTCCTATCTAATTAATATGGCAACAGGAGAAGGGTTTATTCCCAGCCCATGGAACATGCCCCTAACTACAGGATGCCAGTGTTTGGTTTGGAGTACAAGTTACAGCCATTGGTAACTGTTTTGGCCAATGATGGGCCTAGAGGCAGTCCCTTTTTATGTGCCCATGTCACCAGGACAGAGGAGCCTCTGTGGCCTGAGATGGTTTGGGCCCTGACTGCCAGTTGATAGGGGACGCATGGGGGTTCTGAGTGGACAGGCTCCAAGGGACCCTCTGGCTATGCCGTGTAGGAATGAATTTTAGGTACTCCATTGGCAATGTTTGACAGTGACTCTGGTGTTGTGGGTAAAGCTTGGGGCAGATAGGTGAGCCTGTCAGCTGTTTCCAAACGTGGCCACACAGGGCCCTTTCTTTATATGAGAAAATTATTTTGTTTCCAACAGTCTGACTCCCTCCCCTCCAGCCCTTTAGCCATCATCCACATATCAATGAAGATCTGGAGACTGGGCAAATCAACGAAAACTGGAATGTTTGAGGCTGGGTATTATGCCCTAGCCCTCCAACGAGCTGTGCTGCATACAACCAAAGCATTGCTATCAGTGAGATATACTGACTCCTTTTCTATGTCAGACACTTGGTCCCAAGGGGCTCCCCACTTCGCTACAGGAGGGAGCAGTGGGAGCACCATTGCCAGCACCTCAAGATCTGTGAGCAAGGGGCTGAGCATGGGGGACACCACATCCTTCTGCAGTTTGGAAAGCCCCTGATTGTCAGGTTTGCCCTCTCCTGTAGTACCATTTCCATCTGTGCTGGGAATTCCCTCTCATCCATGGCATGGGTGAGGAATATCTGCACACAGGCTGACCAGCGGTGGCTCTGTAATCACTTCCAGTTTTAGAAGAGCCCACCAAGCTACATGACAGAATAATACAGAGAAACAGAGAAGTTATCCACTTACACAGTGTCTTCTTCTCAGTTCAGTTCATTTGCTCATTGTGAGGCAAGCCCCATTTCTGTGCATCCTTGTAACTCTTTCTACCATCACTTAAAAAACAAAAGGTATAGCTCAAGATACCTATAGCTCAATATTGATGCCAATATTTTTTAAAGACTAAGAATTTAATCTTTTAAATCGTGCTAGTTAATTTTTATCAGAATGATTATTAGTTCTCTGGTTACAAAGTTGCAAGTACTCTAAGCATTTCAAACTCTTTTTTTTCTTTATTTTGCCATACATACTTTTTTTTCTTTCTATGAGTGATTTTGCACAACAGGTGGCTTACAGGAATGCATGTCCTGTTAAAGCAGAAACACTTGTAGACAATTTGTTTACCTACTATATCACATTCCATTGTGTAAAATAAGCTGGTATGTTTATTTATTCTCTTAGTGAATGTTGGGGATTGGATCATGCTCCCCATAAAAGGCATGCTTAGGTCCCAATCCCTTGTCCTGTCAGTGTGAATTCATAAACAAGATCTCTGGAATATATTAGTTTTAGTTAAGGTTTGGCCAACTGAATCAGGTGGTGTTAATCCCATTACTGGCGGTTTTATAAGAAACCACAGGTCAAGTCAGAAGCTTGAAATCAGCGGAATCCCAAAGAGAAAGGAGAGGCTATTGCCACGTGGTAGAAATGTCAGGGAACCCTAAGGATTTCTGGCAGCTGCCACAGAATGCTGCAGTCTTTGAGGACAAAGCAATGCTTTGCTGATACCTTGATTTGGACTTCTCCTAGCCTCAAAACCACGATCCAATACATCCCCTTTGTTGAAACCAACCCATTGTATGGCATTTGTTCTTGCTGCCAGGAAATTAAGGCACAGAAAGACTGCCAGCTTTCTACATTGCAGTATCACAAATGTACTTGGACCTAATTCCTCGGGCATATACACCAGAGTTTACCAGATGCAGAATTGCTGAGAAATCAGGTATATTGTCAACTTTAATAGTTGGGGTCAATTTCTTTTTTTTCCAAAGCAATATATACTAATTTATATTGTTATAAACAGTGGATGATAATTCTTATTTCCCAGATCCTAGTCATCTTTTGGTGGTATAGGACTTAAAATTGTACCAATTTGAAGGGTGTGGAATGACATTTTGCATTTCCCCTATTACTATTGATATTATTTTCTTTTCATTGATTATTAATCAGATGGGTTTCTTCCTCTGGTTTTCCTTTTTTTAGTCTTTGCTGATTTTTACTATTGGATTGTCCTTTTCTTACTGATGTATAGGTGTACTTTATATATTCCGGACATGAATCTGTTATTAGTTATATAGGATAGACATATCTTCTCACAGTTTGTAACTTGTCCTTATGCTTTTTTTTTTGGCATTTATGATGCACGTAAATTTAAATTTTAGTTTTAAGTAGTTAGATTTATCAAACTCACTTTATGGTTTGTACATTCCACGCCTTGGATCAGAAATACTTTTTTGGTACTGATATTCTAAGTTTTCTTCTGTATTTTCTTCTTATGCTCAAATTTAGGTAATTAGTTATGTCATCTCTAATTTATATTTTAAAATGTGAGGCAAGGTTTAATTGGATCTTTTCCATAGGGAGAGCCAATAATCCAGTACCGTTTCTTGAATACATCCTCCTTTCCCCGTCTGAATTGTAACTTCTCTTTGCCTCCAAGTCCCCCGATCACAATGAAGGGACTTTCTGTTCTGTCCCATGAGTCTATTTGTCTGTTTCCAAATCGGTATCACACGTCTTAATTATAAAATCATGATATGGAAAGGTGAGTTTTCCCAATTTGATTTCATTCTCTTTTACATCAGTGGTCTCTTACCAAGAATTATAAATTATAAATTAAAAATCATAGAAATTTTAGGATAAACAGTCAAGTTTCATGAAAATTTCTTTTGAGATCTTGATTGGGATTATTTCCAACATATAGTATAATTAGGGGCAATGGCAATATTTTATATTCTAAATTTGCTTAAGATTTTTTCTTTTAATTATGGGCAGTGTTGAATTTTATAAAAAATGTTTTCTACGTTCATTGAGGTGATCAAAAGGGCTTTCTCCTATCTGTGCAATTATAGATGCTATTCTAATGAAATCATTCTTGCATTCTTGTACAATATTTGATCATAATATATTTAGTTTTACAAGTCATAAAATATTAGTTCCTTATTCATTTATTAGGAATCATAATCCATCCCAGTAATGCAACCAAGATCCTTATATTTCTTCACCCCAAACCAAATTTTATAACGGTGTGGGGTGATGGATTATACTTAGCTCATCTTTTGGGGCTGGAGGAGAGGCCTATTTTCCCGGAGTTCTTTGCTTCCAGAATAAACAGTTGTTTCTATAAACTGAAAAAAGAAACAAGTAATGACCTTTAGGTAGAAAACTAAATAAATAGTAGTTATGTTCTGGTGTCAACTTGGCCAGGTAATGGTGCCCAGTTGTTCTGTTGCTGTAGACTTAAATCATCAGCATGTGAAATTCACCTACAGCTGATTGCAACTGCAGCCAGCCAAGGGAAATGCCTTCCACAACTGAAGCCAATAACAGAGAGAAGGAGCTCAGCACAATGCACATCAGTGCTCAGAGCCAGATCAGACCCAGATGTGTGGAGATGCAGAAAGGACTCACCTCAGGAAAAGCTGTTGGAACACAGAAGCCAGAGGAGAAACCTAGCAGACACCACCCTTTGCCTTCCCATGTGACAGAGGAACCCAGATGAATGCTACCTGCCTCTCCTCTGAAGAACTGTAAATTGGTAACTAAATAAATCCCCTTTATAAAAGCCAGTCCATTTTTGGTGCATTGCATTCTGGCAGCATTAGCAAACTAAAACAGCACACTATATTTGCATCTGGAAAAAAAAATAACTGGGTTTTAATATATTTTTATTTCAAATTGTTTTATAACAATTATTTTCATTATGAAAGTGAAAATGTATCAACCAGAGCCTTGAGAAAATACATAAAAAAGAAGAAAGAAAATTCTTAAAGATGTCAGCTCTCCCTGCTTTATGTGCAAAGTTGGAATTATGTCATATAATAATTTATAATGTTAATGTATCTTAAATTTCAGGATCTGCCATTATAGCCTCATTGCTAATTTTATTTATTTCCATTTTTTCTTTTTTTATTATTATATTTATTGATGATTTGTCTTGCTCAAATAGTTTCTCTTTTAAATATACTTACCTCCTGGATTGATATAGTATTTCTGCTGATTTGATAACAAATTTCTGATTTCTACTTGAGTGTATTATTGTCTTTCTCTTTCTTTCCTTTATTAAAATTTTTGTGACTTTTTCCTTGGGATATTTCTTTCATGTCTTTTAAAAAATACTTTTATTTTTTGAAAGGATATTCTTGTTAATATTCAAAAATAGATATTATATTTTACTTTCCTTTGATATTCTCATTTATGAAGGATTTCCCCCCATTGGATTTATGATCATGTTTTGATTATGATTTTTTTATTAATGCTTAGTGGCTAGGTAATTTGATTTCTGTCTTTTTAGCTGCTTGTATAGAATAGGAATGAGCATTTTCTAAAACTGTTCTATGGAAACTTGAAACAAAAGTGTATTTTCTGAATATAGTCATCTGGATTCTTAATTTCAGATCGCTTGTCCTAAAAGCAAAAGATTAGAGGCCATCTATTTAAAAATAGTGTTACTATTTCATAATATAAATCATACAAAGTAAGGATTTGGTCACTCTTAGGCAAATTTGAAATCTGAGATTTTGATATTCCCTCCTGCTTCTTTTCTGTATCCCTGTTTAAAAGTCCATAAAATAGTAAATGTGTTTTGGTTATCTAAATTGTTTGGAAATCAAAAAAAATACAAATAATTGCTAAAAATCTACTTAGGTCATTAAATGTTTATGGCTCTTGTCATTCTGATCATTAAAAGAAAATGCAGAGGGAAGCAGGGTACAAACAAGAATCTAACAATAGAAAACACTTTGTCAAGATGTATTCTTTTGCTTCTCTTTCACTATAATCATAACACCTAATTCCTGTTCTAGGAGTTCTGAAAATGATCTAACGATAGGGAACAGTTTTAACCCATACTTGCTTGAGAGGCCCAGAATACTGGACTTTGTCTGTATTAGTCCTGTTATTTTATTTTCTGAAAAGATGTATTTATATTTTCAATGTGTCTCATCATATGTAATACCCTAAATATGACATTTAAAAAGAGGATTTAGGAAGTCCTTTGCTTTTTCTTCTGCTTCCTGACTATGAATTGACTTGAAAAATATCTATTTGAGGGCAGTGTGATGGTGGCTCAATGGCAGAATTCTCGCCTGCCATGCTGGAGACCCAGGTTCGATTCCTGGTGCCTGCCCATGTATATATATATATATTGATCTGAGAGACTGTAAGGACAATGTCTTGAGACAGTGACCATGGGCTATTGAGAAGCACATCCAGATTCAATGCCAATTTGGTATGTCCTATAGAGAAAAGCAAGAGACATTTAGATTTATTGTTTGGGATTCAAGAATGGCACTTAAAAGCATGTGTGAGGTAATATAATTAGTTTGTGGTAGTGAGGAAGTATTATGTTCAGCGGGACAAATTTTTCCCATAGACAGTAAGAATTACTGACTAAACAAAATTTAAAGTTATCTTTACCCGTGAATTTGTTATTTACCCAAGATATTGTCATTTAGAGAAAGACCATGCAAACTGATTTTATTGTAAGGAATAATTATGCTGTAAAAAAATAATAATTTATATTTTAGAAATACTCCCCTAAACCAATTTAAGGTAAAGTAATTGATGTAAGATAGTTTAGAAAAAGACCAAAAAAAAAAATGATTATACATAAATGCCAATAAAATAATGCATACAAGATTAATCCTACCTTCATTTGTGGTTTTAATTTAGAAAAGAATCCACAGAGAAATATTTCACAGATCGTATATTCTAAAATAAAGTAATTATGAAAAAATAATCCCTGTGACAAACAGGGAATCCTTTACCACGTCTTCTGTGTCCTGCACATTGTATTTAAAACACAACAGTTGCTTAACATGATTGAATAAAACTATCTTTATTTGAAAGTTAAGTAAAATCACACAGTTAAATATTTTCACATAAACATAAAGATTATTTGACTCTAAATAGTGTATTGCATTTAAATATATTTTGTGATTTTTAAATGATGTGATTAAAGATGCAGAAAAGGAACTATCGTAGAATCCTATTACTATTTTTAATCAATAAGTAGCTGTGCCTCTATGTATGCTTAATTTCCCATTGGAATTTCCAGATTAAATAATATATATCATACTTATTGAAGATGACATTAGATTATACATGCATTCATAGTGATTTACATAAAAAATTATCTTCTGTCATTTTAGGAGTAAACATGAAAACTGTTTAGGAGAAGTTCATCAAATACAGCTTTTAAAAGAAAAAAATGAGAACTCTAAATGGCCAACATCATTTAAATGTCCTCTTTCCCTGCACTGCTCAATGCTTTGCGCGGTATCATAGACACAGAAGATGCTCAGTGTTCTTGGTTGTGTAATCCTAGTTTATTTTGTGCCAGTAATTCAGCTGTGAAGGCCCATCTACACTAGTTGTGCATTTCTTTCGTATTTATTTCTCATAGGAAAAATATTGAAGATTAATTGACTAAGAATTTGCTTATAGATAAAAAGTCTCTTCTCTATATCATATCTAGCCTTCTATTTTTATGAGGTAGACCCTAACTTGATTAATTTGAAGCCTGCTAAGACTTGATGCTTTGATAAAAATCAGAAGAGTGGCGTTTTAGCTTAGGGCCTGTAAAACCACAGGAATCCTGGGAAGATAGCCAAGGCGGGAATCAGCACCAGTGTATTGGGTATATTGGACATGATTGACAGGCCTCAGGGACTTATGCTCTACAAACCTTAGGAGTAGACCAGAGCTAAATTAGGAAACATGGCATCAGCTAAATTGATTCAGTGAGAGAGAGCACGACTTCAGGTGAGAGAGACATGGCAGGTGTTTAAAGCAATTCAGCATAGGGAAAACTTTTGAGTAGGAGTTCAGAGCCATGTGCCGAACATGAGCCAACGTCCAGCCAAAACAGGACAATTTGCATAAGGCAGGAGACTGAAAGAACATAAAAGCCTATATTCCACCAGAAAAATCCTTAAGAACCTTAGCCTCCCATTAGGAGAAACGGGCAAATATCACACCCTCTGAGCAGGGTATAGGGCATCCTCAAGTGGGGATGCTAAAGAAACCAAAAAACTGTCTACTGACAGGTTGATGTCGACAGTTTCAGTTCAGTGTTAAGTTTTACTGTTCTGCAAAATAGTGAGTTCACCTTAATCACCGATTCAGCTAATTTTACTCTGTTTTGTAACTACTGCTCTCATCTCTAAATCGTGGTCACATGCACATAAGGAAGTGGCATTATCACTAAAGAAAGAGGGTTGGAGTGAATCAGCTGAAATTCATTAAAATATTCGAAAATTAAATCAGTACATTCAGTTTATGGCAGAAGTGCTGTATAATCTTTTTTTCATTTCCAATGGGTTTTCAAATTAGAAGTTGTTTTTCTCAATGTGATACATGCACAAGGTAATGGTAAAATAGCAAAGAATTCTCAAACCCTGCGATGGGCCTTCCTCCACACTCCCATTCCTTCCGTTTTATCTGGGAATAGCAATTACTTTTAATGGTTTATAATTTTAAATATTTTAATATAATTACTTTCAAATTTGTAAGTAATATACCTGTACTATTGTTTCTTTTGTGAAAATAGGTTAATTGAGGTATAGCTAACATATAATAAACCACATATATTCAAGTATAAAACTTGCTGAGTTTTAACACACATATACAACTCAGAAACCATGTCAACAATCAGGATAATAAAGATACCCATCACCCCCAAAGGCTTCCTCATGCTTCTTTGTAATCCCTTCCTCTCATGCCTTCTTCCCTAATCCCAGTTAACCAATGAAACTACTTTTCATCACCATAGATAAGCTTGCATTTTCTAAAATTTTGTTTTCTGTAAAACCAAAGGATGCTAAATCAAAGCAATTTCTATTCTTTGTCTGACTTCTCCTCAGCATAATTATTTTGAGATGCACCCATGTTGTTACATGTATTAGTGCTTCATTCCTTTTTGTTGCTGGATGGCATTCCATTGTATGGATATACTATAATTTATGTAGCCAATCACCTGTTGATTGACATTTGGGTTGCTTCCAGTATATGACTGTTAAAAACAAAAGCTTCTGTGAATATTCATGTACAAGTGTTTATAGAGATGTATGTTTCATTTTTCTTGGGTATATACCTAAGAGTGGAATAGCTGGATTGCGTGGGAACTGTAAAACTTCTTAAAAACTCCCCTGCTGTTTCCCAAGAGGTGGTACCATTTTGCCTTTCTGTAGCAGTGTATGAGAGTCCCAGTCCTATCCATATGTGTCAACACTTAGGTGGTCAGTCCTTGTAAATTTGAGCCATTCTAATAGGTGTGTAGTGGTAGCTTTCTGTGGTTTTAATTTGCACTTCCCTAATGACTAATGATGTTGAAATCTTTTCATGGACTTATTTGCCAGCTGTGTATCATCCTTGTTGAAGGGCCTGTTCAAATCTTTTGCCCATTTATTATTGTGTTGTTTGTATCCTTATTATTGAAATTTGATAATTCTTTATATAATCTGGATTCATCCTTTATACTTGATATGTGATGTGCAAGAATTTCCCCATTCTGCATTTGTGTTTTCATTATTTTAACAGTATTTTTTGAAGAGAAGGAGGTTTTAATTTTGATGATGTCCATTTTAATCTTTTTCCCTTAAAGAACAAGCATTTGGTTTCATATCTTAGAAATTAATTTTGATGATGTCCATTTTAATCTTTTTCCCTTAAAGAACAAGCATTTGGTTTCATATCTTAGAAATATTTGTTGATCTCAAAGACATATTTTTTCTTCTAGAAGCTTTTCAGTTGTACAATTTACCTTGAGATCTGTAATACGTTTTGAGTTAATATACGTATATATTGCAAAGTATGAATTGACGTTCATTTTTTTTGCATATGAATATCTAATTATTTCAGTACTTTTAGTTGCAAAGACTATCCTTGCTTCACTAAATTGCCTTTGTACCTCTGTTGAAAACCCATTTGATGGGTTTTTGTTGGACTCTGTTCTATTCCATCCATCTTCTGCCAAGCTCCATGATAATACCATACTGTGTCTTGATTATTGTAGCTTTCTAAATAAGTCTTGGAATCAAGTGGCATTGGTCTTCAAAATTAGTTCTTCATATTAGCATTTTTTGTTAATGTTCTGGGTCCTTTGCATTTTTATGACAATCTTAGAATAAGCTTGAGAATTTCTACAAAAAAAAGGCTACTGAGATTTTAATGGGATTTCACTGAATTTATAGATTGATTTAGAGAAAATTGACATCTTAGCAATAAGAAGCCTTCTGATCCATAAACACACTATTTAGTCCCCTTTAATTTCTTTCAAGAATGTTTTGTAGTTTTCAGTATATTCATCTTGTACAGATTTTGTCATATTTATCTCTAAGTGTTTTATATTTTGTGGTATTATTTAATATTCTTTTATTTGCTAGTTATATTAGTTTCCTATGGCTACTATAACAAATTGCCACAAACAGTGCAATTTTTAAAACAGAAGTTTATTCTCTCACAATTCTGAAAGTCAGAAATCTATAAGCTGTTTCAGTGGGCTGAAATCAAGGTATTGGCAAGGCCGTGCTTCCTCCAGAGGTTCTAGGGAAAAACCCGTTCTTTTTCTCTTCCAGCTTCTGATGGTTAACAGCATCCCTTGCCTGGTGGCCCATCACTCCAACACCTGCGGCTGACTTTGCATAGCCTTCTCCATGTGGGTCACATCACCCTCTGCCTTGATTTCTCTTCCTCTTCAAACTCCTTTGAATCCTTCATTGGGATGTTTATTTTGTGATATGTTGTTACTTTGGTGTGCTATTTTCTTTGGCTGTGCTGAGTCTTGTATATATGCATTTTGACAGCTGTGTCAGTGTCTCCATGCTTACATTTGCTGTATCCAAGAATGGGATTTTCTTCCTTGGAATTGCCCTATCAGAAGTATTATTCTTTTGTTTTTTAAATTATTCCTTTATTAGAGCAGTCATAGGTTTACAGAAAAATCATGCAGATAGTAGAGTTTCTGTATACTCCCCTTACACATGCAATTTCCCTATCATTACGCATTAGTATGGTATCTTGTTACAACTGATGAAACAATGTTACATTATGAACTATAGCCCATAGTTTAGATTAGGGTTCACTCTTTGTATTGTACATTTCTTTTAAAATGTTTTTTCTGGTAACCTATATACAAACTAAAATTTCCCACTTAACCTCTTCCAAATGTATAATTTAGTTGTACTAATTGCATTCATAATATTGTGCTACCATCACCACCATCCATTACTAAAACTTTCCATCACCCTAAGCAGAAATTCTGTACTCACAAGCATTAACTCCCTCACGCCACCCTCAACCTGGCCTCTGGTGACCTGTATGCTACTTTCTGACACTATGAATTCACTTATTCTAATCATTTCATTTAAATGAGATCATACAATATTTGTCCTTTTGTGCCTGACTTTCACTGAAGTGATGTTTTTAAGGTTTATCTACATTGTAGCATGTCCCAGCACTTTCTGCCTCTCTCTTATAAGAACACTTGTGACAGTATTTAGGGCCACCCACATAGCCCAGGATAATCTCCCTTTTCAAGATCCTTAATCACACTGCAAAGGACCTTTTCCCAATGAGACATCATTTCCAGGTTCCAGTGACTGTGAGCTGTTATCTTTAGGGGACCACTAAAGACTCTTTTAGACTTTTAATAGACTTTTATAGATGCCTTTTATCTATTAAGTTGATTAATTTTCCTTCTGATTCCTAGTTTGCTGAGAGTTTTTATCAGCAAAATGTTGGAATTTTTCAAAAGCTTTTTCTGCAACTATGGAGATTATCACACAGGTTTTCACTTTTAGAAATGATGTATATTTTGATGAATAATTTAGGGTGGTTCTGGATCTTTGAAGTTCTTTCTCCTCTAATATTCTGCTCTGAGAACATTAGCCACCTGTGTCTCATCAGAATTCTTTCTTCATCTCTTCAACTCAAAGGGTCTGCCAGGTTCCACCTGGATTTCCCTCTCCCTGCTTAGTGTCCTGACAACTCTCTCAAGGCCATAAACTGGGTTTGACTGATTTGTTTCCTGTCTTTCATGGACTGTCTTCTTATTGTTTGAAATCCAATACACTACTAGTTCTTTCCACATTCATTTTAGCCATCATTTTTGAGTTGCTGTTGTGATGGATGGCAATTTAGCTCACTTCACTCCTTTCCCTACTTCTCATTCTTCCTTTTAATATTGTTATGTTATTATAATCAACTTTTTTAAGGTGTAATACTTAAGCCATCATTTTTATTGCATCAAATGCCAACCTTATTTCTTCATGCTATACATTCTAAGATGAAGATGTTAGATTAGTCCTTGCCCTCTTTTGTTTGACTTTTACTCTCTTTCTTCCACTTCTCAAAATTTATTTCTATACCCAGGGGCTTAATATTTTCATTTTGTTCTGTAATTATAAGATAAATCAGTCATTGTTCTAGTTTGCTAGTTGCCAGAATGCAATATGCCAGAAACAGAATGACTTTTAAAAAGGAGAATTTAATAAGTTGCTAGTTTACAGTTCTAAGGCTGAGAAAATGTCCCAATTAAAACAAATCTATAGAAATGTCCAATCTAAGGCATCCAGGGAAAGATATCTTGGTTCAAGAAGGCCGATGAACTTCAGGGTTTCTTTCTTAAGTGGAAGGGCACATGGCAAACACAGTCTGGGTTCCTCCCTCATCTGGAAGGGCACATGGCGAACACTGTCATCTGCTACCTTCTTCTCCTGGTTTCCTGTTTCATGAAGTACCCCGGGAGGTATTTTTCTTCTTCATCTCCAAAGGTCGCTGGCTGGTGGACTCTGCTTCTTGTGGCTATGTCATTCTACTCTGTTCTCTGTGAATCTCTTTCATTCTCCAAAATGTTTCCTCTTTTATAGGACTCCGGAAACTAATCAAGACCCACCCAACTGGGTGGAGACATGTCATGTAATCCAGTTTAACAACCACTCTTGATTGGGTTATATCTCCAGGAAGATGATCTAATTACAGATTCAAGCATACAATATTGAATAAGGATTATTCTGCCTTTATGAAATGGGATTTTGATTAAAACATATAGGGGACATACATACATCCTTTCAAACCAGCACATTCATTATTTGCATATGAATTGATTTTGAATGTCGAGGGACCAATAGATAGAAATTAATTCATTGTGACAATGCAAAATTTGCTCACTGAGCAGCCTAGTACTCAATTAGGGATACCTTTCTTTCCCTAGGATTTCAATATCAAAACAGATGGACCTTTCTAGAGAGTATGTTTTTCTTAAGCAAAGTTAAATTCTCTTTCTCTTTCCCTTTCTCTAGGCCATGTTTTTCTGGTATACTCCTCCCCACTTCCAAACACACAGACACTGCTACACAAAGATTCTCATCTCTCTTTTTTTTTTCCACTTCGACTTCTGATATTTCTTCTATCATCTTCCAGATACCCCTTCTATGAAGCCCTCTATCTTTGCCTGAATATGGAAATATGGGTAAGAAGTTATTTTGAGAATAAAGCTGTTGATCTGGCATGCATCACTCATTCTTGCCTCACTATGTACTTGTTAAGAACTGCAGAGAATCAAAACCACATAATGCCATTCTTTCTTTCCATCTGGAGCATAATGTTATTAATGATAGTGATAAGTTCATATTTGGCAAGTTTGAGAAATTTGTAAAATCTTACCAAATATATATAATCTTGCTTATTGCATGAGGATTGTTCTCTTAGGCCTATAATAGAATAAAAGAAAAAAAAAATATTTCTTGCTCTAATGAAACTGTTGGCTGCCCATCAGCATTCTCATAATCTGAAAACATCCTTATTCCAAATCTGTTGATCTATATGTAGTATTAAATACATGGTTACTATATGAGATTTAGTGAAGTATTGTTAGATTAAATTATAAAATTGAAGGTTTTGTATTTTTCTCCATTCAAATATATTCTTATTTGTATTCATTTTCTCCATCATAGGCTATCCAACATATGTTAAAATTTACAATACCTCACTAAAATCCATGATATTTAGTATTTTGCTTCAATTGTTGAAATTTATTTATTGGTTTCTTGTTTATAAAGCTTAAATTTATATCTTCCTTCATTTATTTCTTCCAAAGGTATCTTCGGAATTCTTCACATTTTATAAGGAGCCATAAATTTATTTCGGCCTAGGGCCGACAGCTAGTTTTTATGTTGACCTAAATGCATATATGCAATTTAGTCAATGAATTTTGAAAATTTGAGCGATAGCACATTAAACTGGAATAATGAACCAATAAAAAATTTTATAGCGTTCAGAAAATTATTTCTCAGACATTCACACTGACATTTCACTCATTAAAATTATTCTAGAATCATAAGTTAGACCATGCATTCCTAAAGGCTTGAAAACTCATCACATCTTTGTTGGTGCTCAAATGATTTGGCCTCACTACAAGATAATAAAGATGTGCTCTGGTTTGGAAAGCTAGGCCAGATATTAATAACCGTATTGTCCATTTTAAGCTAATATAGTAAATTCTTGGAGATACTTTAATATGGTACCTATAATGATTTTTACCTGTTAAAGGCTGTGACTTGTCACAAACCTACCTTCATATAGACTCTGCTAGTGTGTGATCTTGGGTTTAATCTTTCAAAGCCTCAGATGCTTCATTTGCACATGGAAATATCACTTCAACTTCTTAGGGTTGTCAGGGAGATGAAGTGAAATATCACTGTGAAACACAAGGCACAGCTGTTCCATGTGGAAGCCCACGTGTATTAAGCATGCACTATATGGTGGCTTTATATTATTCACAAATCTGTTAACATGTAATTGGCCTGTCCTATAAACCAGACCTTTAAGAATTTTATTGGATTCTAATCTCCTGGATGCTTTAGCCACTAGTGGCAGTGAGTTATATCCTGAGGAAGACATATTAATGTTTATGAGTCACTAAGGTACTATTTCGTGTTTGCCTAATGATTTCATTGGCCTTTACCTTGGTTTACAAATGCACTGAATTCAATAAGGAAGAGTTCTCTTCCTGAAATTTTTACACTAGAGAAATATGTTTCCAAGCTATAAACATTATTTTTATTTGCGTTGATATATGTGATATATATAATTATACTTTCGGAAGTATCTTAAAATTGCCATGATAGTCCTACCATATTGGTATTTCTGTTTTCCATTATAGTTAATGTAGATGATCCTTGAGTTTTAAGCAAATAATACAAATCTAAGTAAAAATTTTCATACCTAAGTATTTTAGATTGGAATTGGAAACAATACATCACTCCAACCAAATAGAGATTATAGAAATTATTCATGTTCCCATTATTAATTCAGATGTTGGTTTCTAATTGACATTTGTTTCCACTTTAATTCAGTTCAACTGCTTTAATTAAATGATTTCATTCACCTAGCAGCATTCCTGTAATCTTTTATACCTTTGCAAGAAATAACAAGAAAAGGAATATTTTCTATGAAATCTGGTGTACTGGTTAGAAATTTTTCTTTCAAATTTTTCGACTTGATCTTAATTGTGAACGTCAAAGAGAGCTTCTCAGTTGAGTGATATAGGCTAATTTAGATGTTTTTTTCCAAATTTACAAATGTACTCTTCATTTTCCCCAGATTGGTCCTAAATGGCTCTGCTTGCATTTGTAATCAGAAATTGATTGGGTTGCTGTGGAAACTGGAAGAGTGTGTTGCTGGGTTGAAGAAAGAAATGTAGTAGAAGTACTGTCACACTTATCTGCCATCCGAAATGCCTGTCATTCTGAATAGTACACTGATAAAATGTTCACACTCCAACCCTAAAATGTTTCTCTTCATAAGACTGGCTTGTGGTTCAGTACTAATCCTCTAGATTGATTTGACACATTAATTCCTTTGTTAAATATTTAATTTGTTTTCATATTTTACCTTTTTTTCACAAAACAAAATTAATTTCTATTTTATCCATATTTACATGACACATCCTAGGATTGATGCACAGTAAAATATTACTTTGGAAATCTAGACCAGGTCATTAATAACCATATTATCCACTTTCAGCTAAAAGAGTAAATTCTTGGAAAATCTTCACATTTTGTAAGGAACGATACATTTTTTTTCTGGCTAGATCTGACAGCTAGATTTTATGCTGACCTAGATGCATATACACAATTTAGTAGAATTCTAGCAGCCGATCCTCTCAAACATGTCAACCGCTGATCAAGAAAACATAAAAACAAGGCAAAAAATTCAGTTGGAGAAGGAAGCTGGTACTAAAGGGAGCCTAGAAGATATGCAGGTCTATTTTATGCAAAAAGTACAACATTATGTACTTGTATTTTATACAAAAACGTTCAATATTATTTTGTACTTTACCATGTGAACGCTGAGATGAACCCTGATAGGCTGGCAGTGTCTTTGAAGGTTAGTTTTTCCTTATATGAGAGTTGAGACTGAAGAGAGCCACTAAAATGAGAAGAGGAAAATCAAAAGAAAGAAGAGGAAAATGACTTTCAGCAGAGGCAGGAGCGGCAGGGATTAGGAGTGATAACAACCATCAACACTGACAACTTTTCTGGCTATTTTTTGCTCTCTGATGTCAAGAAGACCAGATGCAGAAAATGATCTGTGATTTCTAAAGTTTGATAAAAATATTTCAAGCCACTACTAGTCTTCACAAACCAAAGATTCACAAAAGAGAGAGCCCAGCCTGTTGAACAAGGTTAACAGAACATAACATCCATGTACAGTAAACCACTGGTTGAAAAGAGATGGAAAATGGTGGCATACTTTAACTCTAGAGTTTGGAGATAAGAAAAACATTGTATTTATTTCCATTTTTATAAAGTAAATAACTCCAGATGCTTAACAAGCTTTTAATGTAGACATCAAAAAAATCTGCTTTAGCAGGAAAGATATTAAAATATATAATATGTGTGATAAAAATCTACCCATTTAATGTGTTGTTGAGACTTGGATGCTAGGTATTTCGATCTACTCTTGGTTCTTTGTCCCACCATTTATTTCAGAGAGACCTTTGAAGCCATGGAGCACGTTTTGTGCATGGGTAAATAGATTATATATTTAGGACTGAATTCTTATCTTCCTTCTAAGAGCTGGGACATTATCAAAATACATTAGTTTTCAAATACTCTTCACCCTGATGTACAGTTATACTTGTTTTGATAACTTAGAATTTGTTACTCAATAAGTTAAGCAGAAGGAAGAAAAAATCTGTCTGGCAGAATGTACTGTATTATACTCTCTTTTGTGGTGTGTGTTTTTATTTTATTTTATTTTCATTAGAGAAGTTGTGGGTTTGCAGAATAATCATGCACAATGCAATATCCCACATAACTCCATATTTTTAGTATGTTGCATTGGTGTGATACAGTTGTTACAATTGATGTAAGCATATTTTTATAAATGTAGTATTAACGATAGTCCATGGTTTGATTTAGGGTTTAGTGTTGTGCTGTGCCATCCCTTGGATTTAAAAAAAATTTACTTTAGTAACATATATACAATCTAAAATTTCCCCCATTATTGACATCCAAATATATAATTCAGTGCTGTGAATTATATTTACAATGTTATGCTACCGCCACCACCATCCATTACAAAAACATTTCATCAACCCAAATACAAATTCTGTGCACTTTAAACCTAAACTCTCTATTCCTTATCCTCAGCCCATTCCCTGATAACCTATATTCTGGATTCTGCCTCTGTGAGTTTTCTTAATCTAATTATTTCATGTTGAGATCATACAATATTTTTTCATTCTGCGTCTGATTTGTTTCATTCAGCCTGATGTCTCAAGGTTCATCCATGTTGTCGCATGTATCAGAGCTTTATTTGTTTTTATGATAGAATAATATTCCATTGTGCATATATTCCATATTTTGTTTATTCGTTCATTGCTTAATGGACACTTGCATTGCTTCCATCTTTTGGCAATTGTAAATAGTGCCACTATGAACATTGGTGCACAAATATCTACATGTTCGAGTCCGTGCTTTCAATTCTTCTGGGTATATACCTAGAAGTGGGATTGCCTGCTTGTATTAGTTTGCTAATGCTGTCAGAATGCAATATACCAAAAATGTAACAGCTTTTAAAAGGGAATTTAATAAGTTACAAGTTTACAGTTCTAAGACTGTGAAGGGTCCAAATTAAGGCACCAACAAGAGTTTACCTTCACTCAAGAAAGGCTAATGCCATCTGGAACACCTCTGTCAGCTGAGAAGGCATGTGGCTGACATCAGCTGGTACCTTGCTTCTGGGCTCTGTTGCTTTCAGCTTCTGTTTCTTATAGGGGTTCCTCCCTTGCCTTCTGTGGGCCTTTATTCAGCTCCTCTGGGACACAACTCTAGGTTCTAGATTGCTTAGCATCTCATAGGAAAGCACATAGTTGTGTCTGCTGGGCTCTGCCCATGTGTAGGCATCTGCTCTTTCTGTCAACACTCCACTCCAAGCATCTCCAAACATCTGTGTCTGTCAACTCTAAAGCAACTTCTCTCTAAGTGTCTACATCTGTGTCAGCTCTGGGCTTTCCCCAAAATATCTCCTTTTCTAAAGGACTCCAGTAAACTCATCAAGATCCACCTTGAATGAGTGGAGTCATATCTCCATCAATCAAAAGGCCATACCTATAACTGGGGTGCCTAATCTCTGTGGAGATAATCTAATCAAAACTTGTACCCTACAATATTGAATCAGGATTAAAAGAAACAGCTGCCCCCATAAAATTGGATCAAGATGAAAATATGTCTTTTGGGGTACATAATAGTTTCAAATTGGCACACTGGTAGATGGTAATTTTGTACTTAACTTTCTGAGGGATCCCCAAACTGCTTTCCATAGTAGCTTCACCAAGTTGCATTCCCATCAACAATGTAAGAGGGTTCCGATGTCTTCACATCCTCACCAACACTTGTTATTGTCTGCTTTTTTTAATAGTACAATTCTAGAGGATGTGAAATGGTATAACATTGTGGTTTTGATTGGCACTTCACTAATGGTTAACAATGTTGAGCATCCTTCATGTACTTATTGGCCATTTATATATACATTTTTTGGAGAAATGTCTATTCAAGTCCTTTTAGGTGCGTATCCCTTAATTATTGGATTGTAGGAGACCTTTATGTTTTGCAAATATGTTCTCCTATTCTAAAGCTTATCTTTTCACTTATTTAATGGAGTCTTTTGATAAACAGAAGTTATTCATTTTAATGTTGTCAAAATTATCAATTTTTTCCTTATGGTTAGGTACCTTTTTGTCTTAACTAAGAAAGAATTCCTTATCCTGAAGTTATAAAGATATTCTTACCCTTCACATATAGATCTGCAAACCACCTGGAGTTGATTTTGACTAAGCTGTGTGGTAGAAGTCCACTTTCTCTTTGTTTCCATCTGCACATCTTATTGACACAGCACCATTTGTTGAAACTGCATCCTTTCCCCCTAGCTTCTGGTACAAACTCTTTTCATAAATTTAGTATTCACATATGTTTGGATCTATCTCTGAACACACAATTTTGTCCTACTGTCTATTTTTCCTTCTTACACAATAAAATTTTGTCCAACTTATTATAATTTTACATTGTATGTTGTTATTTGGAAGAGTAAATCTTCCCATATTTTTCTTCTAGAGTTTTCTGGATATTCTTGACCCTTTGCATTTCCGCATGAATTTTAGAATGAATTTATCAAGTTAAATGAGTTTGTCAAATTAAAGGAAAAAAATGCTTGAATTTTGAATGCATTGATATCCACACATCAATGGAAAGAATTGGCATCTTATAATATTGAGATGTGGTATACCTCTCCATTTATTTAGGTATTTTTTAATGTTTTTCTATAAAGCTTTGTAATATTTTCCATGAGGTCTTGTATATACTTCTTTCTTTATTTATTTATTTTTATTTTTATTTTTTTTACATGGACAGGCACCAGGAACTGAACCCGGGTCCTCTGGCATGGCAGGCAAGCATTCTTGCCTGCTGAGCCACCATGGCCCTGTATATACTTCTTTACATTTATTCCTTGGTAATTGATTTTTTAATATCAACATCTTATGGTTCTTTGAGATTTATTTTTTTAATTTTTAAACATATCCAATTTTTTTTACTTAAGAGACTTGTAAAACTAACCTATTCTAAAAATTCATTTGTTGAATTTTTGAACTTTTTAAATACATATTCACATCATATATGAATTAAAGTTTTATTTATTTCTTTCCAATCATAATGTTTTTCTTGTCTTACTACATGAGCTGGGCCTTCTGGTTCATTTTTGAAGAAATGTTGTCATATTGAATGTCCCTACATTCTTCCTAATCTCAGGGAAAAAGCCTTCAATATTTCACTATAATGTATAATATTTGTTGTGGTTTTACTTTTGATTCCCTTAACCAGATCAAGGTAGTTTTCTTCTCTTTCCAATTTGATAAGTTTATTTCATACATAGATATTGATTTTATACTTTAAAGTATCTATTTATATGATCATATCCTTGGAATCATTTTACCAATATTTGGTTTATTAATTTTATATTTATGTTTTATAAATGATATTGATCTACAATGTCCTTTTCATATTACCCTTTTTAGACATCACTGTATATTGTTAAACTGAAGACAAAACCGGTATTAAGAGATTAGAGAACATGAAGTTCAACATATAAACATGTATATTTGTTACATATAAAGAGATAGTAAATATAGTGCCTTATGTGGCAATATAGAAGAGTTTTATTGCAAGCCTTTTCATCAGCCAGCTGTATTATATTTTGCGAGTCATTTTTCCCTTTGATCTCTCTTACCTTTGTAAAATGAAGGTTTTCTTACATCTCTAGAGTCCTGTGATATGCAAAGAACTGAAACATGATTCATGTCTCTAAATATACATAAACTTACATTAACTGTGAATGAGAGAATGGTTTCTTCTTAAGTTCTTTTCCCTTCATCATAGCATATTGTCATTCTATCTGTAAGATGAAAAAATCAGTTTCTCCTCTTGAATTTTTCAGTTTTCAGCCAGTTGTTATGACTGCTTTAGTTCATTATTTATGGCACTTTGTATAGACCCACTGCTAATTTTACAAGTGGATACAGGTTGACTGTGCGTATTCTGCAGCAATGTGCCATAATCACTCAGGAAATGGACAGCAGAGCCAGACTGCTGAGTTCGGCACTCCCAGCTGCTCTATCAACAAGCCCAGTGTGTTATTTAATTTCTTTCTGCTACAGTTCTCCTCATCCATAAGAAGAGGCTAAAGCAAGTGCATGCTCCATGGGGATAGAGGATTATCTAATAGAAAAAAAACACTAAGACCATTGCCTGTTAAGCATATGTTTGCTCTTATTATAAGTATGAAAATATAGATATATGTCCATAATACGACTAGAAAATAAGCCATTTTCTTAGCTTTAAATAAATAAAAATAATTATGTATCAGCACAATTAAAATCTATTTTCAAGAGTTTATTTTTCACAAGAAAAATATTCCGCATTTTTGAAGTCTTGAACATGAAACCCCTTTCACCCAAAATACGACATCTATTTTGGCACTTAACATATAGGAAAAAAAATGTAAGCTTTAGGTGAGCTCATCACTTTTTAGTGTTAAAAGCTTTTGTGTTCCCAGCCATTGAATAAAACTTGGATTACCTCAGCATAAATTGACATGGAATTTCTTTTTCTGAACTGAGTGGGTGAAGGAATATCCATATTTTAAGAAAAAATATCTCACTAGAATCCAAAGATGTTCATTTGATTCCCAGTGAATACAAGTGAATTTATTTTTAGATTTTTAAGGCCAGCTTTCACTGAAGAGAACAATAAGTTGGTACTACTAGGAGTAAAAATGTTTTTAGTAGTCAAAGGACATACCCTTCCATTGTGTATATTTTCTTCTCATGAGTAAAGGTATTATGCTGAGGATTTTATCATGTAAGAAGAAATCTAACTATGATTACTGGTTTATCTAGGCCGTGAAAATTTTCATATTCCTCTAATTTCTGAGAATGTATTTGGTCATCTACAAATATATATAATAATGAAAGCCCCAGATCCATATTCTTTAGGACTCGAGAGTGGGAGCTGAGGTGGGCCATAGGGGAAGAAATGATGGATACCATTCACTGAAACAAATTTTATAGTACAACTGATTCATTATTTCATTTCCTTAGAAACTATTTCCCCCAGTTTTGCTATTAGTTATTGTAAGTGATGTTTTCCAACACTTCGGTCAGGTCTGGATATACTGTGTGGAACAAGAGATATATATTTGTTGTCCGTATAGGGAGAGTAACTTTACTAATCAAGAATCTTAGCTAAATAGAATTTTTGAAAGTTCATTTCATAAAATGTTTGGTTAAGTTTGGTTATATTACTGTATAAAAGAATATTTTTATACAAATGCACCTTCAGGTATATTATTTGTTTTTAATGCAGTGGTCTAAAAGTCCAGTATTAAGATGGTTCTATTTGGAAGGTAAACTTATTTTAGACTTATTTATGGTTCTCTAGAAGCAGAGCCTAAAACAGGGGTTCTTGTGCAAGTAATTTTTTAAGGGTATATTTTCAGGGGAAATCTATATGGGAGTGAGTGAATCAGGAGAAGAAAAGGAAAGAGGCTAAGCAAGTTTGTGTCTTTAAGTGAAATCTAGCCTCAGTTCGATCCAATAAAGAGCTCGGGGCAGAAATTGCACCAAACTTCCAGTCCTATCTTGACACAGAGGAGTGAGCCTTTGGACCCTGCAGCAGTCAATCATTCGCCATTGACTACCCAGATGGGGATGTAATTCCCAGGCACCTCTGGGCAGGACAGTGCCAGTCATGCAAGCACAAGCCTCCTGTGAAGTTTGCACTAACCTGCACAATATCCTGATGGCTTGCTGTGATTGAGGGGCCACCAGGATATCAGTGTGGCCAAAGGAGAGTGAGCCAGTGTGACCTAGAAGGTCCCCAAGGCCACTGTCAGGTCAGTATTTCACACGAAGTGCTCACAAGCCATTATACTAATGGATGCAGTTTGTTAGTTTTTTACAACAAGAATTACAGGTTAAACTCCACAAATGGGAGAAGTACATAAGGCAGGGTGCAAGGGAGACCAGGAGCTGAGATTCCAGTTTTATGCTCTCAGGGAGTCCTATGGCAGCACATGACAACACAAGTCCTATCACAGAACAATGTGTGACAATGTGTGTGGAGCAAGGCCAAGCGGAGAAGCCATCTGAAACTTGGTGTCCAGAGATTGTACTGGGGGTTGGTCATGTAGACCAGGTTTACCACCTACACCACTATCTCAGTCTCCAGCCCCTCTAGATGTCAAACTGATGCTGCATGGCCCAAGCCTCCCACCATAAATCACATCGTCAGTGTAGACTGCCCAGCATGGCCCAGAAGCCCCAGTTAAACAAAGGTACTCCTCTCGGTCAGGGCATTCCAAGGGCTTAGGGATTATGCCTCAGCAACTGAGGGCAATGGCCAAACCTTTCTTTGGAAAAGTTTAATCCTTTACTGCACAACCAGGCAGAAAGTTGAGATGATGGTAATGAGATGAGAGAGTGAGCGTTTAGGAAGTAGAGGGGCTCTTGGCATTGGAAGAGCTTTAGCTTTACCCTGAGTGGGACGGGCCAGTGAAAGGTTTGAAGTGAGTAGTGACATGGTGAAAAGATCACTGTGGATATTGTGTCCAGAATCGACCATAGGGATGTGTGGGAGACCAGTCAGAAGGTATTTGCAGGGTTGAGATAAGAAGTGATCGTGACTCAGATTAAAGAGAGAATAGTGAAAATGTAGAAAACTGTATAAATTCCGAGTAGATGGTCTATTTGGCAGGATTTGTTGATGGCTTAGATGGGCAGGAGGTAGGGATGTATGTCAGGAAATAAAAGAATTCAGTTCTCTGTGAATTTCTTCCTGACCACCCTTTTCTGCAGACCCCAGCCTCTCCCCTATGGCTGGGTGCATTCACTCTTCCTGCTTCTCTGTGGTTCAGCCTAGTTTCCTACATGCTGCCCTAGAAACTCAAGTTCTTCTCCTTAACAAAAGCAGAGCATTTAGCTCCCTACTTCATCTGGTCCCCAGGTCTACCTCTGCATATCCAAAGACTAATTCTCTTCTTTTCCCTTTAGAAACTACAGCAAGTTTTGGTTTTGAATAACTTTTCACCCCACTAGGCTGTCTGTGCTAAGCACTGTGCTAGTTATATATATGAAATCTATAATATAACAACCCCATATTTTAGATAGTTTCATTTTAATTTTATGGGGAGGGGGGACTTGTTCACATGGGTTAAGTGAATTGCTTAAGATAAACTATCCAGTAAGGAGAATTTCCAGAGCCTATCTGAATGGTACTAAATGTCTTTAAGGATATAAGTAAACAAATACCAGTTTAGATACGTGTACAAAGCTCTATGTGGGTAGGTATTTGACAGTCCTCACTGGTACTTAAACTGAACTGGCGTTCACTAAATTCTCAATAAATTATTGTGGAAAAAAATGAATCAATTCAATGAGACATTATTAATCTGGCATTGGAAACATGAAGGAAGGAGATCTTAATTCCTACTGTAGCTTCATAGTACATGCAATATGTGAAGAGGTCTGTGTTTAAGACCAAGAAGGATTTCAACAGATTGAGAATGGTAAAGAGAATAAGTTTGCTAAGGAAACACAAGCTAAGGAAACTCAAGGAGTTATGTAAGGCATTGTGTCTCTTCTGTGGAAAATTTAGACTTGAATCTAGAAAGCTCCTTGGTGATGAATTCCTTAGGGTGTTAACTCCCATGCTAAGAAGTCTATACTTCATTCTCTTTCCACATTGGAGAACTTTGGAGAGATATTAAGGAGTAGAAATCATGAGAACCTGTTATTCTATTTCTTTTTAGTGTTTTACCTGTGATTTTAGTTTCAAAAGTCATAACTGAGGGTGCACGGATAGTTCAGTGGTAGAATGCTTGCCTTCCATGTGGGAGACTCGGGTTCAATTCCTAGACCATGGACCTAAAAAAAAAAAAGTCAAAACTGAGTGGTTTCTTAAAAATGCAATTGTATTGAGATATATTCACACACTATACAGTTCATCCAAAGTATACAATCAATGACTCCCAGTATCATCATATGCTTGTGCTTTCATCATCACAATCAATTTCAAAATATTTTCATTACTCAAAAAAAAGAAAAAGCCTAAAACATCTCCTACCCCTTGTCTTGTCCTATAATTGACCCCTAATGATAGTGTGGTACATTTGCTACTGCTGATGAGAGATTAAGATACTACTTTATCTGTAGTTCATAGTTTGCATAGATGCATTTTCCCATGTCACATATTTTTTTCTAGTTCATGGAAGAAATTTTTTATATTTGTACTGTTAATCACTCATCGTTCACCACAGGATTTACTGTGTTATACAGTCCCGTGTTTTAAACTCTGGCTTTCCTTCTGGTAATATACGTGACTCTAAACTTCACCTATAACCACATTCACACAATTCAGCACTGTTAATTATATTCAAATAATTTGCTACCATCACTTCTATCCATTTTGAAACATTTAAATTCCACCTGGTTAAGAATTTTGCACATATTAAGCAACCGTTACCCATTCTCTATCCTCATTCTTTCTTCTGATAACCTCTATCCTCAATTCTATGTCTATGAGTGTACATGTTATAATTAGTTCATTTTAGTGAGATCATATAACATTTATTCTTTTGTGTCTGACTCATTTCACTCAACATAATGCCCTCAAGGTTTATCCATGTTGTTGCATGTTTCAGGACTTCATTCCTTCTTACTACTGGATAATATTCCATTGTCTGTATATACCACATTGTATTATTATTTAGTAATCAGTTGATGGGTGCTTGGGTTGCTTCCATCTTTTAGCAATCATAAATAATTGCCATTATGGACATAAATGTCCAAATGTTTGTTCGTGTCTCTGCTCTCATTTCTTCTGGTTATATGCCAATCGAAAGTATTGCCAGATTGGAAGGCAACTCTATACTTAGCTTTCTGAGGAACCGCCAAACCATCTTCCACAGTAGGTGCTCCATTTTACATTCCTACTAGCAGTGAATGTGTTCTTCTTTCTGTCTCCATGTTTCTCAAAAAGACTTAAAAACTATATATTTGGGGGTCTTAACAGGGCTTAGTGTGACGGGGTACCCATAGACTTTGATTTCATTTTCTTTTCATCATGAACCCTGGTTTACATTAGGAGTATAGATTACTATTTGTATTTTGTTGCATATTAAAGATATCAGGTTTGAAAATCAATTTTATGTATAGAGCAGTGAGTAATCAATTTAGGAAGCAGATTAGTTTTGCATTTTTTCAAACAGTCTTTACTTTTCATTCTAATAGGAACTCTATTGATTTCGATTATAATATTGTTTTACAGCAAAACATAACTGTGATTTGTATTCTCATGTTAAGCATTTATACTAATTTACCATGTATGTGCATTCTTTTATCTCTGCAATTATACTGAATGGGCCAGGTTTTCTTTTTAATGACGTTTTAAGAATACACTTAACTAAACATAGCAACAAAAGTGCATTTTGGCTGTTTTAATGAAACCGATTAATGATCTTGGCAGGTTCTCTATTTTTCTAAATTTTAGGACTTGCCTTGCATAAATCAGAAGTATCCAGACTTATAAATTTACAATGCCCATTCAAACTTTAAATGCCCTTGATTAATACAACTACATGTGATAGCAAAGTATAGCTCTGCTTTTAAGCTGTTAGGGAGAACATAAAATGATTATGGCTTGCAGTAAATGCTATTATGGTCCTAAGATGTTTCCTGAGGGACTCGGCAATCTCCTGCACTTTCTTTAAGACTGACCCTATCTCCTTGAAAACAGACGTGAAGGAGAGCTGCAGATGCAAGACCACTGTCAGGTCAACCTGTCGTGGTGCTGACAAGGCTCTGATATAAAACCTAATTTACAGTTTCAGAAGCACATCCATTATCCTTCTGATTTTCAAATAGAACATACATCAGCAAAATGATAAAAGAAAGTGCTTAAGAATTATGAAAGTCAAGGACTGTTTCATATCATAAAGTCACAACCCTTTTTGAATATTACTTTAAATTATACAGAGTTTAATAATATTCATGTGTTCTGTTCTCTGAAAATTAGTATCACAGTATTCCAACTATTGACAATCTAACAGTCATGGATTAACTATTGACTCCCTTTTACATTTAGGTGGATGGTATGGTCAGTATTTAGAAATTTTGTCATGAAATATAGATGCACCAGAACATTGATAGAAGGTCTTATATAATGATTTTTTTCCTGTTGGCTTACAGTGCCATTTCATCTTAATTTCCAATCGAACTTCAGATGGCATGTTCTTATTACTTCCTTTCTTTCTCACTGCAAACCTTTCTTCTTCCATTTACTCTCAAATAATGAATTACATGTAAACCAATCCTGTAACATATTTTTTGAAACTCTACTGCCTTTTAAAATACAAATTAACTTTAAATCGTCTATAGAAAAAAACTTGCATTTTTAAAGAAAGGATACTCTATATTATGTGATCATAAATTTCATTGAAATAATTGTGTGTTTTAGTAATTGGTGGTATGGATTAGATAATTTTAATATGTCTAGAATTCTCCAGATATTTTCTTATAATTGAATCAATACTTAAGCATAAATTCTTTATAATAGGTTAATTCATTAAAATAAGATTCAAGATTTGACACTTGCAAACAGAAATGAGGAAATACTTATTTTCTAGTTACTATAGTTAGAATTCAAGGTTATCCTTGACTTACTTAAACAGATTGTAATTTGTACTGCTTCATAAAATTTTCTTATGTATTAACTATATTTACTGGTTTTATAACAAATTTTTCTCCATAGCTCCACAAGATTTTAATGACACATGCTCAGCTTATCTCCTTCCTGTCTGATGTTTTTTAATTTAAATACAAATTAATATTTAAGATATGCATAAGTACAGAGATAAGAAAAATATTGATAGGCCAAGGCCTCAGGAATCTCAAACTTTTAAATTTATGTTCATATCTACATCACATTCTATCTCTCTCCATCTCTCTCTCTATTATTTATCTACCTAAACTTTAGAACTATTTGTCCTAAAAAGGTCCAGACACCTATTGCGTTTGACACCCTGGTTTGTTATCAGTCTGTCTATCCCATAATAAAGTTTCAGTATGGTAACAGATTTTTATGAAATTTAGAACAGTAAGAAACCACGACACTTCCCAGTTCTGGCCAAGATGGAATAGCCCCATTCCTCCCTAATCATCCCTCTCAGAGCTAAAAGACCCTGGAGAGAATGCAAGAAAGAAATTTAGGGAAACTCTTAGTGTTAGGAAGAAGAAGGTGAGCTCATTAGGGATAACAGTAAAGATAAAGGTACCTAAAAGGTAGTAAGTTTTCTTCATTTCACATCAAGTATTCAAATGTTGATACCAGTAGATATGAGAAGTTACACATGCATATGGTTTTATTTAGAACATCACTAAAACACGATATAAACAGATATATACACAAACACTTTGGATAAATAAAAATAGAATTCTTTAAGTTCAAGTAATATACAGAAAGACAATAAAAGGGAAACAAATAATTAAAAACATAAGGAAATAAACAAAAACCAAATGATTAAATTGCAGGCTTAATCCCTAATGAATTCCTTTAAATGTAAATGATCTAACTATACCAATTAAAAGACAGAGATTGAAAGAGTAGATAAAAATGTAGCCAACTATATTTTGTATGTAGAAACTCACTTCAAATATCAAGGAACTGAAACCAACAGGATCTAATTGATATTTATATAATACTCCATTCAACAACAGCAAAATACACATTCTTTTAAATGTCCATGAAATATCCAAGAGAGAGCATATCCTGAGTCATAAAACAAACTTTGATACACTTAAAAGTGCTGAAATCAGTTAGAGTATGTTTTCTGTTCATTATGGAATCATCTTAGCAATGAATGACAGACAGATAAAAGTAATATCTCTAAACACTTAGAAATTAAACATTCTTCTAAATAATCCACTAGTCAAAGAAGAACTCTTAGAGGAAATTAAAAATACATATTTAGAACTGAATGGAATCACAGTACAAGATATCCAAATTTGTGAGATTCGGGAAATTACAGCTCTGTGTACATGCATTAAAAAGGAAGAAAGTTCTTAAATCAATATTCTATGCTTCTGCCTCAAAAAGCTAAACAAAGAAGTGCTATATAAACCAAAAGCAATCAGAAAGAAGGAAATAATAACAGAAATCAATGAAATTGAAAACAGGAATATAACAGAGAAAACAATGGAACGGGTATGTCTTGGACCAGATGAAAACATTTGACCAGCATCTTGTAGGACTGACAATGAAAAAGAAAATGCACACAATAATATCTGAAACAAAATATGGGATGTAAACTATGGCACTTGCAGCCATTAGAAAGATAATAAAGGAATACTACATCCAACTCTTTGTGCATAAATTCAACAACTTACATGAAATGGAACAATACCTTGAAAATCACAAACTACCAAAACTCACTCAATATGAAATATATAGTCTGAATAATCCTGTAACTACTAAAGAAAATGAATTCATGATTAAAAGGCTTTTGAAAAAGAACTCTCCAGGCACATATGGTTTCATTGGAGGATTCGACTAGACACTTAATGAATTAGCACCAATTCTACACGAATTTCTTCGCCTAAAAAAGAATCTTCCTAACTCACGAAATCCAGTGTTACTCTGATATCAAAACCAGACAAGAACAATACATGTAAAGAAAACTACAGGCCACTACCACTCGTTAAATTTGATGTAAAAATTCTCAATAAAATGCTAGAAAATTGATTTCAGCAATAAATAAAAAGAAACCATGACTAGAAAACTATTAAGTTTAATTTTTAGTAATGTATCTTGATTAAAAACAAGCTATATAAATTGAAAGTTTCCATCCTAAGAACTAAAAAAGAACATATATGAGTAAATTTCAATCAGTGTGCTTTTTCCTTAAGAGTTATAATATCTTGGCATTCGTTTGGCTAATTCCTCTTTTAATCAACACGTTTCTACGTCTTTTTATATGATGTTAATTGATGTAGAAGTAGAATGTTTACACTTTCACAGTCATTATTGATATTCTAAATGGCATTATTTCTTAATTTCTACCTGTTGTTGATATATCTAAATTCAGTTTGTATTTGTATCTTGATCTTATACTCAGTCACCTTGCTAAAATCTCATTATTTCTAATAATTTTCCTGTAGGCTCATTTCAGCTTTCTATATTGACATCACATCATTTTTGAATAATGATTATTATATTACTTTCTTTTTGAATCCTTTCAAATTTTTCTTCCCTTTTCTAACTGTGTTACACACCCTTCCCCATAGATTGTTAAATAGAAGCTATTACACTGGACATCTTTTTTTTGTTTCTAATATCAAGGGAATGATTCTCTTTCCATTGGTAAAAAAAATTATATTTGCTATAGGTTTTGGTAGCTACTTTTATTATATAAAATAATCTTTGTATGTAGATAGCAATTTTTATGATGAAACCATGTTAAATTTTGTCAAATATTTCTGCTATATCTTTTGAGGTGATTATTTGCTTTTATTCTATTATCTATTAAAATATAGAAAATTACATTTCTAGATTTCTGCTTTGAAACTATCCTTGCATTCCTGGAATGAAATCCATCTGTTCATGGTGTGATAGATAGATAGATAGATAGATAGATAGATAGATAGATAGATAGATAGATAGATAGTTAGCTTTGTCTACCAATACTTTATTATTTTTGTATTTATATTCATGAGAGAGAATGGATTATTATTTCTCTTCTTATATTATTTTCTGCATGTAATTTGGTTTCTAAGTTGGAGTTACCTTAGAGAATTAGTTGGGGGTATATTCCATATTTTTCCCCCTTTTATAAGAGTTTCTGTAATATTATAATAATCTTTAAAATTTTGGTAAAACATTTCTGGGATATTTAAGTTTGTTTTATTTATGTGAATATTTCTAACTATTCATTTAATTCTCTCTATGTAATGGTTTATTTAATTATTTAAATGTCACAGGAGTATTCAATCTTGATACTTTCTGCATCAATTTTCTGTTACATCTTTAAAGAATTTTCTATTTATCTGAGTTCTCAAGTTTATTGGCATAAAATTATTTATAATCATATATTTTTAATCTCTGATCTGTTTGTAGTTATACTATTTTCATTCTTATTATTGTTTGTGTCTTCTATTTGTTTTTGGTGAACAGTCTCAAAAGATAATTTAATAATTATTAATATTTTTGAAGAGAATTTTTGGATTTATTGATGTTATTGATCATATATTTGTATTTAATTTTATACTTTTATTCTCTGATCTGTATTATCTTCTTATTTCTCATTTATTTTGTTTTATTCTATTCTTTTTCTAATATGAATTGGGCCCTTAACTCATTGATATTTACCTTTACTAAAGGAAATATACAATGGCATACATTTCCCTGTAAGTACTAATTCTGTGGTTTCTCAGACATTTTTTCTGTTGTAGCTACTGTTCAGTTATCAAAATTTTCATATTCCAATTTATTTTTTGTCCATGTGTTATGTTGAGGTATAAAAATTTTAAATATTTAAATGATTTTCACAGTTATTTGTTATTTTTTTTTTTGTACGCTGTATGGCGGGGTCACATTTCATTCTTTTTCCATGGAGTATCCCATTATTGCAGCACTTTGTTGAATTTTTTGTTTGTTCGTTTGTTTTTTGTTAGTTTCTTTTTTGGGGACTAAGTACATGGGTTGGGACTCAAACCCAGGTCTTCCACATGGCATATGCTTTTTAAATTTTTATTGATTTATTTTTTTGTATGCTGTATGGTGGGGGTCACATGTCATTCTTTTTCCATGTGAGTATCCCCTTATTGTAGCACCATTTGTTGAGTTTTTGAATGTTTGGTTTTTCATTTGTTTGGGAAGTGCATAGGCTAGCACAGTTATTTTTTTATATTGAACTTTAACTTGTTGCAATATGAAAAGAACACAGGGTTTATAGGATGTTGTTGTGACTTGCTTTATGGCCCAACACATGCTAGATTTTTGTAAAGTCTCCAGGAATGAGAAATCACTAATTTTTGTGTGCAGAACTCCATAATTTAAGCCCATTAATTGAGTTGTTCAAATGCTTTATGTTTGTGTGTGTATTTGTGCTTTTTGGTCAGGTAGACTTATCAGTAAGGGTGAGAGCTATGCTGAAATCTCTTACTATGTTGGTAGATTTGCCCGTTTCTCTCTGTTGCTTTATAAATATTTTGTTTATGTATTTTCAGGTGATTTCACTAGGTACTTAGAGTCTAGAATCATTATATCTTCCTGGTGACTAAAATTTTTATCATTATCTAGTTCCCCTTTTATCCCCTATCTTTCCCTAAAAAATGTTTGTTTCT
Source organism: Tamandua tetradactyla (assembly GCF_023851605.1). Taxonomy (NCBI): domain Eukaryota; kingdom Metazoa; phylum Chordata; class Mammalia; order Pilosa; family Myrmecophagidae; genus Tamandua; species Tamandua tetradactyla. The sequence continues at coordinate 66,493,594 of NC_135337.1, forward strand.
ATTTTGACTGTTAATAGCTCCTCCAGCTTTCTTGGGTTTAATGTTTTCCTGTAATATATTTCTCATAATATTTTCACATCCTTGTTTGTTTTTGTTTTGTTTTGTTTGTGTGGCCCTCTTGAAAACATCCAATGAGCTGAGTTTTGTTTATCTTACTCAATTGACAGTTTTTGCATAATTTAAACTATTTACATTTATTGTGATCATTGATATATTTGGATTTGCTTCTACCTTATTTAAGATTTTAATTCTTTCACTTATTTTATGCCCATTTTTCCTATTTATTGACAATTTAATTGATTATTTTATTACTTGTTCTACGTTTCTCTCTCTCTCTCTCTCTCTCTTTTTTTTTTTTTTTTGGAATTTATATGCTACATACCTATTCTTTTCTTCATTGTCTTTGAACTGTTATCATGCTGAGTTTCCTTAATGAAATCTAAGAACTCTCGCCCCAAGAGTGTAAGGAACAGTAGAATACTTACTACGATCACCTCTGTCCTAATCTACATGCTACTATTCTTCATTCTTTTACGCTGTCCTTTTAAAAGGCCACAGATTAGACAAAGGTTTATAATTTCAAATGGGTGGTTGGATCCATGTGTGTTTGTCATTGGATTTGATCACCATTCTCTTTGCATCTTTACCGTTCTTCTGAAATCATGTTCCTTTTTCTTGAAGAACAGCTTTACCCCTACCATTAGGAAAGCACTCCTGGTGCTAAGCTATCACATTAGGGTAAATGTGTTTATTTTACCGTTATTCCTGAAAAATGAGTTTACTGGTCATGGAGTTATAGAATAATAGTGATGGTCTCTCAGAACTTCAAAGATACTTTTCAGGGTGCCCGGGTGGCTCAGCGGTAGAAAGTGGGCCCTCCACACCGGAGACCCGGGTTTGACTCCCAGACCATGCACCACCACCCCCCAAAAAAGATACTTTTCAATAATCTAGTTTCTATTGTCGGTGTCTGCTATTACTCTAATTGTTGTTTATTTGTAGATGATCTGTCCTTTTCTCTCTGGTTATTTTTATAATATTCTTGTAGTCTTTATTTAAGCAGTTTTCTTCTGGTGTCTAAGCATAGACTTCTTGTTATTTGTGCTTAGATATACTGGAAACACTGTTTCATATATCTGGATTTGGAAAATTCACAGCCATTATGTTTTCGAATATTTTATCTCCTATATTCTTCCAGGGCTTAGATGCATGTTGGAATTTCTTATTCTCTTCCTCATGTCTCTTAACTTTAACAATTATTTTCACATCATTTCTTCAGCTATATTTCCTAAGTCACTAATTCTTCCTTTGGCCTAGAAAGATTAAGTTGAACGAAAGAATATGATCAAATTTTACATGGATTTATTCATTGAATTGTGAAACACTACTCTAAGGAGAGCATTTCTTGACTCTCTAAAGTTCATTTAAACCTATTTCCTATTCCCTTAAAGCACTCAGATACTCCAACGACAAACTAAATGCATGTATTGGCTTGATATGTTTCACTATAAGACAAACTCATTCCAGGACTTTCAACTCAGAAGTGAGCCTAAATGATTTTTGAGACGCCTGTTCAGAATAACTTTCCTGGCGGGTATCTCTTTTCTGTTCTTATAGCACTTAGTGCTATGCCTCCCGTTTCTTACCGTCACACTCCCTCGTGACTGCCCGTGTGGGCCACGCTGCACCGCAAGCTCAGCCCCTCCCTTTCTCTGCCATGGCAAAGTCTCTGGGGGCATCCAGGAAGACGCCTTGAGGGAGAGTCAGAGAAATCAAATCCACCTGAGTGCTGAGTCAGCACATGGAGAATCTCCCTGGAGAGAGGAGAGACTAAAGTTATGGTCCTCACATCTTTTGTTTAAAACTTCTTGGAAGATCAAGGCCTGCCATGAATAGGGTCGTCTTAGAGAGTGGTCTGGACAAAGCAGACTTTTCCTCTGTGAAAAATAAACCTTGTTTTGTTAAGCCACCGGGAGTTTGGAGGTAGTTTCCTACTGCCACACGACCTAACCTGTCTGGACCGCCACTGGTCTGGGACGAACGTTATTATTCCTCCTTTACAAGTGAAGAGACACTGTTACAGGGCTTAAATTACTAGCTCAAGGCCAGTATGCGTTTTAGCCAGGACAAGGTATTTTTATTCATAGCTGTCTTCTGTAAACCTTTCTGTAAAGTTTTTCTCCTCTGTGAGGATGAGACTTTCTGTTCCAAAGGAAAGGTCGATGGAGAGGAGGGTGAGAAAGTACTGGTAAAAGAGAAAGACTCCACATGAAATAAACCGTAGTGTAACATTTATAAGCTTTTATAGGCTCAGAAGAGCAGGCTTCCCTTTAGCTCTTACCTGCTGAATTTTACTTGAAATTATTCACTTAAGCCACTATATATTGAATCTAAATTCTATCCTACTTTCATACAGGTTAATTTCAGAGTTGCTGATCACATGACCACGTGTTTGCTCTTACATCCACAGTGACACTCTGCAAGTGTCTTATATTTGATATTAAAGAAGCTGTAAATACTAGCATTAATAGTACACCTTTTAGATTGATAGCACACCTTTTGGATTTTTCAGATAATTTTCTTTTCTATACTTAAGGGCTCACAGATTTTCAATATGATAAACTTATTACATATATCTGTCAGGTTATCCTGTTATCTTCTTAGGGTTATCCCAAATAACTGAAATATCTATGCAGTTTCAAGGCAATTCAATTGATGCCTCTTTCCGTCTAAATCCTCTTTATGTTTCCTAGAGAGAAATTCTGCAGCACAGCTAAAGGGTTTTTAAAGAGAATGCCACAGGATGCAGCCCTTTCAGGCTTTAAAATATTTATACACCTTACAGTTGTATATTCCAGCAGGCGCCCTTTTCCAAAATAATTTCATTTCAGTTGGAAATCTGTTGAAGTCTGTAACCCTCCTCCTTGAGTGGTTTCACAATTACAGTTGGGAAGGTCTTAGTACAATTATATAGGTTTTATATACCTGTCACATTTATGTGCCAATTTAACTGAACTTTGAGCCTATAATATCTATTTCTGGCTTGTGATAAAACTTACTAGCTGTACTTTCACCGTCCTTAATTGTTAAATTATTGAATAATCTTCTAGATTTCCAGATTTCTCTTGAATTAATTTTAGGCTAATAGACATCCCAACATAAATCGTTTTTTCAGGCCACCTGCTATTTTGTTTCATTTTCCATTTCATTTGTCCCTTTACCTTATCTTTAGCTATTGATATTTGATTGCCAGAGCACTTTTCATCTGTTCTATGATTTGCTATGTCTTCTGCAGAGGAGTGCAACACTCATCATTTCTCACCAATTTATTCTCTATGATATCCATATTTGCTTCCATTTCAAGCATAAGTTTCTTCTAAATCATGCTTTGATCACTCATTCTGCTTCATATTTAACAGGCATAAAGGTTTTAGTGGGTTTAATAGTTATAAGAAACATGAAAAAATATACAAATATAGCACCACGTAGTAGACTTAAAAACAGCTTAATGTCCAGTGAATATCATCTGATGGTGATGGAAAAGATTTGATTGCATGCATAATTTTATATGAAATAGACTTGATAGGCTAAGTTTTATAAATATAGGAGTTTCTGTAGTCCTGGTTTTTACTGTAGTCCTGGTTTTTAAATAAGGGAAATAATTAACCCTGTGGAAAAATATCCCTACCCCCAATAAGTTTATAATCAGGGAGCTTTTCTCACACCCCTTTCATATTTCAAACGGCAAGTAAAATGAAATAGATTAGATTTTTTATATTAACAGATTGTAAACTCTGCAAGTGAGATTAGAAATATTTCCACTTTGTGAAGTATCCTTGCTATTTCCATTTTGATTACTTTACTAATTCATAATTTGAATTATTGGTAAAGTGTCCTTGACAGGATGCTCCAAATAAAGCCTATGTAAGCTATCTATGTACACACCGACGTGCAAACCTGGTAATCTTTTCACAGAAGGAGAAAAGTGGGCTGTGCCAGATGAACACTCACAACATGCCAAGCCTCCCTCCTACAAGGTTACATTTTATTGTTTCACGATTCTAAAGCAAATTAAAGTGTCTTGTTTACACCTGTCTCATTGATGTTACTAGGTCCTGGGCACTGTTCTCACTATGACAATAGAAGTCAAAAGCAGGATTGGTGGCAGCTTGTACAATGTTCTCCCACCCTCACTAGGGAGTGAATAGCATTTTAGGGAAGTCCCCATAAGACCAGATTTCTTTTACATTAATTTTGTGCACCTTTATCGGGTTACATTAAAATAATATCATCAAAGTGTACAATAATGTAAAGGAGAAATGCATATAATGGATCCTCATAGCTGCCAATATCCTCATGAGACAAAGCAGGTGACAACTGGAAAAAATAATATAAAGAGTAGTTTCCTTTGAAATAAGGAGACTAACTATGAGGAACATATTGACAGCAAAATACCTTTAAGTATGTTCAGTTTACTATTTTGTTGTTGGTGGTCATTGCTGAGTATAAGTCACTATCTCTGGCAGAGGTGAAGGAAATCCAGGACCAGCTTTCAGCATCTAGCAGAAGTGCCTTGGCTACGTATGCCCACAACCCCATATCAGGTTAGAAAAAAATAAAGGCTGCATGAGTCAGGGAAAGGAGAAATTACTTCCAGTGTATGCTGATGGTAGAAATGATTTGTGAAAAGATTTTGAAAGTACTTGCATGATATTTCAGATATGAATACATAGATTAAATTAGTTTATTAAATTGAGTGAAAAAATAATAGGAAAAAAGTTTTTTGAAGATTAAAAAAAAGTAATGGGACATCTGGTTAGGCCGAGTATATATATCTCCATTTCATCATGAAGCTCCACTAGAATGCGATTTTTTTTAAAAAGCATGCATTCGAAAAAGCATGGGACATAGTGCAACCATGTTGAAGAAGCTGCGGGTGGCCGCTGGGCTGACGAGGCGGCAACGGTGCTGAACACGATGTCCTTGGAGGTGATGGGGCTCCCGCAGGGATGGCAGTAGGAGAACTATATGTCTTGGATCAAGAAGGAGATGATGCTACCAGTAATGGAGCCAAGGAGAAACCTTTTGAAACAGGTCTAAAGGCTCTGATGACAGTAGGAAAGAACCATTTCCTACTGTTTATGTAGATACACAAAAACAAAATGAAAGTCCTTTAATCCAGAGGTACTTTAATCCTGTATAGATTATTGTAATGCCTGGAAGCATCTAGAGTATATTAACCAGGCAATCAAAAAGTATTGGCAAAGTCCCCTGAGGGAGGAGAGAAAGACCATAGAACTATTAAACCTTACCATCAGGAAATACCCCAATACTGTGTCAAACTTTAGGAACACCCAAATCAATACGCCATACTCTTAATCATGAGACTTGCTCTTGTGACACTTATGTAGGTAGCATAGAAGCTTAGACTACCTTTAGGCATGCCTAAGAGTTACTTCTGGAAGACCTCTGTTGTTGCCCAGGTGTGGCCTCACTCTCTCTAAGCCCAACTCTGCAAGTTAAATCATTGCCCTCCCCTCTATGTGGGACAGGACATCCAGGGGTGAAAGTCTCCCTGGCAACGTGGGAGAGGACTCCCAGGGGTGAATCCAGACCTAGCACTATGGGATCAACAATTCCATCCTGACCAAAAGGGGGAAAAGAAGCATAATTAATAAAGTATCAATGGCAGAATGAGTTCAAATAGAGTCAAGAGGCTACTCTGGAGGTGGCTCTTACACAAGCTTCAGTTAGACCTTGCTACCTATCATAACCTGCCACCCCCCAACCAGGAACATTCCTGCCAATCCTAAAGAACACCTAGGGCAATTTATAAGATTCCACAAGGGTTCCAATCACTACAGTAACTTGCCAGAAACCTACAACCTCCAGATGGGTCCCTGGTCCAGTTAAGTCCTGAAACATAGCCCAGCTTCTCCAGAACATCAGATAGTTCCATCTCTGTACCCCATATTAGTGATGACCCTTCCAATGTGAAAAATTTAGAATTGCCATAGCCCAAACAACCCTAATGAGAGGTATGGAAAGATCAAAGTGATGGTGAAATAGAAGATAGGACTTAACAAATGAATATGAATGCTGATATCGCTTTTAGTCTCCAGTATTTTAGAGTAGCTAGAAGTAAAAACCTAAAATTGTGAATTGTAACCCATGTCAAAGTCTGAAATACGTTCTGCAACTAATTGTGGTGCTGTGCTTGGAAATTTAAAGCTTTTTTGTATATATGTTATTTTTCGCAAAAAGAAGGGAAAAAAGTTCACTTGTCATGATAAAAAAGTATTTAAGCCCTCTAGCCTCCTATATTCTGAAGCAGCTAGAAGGAAAAATATCAGAGGATCATATGGTAGCCCATGACAAACTCTGGGATCTATCCTGTAACCACTTTTTGAAGACTGCTTTGAAAACTACTGCTTTTTTTATTTCTCTGCTTTGTATATATGTTATACCAAAAAAAAATTTTACCAACAAACAAAAACAACAAAATGAAAGGTGAGATGTTATTTCCAGATCACAGATGAAGAACATTTTAAAAATGTGGCATAGGGAACAAATGAGGAGTGAATCCTGGGAAAAGAAAGAGGCAGAAGGCAATTTGTGGAGAGGAAATGAACCTGGAAGAAGTTGAAAAGATTACCATTAAAAATGATCCAAGTCTTCCACAGCCAAAATGCATGAAGATTGTGTTTGAAGCCCACAGAGGTCAAAGAGTAAAGATGTTTGGTTGGGTCCATAGGCTGCCTAGGCAAGGAAAGAATTTAATGTTTTTGGTGTTGCGAGATGGTACAGGTTGTCTGTAGTGTGTCTTGGCAGTGTTATGACAGGGTGGTTCAGTCAACCGAGAGCAGTGCCACTGAGTATGGAGCTCTAAACCTCATGCCAAAGGGCGAACAGGCACCAGGGGCTGTGAACTGAACTGTGACTTGTGGGAACGAATTGGTTGGCCCCTGTTGGAGGAGTCGATAACCTGATCAACAAAGAGTTCGATGTTGACATCCAACTTAACACCAGTCACATGGTGATCTGAGGAGAAAACATGTCCCAAATCTTAAAAGCATGGTCCTTGGTCACCAGGTACTTTAGAGGCTACTTCTTTGGTAGATGATGCCATGAAGTGACTCCTTCAACATTAGTACAAACACACGTGGTGGTGCTATACTCTTCAAGTGTGACTGTGTCTGGGAGGAGGTGTTTTTGACTCAGTCCTCTCCATTGTACCTGGAGACCTGCCTCCCAGAGCTGGGCCATGTGTCCTGCATCGCCCAGTCCTACAGGGCAGAACAATCCAGGACACACAGCCCTGGCAGAGTAAACCCTTGTTGAAGCAGAGTGCCCTGTCCTGAGCCTTGAGGAGCTTCTGAACTGACTGGAGGACTTGGTTTGTGACATGGTAGAGTCTTACACTCACTCGCAGCAAGCATAGTATATCAGCTCAACCCAAACTTCAGGCCTCCCAAACAGCCTCTCAACTCTTCAGATGCCATTGTGTGGCTAAGCACAATATATAGAAAGAAGATAGAACTTTCTGTGAATTTGGAGACGATCTCCCAGAAGCTCATGAGAGATTGATGTTGGACACTATTAATAAACCAGTCTTGCTGTGTCGATTTCCTGTAGAGATCAAATCCTTCTATATGCAGCGATGTCCTGACGATTCCCACTGAGTCTGTCAAAGTGTTGATACCTAATGTTGGTGAAATTGTGAGAGGCTCAGTGTGTGCTGGGATAGTGAAGAAATGCTGGCCGGTCATCAAAGGAAAGAGATTGACCCCTCACCCTAGTAGTGGTATACAGATCAGAGAAGATATGGAACATGTCCCCATGGAGGGTTGATTCTTAACTTGGATTCTAAATAGGTATCACATTCGAGATGTATGCTTATGCCCTCGGTTTGCCCAGGGCTGCAAGCCATAACCAGTTCCTCCTGAGTCAGCATTAGGAAAGAGTACAGTTCATGAAAGGAGCAGACTGCCTCTTAAAAATAAAAGTCAAAATCTTCCCTTTTTTGTTCCATCGAGGTATAAATTTCTGTTTTCTCTTTCTGTTTTCTATCCCTACTACCCTAAAAAGTAATCCAAATTACTTGAACATCAGGTGACATTGATGTTGTCATTTTAAGGAAACAAAATCCATTAAAAATTTTTGGCGTATAACCTTGTGGCTATCGATTCATTTCAGTACTTTGATATACAGATACACCATGTGTTCTAGTTTGCTAGCTGCTGGAATGCAATATGCCAGAATCAGAATGGCTTTTAAAAAGGGGAATGTAATAAGTTGCTAGTTTACAGTTCTAAGGCCGAGAAAATGTCCAGTTAAAACAAGTCTATAGAAATGTCCAATCAAAGGCATCCATGGAAAGATACCTTGGTTCAAGAAGGCCGATGAAGTTCAGGGTTTCTCTCTCAAGTGAGAAGGTACATGGTGAACACAGTCACAGTTTCTCTCTCGGCTGGAAGGGCGCATGGCGAGTAAGGCGTCATCTGCTAACTTTTCTCTCTTGGCTTCCAGTTTCATGAAGCTCCCCAGGAGGCGTTTTCCTTCTTCATCTCCAAAGCGCTGACTGGTGGACTCTGTGCTTCATGGTGCGGCAGCTTTCTCTGCTCTCTCCGAATCTCCTTCATTCTTCTCTGAATCTCCTTCATTCTTCAAACTGTTTCCTCTTTTATAGGACTTCAGAAACTAATCAAAACTCGCCCAAGTGGATGGAGACATGCCTCTACCTAATCCATTTTAACAATCGCTCTTGATTAAATCACATCTCCAGGGAGATAATCTGATTACAGTTTCAAGCATACCGTATTGAATAGGGATTATTCTACCTTTATGAAATGGGATTTTGATTAAAACATGGCTTTTCTAAGGACATACATCCTTTCAAACCAGCACATCATGTTTTTAATTGAATAGTTTTTAATGATGTTCTAAGGCATCCTATTAACTTAATCTTTCTGTCCTTTTAAGAGTAACTGGAATTTAGTTTTTATTATTTTATTCTATCAATGAATTAAAAATCCTGTGGGAAAATTATCAGTATGGCTGTGAAAATTTGCTGATTTTTGAACTGGATATAATTTGGCAGTAGATCCTGGGATCAAATTAATAGTCTTTTGCATTCATTATTAATCTTTTCAGAACCTGTATAGCTGCTTATAATTCTGAGACATATGAGTGATACAGAAGAATTTGTAAAAATGGCATTGTCTTAAAGAATTTAAAGTAAGAATGATTCTGTTTTAGTAGTTGAATGATTCATATCTCTCCTAGCATTGGTTTATGCCAAAGAGGCAGACTGATCTTCCTAAGTAATTAAGAATAAATGAGTTCTAAAAGAATTTGTAGCTGGAATCTTAATAACAACTGTAAGTGGCTGTTTGAGTTGTCCCTACCCTATCCTCAGATAATCTACATTAACTTATTAACTCACAGCAGGCTTATTGAATTATTTCTTTTCAGATTTAATTTCTCCCCCAAAATGCATGTCATGTATTCTCAATAGGCTGTATTTCTACCAGTCAATAGATGGACACATTTTTTAAAAAAGGGTGGGAATGAAGTGAAAACAACAAAATTTGGAGTGCTCTAGAGATTCTAGAGCCACAAGTGAGTTAACAGATCAAAGCAATCTAAAAATTAGTGTTCAGTCAAGGCTCACAAGATATTTGAGGAAAGCGTCTGTACTTGTTTGATGCTGTTATGTACCCAAGAAAAGCCGTGGTCTTTTAATCCAATCTTGTGGGGGCAGACTTATTGTTGGGTGGGACTTCTTGATTAGGTTGCTTCCATGGAAATGTGACCCTGCCCATTCAAGGTGAGTCTTGATCCACTTGCTAGAGTCCTTTAAGAGAACCCAGAGAGTTTAGAGATGCTTAGAGAAAGAAAACGCCCCAGCAGAACCAGAATGACCCACTGAAGCTAAGAGAGCCATCTTTGAAGCCAACCCAGGAAAGAAGGGCCAGCAGGCATCACTATGTGCCCTCCCATGTGACAAAGAAACCTGGATACCAGCTGCCTTTCCCCCAAGAAGGTATCCTGCTGTTGGTGCCTTCATTTGGACATTTCCATGCCCTTAGTTAGAATTGTAACTTGCAACTTAATAAATCCCCTTTATAAAAGACAATCCATTTCTGGTATATTGCATCCTGGCAGCTTTAGCAAACCAAAACAGTTTTTAACACAGAAAGACAGAAAAAAAAACAGTGTTTAAAAATCCATGCAAACAGTAAAATAAAATCTGAAAACAGTATTCTTTGAGAAATTAAAAAAAAAATCCTTAAAATAAGGGAATGACACAAATTTTTCTCAGTGACAAAAATATAGGCAGAAGAAATGAAGATTTTAGTCCAAAGGTTCGAATTTACTTAAATTTGTATCTCCTAGAATATTAAATGAAAAGGCAAGGACATGGAAAAGAAGAGAGAAATGATAAGAATATTTGAATATTGAACTTTTGAAAATAGACTTCCAGAAACTAAACATACAAGGAGAGGGGAAATATAATGAAATTATATTAAAAACATGAGTTTCCACATTGATGGTACCTGATATCCAATACAGTAGATGGAAAAAAGATGGTCATGTAGGAACATAATAAAGCCATAATATACTACGAACAAGAACAAGATCATAGATATTTCCAGAAAGAAGAGAGTAGGAGAGAGGAAATAGATAAACTGAGCACTTAGAAATGATCAAAAATTAGAATGGCTGCAGATATTTCAACGGCAGAAAACAATGAAAAGAGCAATGCCTTGAACATTCGAAAGGAAAATGTTTCTGACCTAGAATGCTATACCTAGCCAAACTATCAATCTTTTGGGGGATTTAAACAAATGTGTGTAAAAAGAAACAAACAAACTAGTAACAAACCAATATTATGAATGCAAAAGTTGATAAGTTACAGAGAAAGCATAAATAAATAGATAGAAGAACAAACAACCTGATATGTAATTCTCACAACAAACTTTGAGTTGTGTGTTTCAATCACCACAAACTTTGCAAACTTCAATATTGCAAAAGAATTGAGATATTTATTGATTAAAAGAGAATTTTGTCTGAATTGTATTTTCTTCAAGTGGAGCATTCCCAATGCCATATTGAAGAGAACAAAATATAAGTAGTGTGAGTCAGTCAGCTATTACTTTTAGGAAATTCAAATTTTAGAGATTTGCTCCTTGTAAAACAAAGCAGTTTCTCTAAAAGTCAATTTTCCAATACTATACATTTTCCCATATGCTTTATGCACATTCATGATTTATTAAGATTATTTGGTTTACAACTTTGTTCAATTACCTGGTTAAGGGGGATTTCAGGAAAAAGTATTCTGGAAAAGTGGATCATATCAACTTGCTAAGACTTTTCTATCCCATAGTTCTATCTCAAAGTTTGTGTAAGCCAAAAGAAAATTCATTTCAAATGCTTTTATGGAAGCTAAATTTTATGGAAAATTTATTAAAACAATTGAAAATGCTAATAGCTTTTAAATATTTATCTAATTTAATCCTTACAACTTTGTGAGATAGGCACTATCTTGATTTTACAGTGGAGAAAACTCAGGCTCTATGAGTCTGACTAAAAAAACCTGTCTCAAGTCATGCAGAGCAGCAGATATGAATCCTCTATATCTATTTCCAATAATTTCCCCCTGAACACATATTGAAAATTATACAAAATAAAAATCACCCAAATTCACACCTAGAAATAGCTACTCGATTTTTTTCTGATTGATGAAGTATTGCTTTAGTGGGAAATAAGCTAACTAAAGTTTTATAACACAAAATGAACAACTTAAATAAAGATGTTGAAAGGAAGGAATACATGTACTATTGAGAGAATATAGGTAAATTGAAATTTGCATATTTTTACCAGAAAAATATATTTGCTAAAAATAAAAATGAGGGCATCTGAGTCACTCTAATACTCAATTTCAAAATAGCATCCCCTGTAAGATAAGATAAATCCAAGTTCTTTCTAGCCACCCATTGATTGGGAAATGCATGATCTTTGGAGACTAGATATAAAACAAATTGCTCTGAATATTTTGTGAGAACTCTTCCACGAGTTCTCTTTCTTTCTTTCCCTCTCTCTGCACACACATATATACTACTAGTAAAACAAAATCTTATTATATGTCTGTTTTCATTAATTTTGATGCATAGTGTCTCTTTCCATGCCAATAATTAGTTTACATTATCATTTTAGTGGTAGTTTTGAATTGAATTTTTAAGAACATAAATTATTTAACAAATCTTGTTTGGGAGGCGTTCAATTATTATTCTCTTATTTTAGAATGTGGTGTGATAAATATTTGTGGACTTATATCTCTAAGAACTTTCCAATGATCTCATTAGTATAAGTCCCTGGAAGTATAATTGCTGGATCAAAGAATATTAACATTATGAATTTTGATAACTATTATCAAACTTCACTCAAGAAGAATTGTATTGAAGTTGCTGTCTCTCTAATAGAATATTGGAGAGTTGTATGGACTTACATAAACAGTTTGACAATTATTTAAGAGAAAATGGTGTCTCCTTGTTTTATGTTTTTATATGTATTAAACATCAGGATGCTATCTTTTTATATGCCATACTGCCATCTAAAAATATATTTTACTCTTTACGATGAATTTGAAATCATTTGGTTACGTTCCTTAAAAATTTCATTAGTGTGGTTATAATTATACAGACTTTACAGATGAATTAGGTAAATACACCACCTTTAGAATATTGAGTCTTCCCACAGAAGAAAAAGATAGGAATCTTCCTTAGTTCCACTCTTGTTTTATATCCTTCTAGAACTTTTGATTGTTTTCTTCATTTAACAATGTTGCAGGCATTCACCAAATCACTTTACTTTTCTTTATGACTACACAGGTCATTTTTCTACCTTCCCCTTTAGTTAAACAAGGCCATGTAACTAAGTCCTAGTTAATGAACACCACGTCAGCTCTTGTTTCTAAAACTTCCCACCCAGGATAATCTTATCTCACTTTCTCCAGCTCTGCATCTGGATGGAAAGGACAATGAGGATCCAGAGGAAGGTAGGGTTGGAAGATGAAAAATTCCCATTAAATAGTGCTCACCAAGCAGGAGTATCTGCATTGGACTGTGTGATCCAGAAATAAGCTTTTATTGGTTTGAGCCACTGTTTTTTCTTTTTTGTCATAGCAGCTGGTGTTTCCATAATTTGGAAATTTAGAAATTGGTACCAGGAGTGGGGTGATAACATAACAAAAACCTAAAGCTCAGTGGTAAAAGCTTAACAACTGGACAACAGGGCTATGATGAAAACATACATGGCTTACTGAAAGGTTGAAAAATATTACTATTCTGTGTCAAAAAAAATGTTTTAAAATGTCATCTGTGAAAATCTGGAGGGCGTATTGTGGGCCTACTGAGACCATGGCTATGGGAAGGTGGTTGGGAAGGCTCAGAAGCGTGTATTGACTACTCTTGATGCCTTCAGCAAGGTATTGCAAGAAACCTGAGGTAACGTAAGAATCGACTAGTTTCCAAGCAGAGGAAAATGGGGATAGGGAAAGTTCAGTGATTAAAGTCCTTACAGATTTGAAAATAGTTTTCTTTACCCCAATAATAAAAAATATGCTTGAGAAAGTTCTAAGTTACAAAGTCCCAGTAGAACGTCTTAACTGAACAAACTGACTTAGCCCTGAAGCCTAAGTAAGATTATACATATAGTTTTCCAGTTACTTTTTCAGATAACTTTACAGTAGCCACAACTGGTTGAAGGTAAGATGGGGAGTGGAAGCACACACGCAGTGGAATAGGGACAAGGAAGAAAGGAAATAAATCAGGCTTGAGAAATAGCACTACAAAAGAAACTATGAACGGAGAACATAAAAGACTTAATTCTGTATACAAAACGTTGGGTCCTTAAACCTGCAAAGCAAGAAGCAAATTAATTATGCTCCCAAAGGAGACATAACTCCCCAACTTTCCCCAATACTGATGTGGCCGTGTATGATAACAAACAAGAAGCAACTCTTTGAGTACAGTGCCAGGACCCATAGAGGACAGTGTATAAGGGGATTCCTTCCAAAGAGCTGGATTAAATCCAATCAAAATTTTGCTCACTACCAGGGCACAGGGACCAGGAAGGCAGTAACCGCTATCTCTTTAATTTTCTCTTTTCTACATGGAAATGTACAGTGGTTATCTCGTCCTGCTCTACCATTGTATATTGGTTTGCAGAGGGGCAGCACCAATGTATGTGGGAACTGATAAGAGAGGATTTATACACCACCTAGAGACTCTCAACTTTGAGCTTTATATAATGCTTGGGTGGGACATTGGGATGTCTGTGGAAGCAGTGACTATATTCTATGGGTGAAAAGAGTAAAATGGATAGTTGGTGGCCAAACTTGTGGACTTTGCCAAAGACTCCCTAGAGTAATTTACAATCTTCTTTGTCTTGGTCCTAGGTGCACAGCTAGACACTTTTCCCAGCCTTCCGTGCAGTTAGGTATATCCATTTTATTGAGTTTTAGCCAATGAAATGTGTGTGGAAGTAATGTGTGTCCTTTCTGGCATGTTCCTTAAAACTTCCTATACAAAAGCATCCATTCTCTCTCTTTCCCATCATCTGACTTAATGGATAGAACTCTAAGGATAGAAGGATAAAACCAAAGTATATGGAAGGCTGGTTCCCAGAATTACCAAGTAAAAGATAGGAATATCCACACTGGATTTTGAGCAGCAAAAATTTTATTAAATTTTATTGGGTTTCAGACAATAGAAACTTATTTGGGATTTTAATTGTTATGGTAAGTGTTATTTACCCCAATACATATGTTTTGTTGTTGTTGAATTTCTCCCTCTCACCTTTTTAATGTTTAGGAGGTTGCAATTGTGAATAGTTCTGGAATTCAATGCAAACAGTCATAAATTATTTCAGGAGCATTCTATCCCTTTGGTTAATTTAGACTTCATTTCGAAACAAATTGAATGCATTGTTAGTGTAGAATGTAGAGTTCTCTTTAATCTAGTATAGAGCACAATTAACTATATATTGATCATAATTTCCATATGATGTTTTTAAATGATACAAAAGTATAGCTATTTTGCTAGTAGAAATATGGAAATTTCTGCTATTAATATTAGTTATCCTAAGAAGAGAAATGAATATGGGATCTACCTTTAGCTTTTGTATGATAGCAGCAAAGAAGCGATTGATAACAGGTTACTCATTTATGGGTAGCTCATCTGTGTTTTATTTCTTATCCTGTCAGACTGAGAGGACCTACAAATTTTATTCAGGCTGCTGATGTACTCTGTACTTATACTTTTATTGCCTGTTGGAGAAGCTACAAAATATTGGCAGTCTTTAATAATGAGCCCTTTATGTTTCCTTGTGTCAGCAAATTTCTTAGATTAATACCCTACGTTTAATTGATGGGATTGTGCTGAGTTGTTTTTTTTTTTTTAAAGGTTCTAATTTCTCTAGATGCTTGTTAAAAAAAAAAAAAACAAAAACTAGCAGGAAGTCTAACTTATTCTTGTCATTATCTTTGCCAGAATCATGTGCTTTTCTTCTGTGTCATGATTTGAGTCCTATATTTCTTCAAGCCTTCTTCAGCATCTGCTTAGTTTCCCTCAGATTTTGATGTGATATCTCTTTTATCTTAGGCAAACCTTTGTCTGAAGCTGATGTTAAATCGTTGTCTATGTTTATAAATAATCAACATACTGGTTGGCATCCATGTTATTAGGTTTGTTAAATAGTGGGAAAAATAGACAACACAACATTCAAAAGGAAAATAGAAACCTTATGCACGAGTTCAAATTGGGAGACATAAAGGAACTTTTCCTTCATGTTTTTGAAAATTACTATAGCTAGTTCAACATCATTATTGGCCAAGTGCCCTGGCATTTGAAAACCTTGAGATGAGAATTTAGAAAGATTAGATGACATAGATAGGTGTGATTGATGATTTTGTTGTAAAACTTAAGATCTGTCAGTTATTTGCAAGGCATCTGAAAGAATGGAAACAGCACTTCTTCCCTCTTGAGTATTGCATGAGGAGGAGGTAACGTAGTGTCTCTTAAAAGCATGGAACAATTTTCATACTACTTGAACCTTGAGTGAAAGTTACTGTACTCATCTTTATAATTTTTCTATCAAATAGTTGTTAGCTCCTGCAGTACTAGTTTGGCAAAGTGCTATTAAAATATATACATTTATTTTTAGTCTGCATAGTAGAGCTATAATGCTGCATCAAATATTTGAACATGCTTGTTATTTATAGGGAATTAATGACTGCTCTTTTGAAGGGAAAATCAAAGAAAATTAACATAAAAATTCATGATTATGTCATTTTCAAAGTATAAATTTCATTGAGGAGTGTATTTTTCTTGATAGAATTATAAAGGAATGGTGACTATCTCGAATTATTCTTTTTTTTATCATGCAATGGATTGGCTTAAATGGCAAGTCGAATTATTCTTCGCTAAGCTATAGGATGAGATTTCTTCCATCATATTCTGTTTAGCTATTTGCAAATAACATAAGTTCATTTCAAATCATATGGATATCATGAATTCATTTACATATAACTCCTTTTACTTTAAGAGAGACTCTGCTTTCAAATGATTCCTTTTAAAATAAAGTATACCAAAATTATGTTTTATGTCTTCATATCAAACATGTGTCTTGTTTCTTTGTTTAATGTTGGCATGAACTTGTGACTGGTTTGTCAATTCTTTTGTTATCACTGAACTCGAGGTTCAAATATATGTCTATTTAAATGAAATAATTTAGACAGGTGGGCTCACAGGTTTTTTAGGTTCTTGTATAATTTACTCTTTTCTAGTCCAGTTTTAAGTATCTATTGTTTTGTAGCAAGTCAGATTTTTCCTTTTATATATTATTTTACTCAGCCATTCTGTACATAGTTAATTCTTTTAATATTTCCTCATAAATCAATCATTCTGGCTCATTAATCATCTGTACTGCCCCCTTAAAATCTTACCATTGATATCCTTTCCCCAGTACCTTGTAAACCTGATTTTCCCTCTGTACAAAATTTATGATACATTCTTAAGTAGGCTGGAGATTTAAATTGCTTTTTGGAAGAATGGTGCTTTAACAGTAAAATGGCTCTAAGAATGGTTTTATCTACATCTGCGTTGATCCCTCTATGTATCAAAAGACAACTTAAAGCCATATAAGATTGAATAAGTCTTTTAAATTGCTTTGTGCTTCTAAGATATTGAGTTACATTTGACCAGATGGCTCTAATAAAATGACAAGATTTATCGGTGATAAAACTCAGTCCTGTATTACTGTGTATTGTCCAGAAAAATTTCCCAAAGGAGAAACATACACATTTAAAGACAGAGTAGAATTTTTTTATTAATGTAATGAACATAAAATACTTCTTACCAATTTTTCCCTTAGAAAATACCTTCCTGAAGTAGAATTTCCATGTTGTCTTCTCTTATTATTTTATACAATTCAATATATGTTTTAGAGGGAGTGAAATTTATTGAGTCTCAACCACTCACATAGATTGTATCTGTGTGTGCTTAGAAGAATTGGCTGTAAGACTGAAAACCACTTTGCATTGGATCTCTTTGCTTTCCCCCCTCATTCTGACTCCTGGTTTGTTTTGTGCCTCATCTTAATTTCACCGTGTCTGTAAACTGGGATCCAGGTCTGTATAAAAAGGTATTTTCCCCTCTCCATCTTCCCTCCCCACTCCACATAGGGATTTTCAATATGTCAGGGCAATGTCTTTCTATGCCCTGCTATTTTCTTGTCATTTTAAATAATGTGTTTATTATTTTTCCAGTCCTTCTAAAATGTAATCTCCAGGAGAGCAGGGACCTGATCTGCCTTATTCACTCTGGTATGAACAGAACCTAGAACAGCAAAAGCCCAATAAACAGGTACTTAAAATACTGATGACTGCCACTTGTCTCTGTCTTCCCTTTCCCTTCTGACTAGTACCACCTGGTGCCTTTTTACCCCTATTTGGATTATTTGAAATAAATACCCCTCCCTCCATTTAAATTTCACCATCTACTACTCTGTTCTAGAAGGAAGATAGGAAATACGGGGGATGATATGTAGTTGTTTTTTTTTTTTTTCATGGAAAATATGATTTATTTGCCAGAAAAAATATGTGAAAGGAGTAAAGGGCATAACAGGGGCTTCCCATTAAAAAGGTCCTTTTCCCATCTTCCCATCAAACAAATGTGTCAGAGCAGACGTGGCTGGGGAAGAGAACATCTGAAAGTCTGGGCTAGTTTTTTGTTTGTTTAATATTTAAAAAGTTTTATTCCAACACCATACAATCCATTCTAAGTGTACAATCAATGAGTCTTGGTATAATCACATAGTTATGCATTCACCATCACAATCAATATGAGAACATTCTCATTTCTTCCAAAAAAAGAAAAACAATCCCATCCCCTTTCTACACCCTCACCATTCACATTTAGCTTTGGAATAGTACCGTTGTTACAATTAATGCGAGAATATTGCAATGTAACTATTAACTATAGACCGTAGTTTGCATTAATTGTATTTTTCCCATATACCACCCTATCATTTATGCCTTGTAGTAGTGATGTACATTTGTTCTAGTTCACATAAGAACTTTCTTAATATTTCTACAATTAGTCACTGTCTTTGTTCACTCTAGGCTGTGCTAAGTTACTCAGACCCGGTTTTTATCTTCTAGCTTTCCTCCTAGAAGAAAGGAGCTTACCCTTTCTTGCTTACCCTTCCTCTTTCAACCACACTCACACTCGGCTTTGTTTACACTTATACGAAATTGGGGCAGTTGTGGAGAGCTTTGCTGAGAGGTGAGCCCTGAGAAGAAATGAGTTCCCAGGCAGGAAGCAAGGCTTGCTGCTTTCCCTGCTTGCTGGGTGCACAGAAGCATTGGGGGCACCTTACAGGAGTTGTCGTTAGGTTATTTCTGTGAACAGGAGCAAGCTCTTCAGCTGGGGATGAGGAGGGGAAAGAAGTACTGGAGGTTTGTGAAGAGAAATAAAGATATGTAATAGTTGTCTATGTAAGCTGAAGAGTGAATGAAGTAGGAATGTGTGAAAACAAATGTAGTTATATTGAGCTGTGCCTGTGTCAGCACAGAGCAGTGAGGGTCTGATTTAGGCAGCTTTAAGGTCTTGTAAAGTACAACCAAGGAACAGGGTTCAGGGTGAGAGTGCAAAGGAGAGATTAAATGATTGATCATGCATTTTAAACTAGTGAGTAAGCAGGGAGTAATGGACAATGAGGAGTAGGGAGGGTAACTGGATGTTTAGGATTTTTAGAATGAGGAGTTTTAAAAGGTTAGGGTTTCAGAAGGACTGAGCTAGAAGGAAAAGAAGTGGCATTCTTAGAGTAAGCTGCTTCAAGGTGAAATTTTGGAAGGACTTCAGTTATTTAAAATAAAGAGTAACTGGTTAAAAGGGCTGCAGGTCAAGATCATTGAAGCAGAACAAGTCAAATAACTTGAGAGGCCAAGAGATTGGTCAGAGTATCTACGTAGATGGTGAATTCTTACAGAGTTTAAGGAACCTGGCGAACACTCCATCCCTAGGGCCAGTGTTACAAAATGAACCTTGGAGAGAAAACAGCCACTGTTGTGAAGGAGGCAGTATCTTTAGGTGAGTTTTCAAAATATGAGGGTGAAGCAAGCTTTCTGGTTGGAGATAGGTGCTGAAGGATATTTTGCTGATGGCTGACTATTCATGTCAGAGGTGAAATGAAAGAATAGGCTTTAGCAGTTGAGGAGGCAGAGATGGGTTTAGGAAAAGAGATGCCTAGAACCAAATGGGAATTAGAGTGCTGAACGAGTGGAACTGAATAGTCCCTGGTTTGTCGGAACTAAAGAGCATAATGAGGTTGATCCTGACAGTGTCAATGTAAAAAGTGTTGGTCGGCTAAGAATGCAGGAGGGTACGTGGGCTTGAGGTCTGCCCTCCCTTGACCCCTACCAATAGAGAAAGGGCAATCAGGAAAGTCGATTTTCCTCCTAGCTCTAGGGGATCCCTCTTAAGGCATGCTTATTGGTCAATGGATTTTCTACTACTACATTCCATTTTATGCAAATGTTATAATTTATATACCTATTCTACTTATTAAAGATTTTTGTTTCCTCTCTCCCCACCTCTTTACAAACAATATTTCTGTGATAATACTTATTTATACTAGCATACTTTTTGTGCAGAAAGACATTAATCATGTACAAGAGATTTTCTAGGGTAGTGCCTAGGAATGCAATTGCTTGATGTACATCTCCATATATGCAATTTTCCTAGACAGTGTCCACTGTTTTCCGCAGTCACTGCATCCATTTACACTCTAGTTAGCAAGAATGAAACTTCCTGTTCCTCCATGGCTTCTCTAACACTTGATATTATAAGATATTTATATTATTTGGTAGCACAAAATGTTTTCTTACTCTTTAATTTTGCATCTCTGTAATTATTAATAAAATTGAACATTTTTTCTTTGATTATTGGCTGCTCAGTTTTACTCATGTTAAAGTTACTATTTAGCTGTTCCCTAATTTTTTATTGCATTGTTTACCATTCTCACTGATTTATTGGGGTTCTTATATGATTTGGATACTGACTTTTTAAATCAATTATATGTGTTGGATATATCTCTTCTAAGTGTGACCACATTTGGAAGAGGCATACGGTGATCTTGATATGTATCCCTTTCAACCAGTTAGTGCTTACTTCGTTTTTAAATTTTTTCCCCTCAGTGAACAATCACTGTTAATTTTGACGTGGCCAAATGTATCAGTTTTTTCTTTTGAGTTTGTGCTTTTTGTTCTCTGCCACAAGATATCCTTTACTCCAAATTCATCAACTAATTTTTCTGTATTGTCATTACACTTTGCATAGTCCTGTCTTGAATATTTAAGTCTTTAATCCACATGGAATTGAATTTTGTGTTTTGCGAGGTAGAAATGCTATTTAATTTTTCTCATGAATATAGAGTTGCCCTCCACTGAAGTGACTAGTGCAGGCTTTTCCTGTTCCTCAGCATTGTCACCCCTACCATATTCTCAAATCCATGTATGCTTCCATTCAACAAATATTAATTATATTTATTAAACACCTATTCCTTACCAGACACCATCCAACCAGGAACAAAACAAACAATGATTCCTCATGGAGTTTAAATTTTAGCTTGGAGAGAAAGTGATAAAAAATAAACAGAGGGTGGGCAACCATGGCTCAGTGGCAGAGTTCTCATCTGCCATGCCAAAGACCCGGGTTCGCTTCCCAGTGCCTGCCCAGGTAAAAAATTAATAATAATAAAAAAATAAACAGAAATATATTCTGTATTATGTTAGGAAGAAGTAAATACTATGGACAAGAAAAAGTAGAGCAGTGTAAGGGGGTGGTTTGGAATCCAAGGTGGGGAGACTGTGTTTTAAGTAGGGCCATCATGGTAGGCCTCAGTGAGAAGGGGCCAGTTGGGTAGACATTTAAAAGAGATAAGGGGGGCAGGCCATGGTGGCTCAGCAGGTAAGAGTGCTTGCCTGCCATGCCCGAGGACCCAGGTTCGATTCCCGGTGCCTGCCCACACTAAAAAAAAAAAAAAAAGAGAGAGAGATAAGGGGCTTAGGCAGACGGATGCTTGAAGAACACTCCAGCAGAAGGAACAACTAGAGCAGATTCCCCAAGTTAGGACTATACCTGGTGTGTGCAAGGAACAGCCCAGGAACCATAGTGGCTCGAGCAGAGTGAACCGGACAGAGAGCTGTAGGACAGGAGGTGAGAGAGGAAATGGGGGCACAAGACTCCTGTAAATTGGAAGCCTTTGTAGGCCATTACATGAACTCATTTTTAGGACACTTACTCTTTCTCTTTTTCATTTAAATGTCTGATCCATTTGCAATTAATCCTGTTGTAAATCGTAAGAAATTGATCCACTTTCATTTTTTCTGGATGGCTATTGTTGCCCCGATACCAAATACTGAGTAGTCTGTGTTTGCCTCGCTGATTTGAGGGCTGTCTTTGGGTGCAGTGTACATGATTCTCTGGTCTGTTGCTTTATGCTTCCAATGCTCTTCTATTCTGATGCCTGTACATACTGGCTCTTTTTCAGAGATTTCCTGGCTAATCTTACTTATTATAACTTATAAGCTTTTGAATCATCTTACCTGTTTCTAAAAAAGAGAAACCAGTTTATATTTCTGTTGGGATTAAGTTTATAAATAAATGAAAGAAAACTGCCCATTTCGTGATGTGTAACATGCCTAATCTTCCCCTCCCACAACATGGATGTGTTTTCTATTTTTTCAAGTCTACTTTGTATCTTTAGTTGTATTTTAAAGTTTCTTCACATCCATCTTGCATGGTTTTTATAAAACTATTCCCACATATTTGTATTATAATTAGGACTTTTTTTGGTTACATCTTTTAATTGGTTGCCATTTTTGCATATGAAAACTAGACTTCTGCATATTAGTTTTGCTAAGTTTCTAAATTACTTGCCATTTTTCAGATGATTTTCTTGGGTTTTCAAGGTGTGAAATCATTAATTTTCAAAGTCTTCCTGTTTTTCTTCTTCTTTCCAAAATGTCTTACCTTAGTTTTTTCCCTCTTTACTAATTTTGTCAACTAGTAACTTTGTGGTAGGATGAGTTATGTACCCCAACAGACACATATTCTTACTCATAACCCACATTACTGTGGGTGTGAACCCAGTGTAAAGAGGACCTCGTGGAATGATAATTTTAGTTAGGATGTGGCCCCACTGAATGAAGGGGGGTGCTTAGTCCATATTACTGCAAGCTTTGTAAGGTGAAGCCCACAGAGAGAAACCAAGCCGTGCCGATCTAAGACTTTGGATTTCTCTTAACCTCAAGACCATGAGTCAATAAATTCCCATTGTTTTAAATCAAAACCAGTTTGTAATATTTGTGGTAGCAGCTCAGGCAAACCTAGATAACATCCAATAAAATTTTAAATAATATGCTAAATAATGGCAGTGATAAATGGCGTCCTTATCTTTTCTTGACTTTAGTGGACGTGTGTTGTGTTCCCATTAGGCATAGCATTGTATTCAAGCCTTTTGCTTTTCATTTCCTTGTAGATATTTGTCTGTTCTTTTATTTTCAACCTTTCTGAGTCATTTTGTCTTAGCATAGAGGGAGGTTTTCATTTGTGATCCAATCTGAAAAATTATTTAGTCCTTTTACATTTATTGATAACTTAGATATTTGGTCTGGGTCCTGTGAAATTATTTTGCATGTTTTCTATTTTATAAAATCTTTCTCTTTGTGGTCAGTTTTCTTTGCTCATATGTATATGTTTTAATGCTTGGTCTTTATAATTATAACTGTGGATAACAGCCATAACCCTCTATGTTATACATAGTTATTCATTCCTTAAAATAAGGAATTAAAAAATAGTTTCTAGTTATTCTCCCTCTATATTACCATCTAATTTTAGTCAGTAATACCACTCTTCTTAGTTTTCACCTTGGTCCATTATATATAGTTATGTATTCTAGATGATCTCCTTTGACTCCCAGGGATAAAAGATGAAGAAAAAAGCAAACATTCTCTTCCCCCCACCCCCTTTCTCATATTTCTCCCAATTGATGTTAGTTTTGTCATTTGCACATGAGATATAACATTTACATTCCATATTGTCATGATAATGCCTACATGAAAATATAAGTTCAATAGTTAATTATATGAGATATCCATCAGCAGTCCTTTTACCATAATTTCCCCAGTCATTTCTTGATAGTCTCAAATTTATCCTCCAGAGTTGCCACAAGAATGGTTCACAATAACAATATTCTTTGAGTTATAGAATTTTGAAAATTGTTTAATTGTAGGCTTTGTACTTGAAGGACCCTGGGAATATATACCATGGCTTACTCTTTCTTAACGAATCTTTCAGGAATTTATCTATTGTCTTCTGGTATGAAATGTTAAAAATCTGAAGTCAGCCTGATTCTTACTTTTCCCCTTATAAGTGGCTTGTTCTTTTTAATTAAAGCTATAAAAAGAACTTTATTTTTTATTCTATGAATTCATTACCATATGTCTTGGGATGAACTTTTATTTTATTTTTTCCTTAGTCACAGAGATCATTTTTCTGAAAACTGTTCTAGACTTCTGTCTTTATTTCAGGTCAATGCTTATTTAATTCCAAAAAGATTTTTAAATTATATTTTTGAATATTTGTGTTTTTTTGTTTCCAGTGTTATGATTTTCTTCTTTACCAACTTCATTTATGCATAAACTATATCCCCTTTGCTAGTATTTATTTCCCTTTCATATTTTTTTCTCATTTCAATCCCTTATGTCCTCTTTGTGATTTCTTTTGCAGTGTTTCTTTTCCATGGCTTCTTCTGGTTTCATTTTCACTTTTTAATTATTATGCATCTTATCTTCAGAGTGCTGCCAGCTTATATTTGATCTATTACCTCATCGTTTCTTCCCTGGTATATTTCTTGCATTTTTACTTTTTGGTCTTCACGCATAGAAGCGGCTGCTTTGTCAAGATTTTAAAATCCTTGGCAAAGTATTTGGTCACAGTATCTCTACATAATATTTGTCATCAGCTGGTAAGTTTTGCTGTTCTTCTCTATACTTCCTCTTATAACACCTTTACTTAGATGCTGTGCTGGATCCCATTTTAACACTCATCGTTGAACAAGTTGGCTTTTCCTAGACCCTAATTTTGCAGTAGACTCCTGGATCTTGGGAGAGGGTGGCCTTCCCTTGGACTTCACAGAGCAAATACTTTCTGCCTCTCTGCTGTCAGGAAGAATGAGGGTCACAAATACTACTAGTTTATGGATTTGTTTCAGTAGCCTCTTCCTTTCTCTGGATCCACCCAGTCAAGAAAGGACTCCTGCTATGAGTCGTGCTCACACCTCTCATTGTAAACAGAAAACAGCTTTTGACGTTTATGGAATCTTCCTCAACCTTTGGGAGTGAATTTTTTCTGTGCTTTCTAGGATCCTTCACTGATTGCACTCCTCACCCACCATATTTTGTCTCTTTCCTTCCTCCACATGATTTGTACCTTATCTTTGCTGCTTTGGGTGACCAACTTTTCTCCTGATTTTATAGCAAATGGAGTTCACGGCTTGTTTTTTTTTTTTTTTTTTTTCCATGGACAGGCTCCGGAAATTGAACCTGGATCTCTGGCATGGCAGGCGAGAATTCTGCCACTGAGCCACCGTTGCACCACCCTTACAGCTTGTTTTTATTTGCTTATTACCTATGTATGACTTCCAGGATAAAAATAAAAGGGAAATGTTCATACTAGAAATCATTTTAACTTTTAAGATTTAGTAATTGTTAGATAACACAGAACTTAAACTCAGCTATGAAAAAGGACATGTTCTTAAGTAAAAGTCAAGCCTTCTTGTCCATGGTTATCGCACGTTTCATTTTATAGGAAAAACAAAGATACATTACGAAAAGACAAAACAGCTGTGGAAACCCCTCACTGACTCTGTATGTATGTGCATGTGTGTAAATTACTTGTACAAGCATACGGAATGTTTGTGTAACATTCTAGTAATAGTCTCTAACATACTTCAAATCATGCCTACAAATTCTATTCAAGTGCATACATTGAAAGTAAACTGTTGCTTTGCAAGAGGGAAAAATTCTGATTATAAAGGAGGTTATTGATGAAAGCTTCTGGGTTGGTGAATTGTGTTTACTTGGGGCTGCTTGGTTAGCCAAATGGCTTATTTTTAATAGAGAAGAAGTGAGGAGTTTTATATCCACATTGACATGTTGGCTTTATTTTGACTACAAGCTGGCCTAACTTCATTGTTAGATTTCACAGATGATGATCTTGGCTTAGGAAAAATGCACATTTACTATAGCATACTAAAACAAAACAACAACAACAACAAAACCAAACAAATATATTCTACCTGAATTTTGAATGATTTGTTACTATTTTCAATAAGATAGAAAGCATGCTATTTACCTGCATCTTCATTCCTTTTTTTTTTTTCCTTTCTCATTCTTAAAATTTCATTCGTGGGTGAATCACTGGAAGAAACCTAGATTGATAGGACTCAAACTAGTGTTTCTTGTTATATTATCTGCCAGTTAAGTTGTAATAAGTGTGCTTTGTATTTGTGATACCATGTATGTTTTTATCTATTTCTTTCTTCCTTTATCTGACCATTAGTGCTTCTGAATAATAATCAGGGTGTTTATATCTTGAAGTTGTTTGAACATTCAAAATGCTTTTATTTTTACAGGGATCTAGTGGACTGATTAGAAAGCAAAACTCTGCACTAATCTAAATAGCTTTTATTGTAAACAGCTCTAAAAGTTGTTTCCTATTAAATATCTAGCTTTCCCTGGAGAATGTATTAGAATTCATTATTAGACACAAGGATTTGCAACATTTCTGTTAAAATATTCATAGTCTGTGAGATGTGCATGGCAGTAGTATCTTCGCATACATAAAAATTAACATTTTTACTCTAATCATTCAGTAAGAAATAACTCTGTTGCAAGACATAGAAGATATATGTTTAGGTATAAACTGTATACCATGCTCTCAACATTAAAGGCATTACTAGGAATAGAATATATTTTAAACTCTTCCCAATTTATATTTTCCTTTTACATTTAGCTTGCTCGTTGCTTTGGCTGTAGCGTTCAGCGTGACAGTATATTAGCCAAGCTGCCTCAGCCATTAAGGCATCTTATCAATTCTGCAAGGACAGATGCTAACAGCATAGTCTAAATTGAAATCTTGGATGACTCTCTGGAGACAAATGATAACAAGTGCCCACTTGTGCTCTTAAATGTGTGGCCTTTTCCTATATTTAGCTCCCAGAAGACAGAACTTTTGAGTAGAGGTTTTTTAGCCTTTAAGCGTCAAGATTTCTTTTTATCAAGTTATTATTGCATCTCATTTTGTTAAGAGAGGCAATTAATCACATTTTTTTTTCCTGCAATGGAAACTTTAAAGGCCCACTACAGCCTATTATTTTAAACAAACAATTTAAAAGGAAATATGTAGTCTAACTATTTCTTTCAGGTCAATTGTAAGGACAATGCTTTTTTTTTTTTTTTTTAACATGGGCAGGCATGGGAATCGAACCCGGCTCTCCAGCATGGCAGGTGAGAACTCTGCCTGCTGAACCACTCTGGCCTGCCCAAGCATAGCATTTTGAAATATGAATTTAGTTCCAAGAATGTTCCAGTTTAGTTATAAATTGAAAATGATGTTACCATAATTTACTCAGCAATCTGTGGGATTTCCTTTTATTATATAGTTATTGCAGAGTTTTAAAAATCAAATGAGCTACATTTTTGTTATTGGATTTATGTTATTGAATCCTAGTCTGAAAGAAATATAGTCTAAGAAACTAGAGTAGTCAGAGTAGAGAAAATTAAGCCATGAGATGTAAACTGGGATATCTGTTTGACAGCCCATTTGGATTTCAATTTATCAGGATTAAAATGAGGAGTGGATGTGCTCTTTGAGATTCCTTTTAGCTCTAAATGTGTGAACTCTGTGATAATATATGATTTTTTTAATCATCATATCACTCTGCTAATTTAAATATAATTTATTGTATTTGCAATGATTTTAGTTTTTATTTATACTAATCATATTTAAACTAGTCTCTTCGGGCACTTTGGCTAATTTTAATAGTTTCACTCATGTTACACAACTTTAGATTTGAAGTAAGATTTTCTCATTTATACAAGTGAGAATTTCAAAATAGAAATTTAAATATAATAGAGATTTAAATAGAAAAGAAAATGTTCTGATCTTATCAATAGTGGATTGTTGATTATAAAATTTTGGTAATGGATAATTATGTAGATCTAAAAAAACTAAATCAAGTTATTTCTGACTCAGCCACTCATAACCACAAGGGTTCTGTATAGACAAATTAAAGGAGAAAGCAAACATAATTCTCTGATAATTAGGTCTAATTAAAAGTTTACAGAATTCAGGTTGATAGGAAGTGGCAATATATTTCTGTCTGGATTCAATGAAAAGTATGGATACTTTGCGAAGTTTAAGTAACATTTATTAATGACAAGAAAACAATGCCTTTAAACCCAAGTGGTTATCTTCTGAGGGTGCAGGATTCTATGTATCTTTCAATGGCAGGTTTCTCATTCTTACATCTATTGCAGATACTGGGGAATCTGATTATCTCTTATCCTAGACTGTATGTATCTTGAGGATAGATAATGTATTTGACTTATCTTTTTGTTCCCAAGAATACCAACCTAGTGATTTGTAAATATTAGGCCTTCAATACATTTTGAATGAAGGAATGATGTAGGTAGAATCTATTTTAGAGCCAATTCCTTATCTCTGTTTCTAAGAAATATTTTAGTTTATGACACATAGGTCCTTGATTTCAGATTTATGCATTTCTAAGACTGCAAAGCCTAAACCATACTTTACAAGTTTCTGTGACCATTTTAGATAACTATATTAATTTATTCAAGTATCTTCTGTTCAAAAATTCACTCCAGGTTTACATAGTGATTAAATAATTTGTGAATTTCTGTTTTAAAGTCCATTGGTAGAATATTCTCTTCCTTTCCACTTCCAATGACCTTTAACTGTTCTACTTCTACAATCATACTTTGCTAACAGCTCAGATTTTGGCATCCATAGTATAGGATTCTTATAAAGTGTTTCAGTTTGCTAAATCTGTGGGAATGCAATATACCAGAAATGGGTTGGCTTCAATAAAAAGTATTTATTTATTAAGTTATAATTCTAAGGCTGTGAAAATGTCCAAATTAAGGCACCAGCAAGAGAATACCTTCTTGGAGGAAGGGCAGCTGGCATCAGGGGTTCTCTGTCCCATGGGAAGGCACGTGGCGTTATCTTCTGTTGTTCTTTCCTGGCTTCTGATTTGAAACAACTGTCTCAGCTTCTAGTGTTTCCTGGGGCCTTTTCCTTCTGCATCTCCAAACGTGTGTGTCTGTCCATTTTCCAAAACGTTTCCCTCTTAAAGGACTCCAGTAAGCTGATTAAGACCCACCTTGAAGAGGTGGGGTCGCATCTGCATGTAAGCAATGTAATCAAAAGGTCTCACCCAATGATAGGTTTGCCCCCACAAGGATGGATTAAAAGAACTTAGTCTTTTCTGGGGTACATGACAGATGCAAACCAGCACATAAATATGCCTAGTTCTCCTCTCCTATTCTCACTGATTCCTCAAAGCAGTACAATCTGACTTCCACCCCATCATGCCACTATGGTCTTTTAATTTATGGATGGATACTTTTGCTATTCTTTTTAATTGACTTTGTGCCATTGAAAAACCTTACTTTCTCATTCCTTGATTTCTATGTTGCTATTCTTTACCCATCTTCTTGCTGTCATTCTGACTATTCTTTCTATTTTCCTTTGTAAAACCCATTTTCTATTAAATCTCTAGGTTCTATCTGGGTCCTCAGCCTTCTTCTATGCTCTCCTTTTGGGAAGATTTAGCAATCTCCATAGATTTAACTATCACATAATTACAGCCAAACATTATCAATAGTCTAGATCTCCCTGATATCTCTATACAGATTGTTCAGGTTATCTGCTGGCTGACTCTAGTTGGTGATCCCACAGGCATTTTAGACCTAATTCATTTCAAGTCTAATGGGAAGAAAGATCTATTCCCAATCCAAGAAAAGGATATGGGTTGTTAGGAAACATTTATCAGAAGAGAGGAAGTGTTCTTTGTCTTGAAGGATGATTAGTAGTTATTCAGGAGAAAAAGGAGGTAGATAAAAAGGAGTGGGTAGGGGTGGGAGGGAATTACATGCTGATGGTGTAGAAACATCATGGAGATCAAAGTGAGTGCTACTGGAATGCAATATACCAGAAATGGATTGGCTTTTATTAGGGGATTTATTAAGTTATAGGTTCACAGTTCTAAGACGACCAGTATGTCCAAATTAAGGCATTGAGAGTATAAACTCACTCAAGAAAGACAGTCATGTCCTGTGTTTCTCTGTCACATGGGAAGGCAAATGGTGATATCTGGTGTCCTTTCCAAGCTTCAAATGGCTCTCTCAGATCCTGTGGATCCTCCTAGTGTCTCCTGCAGTATTTTCAGTCCACGTCTCTAAACTTCTGTGTCCATTCTCCTTCTTAGCTCTTTTAAGGACTCCAATAAACTAATTAAGACCCACCTTGAATAAGCAGTCACATCTCCATGGAAATAATCTAATTAAAAGGGCCCACCTACAATTGGATAGGTCATATCTCCATGGAAACAATCTAATCAAAAGACCTCCCTGCAATGAATCTGTCCCCACAAAATTTGATTAGAAGGACATGGATTTCCTTGGGGTACATAACAGTTTCAAACCAGCACATTAGATGAACTAAAAAATGGGGAGCTATGGCTCAGTTAAGGGAATAAATTAAAATGTCAAAGGAGATACAGAATTTGGAAGAACTGATCAAAGAAGTTCAAATAAATCCTCAAATCAATTCAAGAAGATGAAGGAAAATGTGGATAGAAATAAGATAATGATGGATATAGAGCAAATGAATATTAAGAAAGCAACGTGTGAACATAAAGAAGAATTTTAAAGTTTAAAAATAAACAGAGATAATGAGGATGAAAGACACAATAATGGAGATTAAAAAGATACTAGAGACGTAGAAGAGCAGATTTGAAAGGCAGAAGAAAGAATATCAAACTAGAAGACAGGACAACCAAATTTAGTCAACCAGAAGAATAGGTAGAAATTGAGCAGGGACTCAGGGACAGCATGAAGTACACAAGCATTCATATCATGGGTGTTCCAGAAAGAGAAGAAAAGGGAAAGGGGCAGGAAAAAAGGAAGAAAAAGAGGAAATAATGGCCAAAAATCTCCCTACTCTTATGAAAGACATACTTACACATGTCTGAGAAGTGTAATATACTCAAAACATAATAAACCCTCATAGACCTATTCCAAGTCACATACCAATCAGAACAACCTTTCAGAAATAAGGGAGAGCTTAAAAAATTGATCAATAAACAGAAACTTAGAGTGCATTACAAAAAGACCTGCCCTACAAGGCTTGTTAATAGAAGTTATCCAGGCTGAAAGAAAAGACAGGAGAGAGTGGCTTGGAGTAGTGTGAAAAAGTGAAGATCATCAGTAAATATAACTAAAAGGGTAAATGCAAAACCCAATAGAACTATATCTTCAATATATATAATGTTATTCTTTAATTCCTATGAGTCAGAATACAATTGAACAAGAAAAAGGTATATTTCCACATAATTGATGTGCAAAATATAAAGATGTAATGTGGGACAAAAACAACATAAAGAAGGAAACAGAAGGATATGGGAGCAGAGGACATATATGCTACTGAAGCTAAGTTAATGTATTTTCAAATGAGTGGGTTAGAGACATGGGCTGTGTAATACAAATACCTGGAGAGGTAATACAAATACCTGGGGAGGTAATCATACAGAAAGAATTTTTAAAATATGTAGAAAAAGAAATGAGAAAGGGATCAGCCAGACATATCACAATAGAACAACTACACAGAAAAAGTGGCCACAAAAACGAAAGAGAGAGACAAAGAAGATATGACATATAAAAACCAAAGACATGTACTGTCTTTATAATAAGAACACTGAATGTTAATGGATTAAACTCCCCAACCAAAAGACACAGATTGGCAGAGTGGATAAAAAGATGATCCAACTATATGTTGTTTAAAAGAGACTCAACTTAGACCCAAATTCATAACTAGGGTGAAAGGGAATGGTTGGAAAGTGATAATCCATGCAAACAGTAATTAAAAAAAGAGCTAGAGTAGCTATACAATATCAGACAAAAAAGATTTTTAGTCGAAAGCTGTTGCAAGTGACAAAGAAGGACACTTTATATTAATAAAAGGGTCAACCCATCTAAGCATGGCATCCCTAAAAATATGAGGCAAAATTGAAGAGAGAAATGAACACCACTATAAAAATAGTTGGAGACATCGATATATTACTCTCACGAATAGATAGACTATCTAGACAGAAGATCAATAAGGAAAAAGAGAACTTGAATAATCTGATAAATGGACTAGACCTAACATACATAAACAGAACATTGCACCCCAAAACAGCAGGATATACATTCTTCTTAAGTGCATATGGATCCTTCTCCAGGATAGACCGCATTCTGGGTCACAAAACAAGTCTCAATAAATTTTAAAAGATTGAAATTATGCAAAGCATCTTCTTTGACCACAATGGAATAAAGCTGGAAATCAATAACAGGCAGAGAACTGGAAAATCAACAAATATATGGGCATTAAATAACACACTCTTAAACAATCAGTGGGTCAAAGAAGAAATTATAAGGGAGATCAGCAAATATCTTAAGATGAATGAAAATGATAACACAACACATCAAAACTGAGGGGATGTGATGAAGGTCATGCTGAGAGGGAAATTTATAGCTCTAAATGCTTACATTAAAAAAAGAAGAAAGAGCTCAAATCAAAGACCTTACTGCACTGGAGGAACTAGAAAAAGAACAGCAAGCTAAACCCAAAGCAAGCAGATGGAGAGAAATATCAAAAGATTAGAACTGAAATAAATGAACTTGAGAATAAATAGAGATCATTAAAAACACCAAAAATTGGTACTTTGAAAAAATTGATAAAATAGACATACCATTAGCTTGACTATCAAATTTTTTTAAAGAGGGGGAAAAAAACTGCATGATCATCTAAATTGATATAGAAAAGGCATTTGACAAATTCTAGAATCTTTTGTTGCTAAAAATATTTAGAAAAATTGGAATAGAAGGAAATATCTTCAATGTGATAAAAGACATATAAGAGAACACACTGCTAACATCATAGTCAATGGTGAAAATCAGAAAGCTTTCCGTCTAAGTTCTGGAAAAAGACAAGGATACCCACAATCAGCATTGTACTGGAAGTTCTATACAGAACAATTACTCAAGGAAAAGAAATAAAAGGCATCCAAATTAGAAAGGAAGAAGTAAAATTTTCACTATTTTTAGACAACATGACACTATATGTAGAAAGTCCTCCAAAATCTACAAAAAACTGCTAGAGCTAATAAACAAATTCAGCAAAGTGGCAGGGTACAAGATCAAAATGCAAAAATCAGTAGTGTTTCTATGCTCTTGTAATAAACAATCTGAGGAAGAAATTTAAAAAATCCATTTATAATAGCAAATAAATAATCAAATATATAGGGATAAATTTCCCCAAGGATGTGAAGGACGTTTACACAGAAAACCACAAATCTTTGCTAACAAAAATTAAGGAAGATCTAAATAGAAAGGACATTCCATGCTCATGGATTGGTAGAGTAGATGTTAAGATATCAATTCTACCCAAAATGATCTACAGATACTATGCAATCCCAATCAAAATTCCAGTATCCTATCTTGCAAAAATGGAAAAGCCAATCATCTAGTATATTTGGAAGGATAAGAGTCCCTGAATAAATAGCCAAATAATTTTTTAAAAAGAAGAATAGAGTTGAAAGACTCATACTTCCTGACTTTAAAACTTATTACAAAGCTACAGTGGTCAAAACAACACAGTACAGGTATTTGTAAGAACATATTTTGAGGTTATTCACAGTTTTGACATGATCAAATGATGTCTAAGTTAGTGTTTACTACTTAGAATTTAAGGACTTTGTTATCTGAATTTGTAGGTCTTTACAATAAAAGCTTTTTTATTGTATAACATAACAGATATACAAAGCAATGAAAGAAAATAGCAATAGTTTTCAAAGCACTCTTCAACAAGTAGTTATAGAACAGATGCCAGAGTTTGTCATGGGCTACCATACGATCCTCTCAGATTTTTCCTTCTAGATGCTCTGGAATATAGGCGATTAGAAGGTATAAATATTTTTTTTTTATCATCACAATCAACTTATTTTTCTCTTTTTGTGAAAAATAACATATATAAAAAAAGAAATAAATTTCAAAGTACAGCACCACAGTTAGTTGTAGAACATATTTCAGATTTGGCATGGGTTACAATTCCACAATTTTAGGTTTTTACTTCAAGCTGCTCTAAGATACGGGAGACAAAAAGAAATATCAATATAATGATTCAGCAATCATACTCATTTGCTAAACCCTATCATCTTTGTATGACTCCACCATCACTTTTGATCTTTCCATCCCTCTCTTTAGGGATATTTGGGCTATGACCATTCTTACTTTTTCATGTTGGAAAAAGTTTTGTCATGGGGTAGGGAGATGGAGCTATCTGATATTCTGGAGAGGCTGGGCCCTCTAGGTTTCAGGACCTCATCAAAATTAAAAACTTTTGTGCTTCAAAGGACTTTATCATGAAAGTGAAAAAACCTAACCAATGGGAGAAAATATTTGGAAACCACAAATCTGATAATGGTTTAATATCCAGAATATATAAAAAAAAAATCCTACAACTCACCAACCAAGGACAAATAAGCCAATTTTAAAAATGGGCAAAACACTTGAATAAACATTTCTCCAAGGAGATTTTCAAATGGCAAAGGAAAAGATGCTCAACATCATTAGCTATTAGGGAAATGCAAATCAAAACCACAATGAGATACTATTTTACACCCATTAGAATGGTTACTATTAAGACAAAAAAAAAAACAAAATTATGAGTGTTGGAGAGGATGTGGAGAACAGAACCTCATTTGTTGCTGATGGGATTATAAAATGGTGCAGTCATTGTGGAAGACAGTTTGGCAGTTTCTAAGAAAGTGAAGTATGGAATTATCATATGACCTGGGGAGTCTACATCTAGGTTTATACCCTAAAGAATTGAGATGAGGGATTCAACAGGTATTTGCACACTGATATTCATAGTGGCGTTATTCACATTTGCCAAAAGATGAAAGCAACTAAAGTGTTCATCATCTCATGAGTGAATAAACAAATTGTGATATAGATGTATATAAATATTATATATGTAATGACATATTATTCAGCATTAAAAAAGAATGAAGTTCTGATTCATGGGACAATGTAGATGAAACTTGGAGACAATCATATTGAGTGAAGTAAGCCAGAAGCAAAAGGACAAATATTGTATGATCTCACTGATATGAAGTAACTGCAAATTTATAGAGTCAAAATCTATAATACAGGTTACCAGGGGCTGGATTGGGGTTATGGAATGTGGGGTTAGTGTTACATTGTACAGAATTTCTGTTTGTGTTGATTGCAAAGTTTTGGTAATGGATAGTGGTGATGGTAGAACAACATTTTGAATGTAATTAAAAGCAATGAATTATATCTGCGAATAAGTGGATATTTTAGGTCATATACTGGCTACTAGATTGAAAAGCAAAAACGTAGGACTGTATAACACAGTGAACCAACTGCAAACTATGTACTGTAGTTAATAGTACAATTATAAAAATGTTATTTCATGAATTAAAACAATTATACCACACTAAGCAAGTTGTTAATAATAGGGTGGTACACGGGAACTCTTGTATTTTATATATTTTAGAAATGATATTTCTGTGTACCTACAACTTCTCTAACAACAAATTATTAATAAAAATAAATGTAAATGAAAAAGAAAAA
The DNA here is from genome assembly GCF_023851605.1 of Tamandua tetradactyla. Classification (NCBI taxonomy): domain Eukaryota; kingdom Metazoa; phylum Chordata; class Mammalia; order Pilosa; family Myrmecophagidae; genus Tamandua; species Tamandua tetradactyla. The sequence continues at coordinate 66,529,166 of NC_135337.1, forward strand.
GACATGAACACATTAGTAAAATATGCATATAGCATATTAAAATGTAAAAGTGTTCATCCTCATTTGTTAATCAAAGTAATCCAAATTGAACAGTAAAGAAGACCTGTTCACCTGTTTACTAAGAAAACAGTTTTTATCAAGAATCATAAAATATACATAAATTTCAACCTCATTATGTAACACTGGGGACTCTTTCTGAAAGTAATAACATAAAGTATGGAAAATGTGATATGCCTAAAATGTTTATAGCAATAAAAATCACAACAAGCAAAAAAATGGAAATAACATAAATTCCAAATGTGATTGCAAATTATTGGTAGATACTGCTTAGCCACAAAAAGTGTATTTGTGATGGCACTAGCAACATTAAAATATATTGCACTAATAAAAAATATACTGGACAGAAAGACATAAAACTGTAAAAAGATTGTATTTGCAGTACGTATGTTTTTGAAGAGAGAGTACAGATTATTGATAGGTGATAGAATTATATGTGATTTAATAATATTTTCCTCCAAATATTTTTCAATTTATTATTTACATGATTTAAACATATAAACTATTTACAGCTTTGTAGTCTTGACATCTTGGGCTTATCTCTGTCTTCTTGTTCTTTTCATTAATTAAATTACGGGTTCTCTATAATTCCCCCTTAGATTTTTGCCTAAATCCTGCCATTTAGAATAATGCTTGAGGACATGCCCTTTAGCAACAAAGTATTGGGTTCACATTTCTTTTACACTACTTACTAGCTCTGTAATTTCTGGCAAGTTATTTAACCTCTCTAAGTTTTAATTTCCTTGTCTTAAAATGAATTCATGTGGTTTTGTTGAAAATCGAAACCAATAGTATATAGTAAAATAATGAATACAATATTCAGGGATTTTGTTGTATTCTGAGGCCATCCTAATTTAAGACCTTTGCCATCTCATGCATGAATCACTGCAATTAAGTCCATATCGATTCTCTTGGCTCTGTGTTCTCCTGATTTCCAGCCATTCCGTTAGGTTGCAGCAGAATAACCTTCCTCTTCCTAAAATAGATGACCCATGTCACTTGGAAGTTTTCCTTGACACACATTGTTACCTACAGGGCTTGACTTTTTGAGGGCTACACTGTGGTGTGCCTGTGTGTGTGTCTGTGTAACCACATAGGGGTCAGGTTGTCTTTTCTGATATTACTATCATAAAACTTTAATATCATAAGATTTTGTTATATTGCTAATGGGCATAGTTTAAAGCTTCTATAAGTAGTTTACTTGGTAATATAAGCCCACTTTTGTTAATGTTGAGATGCCCCACTTTCCATTACCAATCAGATTTGCTGAAGTAATCATTTTACAAGCATTTTCCTGATCATTTGATGATCTTAGGTGTTGCAAATTTTCTAATCTAATAAAACAGCTACTATTGGCACATGAGGCAGACTCTGCAATTGCAATGCTTCTTACTCAGAAGTCTAGCCTGCTGCCACAGGCTTGTCAGTCCTGGGACCAACAGCCCATTACTGGAACAACTGAGACACAATACAGCGCCTGCTCACCACTGGCTCAGTGTGAGTCCTTTCCTGAATGAAAATGTGAGGTTGAAGCTGCTGAAAATAGGACATTAAAATCTTTGCACTTTATTTTAATGTTAATGAGTTGACTGAATGAACAAATTTAAACAAGGTGATATGGGTTTCCCACTTGAGGTTCAAGTCTTCTTTTTCTTACTCAGCTTTAGTTTATTCTAAAAAATAAAAATATTGAAAAGGAAATTTTCAAACTCTATGACGATGAATCTTACAGAGCCTTAAATCCCTTCCCACTAATTATTATTCATTTTGTGACCATATGACATACATGGTGATCTAAGTCCCAAATTCATAATGGCACATTCAATAAATGTAGGTATTTAAAGTACACTGTCATTTGTAGTCATTTCAAACTGCATTCAATATCTTGGTTCCCAAGAGCCTTAGATTTTATTAAAGTATTCTGCTGTAACATCCATTCTTCCTAATTGGTTTACAGATTGCCCTCACCATTCAGGCAGATCTTAATTGCATTTTTCCACATATCTAATTTGATTTATGGTTCCTTATTGGTTTTACATTATTTGTAATAAATTGGGATAAAATTCATAAAACATGAAAAAATATACAGTAGTTTCTATTTTACAAACAGGGAAATTACCTAAGAATTCTTAACAGCATCTTTTCTTATCTAAAAAAATAATTTTAAAGGTTGCTTAGTCAAACCACAGCCATCCATGTGATTTCCAGTACTAATAACTTTATTTTCCAGAGTTAATTATGTTTCATTTCATATTTAATTTAAAGAATTTTAAAATTATTTGGAATGGATTATTGTGTAGAATATTTTAAATATGTCTTCCTATTATGGTTAGGTGGATAAACAGGTAATTGGACCAGAAAATATCTAAGGAAATAGCAATTAAGCATCTGTGTAAGGTTAAGGAATGCCACTGCCACACTAAGGGATCTTATTGAGAATGTTCTGTTTAGTTTTTCAAAATACAAAATTGAAGATGTCTAGAAGACGTCTATAGCAGAATCCAAAAAATATATATATAAAGTTTTCTAAAATAAATAGTGGGCAGAAATATAAAGACAGAAGGTAACAGACATGCAAGAAAGAATTTCCTTGCCGTTGGAGTATTATTTAACAGCATGGACAATTTTATAAAATCCCCTTCTAAAGAAAGTCTTCCTATGGAACTGTAGGCATGAATTATTTCTGTGATTCCATGAAATTTTACGGGAATAAAGATGGTGTGTAAGTATCTGTAATAATTTATAAAACCACCTTCCAGTCTTTCAGACCGTAGAGGAGTTCACTAATTCCTTAAAAGGTTAGGGCCAATAGGAATTTTGGGTTCAGAATCAGAAAGATCAGGGTATTTCAGTATAAGATGAAAGGAAAAAAAAATGATTCAAAGAGAATTACAAAGAAAAAAGAATTTATAATATAAAATTTTAGGTCAATTAATGTAAAGATTTCAGTCAATAGCTTAAGTAAGAAAACTGAAAAGTTAGCAGATGAAACTGAAAATGGTTAACAGATGATAACAGAGATCTAAATACTGGCTGTAGCTGAACTTTTCAAATCAGGCAGTGATGTGGCCATTGCCCTAAGGAGGTCGTGGGTCCCCACTCCCCATGGCATCAAGGGGAAACACATGAAGAAGTGGGTCTCCCAACCCCACCCCCCAAAGTAGTGTGATGCCCCTCTCCATTCTTGCTGGGGTGCGTATTACGTGATGCCTAGTGGAGAATCGGAGATTTTATCCAGCAGCTCTAGGGCCACCCACCGATGGTGTCATGGAAGTCATGTGGGAAGAAGTAATCAGGGGTAGTCATCAGACTACACCCCTCCTAGTTAGGGTGGAATCAGTGAATGCTGTGGGAACCCAGAATCCCTACCCTCACCCAGTAATAAGTAGGAGCTCACCCTCCAGTGCTGCAGAGGCCAGTTTTTGAACTGGGACTTCTACCCCAACCCTGGCAGTATTGAAGCAGTGGCCCCAACCCTGCCACAGGGCTATCAGAAGTCAGCTAAAACAAAGGACTTAAGATCCAGAGTCTCATAATATCCTCAAATGTCTCATCATACCAAACAGCAGGAAGATCTTAAACCAAATGGAAAAAGCAATTGATAAATATCAACACCAAGGTGATAGAAATGTTAGAATTACCTGACAAAGATTCTTAAATGGCCATCACAAAAAATTGCTTCAATGAGCAATTATTAACTCATTTGAAAGAATGAGAGAGTAGAAAATCTCAGCAAAGAAATGGAAACTATAAAGAAAAACAAAATTAAAAATTTGAACTGAAAAATATAAAAACTGAAATATTAAACTGAGTGGTTGGACTCAGAATGTAACAGAATGGAGGGGACACACAAAAAAGTATCAGTGAGCTTGAAGGTAAAGCAATAAAAATTATCCAGTTGAACAACAGAGAGAAAATACATTGAGAAAAAAAAAAAAAGGAACAAACTCCAGAGACATGTGGGACTATAAAAAAGATCCAGCGTTTACATAATCGAATCCTAGAAGAAGAGGAAAAAGAGGGCAGGACTGAAAAAGTGCTAAAAGAAATAGTGGATGAGAACCTCCTAAATTTCACAAGAGACAAATCTATAAATTAAAATAAGTTGAGCAAATCTCAAGGAGGTTAAACCAAAAGAAATGCATACCAGCAAACATCAGTATTGACATTTTGAAAATTAAAGACAAAAATCATTGAAGCAATGAGAGAAAGGCAAAACCTAATATCTAAAGGAAGAACAGTTTGAATGACAGTATATTTCTCATCAGAATCCATGGAGGCCAGAGAGAAGTGGCACAATAATTTTCAAGGACTAAAGAAGAACTGTCACCTGAAAGTCCTATATCCAGCTAAAATGTTCTTCAGGAATGAAAGGGAAATCAAGATGTTCTCAGATAAAGGAGAACTAACAATTTGTCACCAGCAAACCCTATCCTAAAAGAAAAAAAAAAAAAGGCTAAAGGAAGTTCTGTAATCATGAAGGCATTGATAAAAGAAAGAAACTTGGAGCACCAGGCAGAAAGAACCTGATAAAAATGTGAGTATTCTTAGGCTTTCCTTCTCCCATTAAGTTTTCTAAATTATATATAATGGTTGAAATAACAATTATTAAACTGTCTCACCTGGCTTTAAATGTATGTACAGAAAATATTTAAGACAGTTAAATACTAAATAGGGGATGGTAGTGGTACATAAAAGGTAAGGTTTTTACAATTCATTTAAACTGGTAAATAACATGACCAATAGTCTTTGATAACTTATGTATATATAATGTAATAACTGGACCAACTATTAAAAAATAATATGAAGAGACACACTAAAAAATAATAGAGATAAGGTAAAATGGGGTTTTAAATATATTCATGTAATACATAGGAAGGCAGGAAAAAGAAAACAGAGAAATAAAAAACAGAGAACAATAAGAAAACAAAATGACATGTTTAAGGTTTAAATATGAATAATTATATTACCTATAGATGGTCAAAATAAACCAATTAAAACCAGATACTAAAAGAGTGGATTAAAACCATGACCCAATTATATACTGTATATAAGAAATTTACTTCAGACAAAATGATATAGACAGGATAAAAGTAAAGGTATAGAAAAACAAATATCAAGCAAACACTAAATAAAAGTAAGCAGGAGTGGCTATAGTACTATCAGATAAGGTAGATTTCACAGAAAATTCCCAGAGACAGAGGAGTGGTATTACATTATGAGAAAGGTTCAATCCATCATGAAGGCAGAGCAATCTTAAATATGTATCCACCCAATAACAGGTCTAGCAAATGTGAACTAAAAACTACAGAACTGAAAGAAGATGTAGCATGTCCAAAATAATTGTTGCAGATTTCAGCACTTCTATCTCAACAAGTGATAGGACAACTAGACAGAAAATCAGCACATATATAGAACTCAACATCATCAACCAAGAATATCTAATCAACATTTATAGAACATTCCACCCAAAAGCAAAACGTACATTTGTTGCAAGTGCCCATGGAACATATACCAAGATAGACTATATTCTGGGCAATAAAACAAAAAAACAAATTTAAAACAATTTAAATCATACAGATACATAAATCATACAGTTATCTGAGCACAATGGAATTCAACTAGAAATTTTTAACAGAAGGATGACAGCAAAATTTCCATATACTTGGAAACTGAACAACACACTTCTAAGTATCCGTGGACCAAAGAAAAGCCTTATAGGAAATTAAAAACAACAATAACAACAACAACAACATAAAAACATGACATTGAACTGAATGAAAACAAAACTACATATCAAAATTTGTGGGGCATAGCTAAAGCAGTGCTGAGGGAATGTTTACAGAGGAAATATCGTGAATCAATAATCTAAGCTCCCCCTCCAAGATATTGGAAAAAGGAGAGCATAAATAGAAAATAAGTAGAGAAAGAAATAACAAAGATCAGAAATCCATGAAATTGATAATTTAAAAAAATAGAGAAAATCAAATAAAATTAACAAACTTTTCGCAAAATTGACAAAGAACAAAACTGAAAGAAACAACTTTAAATATCAGGCATGAATAGGAGATATTATCCAGACACCAAAACGATAATAAGGAAATACTGCAAACAACTCTGCGTCCATAAATTTGATACTTGTATGGAATGGACTAATTCCTCAAAAAATCCCACAAAACTCCACAAATCACCCAATATGAATCTGATAATTAGAATAAATCTATAAATATTCAGAGAATTGAATTTGTAATTGTAAAATTCACACACAAAATGAAATCTCCAGGCCTAGAGGGTTTCATTGGACCATTCTATCCAACTTGTAAAGAAGAATTAGCACCAATCCTGTGCAACCTCTTCCAGAAAATGGAAGAAGGAAAACAACCCATTCATTTTATGAAGGACAAACTATTAGTACGTAGATACAGCAATATATAAGAACAATTATATACCATGACCAAGTGTCACTTTATAATATTATACAGTTGCAAAGCTGGTCCAATCTTTGAAAAAACAAATCAGTGTAATCCACCAAATCAGCAGGCTGAAGAAGAAGTACGTGATCCTATCAACTGATTCAATAAAAGTATTTAACAAAATTGAACACCCATTAATGATAAAAACTCTCAAAAAATAGCAATAGAGGAGAACTTCCCTAACTTGGTTAAGAACATCTAAGAAACTGTATAGCTTTGTTCATAACAGCTGAAAACATGCAACGACTCAGATGACCATCAGAGGATTCAACAGATGTGATACAACCATACTGTGGGAATGCTATTCAGCAATAAAGAGTGAAACATACGAACCTCCAGAGATTAATGCTGAATGTAAAAGGCGACTGACTCCAAGCATTGCATCTGGATGATTCTTGAAATAACAAAATTATGGAAATGGAGATCAGATTAACGGTTTCCAAGGGGTGTATAGGTGGGTGGGGAATAGAAGGAAATTGTTTTGACTGTAAAAGGGCAAACTGAGGCATCTCTGTGGTGATGGAAAGACTCTATATCTTGACTGTATTCAATATCAATATCCTGACTATGATATTGTGCTATAGATTTACAACATATTACAATTGGAAGAAACTGGGCAAAGAATGCATAAGATCCCTCTCTTATTTCTTACAGCTGCTAGTGGGTCTATAATGATATTGAACTAAAAATCTAATCTAATCTAAAAACACACGCAAAAATGAGGCATCTGGAACCAGAACCTATATTCTACAATAACATGCACATCACACACACATGCATGAGCAATTGCACTATAACTTTCTATAAATATGTACATAATATACATGTTGATTTAATATGGCCAAGTGTTCTTTCTTTAAATTATGTTTTTAACCACTTTTGGGGGGGGTTTAGGATTATGACATGATAGTAGATGGCAATTTTTTTTTAATATAACTTCTTGGCAAAATAAATAGATGTCAATCCTTTATCCGGTTTCAAAAATAAAGGATTCAAGTTTGCTGTTCCATGAATTGCAGAAGTCCACAATATGAAAAATTGCATCTTTCTGTATAACCTCTCCTTTAGATTTCCTAATGATCACATTTCCTTTATATTAAATTAGCTGAATATCATCTCCTTTGTATATAGCATGGAGCCTAGAACTCCAAACAAAAAGTCATCTTTATTTAGCAAAGCTGTTTATTTAACAATTGAATGAATTTGTCTGACAGTAGCTACATAATTCTAATACTGGAACAAACTTCAAATCTTTAATAAGAGGAAATAGTGCTTACCTGCTGCCCAGTGTGATCTCAATTATTTATGTAATTATATACTGGGAATAATATACCATATAGTGAAGTAAATTCCAATAAATGCCTTTTGTATTTATTTCTTTGTTAAAATTAAAATTTTTCACAAAATATTTTGAATTTATATATTAAAGTATTTGAATATTGATAAATTATTTGCTAACTTGTCCATTTGAAGAAGCAAAATTATTTAATTATTCTAAAAACTGAGAAGTATTTACCAGTTTTTATAAGGGAGGAAAGATAACTCTGTTTAAATGGTCTATAAAAAACATTACAGGGTACTATAATTTTCAAAATATTTCACTAATCATCTTGAATTTTGTAACCTAATGAATTAGTCCATACACAAATAACACTGATTTAAAAGATGTACCCAACATGAATACTTCAACATGAACCATTTCTTCTTTAATGGACATTTATTTGGTGATGAAAGATTCTCATATGATCAATTCTAATGTTCTTTTCTCATGAATTCATATTGATAAATGTAGGCTAAACTTTTAGTAGCCCACATTTTTCTTTTTAAGCTCCCCCAAGTATCACTAATTTTATATCACCTTTTAAAATTTTGTTGCTAATATTCATAACATGAAAACATATCCTCCATTTTATATATATATATATATAAATATATAAATATATATATTTATATAAATATATAAATATATATATATATATATATATATATATGTAAAGATTGAAAGGAAGTATTTTAAATGTATTACTCTGGATTCCACAAGTATGTCATTCCTGAGATTAGAATTTGCAATTATTAGGAACCTTAGAAGTTTTCACACTCTGAACTTGATATCCCTATTAAAATGTTTTTCTTAAACAAAAGTTCAGGTTTCTTCTCATTAAAAAGTGGTATTTTTAAACAGACATTTTCTAGGAATGCTTTCTAAAATAGCTTGAAATAAAGTAGCCCCATAATAATGATAATAAAATAATCTTCTTTCCCAAATTGGCATTAGTGAAATTTCTATTGTCCATTAATAGGTATTTTGATATTCATCTTCTAGCATATTTTACACAAACTGCAAGATTTTAAAAAGCCAAAAAGTCTTTTCATTGGGATCTTCTAGGATATTTAAAAAACCCATCACTATTTTCCTTTTCTTTTTTTTTTTAAGGTGAGAGGCCCTCCGGCTGCAGGGGCATTTAAAGAGAGACCAACAAAGCCTACAGCATTTCGAAAATTTTATGAACGAGGAGACTTCCCCATTGCCCTTGAGCATGATTCGAAAGGAAACAAAATAGCCTGGAAGGTAAGTCAGGGCACAGCTGTGACAGCCAGCTGCGCTTATTAAACTGACATCTCCCAGTGCCACGCAAACTTGGCTGGTAAGTAAATAAACTGGAGTAATTCCTCCGCAAATGGAAGATGGTGGGTAAGCTCTTAGACAGCAGTCCCCCTGTGTCAGCCGTCCACCTTGACTAACAATTAAATTATAGCCCACAAAAGAGAAAATGACAGCGTTGCCTTGCCTTGGAGAATTGTCTGCCCTCCCAGTGCATCTCTATTTTTATGAGATACTGGCAGCCCAGCCTGTTTCAGGCAGTCCATCAAATGATGGAACTGGTGGCTGGATACAGCGCGTGACAGCCATTTATCTCCCCCAAATTTCACCTTCCTGCAGGACACTTCCAAATGGAAGCTTTAATTACCTAAATGGATGGGTCAGGATTGCCTGCCCCCTGGAAATGCAGAGTGGAATACAAAAGAGGACCGTTTCCGTTCCCAGCCAGCCCCTCCGTGGGCAGCATATGTCAGCCAGCGCCGGGGCTGTCACACGTGCCCCTGTTAGAGACTGACCTCCACTGCTGAAACCATTACAGCGCCGACATTTTCCTGACAAAAGGTTAATTGGCTTCAAAATAAATGTATTGCCTAATGGTTCCAGTCTAATGTAGCTGGGTTTCTTTCTAAAAGGCTCGCTGATATTATTTGTAAAAACTTGCCAATCTCTTAACTAGAGAAGGCTTTTACATTTAATTTGGAAAATGAATGCTGATCTCTAACCTGCTTCTGCTATTTAATTATTTTTGTTATCAAAGAGTTGGCTTTGGTGATATTTATCAGCTAAAAAGGCTTCTCTGCCCAGAGACAGCAGAGCATATGTCCGTGTGCGAGTGTATTAAATCAGGTTAATGAGAATAAAAGATTTTTGTCAAATATCGTCTAAGTTAAACAATGGACTCATTTAACTAAATAGTCCACAGGAGTGCGTGAAGGTCAACTTAGGAACTGCTTTTGTTCATTAAAGATAGTTTTACGTGAAACAAGAAAATGATCAAATGAAGGATTCATTGTGGTAAATAGCTTAGAAAGATTCATTAAAATGAACATTTTCCCACCTCTGTGGAAAGATTGAAAAAATAGTTGTTTTACTATTTCTATTGTGTCTTTTAAAAATATTTTCATATTGTCATTTTTCTAAATCTTGAGCAGTTATCTGTTACTCAGTTACTGAATTTAGAATTATTCCAAATTACTTTGCAAGAGAAACCTGATGAGATCCTTGTTATTAAATGTCATAGATTCATTTTGTGGAGTGGATGAGGGGCATTATTATCTTGTTTTTAATATCTGCTGTTAAAATGTTAGTTATGTGAAAATTTCCATGTGATGAGAAAAAATATATAGCAAATATAACTAATTTAGATGAATTTGGTCTTAACATAAGTACATATTCCCAAAGCTTTATTGTGAGTTTTGGAACCATTTGTACTTAATTAATTACATGGATTTCATGTTTGCTTGACTTTGTACTGGTTCACACAAGATAACTTAGCAAAGGTTCTTCAAGTCCTGATTTCTAGTAAGTAAAAAAAAAAAAACCTTAATTCTTCATTTAATGTAAGTGGCTTTTGATATTCTAAGTAATTATAACCTATATATAAATTATTTTAATTCATTTAGAACTGTTCAAATAATTTTACAAGTAACTTTCAGAACTGTCGAGAGTCTAGAAAAAATTTATCTTTGAAATAAATTATTAAGAAAAAGATGGGATGAACCATGTTGCTTTATCTTTGATAGTCCAACAGTCAGTAGAGATAGAAACTGCTGTTCTTTTTATAGCTATATTAATTCCTTTAAGCTACTGTTGACTGTAGTACTGATTCAGCAAGCTAAGAAGTAATAATCAAGAGCAAGCAATTTATTTGCTGTCACTGGTAGGATAAAAGCATAAATTTAGAAAAACATCTTATTCCATAGCCTGTAGACTTCTATCTTTTTTTGAAAGCTGTGCTACCCACATTTCAATGATATTACTGTAGCAATGAAAATAAGACATTAATGTTATTAAACATAGGCTTGTGAACAGTCTCTTGATATATTCATATGTATTCCTTGGCTCATTTGCTGAAGAGACAACCTGGTGCCAGGTAGAGGACTCTGTTAGGATGCTTTCCCCAAGAAAGAGAGCTTACATGTTGAAGGAAACAGGGACAAAAAACGAAAACTGAAAACCCAGCTCGCTGACCAGTAGCTGTTGGTGCAGACAACTGGGCCCCCTTTGGCCAAGCTCAAGCTTGCCCCTCACCGCGGCCCGGGATAGCAGCGCTTCCCAGGAAAACACGTGTCCTCTCCCAACACTGCTTGCAACATCCTAGGAGTCAAGGACGGGGTGGGTGCAAGTGCTTGAAATGGTGTGTAATATAGTGCATTAAAAAAAAAACAGAATCTGAAAAAGACCCGTGACTCTCGAGGAATTCTGCCCTAGCCCATGGTGGGTCTGTCCTGCCACCCCAAGTCTCACGTGAACCTGTAAGGTCACCTTACCCTTTCTACTTGATCCAGATCTGCTGACGCGATCATTGCCTTACTAGACACCCCCAAATATTCTTGCAAATAGCTAAGGCACTGTATGGTGATTTCTTATTAAGGGCTTAATTAAATGAGAAAATAGAAGTCAAAGTCAGGGATAGGCGAATGTCTGCCCGCTCAGGCTTCTCAGCTCACATCCCGCAGCAACACGATGGTCTCCTCCACGTGGAAGTGGTCGCTGTTCCGCAGGGCTGACTGGACAGAAGACCAGCCCAAGCTGGTCTATTCCGGGCGGAAGCCCGAAGATCTGCACTGCCCCGCAGCGGCCTGCGATGGTGCCAGAGGTTCTGAATCTGCACCGCCCAGTATAGACCAGCTCATATGCGGCCCTGAATTACTGGAAATGTTCCTACTGCCACCGAGAAACTAGATTTGTAATTGTATTTTACTTAAATTTAAATAGCCGCATGGTTGCAGAATTGCTACTGGACAGAGGAGGTGGAGTCTTCTGCCCCAGCGCTCAATAACCATTTCCTGAGACCCCAGGGTTTTAAAAGAGAAAGAGTTTATTACTACGCATATAGTAGGAGAGCAGATGGCCTACCAGCCCAAAATCTGCCTTCTTGAACTGCAGTAATTCAAATGGTTTTATTAGAGAAAATGTGGGTGGGTTTAGGGTAATGAGCATTGTGGCCCCAGATGATGTAATCAGAGGGGACCTATCACCGAGCATGCGCAGACTGACTCCGCGCCCAGTCACCACATTTAGGAAAGACAATGGCGGATCGGGGTCTAGGTGACCTGTACGGTAAAGTGTCAGCCACTGAGCTTGTCAGGTGGGCCCACCTAGGTTCAGTCTGTCTTGGTCATGAGATAATTTGGCACTTGGGGTGGGTTAGTTCCGGGCAGACCCAAGACCCTCCATTAATAAGCATTTAGGGCTGTCTTTAGTGATTATAAGACTCTAAAGTTGAAAAACTGGATAACTGGGTACAGATGAAGGTTAGAAGTTTTTACAGTCTCAGGGGCAGAAGTTAGGGGCCATGCAGCCATTATCAGAGGTCAGGGCGCTGGATCACAATTCAGAGATTTCAGATATTTCCCTGTCTACTCCAAAATGCCAGGAAGCAAGAAGGAATACGTAGATAACGATTCAGTGGTCAAAATCCTGATTTCTCGGTTACAATTTCGGAGGGAAGAGCTCTAGGTGGAGATCAAGGGCAGTCAGAAATAAATGCCTGGCCTGCTGGCTGGGTAGAAGGCTAGAACTATATTACTATTATTAAGATTTGCACAGGCGTTTTTATCATGGCTGTCTTTGCTCATCATACTTTCCTTGGTAAATATGAAAAAAAGATACTCATTGCAAAATATGTTAGTGAAAATTCTGTAAATTTACTGGTGGCAAGTTAATTATCTCTGAAAGATGAATAGATGACCTAGAATATAATTTATCAGGCAAGCTCTGAGATACTTTATCATCTTTAAAATGTGCATTTTTTAAAAATATGATGAACAAATTCTTGATTATAAGAGGTTGAAGCTGTAATAAACACAATGCGTATTTAAACAACAATTTCAAAGTGCTTCTTTTTCTACATTTTTCCTGAACTCTACTAACATTCAGGAAACGACTTTTTACTCTGTTGCTGCAGAAGGGGCAACAGAATTGAAAAACAGAACTAAGCCCAGTCTGGATAAATCACAAAGTACATAATCAACATGAAAAAGGAACATTTGAAAAACGTAACTGAGCTTCCACACCTTAAATTTCCAATTTTCTGTTTCCTGTACTTTTGCCATGTAAACCACATGCATCCCTTACAAGAGTGTAACAAGTTTCCCACAGGGGCATGCTGGGAGGGAGGACATGGGTTACAAACTTGCAAAATGCCCAGCCCAGTGGGTCCACCTGGGCTGCTTAACCAAGGAGTGAAGGAGGCATAAATGTAGAAGGCTGTCTTTTGGTAGAGAAGTTTTAAATTGGGATAAAACCAAATATTAAAGCACGAGTAACAGGAGAATATCACAGTAGGTGGAAATTTACCCACCTTTTCTGTAAATAATTTCTTCCCTAGGCACCCATCATCTACACCCCGCAGCCCATCAGCTGAAGACAAATTTCAGGTCTCCTCAGCAGCTGTTTCTTCCTCTACCTCCTCTTCCTCTTCTTTTTCCTCCGCTGCCCCTTCCCCTTTGCTGTCCTCTCCTCCCTCTCATCCTTCTCCTCTCCACCTTTTGTTTGTTGCTTCCTGGAATCCATGCTAGTTCTCTGTTTTGGCAGGAATCTGAAGTCATTTTAAGCACTCACCTGAATAAACTTGAAATAACAATTATTACTTATACACTTAATGAGGACCACACACCTGAATCGGAGGTAACAGTATGAAATTAATCATTATATTATAAACTCTGATCCCAAGCCGTTGTTTCTATAATTTGGGAATATAAATTATATTAAAATGATCACTTCCATAGAGAAGTTGGGAGAAAGAGCTGGGGAACGTATCCTAGGCACATTAGATTTTAAAAATTATTACCTGGTATTACTAACCATTCACTAATTTGGGGCATGAAAACTGCTGCAGCTACACCGAGGTGTTTCTAACCTTTTCACTTTATGGGGAATTTGCTGTAGGAGGATGTGACAGGAGTCACCTCCCCAGGTGGCAGTGACCCTGTATATGTGACAGAATGTCACAGGCACTAAAAAGGTCCTGTTTTCTACTAGATTTCAAATAAACAGGCAAAAGAATGTTCCAGATATTAGAAATATATCATTACGTTTTTATAATTCATTAGCCAAATGAGGGTAAAATACAAACCCTGTTACAAATGCAACTAACATAGAAAACCTTCAAATTATTTCAAAAAGGGACAAGCCCAAAATGGATTTGTCCTTTCCTTCAAAGTTTCCCTCTCTCATAGCCCTACCTGCTCAAGAACATGGAATGAGACCCTGCTCCCCAACAGAAGCTTTGAACAACCAGCAAGAATGGGCAGAAATGTGTTTTTAAAAGTTCAAGAAAACAGTTAAAGGACTGCAATAACTGGGTGAGCACTCAATCCAGAAAAAGGCCACTTCAAAGCAGCAGGATCTCGTGGCACCTTGGCTGTCCACTCCCCCAGCCCCCCAGCGTGTGTGGAGTCGGCCTCTGCTCCACTACCAGTCTCCTACCCCAGTTCCAAAGGGAGCACAGTCCAGGGCATGTGTGCTGAGCCAGGCTACCTGCTGGGCTGAGGGACTGGTCCAAGGAGCAGAAGCGGTCACTGAGCTTGCCTACAGAATGCTGAGAGACGGTCAAGTCCTGCTGTCTGAAACATGTGAGTGAACTATATCCTACAGACAGGGACACTGGGATCCATGTACACGGGGGAATTCCTAGGGTTGCACAGGCATGCCCGGACAGGAGGTGTGTGCAAAATGAATCAAGGAGGCCCCTAAAACGCTGACCTCTAGTTATTCTGCAAACTCAGGAAAGCACTCACACAAGTCAGTCTGCAAACACTGGGAAAGGTATTTTCTTTTCTTTTTCTTCTTTTCCTTTTCCTTCTCCTTCACCTCCTCCTCTTCCTTCTCCTTTCCCTCCTCCTACTGTTCCTCCTCCTCCTCCTCTTATTTGTTGGTTCCTGGAGTTCAATGGAAGTTCTATCATAACACTAGGTGGATACAGACTTAAGGAAAAGATGCCTCAGACTCTCAATTCTTGCAATAACACATTAAAATATCCAATGTCCAGGTTTCAACAAATGACTATAAAACATGTTAAGAAACAGGAAGTGATGGCTCAGGCAAAGGAGAAGATTAAACCATTAGAAACCTCCAATTATGAGAATTAGACCTGGGACTGGGATATTTGAGGCAGACTTTTATAAAATGTTCCTAAATATGTTCAAAAACCTAAAGGAAAACATGGACATAGAGCTAAAGGAAATCAGAACATGATAGATGAACACAAAGAGAGTATCGGTAGAGAGCTGAAAATTCTAAAATAGAACCAAATGAGCTGAAGACCTCTGTAACAGAAATTAAAATTCCTTTGATAATTCAACAGTGGATTGAAGTTGTCAGAAGGAAAAAGCAGTGAATTTGATGATAAATTGATTGGAATCATCCAGTCTGAGGAGCCGAAGAAGAAAGAATAAAGAAAACAGGTTCTGCTCTTTCCATGCAAGGAAAAAGGCAGTGGAGAGATGCATTTAAAGCACTGAAAGCAAAACACTGCCAACCAAGAATTCTGCATGTGACAAACTGTGTTTCAAAAATGAGGGAGGAATTAAGACATTCCCAGATAAACAAAAGCTGAGGCATTAATTTTGTCACCACTAGACCAACCCTGTAGGAAGTGCTAGAGGGAGTTCTGCAGGCTGAAAGGAAAGGACAGTAGACCATAGGTCAAAGCCACATGAAGAATTGCATATCTCTGGTAAAGATAAAAGCATGGGTAAATATAAATACCAGTACTATTGTATTTTTGATTTGTAACTCTACTTTTTTATATCCTATGAGATCTAAAACACAAATGCACAAAATGTGATGATTAATCAGTGGTTTTGGATTCATCGTGTATAAATATGTAACTTGTGACAAAAGCTACATAAAGATGGGGCATAGGAACATAGTTTATGTATGCTAGTGAAGACATTAAGCTGTTATTTAAGCAAATGATATTATTGTAGATTTAGGATATTAAATTTAAGTCCCATGGCAACCACAAAGAAAATATCAGAGAATATGCAAACTCATAGAGACAGAAAGTAGAGCACAGGTGTCCAGGGGTAGGGACAGAGGAAATGGGAGTTAATGCAAAATCGGTACAGGGTTTCTGTTTGGGGAGATGGGAAAATTCTAGTGATGAATGCTGATGGATGGATGGATGGATGGATGGATGGATGGATGGATAGCGCGAGAGAGTGGATACAGCAGAGGAGGCAAAATGTTGAAATTGGTGGATCTAGATATCTGGGGGTGCCAAGGCATGTAAGGAGTTCCCTGTTTGGGGTATGTATTATTTTTGCAACTGTTCTGTAAGTTTGAACTTATTTCAAAGTAAAAGTTAAAAATAAATTCCTCTTTCTCAACCCTTTGTAGCCCCTCATCTGTAAGTCTCGTTGGGGCCCTTGTCCAAAGCCACCTATTTTCTAGCGGTATTTCTCCATTCTTGTTTTTTAAACTTTATTTGCTATGTAAGTTATTTTCAGGAGCCAGTGTACTGAAATAAAATTAACAAAGCCAGAACTGATACACAACAATTGGTCCAGGTGAGAACAAGCTAAAGGTAGCCTCAACTCATTGCCGAAAATGTATCTTCCTCACCTGCCTGTTGAAGATGTAGAAAATTTCCCTATTAAAGTATAATTCCTCTAAGCTATTATGTTAATTATACAACTACTTGTTTATTAAAACTTGTTTTACAGTGTTTATTTTTCTGTTAAACAGTGACCTGTCAGGCAGCGCAATGGTGCTCAGTGGCAGAGTTCTCGCCTGCCATGCGGGAGATCCGGGTTCGATTCCTGGAGCCTGCCTACGCCACACACCCCCACCCACCCCCCCAAAAAAGAAAGAAAGAAATTAGTGACCTCTTAAATTAATATTAAATCTATCAGGTACTTATTAACACACTTTTCTAAATGTTTAGCAATGAGCATTTATATAAATGACTTCATTAATGTATTTGTACCCTACATTATTCTAAAAAGGATGTAAGTTGTCTCACAAAGAACTGCAAAATACAGAAAGCATAAATAAGAAAGATGAGAAAAAATGAAAACCATCCTGCAGTCCTCTATGGTAAGGGCCCTTTGTATTTCTGGTTTGTTCATCCATTCATCCCAGAACCTAGAATGGCACTGGGCACAGAATCGGCATCCAATAATACTTGTTGAATGAATGTAAAGCATAGGAGAGCTGATTATTTTAAGTTTTATTTCTCTTGAAACTGTTTCATGACTGTAGCTCTTACTCTCTAGGCATTACCTTCTTTATCTGTGAGTATAATGTGTCAGATGATTCCTATAGCCCCTTTAATTATGGGACCTCTCAAAAATTTTAGGTTCCATAATTATTAGAATAACTGTATTTTGAGATGTTCATGAGATACTTCAAAGAACAAATATTGATTGGAAGTTAGCCAGAGAGACCAGATCTTCTGGTCACAGGATGGAGGGATGCACATCAGCCAAGTTTAATACACAATTCTTTGGGGACCAGAGTTAAATGCCAAAGCTTCAGTGAATTGAACTTTTATGAAGAAAGTGCCCCGTGGATTATACGTAAATGTTTTCCCAGTAACTTCTGAGTTCTTTCATCTTTCAAAATGGCAACCAGTTTTATTTTTCTTTTTAAATGAATTAAAAATAGATTTCCAAAATGAAAATCCAAGTAAAGGAAATGTTGTGCATAAATTAATTGGATGCTCAAATCAGTCTTTAAAGTTTCCACCGGCAATGGTGGGGACAATGCCTTCAATTCTCTGTTGACTCACTAGGTGCTAATACTCCTGTGTGACTTCATTCAGTATTTCTCTTCTCATCTTTTCCCTTTTTTCTTCTGTTCTCAGCAGTACTGGTATTCAAGAACTATAAAGGGCTTTGTCCTTGTGACCATTTTTATTGGCATAACTGATAATTTCCTAGTAGGAAAGAAAGTTATTGAATGCATTTTCTTACAATTACAATTATCCCAACCATGACAACTCATTATCTGTAAATACTACTGTATTTTCAAGTCATACTCTGATATGGTACCTGATCCATTAGCCCTCAGGATATTTCTCAAAAAATTTATATCAGTTTGATTTATAAGTTCATCCTTTGGTGCCTTCAGTTTATTTAAGTTTCAGTTTCTTAAGGATTAAAAAAATGCTATTTCTCTGTTTTCCAGTAAATCCGATAGTGATTTTTGAAATCTTATAGGTAAATTTATTTGAGTTGAATAACTTGCTTCCCATGAAGAAGAAGGATGTACTCTGGGAATTGTCCCACTTCCGTTTCTTTAGATAACTACCAAAGGTTGAGTTTGGATAATAGGCCTTAGAATTTGTAAGGCAAATTTGACAAGATAAGTGACAATTTACCTGATTTCTGTATGAGATAGCTGCCACATTTCTGATATTAATTCCTCTGTGATTAATTAATAGGCAGAGTTCTTCTAGAAGTCTTGAGAAAATAATCCTCTGGCAATTATTGTGCTCTTCTGTGGTTTTTGGAGGCGGGGACGGCATACACAATTAATGCCGCCATTCTTTTGTTTGATGCAAATTGGTATCTCTTAAAAGTGTTTGGCATGGAAATAAAGACATGTATCAGAAGTAACTTAAATTTGAATTGGTTAGATGACCTCTGAAAGCAGGATGAAAGATTTTCTGCTGAATGGGCTGGTGCTCCCTACTGCCTATATAATTTATGGGAGAAATTAGTGCGAATGGTTCACTTTTATGGAGCAGTGCTGCTTGTAGCAAGCCTGCAGAAACAATTTTCCCCCAAACCTCCATCTGTTCTTCAAACTAGGGCATATGCCATCTCATCGAGCTTGAAAGTCAACTGATTTATAACTCCTGAAAAGTGCATAGATTGAAAACAAAGGTCGACTGCTGCTATGTGACAGTGATTTGTTAGGCACTTGGCTAAAGACAATTCACATTACCAGAGACCCAAGGGGAAACAAGCAATGTTGTAAGCTTCAGATCTCAGTAGACTGACAACTAGAAAAAAAAAAAAATCACTCCTGCTTTTTAAGTTAAGCATCTACCACTGCTGGATAGTAGGAGAGGTCCTGGTAGCATTACAGGGGGGTGATGTGGCTAAAGTATCTTATTGTAACTTGCTATCCCATGAAGAAATGGGATTTGCTGCCAACCTCCAAGCTGTACAAGTGGCCGTCTTAGATGTATCAGCACTCAAAACTTTAAACTAAAAATATATGTTGCTGTTTCTCAGAAATTTCCCTTTGGGGCCACAAACAGGACTTTTGATGAATTTCTGAATCCTGCTGTAAGGTGAATCTCTAGCTCTGTTCCAATTAGTAATTTAAGGAATGGTTCACTTATTATAAGTGTTTTATCACTTATGAGATCCCCTCTCTTTATAGAAGCCCTATTGACATCAGAAGTTCTTTGACAAATGACAAATGGAATCAGATTGACAGTCTGACCATAAGAAAAATCAACGGTTGTTTGATGTTTTCATTTAGGGTCATCAAAAGGTGTCTCGTCAGATTTGAAACTCGTAGATACATGGTGAATTTCCAACCTCCTGAAGTATATTAAGATTTCTCATTTTCTCTCAGGCAAAGCTAAGTAAAATGTTAATGAATAATCATACTCATTTCAATCCAAATTTAAGACAACAATTTTAGGAAATTAATTTATACCTTGATCAAAAAGGTTATCTTGACCTTGAATGGTCTATATGAAAATTAACATTGTCAGGATAATCAGGTGAGCTCATATAAATGCAATATAAAATTTTAAACTTGTTACTTAGAAAGATTTATTCTTAATATGAAAATTGTGCACATTTGTTCTGAAAAAAAGAAAATATTGAGGAATAGAAGGAATAAATATTATCATTCATCATTCTACCATTCACTGAATATAGCTATTAACATTTAAAAAATATTTCCATCTTATTTTTCCTTTTGCAGTATTGAGATTGTTGTGTATAGGATACTTTTAAAATAATTGTCATTATAGTGTATAAATGTTGAGTGCAGTTATTTTTTTATTTTTCTGATTTTTTTCTAGTTTGAAATTAATACATGCTTATTGTAGGTAATTTGGAAAATGAATGAAAATATACAGAAGATAAATTTCATCCAGAGATAATAACGTAGCATTTTGGTGTTTTGGGCCAGTCTTTTTTTGCATATTATTTTCAAAAGATTTTTAATAATTGCAATGAATTCTGTTGTGCACCCGTCTGGACACGTTCTTGGTCTTTGTCCTCATTCTGGTGGGGTGGCCTCACTGTAAATAAGCTCTCTTCAAGATGTCACTTTGGTAAGGTGTGGCCAAGCTCAATCAGGTTGAGCTTTGGTCTGGATCACTGGAGTCCTTAAAAGGTAGAGTGGCAGTCAGATGGAGAGAGGGGGATGCCGCAGGGGCAGCCAGAAGCTGGAAGACATTGAAACCAGGAGGAGAATGGAGAAGATGCCACCATATGCATTGTCATGTGACAGAAAAGCCAAGGAACTCCAAAGATTACTGGCCAGCTAGAAGATACTGACCCCATGAGGAAGCAAGCTTTCTAGCCTCTGAAATGGTGAGCCAAAAAATTCCTGTTGTTCAGCTAACCCATTTTATGACATTTAACAGCTAAGAAACAAAAACAATGATTTTTAAGGAATTCAAAAGAATATTCAAGGGTCTCCTAATTAGGAGAAGAGATTAACAGTGGACACAACTGGCAAAGGAGTATTAATAATTTTCTCCAAATAGAAGATCAAGAAGACCATTGTTTAATATGCATTTTAAAGATTATTTCAAAGATTATTACTCAAGGCCTTTGGAAAATAAATATGCCAACAAATTCATCTGTATAGGTCTACTTTAGCAAAGAACAAATGGCTTTTCTTTTGGAAATTCTTATGGCTCAGTGTCCCCAAACCAGAGAATTTGTCATTGTGAGCATATTGTTAGTGTGCTTTTGAGGAGACTAGCAATAGCTATTAAAAATTATTCATTGAAAAGTGATTTCTTACCATTGGAAAAAGTATAAAAATAAAAAAGGATAGCCAATGAAATGATTATAAAGTCAATCTCTGCCCCTAATCTGTCTCCCTTAAAACAAATAATGCTATATAATTTCCAAGATTGGATTCCAGACTAAATAAGGGAAACCTATAAGTCTTTCCAACAATAAATTGCTCATTCTTGAGTTCATATGTAAAATTCATTTCTCTCTCTGTCCATGTATATCTTTAAGTGATTTTATGAAAAATAGGTACATGTGTTGAATATTTCTGAATCTTTGAACATTTGGAAAGGTTTTTCTGCATTCATACATGTGCTGGTTTGAAAGGATTTATGTACCTTAGAGGAGTCTGCTTTAATCCTAATCCAATCTTGTGGGAGCAACTGTTTTTCTTAAACCCTATTTAGCACTGTATGTTAGAAACTTGATTAGAATATCTCTGAAGAGATGTGACTCAAGAGTGGGTGTTAAACTGGATTAGGTGGAGACATGCCTTCACCTATTCCAGGTGGGTCTTGTTTATTTTACTAGAATCCTATAAAAGAGGAAACATTTTGTAGAGCCATGAGAAAGCCAGTAGACTCTGCCATGTTTGCCCTGTGTCCTACCAGCTGAGAGAGAAATGTTGAACATCATTGGCCTTCTTGAACCAAGGTATCTTTCCCTGGATGTTTAATCTTTCCCTTAGATTAGACATTTCTATAGATTTGCTTTAATTGGAATATTTTCTCAGCCTTAGAATTGTAAACTAGCAAGTTATTAATTTCTCTTTTTTAAAAGACATTCCATTTCTGGTATATTGCATTCTGGCAGCTAGCAAACTAGAACAGATTTTTGTACCAGAGGAGTGGAGTCATGCCTGTAACTGACTTTATTGAGATTTTATACTGTTTCTAAATTTGTATTGTATTTGTGTTGTTATTGAAATGGTTTAAGGCTTTCTGATATTGTTATGGAATGAATGTATTTTGCATTTGGAAAGAACGTGTTTTGGGGGGGTTCAAAGGGTAAAATGTGCTGGTTTGAATCTGTGGTGGACCCCAGAGAAGCCATGTCCTTTAATCCTCATTCTGTATTGCTGGGTGTGAGCATTTTGATTGTTCCCTTGGAGATGTGACCCACCCAATTGTGGGTAGTAACTTTTGATCAGATAGCTTCCATGGAATTGTGACTCCACCCATTGATCCTTTAAAAGAGGAAATATTTTGGAGAGTCCCTTTTGTAGAGCCACAAGAAAGCCAGCAGATGCTATCATGTTTGCCATGTGCCCTTTCAGCTGAGAGAGAAACATTGAATGTCATCAGCTTTCTTGAACCATGGTATCTCTCCCTGGATGCCTTAGATCGGACATTTCTATAGACTTGCTTTTATTGGGACATTTTCTCGGCCTTAGAACTATGAAGTGGCAACTTATCAAATTCTCTTTTTTAAAAGTCATTCCATTTTTGGTATATTGCATTCCAGCAGCTAGCAAACTAGAACAGATTTTGGTACCAAGAGTGGGGTGCTACTTTGGTTTGTAAATAGCAAACATGTTGGAACAGCTTTTTAAATGGATAAGGGGAAGATTCTGGTGGAGTTGTGAGGAGATAGTTCTTTGATAGAGAAGGTCTAGAATGCTTTGAAGAGACTGTTGGTAGAAACGTGGACTCTAAAAGACACTTCTGATAAGCCTTAGACAGAGATGAGATACATGTTATTACAAACTGGAAGGAAGGCGATCCTTGTTTTAAAATGGCAAATAATCTAGCAAAGTTGACCGGTGGCTTTGGCTGGAAGGCAGATTTTAAAAGCCATGGACTTGGATATTTAGCAGAAGAGATTTCCACAGTTAAATGTGGAAAGTGCAGCCTGGTTTCTCCTCATAGCTTATAGTGAAATGCAACAGGAAAGAGATAAGCCTCAACTCTTGGGTACAAAGAAACCAGAAATTGGAGTCTTAAAAATTCTGGGCCTTCAAAAAGGGAGACCCCAGAGAACAGTGCACCACATGAAGATTTAACCAAATGTGGAATCAGCTAGCAATTTCAGAGAAAGTCAGGATCAGACGTGTAGTTATCCAGGAAGGATTTGTGGAAACTCCTTATGTTTGATGTGTACAATCTAAGGCTACTGCATAGAAAGCCAATGAGAGTGTTGTGCAATCTATATAAAGAGATTCACTGCTAGTTGGGACTGAGAGGGACAGAGAAGGCACACACTGGAGGAAAAATAACTTCAGAGGCAAAGCCATGGAGGCTGGAGTTTGAAATCAAGAAGCTTCCGGCCAGGAGAGCAGATGCACCCAAACAAAAGAGGGTGAGTTTGCCCCAAAGGCAGAGGATGAGCCTTCCACCTCATTGCAGTGGAACAGTCATGCTGCTCAGGCTTTGGGGAGAGTGAAGCACATTCCTTGGGATTTGCGGAAACCCTGGCTGCCACCACACGGGAGGGGTTGAGCGTGTGCATCAGAGACGGCAAAGAGCCTGGGTGCAGCCCTGATCCTTTCCTTGGAAAGGGTGGAGCTGAGAAAAAGGTGGTCTCTCCCCCAGTGTCCCCCAAGGTTGCATTCAGAGAGAGGCAGGCCACTGCATGGACCCTTAGAAAGGGTGGAACTGTCACTTCCTAAAGCCCCAAAGATGAATGACTCTCAGACTTCAAAATCTAATAGACTTTGCCTGTAGGTTTTTGAAACTGTCTTGGTCTGGTGACCCCTGTGTATCTTCCAATTTCTCCCTATGGAAATGCGTATATGTATCCTTTGACTGTTCCTCCTTTGTATGTTGGCAGCAAATAACTTGTTTGACTTCCACAGGTCCACAGCCAGAGGAAAAATTTGCCTTAGAATTATCCATGCCTATCACTGACTATGAAACTTTGTACTGGTTTTAACTTTGTACTGCATTTGATTATTACTGAAATGCTTTAAGGTTCTCTGATATTGTTATGGAATGAAAATATTTTGTGTATGGGACAAACAATTCCTTTTTAGGGTCCTGAGGGTGGGATGTGCTGGTTTGAAAGGACTTATGTACCCTAGAAATGTCATGTCTTAATCCTAATCCAATCTTGTGGGAGCAACCATTTCTCTTAAACCCTATTTAGCACGGCATGTTGGAAAATTGATTAGATTATCTCCATGGAGACGTGACTCAAGCGTGGGTGTTAAACTGGATTAGTGGAGACATGTCTCCACCCATTCCAAGTGGGTCTTGATTACTTTACTGGAATTCTATAAAAGAGGAAACATTTTGGAGGAAACTGGAGATTCAGAGAGAGCAGAGAAGAACAATAGAGCCACAAGAAAGCCAAAACTGAGAACACTACAGAACCATGAAGCAGAGTCCACCAGCCAGCAATTTTTGGAGATGAAGAAGGAAAATGCCTCCCAGGGAGAGCTGGAGAGGAAGCTGGCAGATGATGCCATGTTCACCATGTACCCCTCCAGCCAAGAGAGAAACCCTGACTGCATTCGCCATGTACCTTTCCACTTGAGAGAGAAACCTTGAACTTCATCGGCCTTCTAAATCAAGGTATCTTTTCCTGGATGCCTTAGATTGGACATTTCTATAGACTTGCTTTAATTGGGACATTTCCATGGCCTTAAAACTGTTAACTTGCAACTTATTAAAATTAAAAACCTTTTTAAAAGCTGTTCCATTTCTGGTATATTGCATTCTGGCAGCTAGCAAACTAGAACAATACATCAAACAGAAGTTAGTGGAAACTAGCAACTTAAATTACACCTGTTCCCTTCCAAGTCTCTGTAGAATGCAATATCATTGACTACTGAGAAGTTAACACCAGTCTGATTTTTATTCCTTTGATGGTAGCAAGTTTCTGTTTGCTTGTTGGTTTGTTTTATTTGACCAGCTAAGTAATTACTCTTATTCTTCTGTAATTCAAAGTTGTAGGTCAGTGCGACGGTGGCTCAGTGTCAGAATTTTTGCCAGCATATAAAAGTTGTGTTCATGTATGCTTTTTTGTTGTTGAGTCTTCCTTTAATATAATAAGCTTATTCTGTCTAGTTACTTGACACCTTTCTTCAGTGGAACAACATTTTCTTTTGTAATGCATTGATTATTATTTTTTCATAATTTTTCTATTTTCTTTTCTAGAACAAAAATGACAGACTTCAATTTTCTTTTCTATCCCATCATTTCTTTCATTGTCCCCCTTAATATTTTATTTCTTTATCCATTGTTTAACATCTAAGAGAGCTTTCTCATGTTTTCTATTTTTGTTAGTGTCAATTTGTTTATTACTGCCTCAAGTTCAAATTTTACTTTATATTTTAGTCTTCCTTGTTGTGGTAGTTAGATTCAGTTGTCAACTTGGCCAGGTGAAGATGCCTAGATATATTGCTGTGGACATGAGCCAATGGTATGTGAACCTCATCTGTTCCTGATTACATCTGCAGCGGGCTAGGAGATGTGCCTCCTGCAGTGAATGATGTTTGAGTTAATTGGCTGGTGCTTAAATGAGAGACACAATGTAGCACAGCCCAAGCAGCTCAGCATATCTCATCTCAGCACTCACAGCTCAGCCCAGGCCTTTGGAGATGCAAGAATGAATCACCCCAGGGAAAGTTGTTGAAACCCAGAGGCCTGGAGAAAAGGCCAGCAGAGACCATCCTGTGCCTTCCCACGTAAGAAAGAACCTCAGTTGAAAGTTAGCTGCCTTTCCTCTGAAGAACTAACAAGATAAATCCCCTTTTATTAAAAGCCAATCCGTCTATGGTGTGTTGCATTCTGGCAGCTAGCAAACTAGAACACTTGTCTTGCTCATGATGCTCAGTTCTTCACTCATATCAGCATGTGTATTGGCTTAAAAATTTTTGTATAAGCAAGTCTCTCATAGAAAGTGTCCTGATTTATTCATCTGCATTTTTATAATCAAGATATAAAAAATAAAAAATAGGAATTTACCGTAATCCCTAAACCCCGAGGTACATTCAGTTAATTCGTTAGTGTGAACTTTTAAGTTTAGGCTTTTTTTCTCTACATATATAAATCAGTGTAGGTACACATGTTTTTTATAGTATCTAAATCATATTTCAAAACTTATTTTCAATTAATGTCATGTCATAAACTTTCTTTCCAGGGCAATGAATATGCACTTTAAAAATCATTTGCAGATCTCTAGACTGTTCTGTGATTTAACCACTCCCTATTATTGTATATTAATGTTTCTTATTAAAACTTTGGTATTATTACCACTACCAACACAAAACTGTACATATTGCATCTTTCACACTTGTTTGATTATTTCCTAATGATAAAAATCTCAGTTTCTTTTTTGCCTTAGCATAGTCTTACCATACGGATTTCTGCTCTTTTTTTTTTCCATAAAGATTTGGCTTCTTGAATTCTTAAGGATGACAATTTCTAAAAACTGCCAATTTCTACAAGTAGTGAGTTTAAAGGTGCTTCCTTGCCATCTCAGGCTGTGAAATGATGTTCCATTTCTCTTTTTTGTGCAGCAGGTTGTTTATGAAACCCACATATTTATGTTTTTATCTTCAGTGTGACCTCAATCTGGAGTTGGGGTTTGCAAGATATTGTGCTTGCCTCACTCACCCTGTTCCTGGGTTCAGGGGGCTCTTTCTCAGCTATACCTTAGGTGGGCTACCCAGCATCTGCTGTAAGTGCTGTTCTGTTAGCCTGGAAGGGAGTCTTCTGTAACTTCAGACACTGAAATAGGTGGAGGGCATCACCAGGTCCAATCCCTGAAGGCACAGGTAACCCAGCTCCTTCTTCCTCTGTCCTTACCTGTGGCATTTTGTTGTGGGGATACCACTTTCCAGGATGCAGTGCAAAGTGCTATCAGCAGTCTTTCTGCCTACTTCCCATAGAACTGGTGTTTGAGCTTACTGTGAATGGCTGTAGCTTGAGTGATATTGATGGAGACGGCCGATGGAAGCAGCTAGCACTCTGTCTTAAAAAGTAACAACTTAATGGTAGAAGGCCTGTTTTTTTTTTCCCTCTGTGTCTGCTCCAGATCTTATGTTTCTGACCAGAAACAGAAAATGTAGGAGGGATGAAAAGGCCACTTTCTTGCCTTGAGATGGCTGCTTCTGGTTGTAAAACCTGACTTGACTATGAACTGTGCTTTTTCAATCCAGTTCCATTGACCTTGTTATCTGCAGAAATTCCTTTTATTTCTGCAGTGTATTAATTATTATACCTGGTTTTCAACTGCAGCTATTTTTGTCTTTTTGGTTTTTTTTAAGTCATCATAGGTACTTTTGTAGCATGTTGGGGATTTTCATCCAGATGCTACTTAAAACAGCAGAATCCAATTTATTTTTGTCGATTATTTGACTCTATTCCATTACAAAAGGTATGGGGATATCATAATGTTTAGGCAAGTGCCTCACCTCCTTGTGAAGGGACTGAGTAGCTGATGAAATGGGCGCTAATCTTAAGAAGCTCATTGGCCAGAACAGATCACTACTGAAGGAAGAAATTCAAAAGTATTTGAATAAGATATATCATATATCACATCTTGAATAAAGTTGCTTCCTCTTGCATACTTCATAAATTCTGAATCGTTTATGCAATATGTATTCACCATTTGCTATTTAACGATCTGGTTTAAATAGCTTCTATAGACCTTTTTTGTTTTTAATTAAGGAGTTCTACAAAATTTTCACCAGTTCATAAATTGTGTCTATTTCAGTGGATGTTGCTTATCAGACGTTTGTTTTTTTCCTAGATCAGTCCTTTTATTATAGAAATAAATAATAAATTTTGCCTTTAAAATGACCTTGAGGTGAACAATCTATATTGTTCCACATACTCACATATTATGGCAAGTTCAAATAGCCATGAGATCATTGGCACCAAAATTCTATTCTGTATTTTAAAATAGATACTGTTATCCTTGATTGTACCTAGATGTGAATTTTAAAGATTTATTCTGCTTGGGATTGAATCCAATTTCAATTTGAAGACTTTCAGAGTCCATATTAAATATATGCTTGTTGTTCTCATCCTAGCTTGCATAGATCTTAGCCTCTTTTTTCCTTATTTCCAATCATATTTTTAATTTTCTGTTTCATTCTAGGGTGTTCCAATTTCATAATTATCTTTCTTCAGTCAAATTTAACCTACCATTTAACTTGTGTGTAGAATTTTTTTTAAAAGTTCAATTTCCATTTCACTGACTATCAATTCTAGAATTTTTATTTGTTTCTTTAAAAAATTTACCTGTTCTTTTTTCAAGATGCCTTTTTCTTGCTTTATATTTTTTCTTGCTGTCTTTATTCAGCTCTATATATATAAATAATATATAAAATATATATTTTAAATATTTGTTTCAACTTTCTTTCATATTCATCTATGATCTGTAGTTCCCGGAGTGCAAATTTGTATCTGCTGACTTTCACTTATGACTATTTTCTTCCTTGTATGCTTTATAATGTTTTTTAGCTGGGAACCTCTCTTTCTATGTAACTTACTTCCTATGGGAATCCCTTGTGTATTGGGTTTGTGAAGGCATCCTGTGGTGTGTTTCTAGTTTGTTTCCCCAGAGACAAAGGTTCTGAACCTTTGACCAGAAATGGGTTGGCTTTTTAAATGGAGATTTATTAGTTTACAAATTTACATCTCTAAGTCCATGAAAATGTCCCAATTAAGACATAAGAGGAAGAAACCTTGTCTGAGGGAAAGGCTGTTGGCATCCTAGGTTCCTCTGTCATCTGGGAAGACACATGGTGATGTCTGCTGGCCCTTCCCCCTGGGTTTTGGTTTCAATGGCTCTTTTCAATTCAGTGGCGCTCTCCAATGGGCATTTTTCTCTCTCTGTGCTCCTATAAAGGGCTCCAGTAAAGGGTTCGGAGCCGCCTTGGATGGACTGGGGCCCATCACAATTGAACCAAAAGGCCCTGCCTACAGTAGGTCTGCCCCCACAGGGACTTCAATCAAAAGAACATGGCCTTTCCTGGGGTACATAACAGGTCCAAACCAGCACACACTCACATGACATCTCTATTGGCTATAGTGCAATTTTTGTTTGAAAAATCAGAAGGAAAGCATTAATAAAGACTTTGTGCCAACCCATTACTCATTTTTGTATGTATCCACGTATCTGTATCATCATAATCATCTATCTCTATCTACATCTGTATATCATCACATTGATGTCAGTACCATGTCTATGTATCTGTAACTATCTACAGAGAGTGTAAACACGTGTCTAATCACATCTACATACATGTGTCTGTTTATACGTCTTGTTCCTATTTTAGTTATGGTGTAAGATTTCAATTTTCATCCTGTAAAATCTAACCTGCCAATTAAAATGGCTGTAGTAGCCCTAAGGAGACCTTTATCTTCTCAATATTTACATCTGGTTCATTGTGAATCTCTGGAGAAGCATTAACTCATCAATTGAAAAAAAATGGTTTAAATGCTTTTCATTTGCAATAAGTTGATTAACATTTTGCTATGTAAATGTTTAAACATCAAGTATTAAAAATCAACAGGGTATAACATTGGATTGAAGAGGATTTAGTATTTTATAAATCATCCTCCACAGAAAGAATTGCTTTAGTTTTGCCTATCAATGATTTACATTTTTAAGAGATGATTGGGTAATTTAGCACTTGTATGTACACAAAGGTATTGTTCATTTACCTACATTTATCTTTTTTCTTTATATATTTTTAAGCACAATACACAATGTACTAGTGTATTAGACTGGTAATATTAAAGCCACAAGTCAAAAAATACAAAAGTTAAGATTTTTATAATTCTGTTTGGGCATCTCTAACTTTCTCTGTTTGTGTGTCTTATAATTTTAACACTTCATTATTGTAACTTATTACATTTAATAAACTTGCAATTGGGACTAGCTTCAAATCTCAAGCAGCAGTTTAGCAGGTGGTTCATTTCATGAAGAAGAAATATAGAGTCTCTTGGCCGAGACTGTAGTTTTGGGGAAATGGAAGAAAGGGAGAAAATAAAATATATTGGTTAGTTGTAGTATTACCAGTAATATTTTGTTTAGTCAATAACTGAGACTGTTATGTTCATAAGAATTTTGGTTAATTTACATAAATTATAAATTCTATAACACAATGAATACATCCTCTATGGAATATACCAATATTGTAAAAATCTTTTTGGTAAGAAATTTTGTATGGTATTAATGTAAAACATCATTGTTTGGCTTCTTAAAGAACCACTTTGATTTTTCTTATCATTTGCTGCCTTAGTATTTTATACATCAGAAACCTTTATACAGACAAATCCCCAAATATGCCATCTTGCTCCTTATTTCTTAACTTGTACTCCCCTTGGCTCTGTCTCGAATGCTTCCATTGCCTCCACACACACTCCCTCTCTCTCTCTCTGCACACATTTTCAGCTTCTTTTCTCTTTTCTTCAGGCTTAGCTCAGGTGTTCCCAGCTCCCAAAAGTCTTGGCTGACTTTCGCAGGCAGGGCTGAGTACCCCTCTCCTGGAAAACCAGGAGAGAAATCTGTCTTCCCGGCTTCCACTTGGGATGGTGGTCCTGGAAGGACTGGCCCTGGTGCTGTCTAAATTTCACTGCATGACCTGGCAGCAGGAGTAAATATTTAAGGTCTGAGGCTTCAAATGACTCTTCGAAGTGTTATCTCTTTGCTCATTTTATGTGTTTTGAGCATTTAATACTATGGCGAACTGAGTTTCCATCTACTCAGGAATCAAGTGGGAAGGTGGTGCTCTTCGATGTTTTAAGTTTTATTTTCTGGCCCCATAGTTCTTGCAGTAGCCCTGTTCACTTTTGTGTTTTTTATCGAATGTCACTTGTGGTCCTTTTAGGGCCCAGACGGGATCCGCTCGCTGAATATTGCTCATTGCTGTTAAATGGAATTAGTTTATTTAAACTCTACTAGCTGGATCGTATTGCCATGGTAGGCCATGGTAGGCCATGGTACCAGTTGTTTTGAAGTGTGTACTGTCACCTATTTGATGCTTACATGGCTTAGACGCCTCAGTTCCCTCCGCAGCCCTCACCTGGGCACCTACTATGTGCCACCCTTACCTGAGCACCTGCTCTGTGCCACCCTCACCTGGGCTTGGGAGGGGCGGCTGTGAGCAAGATGACAATTCTCTGCCCTTGTGCAGCGCCGGTGCTAGCAGGACAACACCTGATAGCCAGCCAGACACCTACAGGGACTGTTAAACGGTGGCCGTCATCAGGAGGGAAAGCAAGGCAGAGTCCAGGGGTGGAGAAGCCTACTTAACAAGGCCACGCTGAAGCAGAGGCTCTGATAGGATTGGCTCATTTTTAAAAAAATAAAAGCTCTAACTTGATACTTTTCCCTTTTTAAAATGTAGCAATATTAAAAAAAAGAGAAAGTCTTGAAAAAGAAAAATGGAATGAAAATAACCAAATGTGTGCTTTCAGGACCTATTAATTATTGAAAATCAGTGTCAAAGTTTTATATTGGAATTAAGTTCTTATTGCACTTAAACACTAATGAAAGGATCACAAATAAGTATGTATTTTGTATATTTTAACATAAATATCTTATGAACATATGCAAATATATCTTTTGTGAAAGTAATTTTTCATATTTTAAATATAAGAAAGCCTAAATAATCAAGCAAATCCATTTATTATATCCCCTTTCTCTCTTATTTTGTAAATGTAATCATGTCTGATAATGATAGAAAAACCAACAAAAATGAGATACGTATGAACAGACAGATCTGGCTGTAGAAATGTTATATCTAGATTGCTTGAAATAAGTCACACAAAAAATGAGCTTCCAAGTTAGTCCAAGTCTGACCTATAGGGGATATTTGTTTTTATATTTTTGGAGACAAAATCTGATGGATTCACAGCATGATATAGTTTTTTTTTTAAATATACATCAACTAGGTACTTATTACAGCACCCACACAATATAATGTTATATATCAGAAGTTAATTGAATTAAATGAATGGAGATGAAACTGAGTATTAAACACATACATTATTCATTTGTTCTGAGCATTCTTTTATCCATCACGCATTTTGAATGATTCCAATTTATTAGACGAAGTGGAAATCATTTGTGGTACAGGCCTTTGTACCTTGTGTACACTTAGCCAGTCAGATATAGAATGAGCTGAGAAGAAAATTGAAAAAGTATGAAATTGACTGTATTTTGGAAACTGTAAATCTAAGTGCCTTCTTCACTGTCAGCCATAAAATTGAAAGAGAAGAGTTGGTTGAGAAATCAATTGAACGTCAAAATTGCTTTATCAGAAATCTAAATGTGTGATTAATAAACACACATATTGTTTCCTTATTTATTTTGTTTTATAAAATCATTTTAAAAGCACAAAAATGTTCATCTGTCTCCTAATGTAAATCTGATGAGTGTTTTAGAGCAGTTGAAAGTATAAATACATTAAAATTATTATTTTTATTAGAAGAGTAATAGAACATTTTAAAAGATTTTTAATAGTAAAACAGTATATTTTTGAAAGGGAACACAATCAAGCCCAGATTCTGACTAAGAGGAAATTATCATTGTCACTTAAACCATCTTTGGGACCTTTGGCCATCTTGCCCTTCATTTTCATTCTTATTTATCCAGGTAGGACCTTAAAACAAAATCAGTATAGTACAGAAAGTTTTTTTTTTTTTTTAAATAAGGCTAGTATTATCTCTAGGCAGCAGTAAGTGGTGAGATGAGCATGGGCTTCTCTTAGAATATTATGATGGTTTACAGGTGATTGATGGTTTAAATAGTTTTCTCCTTTCCTCCTCTCTCACCTCCCTTCCCTACTGCACAATATGACCAATCCATTTTCTGGCTTAATTAGACCACTTCTCATGAACTTAAGCTGAAAGCAGAGATAAAAAGAGCAGTGCAAACTGAAGCGTATTTGCTTGAGTGGCCAGATGGTGAGGGAGTGGAATTAGTATGGACCTGGGGAGAGCAGTGGAAGCAGCTCAGGCAGGCCAGATGAGACTGGCCGAGTCACTGGCAGGTTTAATTCTTTTATTCCTTAAGAATGACTCTCCATCACGTGTCTGTGGCCTGTCGCTACAATTCAACTGCTTGCTCCAGCCAATCTTCCTGGATTTCCCATGAACTCAAGTCAGAATCACACCTGGCCTTTACCAAGAAGGTTTTTTCCCACCAACTTTTGGCCAAGTTCCCTCTTCCGGGCTGAGCTCTGTCGTGGCAAAGCAACCCCCTCGGCCGTCCTCTCTAAAATGGTACCCACCCCCCTTCCTCCCTCTCTGGGGACGTGGTGTTTCTCCAGAGCCCAGTACCTTACCTGTCCCAGGGAAAGTTGTGCGATAAGAAAGGGATTCTGTCCATGGCTCTCAGCACCACCCAGTAGAAGCTCTGAATGCTTTGGTGCAGGGAAGGTTAAGATATACTTATCTAGTTAGTGAAAAGTGTGTATGGGGGGTGGGGAGAAGGAATCTGGGGGGGGGAGGTTATTTTTGAAACAGTTTTAACTTGTCATGCACACAGTTATTTGGGTGACTTTGGGGGAGGAAGGGCAAATCATCCAAAGGCATCCCTTGTAGCTTTCCCTGGTACCAGCTCACTTTCTTTCAGACATGGCACTTCTCAACGCTCCTTTATTGACTCATAAACTCACTCATTTATTCAAGAAACATTTACTGAGCACTTTGTCACTTCCACTAGTTCCAATGACCCTGCTAAATTATTTGGTTTTCTTGCGTCTTATACCGTTTGCTACTAAAACTCACCTGTTCTGCATTAATTATGTTGAGGACTGCTTGGTTAAACCTCCAAATTAAATACTGTTCCTCGCTTGAACCTAAAAGAATGCAACTTTAATGATGGTATTTGGAGAATGAGGGGAAGTAGGGGTTGGAGGGTCAGAGTGGAAAACCACCAGAGCAAGAGATCCTATGAACTGTGTCTTTCAAAGATCGCACACACACACACACACACAGACACACACACACACACTCACACTCACGTACCACCACCATGCCTTCCATCTGAGGTATGTCTTCATGATTATAAGTTAATGATGTCCAATTTGTATTCATTGACTTTCATTGTTTCAGCAAGTACTTATTGTGTATATACAGCACGCCAGGCAGTGTTAGATGCTGGAGATGCAACATCTAAATTCTTGCACTAATGCTTGGTTATTGAAAATGAAAAAATTGTATTTTAAAAAACAAACATCTTAATTATCTCAGATATTAAATGAGAAGGCCATATAATGATATTTCTGGACATTATAAAAACTTCATTATTTTATGTTCCTTTGATTAAGCTTCCGTCCTCCCCTGTTAAAATGTGGGTTTTTAGTGGAAAGTAATTCTATTTAAGAAAAGAAGGTTTTTATCAATCCTTTTTATTACCTGTATTTCTAAATATATGAGATCAGTTTTCTAATCTTCATTGGGTTGGTTGTTTCTACAACCATCCATTTTAATGGTGGATGCAATTGAACAAAATTCTTGCTATATTTGGTTTAAAATGATTTTTTTTTTTTTCTTTTTTTTTTTTATTAATTAAAAAAAGAATTAACAAAACAATTAGAAATCATTCCAATCTACATGTACAATCAGTAATTCTTAATAACATCACATAGTTGCATATTCATCATTTCTTAGTACATTTGCATCGATTTAGAAAAAGAAATAAAAAGACAACAGAATAAGAATTAAAACAATAATAGAAAGAAAAAAAAACAAAAAAAACAAAAACAAAAAACCTATACCTCACATGCAGCTTCATTCAGTGTTTTAACATAATTGCATTACAATTGGGTATTATTGTGCTGTCCATTTTTGAGTTTTTGTATCTAGTCCTGTTGCACAGTCTGTATCCCTTCAGCTTCAATTACCCATTGTCTTACCCTGTTTGTAACTCCTGCTGAACTCTGTTACCAATGACATATTTCAAGTTTATTCTCGAATGTCCGTTCACATCAGTGGGACCATACAGTATTTGTCCTTTAGTTTTTGGCTGGATTCACTCAGCATAATATTCTCTAGGTCCATCCATGTTATTACATGGTTCATAAGTTTATCTTGTCTTAAAGCTGCATAATATTCCATCGTATGTATATACCACAGTTTGTTTAGCCACTCTTCTGTTGATGGAGATTTTGGCTGTTTCCATCTCTTTGCAATTGTAAATAATGCTGCTATAAACATTGGTGTGCAAATGTCCGTTTGTGTCTTTGCCCTTAAGTCCTTTGAGTAGATACCTAGCAATGGTATTGCTGGGTCGTATGGCAATTCTATATTCAGCTTTTTGAGGAACCGCCAAACTGCCTTCCACAGTGGTTGCACCCTTTGACATTCCCACCAACAGTGGATAAGTGTGCCTCTTTCTCCGCATCCTCTCCAGCACTTGTCATTTTCTGTTTTGTTGATAATGGCCATTCTGGTGGGTGTGAGATGATATCTCATTGTGGTTTTGATTTGCATTTCTCTAATGGCCAGGGACATTGAGCATCTCTTCATGTGCCTCTTGGCCATCCGTATTTCCTCTTCTGAGAGGTGTCTGTTCAAGTCTTTTTCCCATTTTGTAATTGGGTTGGCTGTCTTTTTGTTGTTGAGATGAACAATCTCTTTATAAATTCTGGATACTAGACCTTTATCTGATATATCATTTCCAAATATTGTCTCCCATTGTGAAGGCTGTCTTTCTACTTTCTTGATGAAGTTCTTTGATGCACAAAAGTGTTTAATTTTGAGGAGTTCCCATTTATTTATTTCCTTCTTCAGTGCTCTTGCTTTAGGTTTAAGGTCCATAAAACCGCCTCCAGTTGTAAGATCCATAAGATATCTCCCAACATTTTCCTCTAACTGTTTTATGGTCTTAGACCTAATGTTTAGATCTTTGATCCATTTTGAGTTAACTTTTGTATAGGGTGTGAGAGATGGGTCTTCTTTCATTCTTTTGCATATGGATATCCAGTTCTCTAGGCACCATTTATTGAAGTGACTGTTCTGTCCCAGGTGAGCTGGCGTGACTGCCTTATCAAAGATCAAATGTCCATAGATGAGAGGGTCTATATCTGAGCACTCTATTCGATTCCATTGGTCGATATATCTATCTTTATGCCAATACCATGCTGTTTTGACCACTGTGGCTTCATAATATGCCTTAAAGTCAGGCAGCGCGAGACCTCCAGCTTCGTTTTTTTTCCTCAAGATGTTTTTAGCAATTCGGGGCACCCTGCCCTTCCAGATAAATTTGCTTATTGGTTTTTCTATTTCTGAAAAATAAGTTGTTGGGATTTTGATTGGTATTGCATTGAATCTGTAAATCAATTTAGGTAGGATTGACATCTTAACTATATTTAGTCTTCCAATCCATGAACACGGTATGCCCTTCCATCTATTTAGGTCTTCTGTGATTTCTTTTAGCAGTTTTTTGTAGTTTTCTTTATATAGGTTTTTTGTCTCTTTAGTTAAATTTATTCCTAGGTATTTTATTCTTTTAGTTGCAATTGTAAATGGGATTCGTTTCTTGATTTCCCCCTCAGCTTGTTCATTACTACTGTATAGAAATGCTACAGATTTTTGAATGTTGATCTTGTAACCTGCTACTTTGCTGTACTCATTTATTAGCTCTAGTAGTTTTGTTGTGGATTTTTCCGGGTTTTCGACGTATAGTATCATATCGTCTGCAAACAGTGATAGTTTAACTTCTTCCTTTCCAATTTTGATGCCTTGTATTTCTTTTTCTTGTCTAATTGCTCTGGCTAGAACCTCCAACACAATGTTGAATAATAGTGGTGATAGTGGACATCCTTGTCTTGTTCCTGATCTTAAGGGGAAAGTTTTCAATTTTTCCCCATTGAGGATGATATTAGCTGTGGGTTTTTCATATATTCCCTCTATCATTTTAAGGAAGTTCCCTTGTATTCCTATCTTTTGAAGTGTTTTCAACAGGAAAGGATGTTGAATCTTGTCGAATGCCTTCTCTGCATCAATTGAGATGATCATGTGATTTTTCTGCTTTGATTTGTTGATATGGTGTATTACATTAATTGATTTTCTTATGTTGAACCATCCTTGCATACCTGGGATGAATCCTACTTGGTCATGATGTATAATTCTTTTAATGTGTTGTTGGATACGATTTGCTAGAATTTTATTGAGGATTTTTGCATCTGTATTCATTAGAGAGATTGGTCTGTAGTTTTCTTTTTTTGTAATATCTTTGCCTGGTTTTGGTATGAGGGTGATGTTGGCTTCATAGAATGAATTAGGTAGTTTTCCCTCCACTTCGATTTTTTTGAAGAGTTTGAAGAGAATTGGTACTAATTCTTTCTGGAACGTTTGGTAGAATTCACATGTGAAGCCATCTGGTCCTGGACTTTTCTTTTTAGGAAGCTTTTGGGTGACTAATTCAATTTCTTTACTTGTGATTGGTTTGTTGAGGTCATCTATGTCTTCCTGAGTCAAAGTTGGTTGTTCATGTCTTTCCAGGAACCCGTCCATTTCCTCTAAATTGTTGTATTTATTAGCGTAAAGTTGTTCATAGTATCCTGTTATTACCTCCTTTATTTCTGTGAGGTCAGTAGTTATGTCTCCTCTTCCATTTCTGATCTTATTTATTTGCATCCTCTCTCTTCTTCCTTTTGTCAATCTTGCTAAGGGCCCATCAATCTTATTGATTTTCTCATAGAACCAACTTCTGGCCTTATTGATTTTCTCTATTGTTTTCATGTTTTCAATTTCATTTATTTGTGCTCTAATCTTTGTTATTTCTTTCCTTTTGCTTGCTTTGGGGTTAGCTTGCTGTTCTTTCTCCAGTTCTTCCAAATGGATAGTTAATTCCTGAATTTTTGCCTTTTCTTCTTTTCTGATATAGGCATTTAGAGCAATAAATTTCCCTCTTAGCACTGCCTTTGCTGCGTCCCATAAGTTTTGATATGTTGTGTTTTCATTTTCATTCGCCTCGAGGTATTTGCTAATTTCTCTTGCAATTTCTTCTTTGACCCAGTCGTTGTTTAGGAGTGTGTTGTTGAGCCTCCACGTATTTGTGAATTTTCTGGCACTCTGCCTATTATTGATTTCCAACATCATTCCTTTATGGTCCGAGAAAGTGTTGTGTAAGATTTCAATCTTTTTAAATTTGTTGAGACTTGCTTTGTGACCCAGCATATGGTCTATCTTTGAGAATGATCCATGAGCACTTGAGAAAAAGGTGTATCCTGCTGTTGTGGGATGTAATGTCCTATAAATGTCTATTAAGTCTAGTTCATTTATAGTAATATTCAGATTCTCTATTTCTTTGTTGATCCTCTGTCTAGATGTTCTGTCCCTTGATGAGAGTGGTGAGTTGAAGTCTCCAACTATTATGGTATATGAGTCTATTTCCCTTTTCAGTGTTTGTAGTATATTCCTCACGTATTTTGGGGCATTCTGATTCGGTGCGTAAATATTTATGATTGTTATGTCTTCTTGTTTAATTGTTCCTTTTATTAGTATATAGTGTCCTTCTTTGTCTCTTTTAACTGTTTTACATTTGAAGTCTAATTTGTTGGATATTAGTATAGCCACTCCTGCTCTTTTCTGGTTGTTATTTGCATGAAATATCTTTTCCCAACCTTTCACTTTCAACCTATGTTTATCTTTGGGTCTAAGATGTGTTTCCTGTAGACAGCATATCGAAGGATCCTGTTTTTTAATCCATTCTGCCAATCTATGTCTTTTGATTGGGGAATTCAGTCCATTGACATTTAGTGTTATTACTGTTTGGATAATATTTTCCTCTAACATTTTGCCTTTTGTATTATATATATCATATCTGATTTTCCTTCTTTCTACACTCTTTTCCATATCTCTCTCTTCTGTCTTTTTGTATCTGACTCTAGTGCTCCCTTTAGTATTTCTTGCAGAGCTGGTCTCTTGGTCACAAATTCTTTCAGTGACTTTTTGTCTGAGAATGTTTTAATTTCTCCCTCATTTTTGAAGGATAATTTTGCTGGATATAGGAGTCTTGGTTGGCAGTTTTTCTCTTTTAGTATTTTAAATATATCATCCCACTGTCTTCTAGCTTCCATGGTTTCTGCTGAGAAATCTACACAAAGTCTTATTGGGTTTCCCTTGTATGTAATGGATTGTTTTTCTCTTGCTGCTTTCAAGATCTTCTCTTTCTCTTTGACCTCTGACATTCTAACTAGTAAGTGTCTTGGAGAACGCCTATTTGGGTCTAATCTCTTTGGGGTGCGCTGCACTTCTTGGATCTGTAATTTTAGGTCTTTCATAAGAGTTGGGAAATTTTCAGTGATAATTTCTTCCATTAGTTTTTCTCCTCCTTTTCCCTTCTCTTCTCCTTCTGGGACACCCACAACACGTATATTTGTGCGGTTCATATTGTCCTTGAGTTCCCTGATACCCTGTTCAAATTTTTCCATTCTTTTCCCTATAGTTTCTGTTTCTTTTTGGAATTCAGATGTTCCATCCTCCAAATCACTAATTCTATCTTCTGTCTCTTTAAATCTATCATTGTAGCTATCCATTATTTTTTCTATGTTTGCTACTTTATCCTTCACTTCCATAAGTTCTGTGATTTGTTTTTTCAGTTTTTCTATTTCTTCTTTATGTTCAGCCCATGTCCTCTTCATGTCCTCCCTCAATTTATCGATTTCATTTTTGAAGAGGTTTTCCATTTCTGTTCGTATATTCAGCATTAGTTGTCTCAGCTCTTGTGTCTCATTTGAGCTATTGGTTTGTTCCTTTGACTGAGCCATATTCTCAATCTTTTGAGCGTGGACAGTTATCTTCTGCTGCTGGCGTCTGGGCATTTATTCAGATTTCTCTTGGTGTTGGACCCAGCAAGGTTGTAATATTTTTCTGTGAAATCTCTGGGTTCTGTTTTTCTTATCCTGCCCAGTAGGTGGCGCTCGTGGCACACGTTTGTCTGCGGGTCCCACCAGTAAAAGGTGCTGTGGGACCTTAAACTTTGGAAAACTCTCGCCGTCCTGGGGGTTCGCTAGCCGAAGCGGCTTGAGCCGGCCCGGGGTCCGAACGCAGGGAGGGTTGCTGGTCGCCGCAGCCAGGGAAAGAGCCCGTCCGAATTTCCTAGTCGGCCCTGGGCAACAAGCGTGGCGGGAGGGCGCCAGCGGCAGCGGCCCGCCCGAGAGAGTGCACGTTCCCCGGGAGTCACGGGGTCACCGTTCTCCGTGGCCTGGGGGTTTCCAATCCAATTCTCTCAGTTGGTCCGGGGGCTGCGCGTGGTGTGGGCGCCAGTCGCCTTGGTTTCAGGGGACCACCTCTCCAATTCTCCCAGCCGGCCCGGGAAGGGGGAAGGGAGTAACTCCGGCCGCTTGCCACCCCGCCCGGTAAGGCCCGCGCGCCTCCGCGATCTCACCCGAGCTGCTTCTCTCAGCCAGCCAGCCGTTCCAGGATGGGGTACGCTGTCTTTTTTATCTCTGTTGTGGCTTTGGGCGCTTTCTGTATCGTTTCTACTCCCCTAGTAGGTGTCCTGGAGAAGAAACTAAGATCCGCGCGTCTTACTAAGCCGCCATCTTCCAGGAAGTCCCCTAAAATGATTTTGATGATCAGCATTTGTTAGTGACATTTCCAAATTCTAAACAACTTTCACCATGTCTATTATATTCCTAAATTCCTGCTGGGATTTGCCGTTTAACAGAAAGTAGGAACAATGTAGCTCACATTATTCTGATAATTAACATCTGTGAAGGACAAGCTTCTGCATAAATTTCTCTCATAATGACAGGGCTGATGTTCTGTGGGCTATAGTTTTAATATTTACATATTTTTCTCTTAGGGACTGAACCTCTAGCTTCTACACATAAAAGCAATCTTTTAATTTTTTTATTTAAAAATTTTTGCCAAATAACTATAGCAGATGATTTCAAATAAACTGTTTTGTGAGGCACTGTTCTTTTTTTTTTTTTTTTTTTTTTGCCTGTGTAATCAGTGGTTTGTAATTCCCTAATAGTTTTTCAGATAATTTACCTACTGAGCTTTTTTCAATCATTTGTGTATATTTTCTAGAATGTGTCATCATATTTGAAAGAAGCAGTGGCATTTTAATTTTTATCAAATTCCTTTTTCTATAATTTTCTCAATGTATTCAGGCACTGCCACCAGGTTGTAATGTTTGTCCTTGTGGACCACTGATAATGCGTTGACTTTCTCACGTTTTAGAGAAATGGCCTCTAACAGCATGTTTGTTACTAATTTCAAAAAGACTAATTAGCTTTCTTTTGTTGCCTAACCAGGACCATCATGTTGAGGGTCTTCACAGTTTTGGAAAAGAGTACTATAGTACTTTAATGCCTAGATCTCATTATTTCCATTATCAACATGACTTCTAGATTGATTGATTTTTTTCCTTCTAATAACTATATCATTCCTGAGCAGATATCTCCAACTCTTATACTCGCTTTTGTCTGGAGCTCTTCTTTCCCCTTGATAACTTGTTGGCTCATTTTTTGTGGCTTTTTTTTGTTGTTGTTGGAATTGAAACTGACTTAATTTTACTTTGACAAAAGTTATTTAAAATTTTTAAGACACTGAATTTTATCAGCTTTAATATATTTGTTAAATGCATAGTTAAGGTTATTTGTTATTGAAACAGACTACTGGTATTATGGCCTGTAATCTAAACTTTCAAAAATAGGAGAATAGCTGTCAGTTACGCTAGCTCTACTTCTTGGAATGTTTTAGTAGCCACTGGAAGAGGTAAGTAAAAAAGCTGAGACGGCATTACAGAATACACGAGATTTACTTAGTAATTAAAATATCGGAGTCAAAAAGTGTTTGTAAAGCCTGTCTAAAAACTTTGCAGTGAATACGCAATGCATTACAGAATGAATGCATACATAAAAGGTTTAAAAAATACTTTAGAAATGTTAAAAGTTGTTTAAGGCCAGTTGAATTACATCCATGCCATTTCCCAAATATTCTGTTTCGTACCCAGGCACATATGTGCACATGTGTGTGTTTGTATTCAGTTTATACTCCTTCCTCCATAGATTCTATTTCTTGTATCCTGACAAAAGTTTG
The DNA here is from genome assembly GCF_023851605.1 of Tamandua tetradactyla. Taxonomy (NCBI): domain Eukaryota; kingdom Metazoa; phylum Chordata; class Mammalia; order Pilosa; family Myrmecophagidae; genus Tamandua; species Tamandua tetradactyla. The sequence goes on from NC_135337.1 coordinate 66,571,431, forward strand.
GATATGTTGGATTTTTAATTTTCAATGATCTTGAAAACTACCTGGTTGAGCCTCAAGATCTTTTGCTCTGCGAGCAGCATTTTGCTAAAAATGCTTTAAAGCAGCTGTACAATATTGGAGTGTAAGTTTTATTTCCATGCAGGCCTTTTTATTAATATCGCTTGTGTGTTACCTTGTGACAGCTGGAAACCCAGAAGCTGTGAATTCATGTTCAAGAGTGTGATGAGGGCTTATATCATGATGCCAAACAGAAATGTAATGCTAATGGAATGGTAGTACATTTTGAACAAAAAAATAGTTTCCCAGTTGATATAAAAGATTAACCCCCTTTATTTTGCATATTAAATTGAAATAAACTCAAAGAATAACTTAAATATATATATGCGCATTTATTTTCCTACTGTATTTCTTGGTACCTTTCAGCATTATTTCAAGAATTTAGCCAATGCATATTGAGTCACTGTTTTCATCCTTCCATTTCCTCCCATTGTTAGAGATTTGGCATTAATTACAAGGTAAACTATATCATTCTTTCACTATCCTAGTATATTTTTCTGATGATGAATATAATTTAGAAGAATTTATTTAATAAAAAAATAGAACAATATGTTTCATCAGTCATTCCTATCTGATTTCATTTGCAAAGTCTTCATAAGACATTTAGGAAAAAAAACTCTTTACGTTAAATTTTATTCAAGTTGTCATTTGTGATCCTTTCTCAATAGTTTTTTTTTTTTTTTATACATGGGCAGGCACTGGGAATTGAACCTGGGTCCTCTGGCATTCCAGGCAAGTGTTCTTGCCTGCTGAGCCACCGTGGCCTGCACTCTCAATAGTTTTTAAAGCAAACCCCATTTCTAAACTGAAGATACAATATCTCATCTTTCTGCCTATTCTTTATTTCTATTTGTAATTTAATAATTGCAAACAAAATACTGTCTTAAGTTCATTAGGCCATACTGGGAAATTATTATTTGATATATACCTTAAAGTATTAAGAAAGTAAGCAAATCACAAAACATTCATGGTCACCAAGATGAAAGAATAGTAAATAGTTTTAGACATAAATGTACTTTATAAATATTAATTATATTATGCATCTTAACATGTATGCTTGGTTATACATCTTGACATTCCAGAAAAATCAAGAGTTCATGCAATTCTACATTAAGAAAAAATGTATGTTTTTTTTTTTGCCTTTGAGAGTTATATACTGTGCTTGATTAGTGTATGCTTTTCAATTCTCTGCTATCAACTATATTTTCCTTACAGTTTATTGTTGAGGAAAAGAAAACTTGCATGGACACATTTGAACAAAAATAGTTTCACTAATTTTTTCAACTCTTTTAAGTTTTTCTGTTACAAATTTTAACAAAAAGCATCATGCTATTTGTATGAAATTCTTGAGTAAAACTACTCTTTCTAATATAAGAAAAAGTGATTTAAAAATACCACATACCTTTTCTCCCTCTCTTCATTTTGGCCAATTGGACTTTCCACTTATTGTTTGTCTTCTTTTGCTTTACTGTTAAGTATATTCCTTTCCTAAATCTTGAATTCTGACATATCTTTGTATTGTTTTAAGGTTACATTTGGCTTTACCATGATTTCCATATTTCTCCTTTTATTGTTTTCTCTAGCAATACTCCATGCGCTCATTGGGTAATACTTTTGAACGGGCATATGAAGTAATTCTTGTTGTTCTCACCGTATTCGCATAGCTCAGTCTCCTAGCCCATCATCCAGAGCTGTGAGATGGAAGTGTGCATGCTTTTCTTTCCTTTTTCCCTTCCATGTTCCCTCAGGCTGAAGGAACTGAGCTTTGGGCTCTCCACTTCTTTTACATAGCATTTTATTTTGCTTCCCACCCAGGTGGCCTCCCGGCCTTCGGAGCTGGGTGGAGGGAAGAGCTGCCCTTCAGGACCAGCTCACCCCCACTGGCCCTTCAATCACCCTTCTGCTTTTCTTCCCTAACTCCCCTTGATTTGATCCTGGCTTTTTTTATACCTTTGATCTTGCTCGTTGGTCATATTCCTTCTTGTTTTTGACCCAGATTTTTTTTCTGCCTTTTAAAAGTAACTTCTTAGTGTGTAGAGGAGGGACTCATGCAATAATATTGTTTTTAATTATGCTGTAAGGATTTCTTCAAAGAGGATTGTTATTATAAGCAAAGGATTTGGAATCATGGAAGAGGAAAAGAAAGTTAGAGATTGTTGAGACCATTTCCTATATTCACATGTTAAAGCTAAAACTCAGATACATTTGGTGATTTTTCTCAACATTATAAAGCTAGATAGCAGCAGTGATAAAATTAGAATCCAGGCCTCCTTTATCCAGTCCACTCTTCTCTTCATAACCCAAAACCCTTCACAGATAAATAATGTTAGGGAATAATCATAAGCTTATTTATAAAAAGCTGTAAGTATTTCTCATGGGTAGTTGATCTGATCAAGAAATAGAAATTTAAATAATTTGATTTAAAATTTAGGTAATAATAGATGGCAATAGAGATCGAGACCAGATCATGAAGGGGCTTGAATGGCAACACTAGAATGTACTTTATTCCATGTCATCACGGGGCAGAAGATAGAGAACGAAAGGAACATTTATCAGATAATGACTGTGTATTAGGTACTTGCCAAATAACGTGGATCAGTTATTTCACTAAAGCTCTGACAGAGGGTGCTTCGGTTGTGGGTTGCCAAGCGTGCTGAACTGGAGAGGGCCTCAGTTCGAAGGCAGCGTCAACAGTTCATGCCTTAAATGTGAGGAGTTGGGGTTGAATGATGGTGAAGAGGTGAGAGTTTTGTTGAAGAATAGAATAATTGTGAGAAAGGGGGAGGGATGTGAAAGATGACTTCAAAATATCTATCAGTGACAAAAAGTAGAGAGGCAATTAATCTGTTACTTTACAGCAATAGCAGAATAAAAATGCATAGTCCTTAGCTGAACTTGACAAAATGGACCCACAACTAATATGGAAAGGTAAGCAAGCAAGAAAATTAGATGACATTTCCAAGTCAGATAATAAAGAAGAGGACTAGCTCTGTTAGGCTTAAACAAATTATATTAGGAAAATACAACTAAAATAGTGTAGACGTGACATAACAGAAAAATATCACTGAAGAATACATATGTGAGTCATAGATCCCAGCAATCATTTACTAAAGGTATTTGGAAACAGGATTAACAATTCAGAAGGGAGAACAAAAAAAAGGTCAGCATTCTTTTACAATATACGTAAATAAATTATAGGTGAATTAAAAATAAATACCCAAGAATCAAGGTAAAGATAAAAATAGCTAAAAAGATATTTTGCTCTGAGGAAAGGATGCAGTGCATTCATTTTAGAAAATATGAATACTAAAGAAACATTAAGTAAGGAGAACAACAATCATAACCAAAAGGAACCAATGCTAGTCTTTTGGTATATTTCTATCCAAGCTATTCCCTGTCCATCTCTTAGTTGAGATATTATTGCATACAATTTTCTATTCAATGTAAGAATTTCCCCAGGTGTAGAAGGTCACAGTACCTGCTCTAGGAGCAACCTCCAGAATCTCCAGGGCTTGACCTCATGTTTATTGGTGACTCACATCAGTCCAGCGCATTGGGGAGGGCTGCCTGCTGCAGGCAGTCGCACGAGGACCCATACTACCTCAAGCCAGATGCTCTGCCAGTATGGAGGGCCTGGGATTTTTCTACTGGATCCTCCATTGGATCCTTTCCCTGCAGACAGAGGATGAGAACATGTGAACCATTCTCTTGAGGGGGTATCTATGGGGCAGGCCTAGAATGTTCTTCATTTCCACCCACCTTCCACTGGCCATTGGAATGGTCATGAATAACTTCAAATGAACTGGGAACTCATCCAGCTGTGTGCCTTTGATGGAAGGGAAATCCTTTTGGTCAACAGTCAGATAGTGTCTCCCATATTAGGTTATTAAAATTTCCTTATTAAAATAATTTTTGAGGCTGCATAATATTCAGTGGTCCAGATGAGTTTTCATTTACCTAACCGTTCCCTTGTGTTGAATCATTAATCTTTTCATAATCTGTCCCCATCAAAAATAACACTGTCCTAAAAGTTTTCATATATAAGCTTTGTATTTTTTTAAAGTTTTTTGTTTTTATAACTTTTTTTATTAATTAAAAAAAATTAACAAACAAAACATTTAGATATCATTCCATTCTACAAATACAATCAGTAATTCTTAATATCATCACATAGTTGCATCTTCATCATTTCTTAGTACATTTGCATCGATTTAGAAAAAGAAATAAAAAGACAACAGAAAAAGAAATAAAACGATAACAGAGAAAAAAAAGACTATACATACCATACCCCTTACCCCTTGCTTTCATTTACCACTAGCATTTCAAACTAAATTTATTTTAACATTTGTTCCCCCTATTATTTATTTTTATTCCATATGTTCTACTCTTCTGTTGATACAGTAGCTAAAGGGAGCATCAGACATAAGGTTTTCACATTCACAGAGTCTCATTGTGAAAGCTATATCATTGTTCAATCATCATCAAGAAACATGGCTACTGGAACACAGCACTACATTTTTAGGCAATTCCCTCCAGCCTCTCCACTACATCTTGAACAACGAGGTGATATCTACTTAATGCATAAGAATAACCTCCAGGATAACCTCTCGACTCTGTTTGGGATCTCTCAGCCATTGACATTTTGTCTCATTTTACTCTTCCCCCTTTTGGTTGAGAAGTTTCTCTCAATCCCGTGATGTTAATTCTCAGCTCATTCTAGGGTTTTTCTCAGTCCCTTGATGCTGAGTCTCAGCTCATTCCAGGATCTCTGTCCCACGTTGCCAGGAAGGTCCACACCCCTGGGAGTCATGTCCCACGCAGAGAGGGGGAGGGTGTTGAGACTGATCGTCATGTTGGCTGGAGAGAGAGGCCACATCTGAGCAACAAAAGAGGCTCTCTTGGGGGTGACTCTTAGGCATAAATATTAAGTAGAATTGACCTATCCTTTGTGGGGTTAAGTTTCATTTGAACAAACACCAAGACTGGAGGATCAGCCTATAGCTTTGGTTATCCACATTGCTTGTGAGAATATCAAGAATTCAACTTGGGGAAGTTGAATTTCTCCCCACTCTCACCATTCCCCAAAGGGGGCTTGCAAATACTTTTCCAGTCACTGATCAAATCATTCTGGGATTCATCAGGGGATCACTCTGGACAAACCAACAAAATCTCATGTACTACCTGAGAATCCAAGTACTTATGACATTCAATCAAACTATCTACATGAGTTATATTAGGAAATGCTCCAGTCAAAATCTAAATTTTGTAACAAATAAACATTTTTTGCTTTAGTCTCACACATAAGGTGACATTTTAAAGTATTAGTTATCATCTATTTTTAGCACCCTGCAATAATGGCATTCCTTTGTTCTGCCTCATGCCAAAACATTTTTAAAATTTGTACATTGTACATTTCACTATTATTATACACTCTAGGCATTCCTAGATTATATTATCTAAATCTTTAACATCTATCTTTCTTTCTGATTTCATTTACGTCCCCAGCCCTCCTCCCTCTATCATTCTCACATGCAGCTTCATTCAGTGTTTTAACATAATTACATTACAGTTAGGTAGTGTTGTATTGTCCATTTCTGAGTTTTTATATCCAGTCCTGTTGCACAGTCTGTATCCCTTCAGCTCCAATTACCCAATATCTTACCCTATTTCTATCTTCTCATGGTCTCTGTTACCAACGACATATTCCAAGTGTATTCACTAATGTCGGTTCATATCAGTGAGACCATACAGTATTTGTCCTTTAGTTTTTGGCTAGTCTCACCCAGCATAATGTCCTCAAGGTCCATCCATGTTGTTACATACTTCATAAGTTTATTCTGTCTTAGACTGCTTAATAATCCATTGCATGTATATAACACAGTTTGTTTAGCCACTCGTCTGTTGATGGACATTTTGGCTGTTTCCATCTCCTTGCAATTGTAAATAACGCTGCTATAAACATTGGTGTGCAAATGTCCATTTGTGTCTTTGCCCTTAAGTCCTCTGAGTAGATACCTAGCAATGGTATTGCTGGGTCATATGGCAATTCTATATTCATCTTTTTGAGGAACCGCCAAACTGCCTTCCACAGTCGTTGCACCATTTGAAATGCCCACCAACAGTGAATAAGTGTGCGTCTTTGTCCACATCCTCTTCAGCACCTGTCATTTTCTGTTTTGTTGATAATGGCCATTCTGGTGGGTGTGAGATGATATCTCATTGTGGTTTTGATTTGCATTTCTCTAATGGCCAGGGACATTGAGCATCTCTTCATGTGCCTTTTGGCCATTTGTATTTCCTCTTCTGAGAAGTGTCTGTTCAAGTCTTTTCCCCATTTTGTAATTGGATTGGCTGTCTTTTTGTTGTTGAGTTGAACAATTTCTTTATAAATTCTGGATACTAGACCGTTATCTGATATATCGATTCCAAATATTGTCTCCAATTGTGTAGGCTGTCTTTTTACTTTCTTGATGAAGTTCTTTGATGCACAAAAGTGTTTAATTTTGAGGAGCTCCCATTTATTTATTTATTTCTTCAGTGCTCGTGTTTTAGGTGTAAGGTCCATAAAACTGCCTCCATTATAAGATTCATAAGATATCTCCCTACATTTTCCTCTAACTGTTTTATGGTCTTAGACCTAATGTTTAGATCTTTGATCCATTTTGAGTTAACTTTTGTATAGGGTGTGAGATACGGGTCCTCTTTCATTCTTTTGCATATCGATATCCAGTTCTCTAGGCACCAGTTATTGAAGAGACTATTCTGTCCCAAATGAGTTGGCTTGACTGCCTTACCAAAGATCAAATGTCGATAGATGAGAGGGTCTATATCTGAGCACTCTATTCGATTCCATTGGTCAATATATCTATCTTTATGCCAGTACCATGCTGTTTTGACCACTGTGGCTTCATAATATGCCTTAAAGTCCGGCAGCGTGAGACCTCCAGCTTCTTTTTTTTTCCTCAAGATACTTTTAGCAATTCTGGGCACCCTCCCCTTCCAGATAAATTTGCTTATTGGTTTTCTATTTCTGAAAAATAAGTTGTTGGGATTTTGATTAGTATTGCATTGAATCTGTAAATCAATTTAGGTAGAATTGACATCTTAACTATCTTTAGTCTTCCAATCCATGAACACGGTATGCCCTTTCATCTATTTAGGTCTTCTTTGATTTCTTTTAACAGTTTTTTGTAGTTTTCTTCGTATAGGTCTTTTGTCTCTTTAGTTAAATTTATTCCTAAGTATTTTATTCTTTTAGTTGTAATTGTAAATGGAATTCGTTTCTTGATTTCCCCCTCAGCTTGTTCATTGTTAGTGTATAGAAACACTACAGATTTTTGAATGTTGATCTTGTAACCTGCTACTTTGCTGTACTCATTTATTAGCTCTAGTAGTTTTGTTGTGGATTTTTCCGGGTTTTCGACGTATAGTATCATATCGTCTGCAAACAGTGATAGTTTTACTTCTTCCTTTCCAATTTTGATGCCTTGTATTTCTTTTTCTTGTCTAATTGCTCTGGCTAGAACCTCCAACACAATGTTGAATAATAGTGGTGATAGTGGACATCCTTGTCTTGTTACTGATCTTAGGGGGAAAGTTTTCAATTTTTCCCCATTGAGGATGATATAAGCTGTGGGTTTTTTATATATTCCCTCTATCATTTTAAGGAAATTCCCTTGCATTCCTATCCTTTGAAGTGTTTTCAACAGGAAAGGATGTTGAATCTTGTCAAATGCCTTCTCTGCATCAATTGATATGATCATGTGATTTTTCTACTTTCATTTGTTGATATGGTGTATTACATTAATTGATTTTCTTATGTTGAACTATCCTTGCATAGCTGGGATGAATCCTACTTGGTCATGATGTATAATTCTTTTAATGTGTTGTTGGATTCGATTTGCTAGAATTTTGTTGAGGATTTTTGCATCTATATTCATTAGAGAGATTGGTCTGTAGTTTTCTTTTTTTGTAATATCTTTGCCTGGTTTTGGTATGAGGGTGATGTTAGCTTCATAGAATGAATTAGGTAGCTTTCCCTCCACTTCAATTTTTTTGAAGAGTTTGAGCAGGGTTGGTACTAATTCTTTCTGGAATGCTTGGTAGAATTCACATGTGAAGCCATCTGGTCCTGGACTTTTCTTTTTGGGAAGCTTTTTAATGACTAATTCAATTTCTTTACTAATGATTGGTTTGTTGAGGTCATCTATTTCTTCTTGAGTCAAAGTTGGTTGTTCATGCCTTTCTAGGAACTTGTCCATTTCATCTACATTGTTGTATTTATTAGCATAAAGTTGTTCATAGTATCCTGTTATTATCTCCTTTATTTCTGTGAGGTCAGTGGTTATGTCTCCTCTTCCATTTCTGATCTTATTTATTTGCATCCTCTCTCTTCTTCTTTTTGTCAATCTTGCTAAGGGCCCATCAATCTTGTTGATTTTCTCATAGAACCAACTTCTGGTCTTATTGATTTTCTCTATTGTTTTCATGTTCTCAATTTCATTAATTTCTGCTCTAATCTTTGTTATTTCTTTCCTTTTGCTTGCTTTGGGGTTAGTTTATTGTTCTTTCTCCAGTTCTTCCAAGTGGACAGTTAATTCCTGAATTTTTGCCCTTTCTTCTTTTTTGATACAGGCATTTAGGGCAATAAATTTCCCTCTTAACACTGCCTTTGCTGTGTCCCATAAGTTTTGATATGTTGTGTTTTCATTTTCATTCCCTCGAAATATTTACTGATTTCTCTTGTAATTTCTTCCTTGACCCACTGGCTGTTTAAGAGTGTGTTGTTGAGCCTCCACGTATTTGTGAATTTTCTGGCACTCTGCCTATTATTGACTTCCAACTTCATTCCTTTATGATCTGAGCAAGTGTTGTGTATGATTTCAATCTTTTTAAATTTGTTGAGACTTGCTTTGTGACCCAGCATATGGTCTATCTTTGAGAATGATCCATGAGCACTTGAGAAAAAGGTGTATCCTGCTGTTGTGGGGTGTAATGTCCTATAAATGTCTGTTAAGTCTAGCTCATTTATTGTAATATTCAAATTCTCTGTTTCTTTATTGATCCTCTGTCTAGATCTTCTGTCCATTGATGAGAGTGGGAAATTGAAGTCTCCAACTATTATGGTAGATCTGTCTATTTCCCTTTTCAGTATTTGCAGTGTTTGCCTCACATATTTTGGGGCATTCTGGTTTGGTGCATGAATATTTATGATTGTCATGTCTTCTTGTTTAATTGTTCCTTTTATTAGTAGATAGTATCCTTCTTTGTCTCTTTTAACTGCTTTATATTTGAAGTCTAATTTGTTGGATATTAGTATAGCTACTCCTGCTCTTTTCTGGTTGCTATTTGCATGAAATATCTTTTCCCAACCTTTCACTTTCAACCATGTTTATCTTTGGGTCTAAGATGTGTTTCCTGTAGACAGCATATAGAAGGATCCTGTCTTTTAATCCATTCTGCCAGTCTATGTCTTTTGATTGGGGAGTTCAGTCCATTAACATTTAGTGTTTTACTGTTTGGGTAGTACTTTCCTCTACCATTTTGCCTTTTGTATTTTATATGTCATATCTAATTTTCCTTCTTTTTATACTCTTCTCTCTTCTGTCTTTTCGTATCTGTCTCTAGTGCTCCCTTTAGTATTTCTTGCAGAGCTGGTCTCTTGGTCACAAATTCTCTCAGTGACTTTTTGTCTGAAAATGTTTTAATTTCTCCCTCATTTTTGAAGGACAATTTTGCTGGGTGTAGAATTCTTGGTTGGCAGTTTTTCTCTTTTAGCAATTTAAATATATCATCCCACTGTCTTCTCGCCTCCATGGTTTCTGCTGAGAAATCTACACATAGTCTTATTGGGCTTCCCTTGTATGTGATGGATTGCTTTTCTCTTGTTGCTTTCAAGATCCTCTCTTTCTCTTTGACCTCTGACATTCTGACTAGTAAGTATCTTGGAGAACGTCTATTTGGATCTATTCTCTTTGGGGTGTGCTGCACTTCTTGGATATGTAATTTTAGGTCTTTCGTAAGAGTTGGGAAATTTTCAGTGATAATTTCTTCCATTAGTTTTTCTCCTCCTTTTCCCTTCTCTTCTCCTTCTGGGACACTCACAACACATATATTTGTGCACTTCATATTATCATTCAATTCCCTGAGTCCCTGCTCATATTTTTCATTCTTTTCCCTATAGTTTCTGTTTCTTTTTGGATTTCAGATATTCCATCCTCCAGTTCACTAATCCTAACCTCTGTCTCTTGAAATCTACCATTGTAGGTTTCCATTGTTTTTTTCATCTCTTCTACTGTATCTTTCATTCCCATAAGTTCTGTGATTTGTTTTTTCAGACTTTCCATTTCTTCTTTTTGTTCATTCCTTGCCTTCTTCATGTCCTCCCTCAATTCATTGATTTGGTTTTTGATGAGGTTTTCCATTTCTGTTCATATATTCTGAATTAGTTGTTTCAACTCCTGTATCTCATTTGAACTATTGGTTTGTTCCTTTGACTGGGCCATATCTTCAATTTTCCTGGTGTGATTTGTTATTTTTGCTGGCGTCTTGACATTTAATTACCTTAATTAGTTTATTCCGGAGATTGCTTTCACTTATCTTACCTAGGGTTTTCTTGCTAGATGAGTTTGTTGTCTATCTGTTCTTTGACCTTCAGTTCAGCTTTTTCTGGCTGAACTGAAGGTCAGCCTCTGTTACCCTCTGTTAAACAAAACCTCTAGCTTAAGTTTTGTTTAACAGAGGGTAATTTTTCAGTTCTTGTTTTCTTGTTTCTTGTCCTGCTTGTAAGGTGCCTTTTCCGTCCCCACTCTTAGGAGGGTCTACATAGGTATTACAGACTCCAGCCGGGTTTTCCCGGACTAAACTGGCCTCCTGTCAGGGGGAAGGAGTCACCTGCATCAGTTTTCCCTGAGGGTGAGGCCCAGCAGGTTGAAAGACTTTCCTGTGAAGTCTCTGGGCTCTGTTTTTCTTATCCTGCCCAATATGTGGCGCTTGTCTGTCTGCGGGTCTCACCAGCAAAAGATGTTGTGGCTCCTTTAACTTTGGAAGGCTCTCCCTGCTGGAGGCATGATGGAGACAGAGGAGAGGTTGTAGGCTGGTTTTAATGGCTTCAAATTGCCAAGCCCTGGGGTCTGAATTCCTTGAGAGAGGAATTCCACCTAAGTTGGGCTTCACCCCTCCCCTGGGGAAGGCACATGTGGGAGATAGCCCTGAAAGCAGTCTGTTTCTGCCTATTCCTGGGGCAGTTGCAGCCCGAGTAGTCCCACCACTGAATCCAGATGCAGCCAAGTCTCTGTAGAAACAGCCACAAAAACCTGTTTCATCCCCTTTCCTCTTTTTCAGTTAGCCCAATAAGCAGCCTCTGCCTTGACCAGTTTCGCCTGAGCTGGGGGCCTATTTTTAGTAGTCAGAATTTGTTTATTAATGCCACAACTGGTGTTTGATTGGACTCAGTCCCTGCTACTGTTAGAGTTTCTTTCCTTTCCCTCCGGGAAGCCACCTGTGGGGGAGGGGCGCCGGGCGCCAGCTGCCACGGCTTGGGGAACTCACTGTTCCGGAGACTCACAGCCGGTCCAGCTGGTCCAGACTGGGGTATGCTGTGTTTCCGGTCACTATCGTGGCTCCGGGAGCTGTTCTGTGCTGTTTCTGGTTATTTAGTAGTTGTTCTGGAGGACGAACTAAAATGCGCACATTGCTAAGCCGCCATCTTGGCCCCCTAAGCTTTGTATTTTTATTACTTCCTTAGAATAGAATGTTAGAAGTGTAATAACCGAAACCAAGGGAAGAATAATTTTAAGCTTCATGCTGTCCTTTGCAACATAGATTTCCAGAAAGCTGAGTGTGTCCATTTCACTGAATCAGAGCCATAAATGTATATTCTCACTTTTATAATTTTGTAATTTTCATGACTAACAAATATCGCTGTGGCTTTAGTTTTCGTTTCTTTAACTACTAGTGAAACTTAAAATATGCTCATAGATTTATTAACCATATCATTGGGTTTTCAAATGCTTTCTCTTCATAAAATATTAGTTTAATTTTTTGTTTGTTTTCAGTTTAATTTTTAAAATTAAAATCAATATATGAAATCTAACTGTTTATTGAAATTAATTCTCTTAGTGATTTTTTGGTTTTTAATAATGTTTAAGATGCTTATAGTGGCAAATCATGTTTATTGTTTTAACTAGTCATAGCTAATGCTTTTTTATCTACTGATATTTTCTGTGCTTTTAAACTTCAGAAGTATTCTCCCCACTCAGAATGGGAAAAGAATTATCTTCTTTTTCATTTTATTCTCAGTTTATTTATTTGTAATTCATTTATTTCTACTTATAATTATCTAAAAATCTGAAATCATCAAGCTATAATGTAAGACTCCAAACTGTTATCCAAATATATACATACACTTGCTGACTTTTCCTTTGTTTTCTCATTGAATTGTGATTTTTATTTTTATGTTGTACTGTTGTTTCTAGGTTACTTCTTTTGCTTCATTGATCCACTTATTTTTATGACAAGGTCACAAGCTGTTATTGTTCCTTTGTAATGTGTTTTAATACATGGTAGTGAAAACAGTTCTCACTTTCCTTTTTTCAAATTTAATTAACCCTATGTGTGTATTCTATATGTACTTTTAAAAAAAATGGTCCTGTTAAATAATTTCCGCTCAAGGAACCCGGAATATTTCTCCATTCATTTAGATCTCTCTTTGTATTCCTTAATAGACTTTGTAGCTTTTGTATTGTTTACACGTACATTCCACTAAGATTTTCTTTAGTGTTTCACTTTGTCTTATTGTTATTATTGTTATAAGTAGAACAATTCTACTTTTCTTTGCATTATATTTTTAATTGACTTTTGCTTCAATATCAGAAAATGTTGGGTTTTATGCATTTTTCTAGTTTTCAGCTGCTCCAGTATTTATTTTTTAGTTTTTACTGTTATTAAGGTGATTATTTAAAGTTTTCTAAATGTAACATATATTTGCAAATAAAATTCCCTTTCCATACTTATGTTTCTATGTGGCCTTTCTCCCATTCTGACATATCGTTACATGGTAGTGATAATACTTTAGTACATATTCCACAATTGCATACTTTTTATTTGTAGAGTCTAGAGTAGGGAAAAACAAAACAAAAGCTCTGGCTCTTCTGAGATGGCCACTGAATTCCTAGAGCCCTCTGTCTACCTTGCCTGGGTAGAATTCAACCAGCAATATGCAAGATTTGGTGCTTTTTCAGCTAAGAGCAAGTTAGATGTTTGACTTTCTCTGCAACTTGTCCTCTGCCCAGCCTCATGGAGTCTAACCCAACACGTGTAGCTATCTGGTTGACCAATGCCACAGGGGGCTTCCCATGAGGAATTCTACGCTTCTTTTCTGCACAGCTTCTTTCTCTCTGCTACTCTACCTTGTAAATTCCAGCTCCCCAAGGAGCTCTGAAGTCTGCTTTGCTCTGACCAGGCTCTTACCCTTGCCCTACACTTCCCTGTGACTCCAGTCAGTAAGCCAGGGCCATGGTGGGGACCCCTCAACTGTGTTGTTACCCTATCTTGGAGATAAGCAGAAGTCCCTCATGCTGTTATTGTTATGTTGTGTCTACTATTTTAGCTCATTCCTTGTAAGCAGTTTCATCTGTTGATCTAGTCTGAGAGCTTTTGCCTGTTACTGTAGAATCATAAAGCTGATATGCGCTTTTATCAAATAATTCTATTTTTTGTGCTGTATAGGAAATGATAAAAGCAAAGGGAAAGGTGTTCATTTTTATAGTGAGCATTTGCAAGCTGACTAAATATCCACAACTGATAATTAATTAAATCATAGTTCATTCACTTGAGGGATATTATGTTATAGTTGTGCCTATTAGCAATGTGATGGAAATATGTAACATAGTACTAAGTTAACAAAAACAAAACTGTATAGTATGTTCCAATATTAAAACCATATAAACACATTCTTATGTCAAAACAGTGCACCCAGGTTTGCGAAATCCATTTGTTTTAGTGTAGTAAGAGAGGGGCACAATTTTGTTGTTGTTTCTGTACTTTTAGGTAAAGTTCATTACTTATACAAAAAATGAAAATAGATTCATCTATAAAAATAAAATAAAGTTTTTCAAATAGATAAAACTCTAGATAGGGATGCATGTATTAGTCAATAAAAACTGCTATGATTAATAGCCCTTTAACATAACTTTCAAGTTAAACTTTTCTTGTTATCTCAGAAAATATTGTTTGCTGTCACCTCTACTATTTTATGGAATATTCTTTCTCAGAGGCTTATAGCTTTTGCCTATATGAGTTGCTTAGCTTTATTCAAATTATTTTCTTGAATTGCGTGTTTACGGTTTAATAGAAAGGTGTTAATTTGCCTCCAGCTGCTAAAATTAATTGCTAGTTTGCTTCTTTCAATCTTTGCATTTTAATTCACATGTTATCACACACTACCTAATGTTTCATATCCTGTTTTTTACCAAACATTGCATTATGATTCTTTCCTAGTATCATTATAAGTTCTCTGTGAATTGAGCTTTGTCCTCAGAGAAGCAGATGCCAATACAGGATTTAGCACACAAGAAACGTATGGGAGGGAGCCAGGTGAGGCAGGGAGAGCTGTCAGGCTATGAGTAGGTATGGTGCCAAGTGCAGGAAGTTGGGTGGAAATGCCTTGGATGCAGTGCAGTCCTGAGGGGAGCCCCTCAGCTGCTCAAGCATTCCTGCATGCCCCAGGAAGGAGCTGACTTCGCGCCCCTCCTGCACCCAGGTTTTGGCTGGGAGCAGCCCCAGGAGTGTGGCCATGGAGCCGGGAGCGTGGCAGAGCTTAGTCCTGCTCCTGTGTTGTCTCGCTGGTGGCTGGTTAGCTGATGGCTGGGGGTAAGCGGCCATACTGAGTCACTCACACAGACATAGAGCACACAGCACATGACTCAGGAGACAACCCTCAGGGAAAAATGGAAGGCATCTGCTTTATTCAGGAAGTGCACAGGCTTATATAGGCTGGAAAGCATGCAGGGACACGTGTTGGGCTGGGATTGGTGGTCGTTGTTGCTAGGCTGGAGGGCAGATTTCTGGGATTGGTCACCGTTGTTGCTAGGGCGGAGGGCAGATTTAAGGTTAGCCATTTTGTGTTGCCTTGCATCAGCCACAGCAGCCATGTTAGCAATATTTTATGGCTTCTTCAACAATAGCACTCATCAACACTCCTGCAGTCCCACATTTGTGTCCCATTCACCTGGTCCCAGAGTCCCTGGGAACCCACAAATTGGCTTCTCCTCCCAGGTTCAGGGAGGGGTTCCTGAACTCCATGGTTCCGTTGGATAAGTGAGAGAAAAAACAATAGGAAATGTTAAATCATCTCCAAATTCGGTTGAAAGTTCTGAAACTATTATAGTATGCTTTCCTTTGCAACATTTGGTTGAACCATTGGCTTGCAGTATATGTTATTCTCCATATATTACACCATTATGCTGGTGTCCTGGAATAGTCCTTTCCCATTCTTGTTTCACACCATTCCCAGATTGGTATCCTAATCCCTATACCCATTCCACCATCCTTAGGTTTACTAAAAGTCTTAGTGGTAAAGATAGAAAGAAATAACCAAAAAAAAGGTATAATTACCATGTAAGTGATCTTGGCTTAGTTACTCAGCCTCTCTCTGTGCCTTGCTTTCCTCCTTTGCACCTATGTATCTATCTCAAAGGGTTGTAATTTGTTCAAGAATCAAATGAGACAATAGAATCTTGAACTTAGAGCAGTGCTTGGTTCATGGTAGGTACAAATATTAACCATTATTATTGATATCAGTAATACCATGTGTTTAAATTCATTCACCTATTCTAGGGTGAAATATAGAAGGAAATATGTCTACAGAATTTCCTTCCTGTGCATTTCATCTTAAACAGTCATCACTTATTTTGTATTTGTATTATGTATTTTAATCTCACTACTTTGTTTATTCTTGGAGGTAAGGGACCATTTCTTTTCTGGTTTTAAAAAATGGATAAGTTTTTCCATGTTTGTTCACTTTCTTGGCCTTACATAGTATGTTGCACACAATAAACATTTGATCAGTGTTTGTGGAATTTAAATATGTAAAAGCTCACTTTTTATTTGTGAAAGCCCATGGGCAGCTACTCATCTACTAAGGTGGTCACAAAAACTTCTAACCACATAGTTTCCCAAAAGAATAACTTTTGTAATGTTTGTTTAATCATTAGACATGAAAGGCGTTTGCTTTGCTCCATGAGTCAGAGGTTACGTGACCTCCAGGTAAATACTTTCTGACACTACTGAGATGTCATAGCAAGAGGATTAATAAGCTAATATTACACTTCCTACATTAATCCTTTCTCTGATTGTGAGGCTGACTTTGTTTCTCACCAAAGATAAGTTAAATAAAATATTTTGTGTGTACGTACTTGGTTTTTATTTGGCATGGGCAGACACCGGGAATCGAACCCAGGTCTCTGGCATGGCAGGCTAGAACTCTGCCGCTGAGCCACCATTGCACCGCCCTGTACGTAGTTTTAGAGTACATTTGTTTTATTAGACAATGTAACTGGTATTAATTGCTATGTACGTGTATAACCTAGAAATTAGAATTTAAGGGATGAATCATTATATAGATGTTCCTTTTTGCTTTCTGATATACTGGAGTAGACAGAGGGAAATACCTGAAATCTCTGAACTGTAATCCAGCTGCCTCGATCTCTGATAATGATTGTATAGCCTTTATCTTCTGCCCCTGTGGTTGTCAAAACCTGTGACTAACTTTCATCTGTACCCAGTTATCCAGTTTTTCAACTTTAGAGTCTTGTGATCACTAAAGACAGTCTCTAATGTTGATGACCAAGACTGGATCTAACCAAAGTGGGCCCACCTGACATGCACGATAATTGAGAGATTAACCTATAAGTCACCTAGATCTCATGATAATAATAACAATCACACCCACTATCATATTAAGGTGGCCATTTTCTTACATACATTCTGTGACTAAGCATGTAATCAATCAGTGCATGCTCAATAATTAGATCACCTCTAATTATATCATCTGAAGCCATTGTGCTCATTATCCTAAACCCTGCCCATCCTTTTCTCTAATTATGCTATCAGAATTACTGCAGTTCAGGGAGAAAGATTTGGGGCCTATAGGCCATCTTCTCTCCTGCTACACACCTAGCAATACACTTTTTCTCTCTTTGAAACCCCAGTGTCTCAGGAATTGGTCATTTGAGCACATCAGGCAAAAGTACCCACCACCTTTGTACAGTAACACATGTGAGGGGGTGACTACAAGGCCTGGGTCCAGCTAGTTATCTGTAGCTGAGGCTATATCAAGTCTACTATGAAATATATTTCATTCTGACTCCAGACCCATTCCATTGTTGGTTTTGGCATAAACATCCCTCCAGTCTGCTACTGGGACTTGCCGTCACATTCCACTTTGGTAGTCCCTTTGGAGGTCAGTGGTGTTCAAAAAGCTTTTCTTCTGCCTACCTTCCCTAACTGCATCCTTGCACTCTTCCTAGAGAGCAGGCAATCCAAGCCCCTCTGTGTCATCTGTTATGTGGCCAATACCAGGCTAGTGGAGTTGCCCAGGCTGGAACGAGCCTGGCTCAAGTATTGCCGAACTGGCTGAATTCTAGGAGTTGATGATCCCTTACTCAGCCTTGTAAATGTCAGTCTTCATTCCTTCCTTCCTTCCTTCATTTCCAGCTCTGCTGTTAATTAGCTATGTGGTCTTGGGCAAGTAGTTTCAGTTAACCCTTTTGTAATATTGGGGATAACGATACCATAGTGCCCACATCTAGGAGAGTTTTTGGAAGGATAGCAGAAATGATGCATGTAAAACGGTTAGCACCCTACCTGGCATGTAACAAGAATGGATAAATTGATTACAATTTGTCCTTTATGTCACTGATTGAACTATTAGCAGTAGTTTACACTTGTTCCTGATGTCATAGAGACCCTGCTTTTTGCTTCTCAGATGATAAGTTAAGGATGGTAAATTTGTTTTGCTTCTTGTATTACTCTACAAAGAACAGATTATTACAGGGCATGTTGTTGCTACCCTACTAAGAAAAAAATTGATAAAAAAGAAGAACCCAGGGTGAAGATCTTGCCTTACTAAATATTAACGTGGATTTTCAAATAAAATAACTGAAAATATGGTACAAGAATCAGTAGGAAGAGCTGCAAAGCAAAAGCCAAGAAGAAGTCCTCTTATCAACTAGAATGTGATCTATGATGAAGGCATTTGGAAGAGATGCACACAATTAGCTCTGGAAGCTGGTAGCAGCTGGCTGCAGCATATCACTGCTGAGGCTCCCCCGTTGTAGTGAATTTAGCTGTGTTTCCTTTAGCTTGCCATGTCTCTAAAGTGCCCAGCTCAGTTCCTTGGACACTGCAGACATTCAGAAGATGATAGTTGATTTAAATAGTCTTCTTTAGGTGCCAGTAAATGGATATACTCATCCAGCACAGCTGTTTTTCCGTCGAGTCTGGGTTCTGCCTCGAGTTCCCTTTCACACAGTGCTCTGAGCCTCTTCTACCAAAGTGAGACTTTAGGCCCTCCATGGGCTAGAGGCTCACTCAGCCTCCTTTGGCTGGAAAACTGCGCTTTGACAATAGTGGTGTAAGTGCTGAATTATCTTCCATCTAGTCCTTTAATAGCAAAATGTTCAACTAAATGTGGGGACTTGGGAAAGTCACTGCAACAGGATGACAAAAGATTGAACCCCAGGAGACAGCAGGTCATTATCAGGCACCATGCTAAAGCCCTGGAGCACCTTGTGGCCACATGGAAACAAATAATACAAACAGCCTTTTTTATTAGGCATGTGTCAAGTCTCAAAAACAGAAATATGCACAAAATAATAAAGGCTTTGAAAACCCAACAGATCCCTTGCATGTGCAAACCCTACCTCTCATATGTTATAGTATTCCGTTAGTTGAAATGACTAGTTGATTTAGCTGCATAAGTCAGACTGTTATTCTTTTGAAGCGATTTGAATCATCTTTTAAATTTTGCTGCAGAGCATCTAACATTTTAAATGATAGTTCTTCCTGTCTGATATTCAGCCATATTTGTATTACAAGGATTGAGTTTGTTTATTAAGAGACAATACTAGCATGAAAGTTTTGGGGTTATTTTCCCCCCCCTTGAATTTCATTTTTCCCATTTTGTGGCTGAGTAGGCATTGGGAGGGATTCCAGCGTGCTCGCCGAGTTTTCCCCTGATAAGGTAAGTGGCCAGACAGCGGGTGGGGGGAAAGAAGTAGAAGTGGCATTGCCGGTAGGTGGCCCACTACGTTTGTGCTTGGGATGGCATCAGAAAATGCTCCCCGCCTCCATTTTCCCTTTGTTTTCAATCCCTGCTAGTTTGAGGGTGTTTTCCTCCCCCCTATATCTGAGTCATTTACAGGGGGTGGGGGAGGGGAGGAGAAAAAATTTAAAAGCAGGCAAGCAAGCACATCTCACTCCCAGGAGAGTTCACAAACTGTAGCTTAGGCAAAGGGTTCTCTTTTTCCACACACAACAGCCTGCTCCTTTGTTTCTCCTGTCCTTGGCAAAGACTGAAAGAATGAAGCCTGTAATACTTGGGCCCTCCTGTGTCACTGAAGAAATAAAAAAGCCATTGTCTTCATTAGGCGATCCTTGTTTTAGCAAATAGAATCCAGCTACTGGGAAGGGAACATTCTGACGGGGGGGGGGGGGGGGGGGGCAGCATTAGAGGAAGGATGCTTCACAGAATTCCCCGGAGAAACGGCTTTGTCTCCCCTATTTGATTGCTCCTTCAGAGAAGATTCATATTCAAATGGGCTGAGGTTGGGAATTAGTGCCTTGCACATTCTCATGCACCCAGGAAGACTATGATTATGGCTAATTACAATGAAGAATGAAATCCTAACAAGAGCGCTCAATCAGATCCTTCATGCGTGAAGTAGCCAGGCTGCCCGATGGAGGTGTGAGTCTGGTAATTACAAAGAATGGGGCTGTTGGAAAGATGCTTAGTAAATCTGTTCAAGACAAAATAAGGCCTAATTAATCACTTTAGGCTCTGAATTCTCCAGATGATCCGCCTGCTTCGGATCTGTTTTGTTTTGTTTCAAGAGTCCCTCTAATAAACTAGATGGACGGTATGCAATAGGCTTTGCTGCCCGTCCTTTCGTTTGTTCGAGGGACTGCAATTGTGTCATCTGTTTGGAGGCTCCTCTTCTGCCAACCGTGTCGCAACTGTCTTTTAATGCAACTTGACGAAAGGTTTTTAAAAATAGGCATGTACATTTTATGTGACAGGAAAACACATTTGGAAAGGTTACGGTAAAGCGTTGACCATAATTTAGTAAGCATATTGGAATCATATCGGGCTGTTGTATATTAACCCTGGAGTATTCTTGGTTTGTTGTGTCTGGCTTTTGAGTAAGTCCAACTAATCCCAGCCTCAACTCCTTCGAGGTCTCCATTAAGGCAAAATTATGATGTGGGAACTTCTGTGCCTCGGCATATCTGTTTTTTCAGTGAATGCGTGAGATGAAGATGATTTGAACATGGCACTTTTGGTTTGTTTCTTTGTATCTTTATTTCCTCATCTAAAAATAAAGTGGCCAGAGTTACTGCAAGAAATGCACAGCGATAAAAAATATCTAATTAAAGATTTTAAATGCATCAATCTTCGATTTCACTTGAACTTCTACTAGGATGAACTCTCTGTCCAACTATTTGAGGGTGTTCGTTATTTTTTGCCTTATTTGCTGTCTATATATGACGCAAAAAGAGCTACCTTTCTTAATTAAATTAACATGACTGTAAATAAAACCAAGGAACAACTTTGACCTGGGAACCAATGGATGCTGTTTCTGGTATAACACATTCCAGCAGCTTGCACACTAAAACAGGAATTATATAATATTCTACAGAGGCTCCAGGCACTAGGGTAACTTTCCAGAAACCTATAACATCCAGATAGGTCCCTGGACCAGATAAGTTCTGAGGTGCAGAGGGGCCAATCTCTCCATAGCATCAACTAGTTCCATCCCCCATTCCATATTATTGACAGGCCCTTCCAACATGAAAGAGTTAGAATAGGCATAGCCCAAATACCCCTAAAGCGTGAGAGAAAGATCAAAGGTGATGGTGGAGTTATACAGAGAAGGTCATGCCTAACAAATGAGCATGATTGCTGAATCAGTATATTGATAATTTCTTTCAGTCTCTAGTACCTTAGAGCAGCTAGATGTAAAAACCTAAAATTGTGGAATTGTAACCCATCCCGAACTCTGAAATATGTTCTATAACTAATTGTTGTAATGTATTTTGAAATTTATTACTTTTTGTATATGTTATTTTTCACAAAAAAGAAAAAAAAGAGGAGGAAGAGTATAATAGAAAAGATGCGATTTAACAAATGAATATGACCACTGAATCAATATATTGATATTTCTTTTGGTCTCCAGTATCTTGGAGTAGCTAGAAGAAAAAATGAAAAATTGTGAAACTATAACTCATATCAAACTTTAAAAGTTGTGTAACTACTTGTTAAAATGTACTTGGAAATTTATTGCTTTTTTGTATATATGTTATTTTTCATAATAAAATAAAGTTAAAAAAAAAAAAAAAGAACCCATGGCTGCTCATCTTACAATCTTGACTACTATTCTTTGTAAATGGGAAAGGGAAGATGAGGAGAGAGGGAAAAAGACCAAAAAAAAAGAAAAACAGATATCATCTATAAGAGGTATAAATACTATAGTTATTAGTTTTCTAATAAGGATAACTAAAGAAAACCTTGTAGCAGAGGAAGAAATAATTTCACATTTACATATCTATAAATTGTATCTCATTTCTCTAAAACCTACTTTTTTATAATTGGAAAGCTTCTTCCAGTATTTTTCATCAAATGAATTATATGTATGATGAAAATATAAAATAACATTGAAGGGAACACAAATCTTATAATACTTTTAAAAAATTGTGTTCTCTATCACTACTGTTATTCAGTGTACTGGGTATTCTAGCCAAGGCAATTAGGCAAGAAAAAGAAACAAAAGGCATCCAAATTGGAAAGAAAGAAGTAAAACTTTCTGTATTTGCAGATGACATGATCCTACACAGAGAAAATTCTGAAAAATCCACAACAAAGCTACTAAAGCTAATAAACCAATTCAGCAAACCTGGATGGGTGGGGGGTTCAAAATCAACACATAAAAACCCAGTAGTGTTTCTATACGCTAGAAGTAGATAATCTGAAGATTGTCCCTTTATAATAGCAACTAGAAGGTCAAATACCAAGAAGAAACTTAACCAAGAATGTAAAGGACTTGTACACAGAAAACTACAAAACATTGCTAAAAGAAATCAAAGAAGGACTAAATAATAGAAGGCCATTCCATGTTCATGGACTGGAAGAATAAATATTGTTAAGATTCCAATTCCACCAAAATTGATTTACAGGTTCAATGCAATCCCAATTAAATTCCAACAGCCTTCTTTGCAAAAATGGAAAAGCCAATCATGAAATTTATATGGCAGGGCAAGGGCTCCAAATAGTCAAAAGCATGGGAAAAAAGAACATGGTTGGAGGATTCATACTTATCAAGTTTAAAACATGTCACAAAGCTACAGTGATCAAAACAGCATGGTACTGGGCCACAGTGGTTCAGCAGGCAGAGTTCTTGCTGTCCATCCCGGAGACCCGAGTTTGGTTCCTGGTGCCTGTCCATGCAAACGAACAGCCAAAAAAAAAAAAAAAAGAAAGCAGCATGGTACTGGCACAAGGACATATGAACTGGTGTAATCATATTGAGAGTTCAGAAATAAATCCTCATATTAAGGCCAATTGATTTTTGACAAGGGTCTCAAATCCACTCAATGGGGAAAGAACAGTCTCATCAATAAATGGTCCTGGGAAAACTTGATATCCATATGTAAAAACTGAAGGTGGACCCCTACTTCACACCTTATTAAAAAATGAACTCATGGTGTATGATCTCATTGGTATGAAATAACTAAGCAAATTCACTAAGTCAGAAGCTAGAATACAAGTCACCAGAAGCCAGGGTGAGGATAGGAAATGGTGAGTTAATGCTTAATTATTAAAAAGTTTCTGTGCAGGATGATGGGAAAGTTTTGGTGGTGGATGGTAGTGATGGTAGCACAACATTGTAAACAAAATTAGCAGCACTGAATTATATATCTGAATGTGGTTCAAAGAGGAATTTTTAGGTTACTAGAATAACATTTTAAAAACTGTAGGAATGTACAATACAAACAGTGAAACTAATCTGTGAACTGTAATTAACAGTATAGTTCTAATATACTGGTTCATCAATTATAACAGAAGTACCATACTAAAGCAAAGTGTTAATAGCAGGAAAAGCCTGGGTCTGAGAGTGGATTATATGGGAAATTTCTATTTTCTGCATGATTTTTCTGTAAACTTAGCAGTTTCTCTAATTAAAAAAAAAGTTTTGAATTTTTTAATTGTACTCTTTTTATAGTTCAACTTATCTGACAACAATATGAAATCAAGTCCCATTTTTTTCATATTAAAATACCATTGTTTTTATTCAGCAAATAATTTGGAGTCTTTAACCTGCAATGTGCACAGTTAAAATCACTGTGGCTATTACTTGATCTGCCAAAATAGAGATTTTTCTAGGATTTAGCAATATCAAACACTTATTTAATTATTTTGGATTTAAGGTTTATCTTGAATTCCTTATTGACTGGTTCACATATTGGTGAATTTTAAAATTAATCAAAGGATATAAATTTGAAGTACCTGAATGTATGTTGTAGGGGATGATTATATTCTCTAAGCAAGTTATGGAGAGTCCAAGTGGATGATTATTCTGTCCTTGTTTGAATGTTGCCTTTGAAGAATTTACATTTTGAGTATAAGAGAAGATGGTTAGAAAATCTGATGAGTTCAAGGAGTTGCTTGGGAGAATTAGTAAAGTCCATTTTTTCCCTGATGGAAATTGGATTTGTTACTTCCCTTCCTGCTCACCAAACACATCGATACAGAGGCAAATAAGGTGAAGCCATTTCCTGTAAATCAGCTGTCAACATGTATCAGCTACAAAAAAAAAAATGATCAAGGAGGAAAACTGCTTCTGTTAAAGGCTGTGAATTTCTTCCTTTTGCAAAACGAATATTTATGACCTTCACTGTTGGCAGCAAAGAACACCCAAGACCATGATTTCAGATGCATCCAAAGCATTTTGCAAATTAAAACACTTCCAAATGTAGAATTTGCGAGGGTTAGTAGAATTTCTTGGTAACTGTTTGATAGAATTAGCATGGTGTTGATCCAGTATCTTATTCCGTAGTCTGCTAAATATTCCCAGTTTTCAATCACAGGTGGAAAAAGTTAAAGATTGTTTCAGATTGCCAATCGCCCAAGAATGTGAATACAATAAAATACAACTAATAAAATATTTTTTATTGTTTGCTAAGAATCTATTAAGGTTAGTAGTAATATTGTGATAAATACACACACACACACACACATATATGTATAGTGCTTTATATATGCCCCAATATTTATTACTTCCTTTAATTTACCAAGTCTACTAATTGCAATTGTTGGTGAAATCACTTTAGAGTTCTGTTGTAAAACCCAACAGCATTTCATTTATTTTGAGTTCACAAATTATGAACTAAAAGCTGACACGGTTCAGAGGGAGTCTGTAATAGAAGGATATTTATGTACCAGTTGGTATCTTTGGCTTTAGATAGCAGAAACCCAACTCTGTCTAACTTGAACAAACATTGACTGGGAAGTAGGCTAAAGAGCCAGGTTGGGAAACAGGAATCTGGCAGTCCCCAGAGTATCTTGTGAACTGCAGTTGTAATGAATGAATGAACTATTTTTTCACCCTTGCACGACTTTGCACAAGATTTAGGGTTACGGGAGAAAGATTAGCCAAGCTTAGGCCATGTAGTTGTACCAGGAAGTAAGGGAGTCTCCCTGGGCCCCCTTTGTCTCCTGTGGTGGAAGAACAAAGCACTTTGACCAACACTTCCCACAGTGGAGGAAGGAAATGGCACCAAAGATGACTGAAATGCTCTAAAGAAGGGGTGATCGATTCTAGGCATACAAGAAATGACATGAGCCAACTACAGTATCTACATTGTATTGGAAGTAAAAGTTCTACTAATCTGCCTTGTGACAATGGCTGAGTCCATTCTTTATAAACTAGGGATTCTTACATGTTCTAGATTCAAAGGGCAAAGATTTCAGATGGTATAAGGAGTCACTCCAAAGATCCGGAAAAGGTTGATTATCTGCTTTAATGCATGTTTCATAGTCTTAAGCAAAAGTACAGTCTTACCTTCCAGCCATTTTCTGCATACATCAAATGAAGACTTGAAAACTAGAGCAAGACATATCTCTTCTAGGATGAAGAGAGCTATCATGCCCCAGACTTTGAGACATTTCTCTCTGATCCATGGTGCTGACTTTTTCACCCTTTTCCTGCCTGCCCCTTGTGAACACTGAACACTGTCCCCATCTCTGAACGCAGACTCTTCTGTTTCCCCTGTGTACTGGTTCAGGTTTTGGTTGAAAATGAATTTCAATTTTACTTTTGCTCTTACTGCTACTCTCTGCAGGTTGGTGATTAACAAATATGGGGCCTCTGTGTTTGTCCTATTTATCCCAAGCCTATGGCAGAAGTAAGAATGGGTTCCCACCTTAGGTCCCCATGCAACTCTGACCAGGCCACAAGACTGGAAGTCCCCAAGGAGGGCCCTGAGTTCCAGTCCTCTGTATATACTCTTGCTGGGAGTTATACCTGAAATGGAGCATGTACTCAATTAGTATTTGTTGAGTGCATAGTCAAATATCTGTGTGAATAAACATTGCCTCTCCAGGCCTCAGTTTCCCCCATTTGTAAAATCAGAGACTAGGCAACTTTTGGGTCCCATCTAGCACAAGGATCTATGAAGAATACAATTGTCGGTTGAAAGGACTGCCAGCCTTACATTGTCACTGATATATTCGAAAATGTGTTAGCTTTTGTGAAGGTGTTTGAGGATATGTGGGAAAATGCGTCCATTTTCCTTTCTTAAAAATTAAAATAAACTCTTTTCCTTTACAGGAAAACAGGAGAGGATGGCACTGAATATACAGTAGAGGGGCTGAGTGCCTGTTGAGAGAGGTTAAACTCGGGGCGTGTTTGCACAATGAGTGCTAACCACATTTGTTGAGCATCTTCGCTGTAGCACAGCAGGCTATGTGCATCATTTTATGTAGTCCTTAAAAATCCAATGAGATGTTTATCAGGATTTCAAAAATAAGGAAATGCAGGTTCAGTGAAATTACTTAGTTTTCCCAAAGGCACATAGATAGTAAATGGTTGAGCAGGATTTCAATGTACCTCTGAATAGAAGGCTCATGCTTTGATACTCTAACAGATTGCTACTGAATTTTTTCATTTGAAAGACTTCTACTGCTTCTCTTTTACATATTTTTATTCTACACAATTCTTATCTTGAGGCCTCCTGTTACTTTTTTCCATCTCCTGATTCTAAAATTATTCCTTTTCTTATTAATCCTTTGATATAAATACTTTTCCTATTGAGTCAAGATGTTTACACTTCTCCCGGTTTATCAAGAGGATACAGAAATCCTTCTGTTTATGGAAGGATTAGTCCCAATAACAATCTATTTATTTCTAAATCTTAGCATCAAATTATTATTTTTTTTAGTTTTTCTCCCTTCCTTCTACAGTGTGTATTGTGTTCTCTGTCGACGTTTTATTAAGACATTGACATATGCTACTTTAATACAAAATGTATATTTAAAATTTTCTGACTGACTGCCAACTCATATTTTGCTGCTTGATTACCATAAATGAAATCATAGTTTAATATGAAAGATGTTTTTCTAAAAAGAAATCATTTTATTATAGCGAGAGAGTAGAGGGTGAAAAAATCCCCTAGGGATAAATCAATAAATATTCCTTCGTTCAATACCTGCTTGTTGATTACCTATGTATCAGCTGTTGTTCTAGATGCTAATGTATTTATTTCTCCTGCTGATCCTAGGAGGTTAAGGATAGATAAATAGGTAGATAGCTCTAAAGTGAAATAGATACATTCTTTCTACTTACCTAACGGCTTGCCTATCTATCTTCTATCTAATTATCATCTATCTAAATTTGTAAGAAAAACGATGCTCACTTTTGTTCGGATCCTTGTTTTAAAATTTAAATAAACTCTAATCTCTCTACATATATTTTAGAAAATTAAATTTTGACCAAAATAAACTTTTGAGTGCCACAATGTTAAATTTTAACTGCAATAATACTTCAATTGGTTGGAAAATAATTTCTGGTAAAGTCTTCATAGCAGTGGGAAGGAGACTTCTATGCCTTAAATGCTAGTACAACTCCTGCTACATCTTTATTTAGTATGGACTATGCATATGGACATTTGTTGAAAGTGCTTTACTTGTGTGGTTTCGTTTAATTCCCACAACTGACTTATGAAGTATGTGCTATTGAGTTTTGTGGTATATCATTTCCAAAAATTTTTTTCAACCAAAAAAAAGTGGGGGGGGGGCGCTAGAAATGCATACAGACTTACATGTTGGCTTTTAAGAGAATGACCTATGTGTTCTGAGATTTTGGAACCTCAGGTGACTCTCTTAGCAATTATCAAATGTTAACTGAGCACTTCTGAACATGTATAATGTGCTCCCTCTAACCCAGTGGAAAACCTCAAGAAATCTAGGAAAACAGCCCTGAGAAAACTCTGTATTGTGGCTCTCAAAAATAATTGACATACACTGGTTATTTAAGACCTCGCAGGCAGAATACTATTTGAAATATAAATTTGTGTGTTACGTATGTAATATGCTTTGGCTCCCCCAAATTAAGATGTTTTATTAAGATACATGAGTATATTGAGAAGAATATATTGGTTTTCTTCTGGTATGCTCCATTTCAGGATACGATTATAGGGATATAGCATCTTAATATAATTTGCATTAAGGCCTCTCATCGTAAATTAATCTGGGTGCTTCACATTGAAAAGGGGTTCTTTTTTTTATTTTCTGTATATATCAAGTCTGAACTATACCGATTCATTTTAAACTTCCCAAAGAAGACTGAAAAACTCTTAGATTGTGGCTATGCAGATTTACAAAGCCACTAAACCCTGTTTATAATGTTTAGGTACATCGCATATTATTTAAATCATTTAAAAGTTTATTTTACACTTCTTGAGGATTCAGAACTCCTTAAACTTCTTTCACAAAAGATTCATCTTCTAAAGAATAAATTTGGCTCTCCTTATGCAGTTATTCAGAAAGCCTCAAATTAACTGGGACATAGCTAAACAGAACCTTTAATTAACCAGACCTTTTTCTCTTTGCTCTTCTTTTAGACAGAGATAGTGAGATCACTAGGAAACAAACAAGAGAGCAAGGATTTGTTTTAAAAATAAGACTTCAAGATTTGCACTGGGGTCAGTAAATATCTAGCCCAGTTTTCATATTATGCAGCAGTAAAGCTATGATTCATTTAAAATAATGAACCAGTGATATCAATGTTTTCTGACTCATGAAGGAAATGTTAAATTATGCTTGATACACTATTATTCGCTAAGGCAGAAAAGTGAGCTAATAGATCAGGAGATTTTTTCAACAATAAAAGATTGAATCAGAATTGGTTTCTTAGTTATCCTTCTAAAAATCAAGAAATTAAATTAACCAAAACTCATTTTTAACCTGAGCACTCAAATGAATCAAATGCTTTGACAAATGGAGGGGTGAGAGAAGAAAAGTACTTGTGGGAGAAACACAGAGCTAATACTTTTGGTCAGAGGGAAGCTCATTTGAAATAATTGCAGTGAAAGCTGCACATTTATTGAGAGCAGCAAATGAAGGTCTATTCTAGTCTTTGCCAACTAAAATCCCCCAAACCCTGCTTCATCCCGTGTTACCCACCCCTTTTCCAAACTCCTTCTGAAGACAACTTCTGCACTGAAGGTTCTAACCAACCCCACGCTGCTCCAATTACTCTATGTTACACCATTTTGAAAAAACAGCTATATAATCATATGACAACATTCGTGTGCGAGGAACTTTCTCCAGTAGCCATTGTATTATCTGGTACTTCTGCTATAACTTCTTATAGTTCTCTGCACCTTGGCATTTTCAGGTTCAGATATTTAATTTTTCTATTTTCTTCAAGAGAGGCTTGCCAAACACAGAAAATAGTCTCTAAACTAGAATGCTGATTTCTCATTCCCTGAGTTCCCTACTTACTGACTTTCCTATTCCCCAAAGAATTTGAGGACACTTAGAAGACACGCTTACATTTAAAAGGGAGCCTAAATTTAAAAGGGAGAGACAAGGATTGAGAAAGAGAGTTCTACCAGAGAAGCCATGCTAAAGAAAGCCGTTTGCAACGAACTTTTGATACAACTGATATTCATGACAGGGCAAGAAAAACAGGTCATGTGACATGTTCCAATGATCAAAGATCAAAGAAGTGTATTAGTGCGTGAACAGAACCAAATATTTTCTCTGGACTGAACTGTAAGGGAGGTTTTTCCTCTGTGGGTCTTTGTGTTAGGGCTGTCACGTGGTCGGCTTCTGATAAATATTTGTTGAAGGTTGAACAAGGGTCTGCTGGAGAAGACTGGAAGATATTTTCCATCTCCTTGTCCTCTTTCCACCGCAGGGTACCCTTGTGGGTGACCCAGTACTAAATGCCTGCAGGAGGAAAGCCACACCTGCCCAAGATTCCTCACCTGAATGCCCCCAAGTCCTCAGCCCACCTCAGGGCAGTCATAAAACACTTTGAATTCTCATCTCACAGAAGGGTAAGGGCCCTACCTAGTGTTTTACTGGATCCCTCCTGCTTTTATATTGTTTTGTTCCATTTTTGTTTTTATTCCAAACTCCTACTGTGGGTTCTTCTCTGTTTCCTCCCCCTGGCTGTGGCCAGTTCTCCTCCGAACCAGAATTCAGTGGTGGCAGCTGTCTTCTCCCTGCAGGCATGGGGCTGGCCATGAGCTAATGATGGCACAGCCTGGGAAGAGATTAGCCTGACCTCTCAGGCACTGGGTGGTAAAGCCAGGAGCCACCCGCCCCAAGAGCTTGGTGCCCTCTAGTTCCTGGCCTACCTCAGAGAGACTCAGATATCCTGCTTCTTTATTAAGCACAGTGATTTGCCTCTCTGGCCTCATTCTCTCGACTTGGCCCACCTCTGCTTTATCAAAATGCACATTAAGGTATTTTCCAAACAAAAGGAGAAACTATCCCCAAGAGAAACTTATTCCTCCTAAGAAAACTGGCCAAAATAGAAACCAGATGTAAAACTAATCAATGTTTTCTCAATCTGCTACACACACAAACCTGGATGAGAGTGGGTCCTGGGAACCAGTAACCTGGGCGTGTCTGGCAGTCAGAACACACCCGGTTTCCTCAGGCAGGAGACAAGAGCTCGTTAGGAGGCCCTGGAACTAGAAAGTAGCATCAAATCAAGTAACTGATTTAATCGTTTTTCCAGCACTCACCTTGCTATTTGCCCTTAGACGATTTTCAGAACCTTTCAGAGCTTCCCTCTTCTCAATAAAATGAAGAGAAGAAATCTAAACCTTGTAATGTTATGTACCACTTACCCTTCAAAGTCACTTTCCTTCATCCTAGACTATTTGCATTTTAAGCTTCATGTCTAATGACATGAGATAAGGCTCTCATTTCAAAGGGATTTCCAGGCATTTTTAAAGAGAGAGCAGACAGATTTCTGCACAGGGCCTTCTCAAATTGGAGCTTTGCCATGCTGTGCACCGAGCCAGCCTTGGATGCAAGCCTGCTTTAATCCTCATAGGATGACAGCTGTGTGCTGCCCCACAGAGCAAGTAGGCTTTTGGGTCAGTCCAGTTTCGAATCCTGGCATTCCCACTTACTAGTAAACTGACCATGAGAAAGATATTCATCTTTTTTTGACCTCATTTTTATCTCTCTAAATGATGAAATAATTCTACAACTTGGAGCTGTTGGGAGGAGAGTGCCTGCCTAGTGCCTGGCAAACAGTAAGTCTCCAGTAAGAGCTGTAGAGGACCATAGAGGCACGGTGGGGGAAGAAAGTGGTCCTCAGTCTTTCTATTTTGGGTGGTGTTCTCCCTGAGGAATAAAGGAGAGAGACTCATCCATCTTTGATGTTTTGGGGAGATCTAGGGGCATGGTATGACCAGCTTCCTCTAGCTTTTGTCACGAGCTCTCAAACCCATTCTGCCAGAGCCCATCTTTCTATTCTGGGTTTTCTTCTTCTCCTTCTATCTCATGTGAGGAATATGTGATCCCCGTCCCATATGTGAACACATGGGCTGCTAGGAGAATGCCCTATTTTTCAGATAGAGAAGGAATTGTTTGGGATTGTTACACAATTACAAACTAACATTATGAATCTATTAGTGATGAAGGACAGTTTCTTCCAACTTGACATTAGAACCTGACCATATTTCTTCTAGATCTTATCTATCAAGCTTACATTAACCTCTATAGCTACTGACAAACCACAGCATACATATAACGGACCAAAATTAGACTCTTTGATACCTGTGCCAGTTTGAATCTATTATTGTTCTAGTTTGCTAGCTGTCAGAATGCAACACACCAGAGACAGATTGGCTTTTAATAAAAGGGGATTTATTTCATTAGTTCTTCAGAGGAAAGGCAGCTAACTTTCATCCGAGGTTCTTTCTTACATGGGAAGGCACAGGACGATCTCTGCTGGCCTTCTCTCCAAGCCTCTGGGTTCCAACAACTTTCTCTGAGGTGATTCATTTCTGCATCTCCAAAGGCCTGGGCTGAGCTGTGAGTGCTGAGATGAGGGATGCTGAGCTGCGTGGGCTGTGCTTAGTTGAGTCTCTCTCTTAAGCGTCAGCCCATTAAGTCAAACATATTCATTGCAGCAGGCACGCCTCCTAGCTGACTGCAGATGTAATCAGCAACAGATGAGGTTCACATGCCATCGGCTCATGTCCACAGCAATATAACTAGGCACCTTCATCTGGCCAAACTGACAACTGAATCTAACTACCACAATTATGTACCCCAGAAAAGTCATATTTTAATCCTGATCCAATCTCTTGTGGGGGCAGCCATTTCTTTTAAACCTGATTCAATATTGTAGGGTGAAAATTTTTGATTAGATGATCTCCAGGGAGATGTGTCATGGCAAAATATGGGTGTGACTTTTTGATTAGATAATATGACTCCACCCATTCCAGGTGGATCTTGATTAGTTTATTGGAGTCCTTTAAATAAAGAAACAGTTTGGAGAAATGGCAGAGCTGATGTAGACAGAAATAGGGTGGGTGCTAAGCAAGGACTCACAGACATAGCTGGCCCCAGATGACACTCAGAGTGCTGGCACACAGAGCAGGTGCAGATGCTTGGAGAACAGTTAGTTCAGAGACACAGATGTTTGGTGATGTTTGGAGGGTCCACAGAGAGAGAAGATGCCTAGACATGACATGGGCAGACCCCAGCAGACGTTGCCATGCGCCTTCCCATGAGATGCTAAGCAAGCCTGAACCCAGAGTTGTGTCCCAGAGGAGCTAAGTGAAGGCCCACAGATGCTTAGACAGGAAACTACCGGCATTAGAAGGTGTGAGCAACGAACCCAGCAGATGCCAGCCACGTGCCTTCCCAGGTGACGGAGGTGTTCTGCACGGCATCAGTCTTTCTTGAGTGAAGGTAATCTCTTGTAGGTGCCTTAATTTGGACATTTTTCACTTCCATAAAATTGTAAACTTGTAACATAATAAATTCCCTTTTTAAAAGCCATCCATTTCTGGTATATTGCATTCCGGTAGCTTAAACTTATACAGCACCTTTAATTATTCTTCAATTTTAAGTTCTAGCTTATGAAAAGAAATGTGATAAATGAGTGTTGTCTTATCGCTATCGTTTTGGTGCTATCATTTCATGATGCTTTATGGATCTTCATGGAATGTAGAGGAAAAGAATGGCAAACAGTGGTGGAAGTTTGCACTGAATATCAGTAAGGGCAAACCTTCAAAATAATAGTGAATCTATTTCATTATCAGCAAAATGAAGGGGTTAGACTAGGTTGACTCTAAAATCCCATTTGGCTCAGAACATTCTTTGATACTGTGATTCAGTCAACCTAAGATATCCTTAAAATCTTAGTGCATGTTTTCTGAGTATGTCCCAGTAGAATACTTTGACTGCAAAAGGTTGAAATTTATTATTTGAAAATAATAAATCAGAGCAAAAAAGGTGTAGTGACTACAGTATATTATTAGTTTCAATTTTACTAATCCTTATTTTATGAAATTTAATTTTCATGAAGTTTACTTTCCCATTCAGCCTATTGTCAGAAAAAAGGATGAGTTTTGTGTTCAGAGAAGAGATAAGCAGGGTACTAATGAATGTGTGCTTTGCCCTTGCTAAGATAAATGCTCTAGTTATAGGAAGTCTTCACAGGTTATAGGAGTCTTTTTGACAACTGTGATAAAATTAATACCTTACAAGTTTCCTAAGGAGTTTGTAAGATGTTACAGATTTAGTTTTAATATCATTTCAAAGTTGGGAAGCTAGAAAATATGAAGCATGATATTTGATAAATCCATTATCAATAACACCATAGCAGAATACAATTAACATGTTCAGCAAAAAAATGTTTTTCCTGTAACATTTTATGATTACTCTGAGATTAAACCTGGTAATTTGCAAGTAATTAAAAAATTACTTGACAGTATTATATGATGCCTCTTTAAAGAGTGCATGGAACATTCTGTGCAATTATTTAATGCCCCTTATTTTTTCTTGATTGTTCTATTAGGAAATTGTAGTCTATAAGATTTTATGACAAGGCAAATCATAGAGTGATTGAGCTGGAAGACAACTTTAAAGGATCGTCTTCCTCTAGAAAAGGTGGACACCCTCTTGTCAAAGCACCCCAGTGATGGAATGGAAACATTCCGGGGTGGCCACGCATAACTCGACTTCCTGGACGTGCAGGCGGTTTCCACTGTGGCGGCTGTCACGTGTCCCCACATGGCACACATGTGCAGGCTTGTTCAGTTAGTTTCTGCCTACGGGGAGCACATACAAAGCAATGAACACGCTGTCTAATAACTATTAATTGGAAGTTAGTGTTGTTCTCTCGTCAGGGATTATTACAGCATCCTTTGTCAATTTTTTAACCTTTTCATTTGGAATGATATCCCAGTAGGTTTTTTTTTTCCTTGTAGTGCCTCATTTATCCCCCCCACCCCCACCCCCATGCTTGTTTCAGAATCTGCTGAGTTATTCCCATCTTTTTGAAAATACTGGTACCAAAACTTATACCTTACTTTAAGAGCGCTTCACAGAGAGTATAGCAGAATTATTTAAGAGCGCTTCACAGAGAGTATAGCAGAATTATCCTCTGTGACTTTCCAGACATGTTAAAGGCCAAGGTTACCAGTATTATGCTCCTGCTTTATTTCAGCAGGATTCAGAGCAGGTGGCTGGCTTGACAGCATTCTCCTAGTCTCTTTCCAATCTTCCCTTCCTCCACCCCTGCTTTCTTTTTTAAGGCACCAAATACTTATAGGGGCCTTTATGTGCCGGTATCTGTGTTAGATGCTAGGGATACAAGCATGAACAAGAGATTCTAAGCCTGGGGTCTCATGGAATGTAAATTGTGGGGAGGGGGAAATGATGATTAATTACTTATCAAAGATAAGCATAATTTCAAAAAGTAGTTAATTGCCACGAGGAAATTAAACAAGCTGATGGGAGAGTGAGTTTATTATATGGGCCGTTCAGAAAAGGTTTTATAAATATCGTCTAGTATAAAGACAGCAGTACTTTTAGGAATGTCTTAATATTTAGAATTTACCATATATAATTATACTTCTATATTTTATTTTTCATTCAGTAGCCATAATAAGAGTATGTTTACATCACCCACATATGCCACATATGTTTTATTTAAGCTATATATTGAGTGTAATTTCCATTGCAAGTTGCAAAGATACGTTAGTTGGTACAAGACATTTCTCCAAGATATCCCAGAAATGCTCTTCTAAGTACACATAAAGCAAAACAAATGAATAATATTAATCAGCAATATAGAAATTGCAGTAACAATTTAAGAACTGCCCTAATGGCCCTCTCCTATGTCTCAGATGATTTGGAATCATTGGAAGTCTATATTAAGGTTAAAATACCTATGCTAAATTACCTATATTCTGCTATACATGTAGATACCAGTGATCATTTCAATAAAAACAAGAGAAAACAAAGCACCTCTAGTCATCTTACAGACTATATGCCAATGCATTTTTCTAATTTCTTCAAAAAGTAGAAAAAGTAGTTTTTCTAAAGATTAACTACCATTCATTCACTATTGCATCTTAGCCACATGGCATTTTATTCCACCAGTAAGTACATAAAACATGATATTCAGTTCCTTCTTTTACAGATGAGAAGACATAGGATCAGAGAGGGAAGTTAAAAACTTGTCAAAACCACAGTCATGGGAAGTTCTAAAGGGGTGGATTTCAAATCCAGAACCTCCAAATTCTCCCTTACAGTACAACATTAATCATCTGAAAACAGTAAGAGATGAAGATTTGTTTGAAAAGTTAATCAAAACCTGAGGGGAAAATAATAAATGTATTATAAAATTTCTTTATTCTGCAAATACAGATTCATACTTCTTATAAGTAAATATTATTTCCAATAATTGAATGCTAGAATTCTTTTACTAGTACAAACATATACTAATAAAACTTAATCATGTTAAATTGAGAATTAAGAAGGAAGAAGATATTTAAATTGATTCTTTCCCGTTTCCTTTGGCTATGAAGAAATTGCCCATTTACAGGTTTTTTTCCTTCCTGCCAACTAGTTTTTTCACTTTTAAATATATATATAATTTGCATACACTCCAATTTAATGTTTTTCATTTCGCTAATATTTTTTCTTTTAAAAAATTTGGAAAAACCAGCAAGTCAAAGATAATTATGTTAACAAACATATGTATGTGTTTTTACATGCATATGTGCATGTGTACATTTGGAAATTAGAAACTCTCCCCCAAAATATTTGTGATGAGACCTGTACAGGTTATAGGAAATATTCATAGTTAAGAAGAGACAAGTAGACTTGTTTTTGTAATTGGATTATTTTAGTAAAACCTCCCTCCCACAAAAGTATGGCTCTAGATATCCAGATTTTCCTAGCAGCACCCTACATACCTCACCCCCCGGGAAGACCCACTTTTTATGTGGACCCAAGTGATTCTCAAGGACAGCTTGCCTTGAAGTTTAGAGCATCTCAGGGGTTAAGTGCACTCCTTTTTATCCCTTATTATTTTACCGATTTTGACCTCAAGGTCTGAATATCGATAGTTCAGGAGCTCAATTTTATTAGTATATTCAGAAAGGTAATTACTCAATTAAGAAGTGAAAGTATAAAAACCACTTTCAAGTGTAATAAAGTCATTACAGTGAAATGTAAGCTTGACTCAGATTCAGATTCCAGAAATGAATGCCAAGCCTGGGCTTTCTACCTCATGTGTTTCCCCCACCCTGGGTCTAAATGTGTTATTTATATTTATGAGATGCAGTTATCAAAAGATATATTGAATTCCAAGAGTAATTTGTTCAGGTAACTGATGGATTAAATTAATGTTGCCCAGTGGATGAGTAATTAGCTGGGCTCTGTGCTCTATGGGGACAAATGTCTTGTGTTTTCCACTATGCCCTCAGCACCTCCAGAGTATCCAGTTCTTAGCAGTTAATCACATACTGATGGACTCATTAAAATTAGGTTCCAAAGTCCCTATTTTCTAAATTTTAGTGGTAGAAACTGCTTCTTTCTAACCTTCATCTTTTTTCCCTCAACACATAAGTGTGTATCTTAGGAACTGAGTAGGTCACTGTAGGTCAAGAAGAAGTTTTAAATTGTTCTTGAAAATGATGCTCTAAGATCATGTAATCTGGTCAATAGTAAGGATGCATAAAATTTGCCAAAATGTTGAAAGCCAGGCCTGTACATTAGGGACCATTGTTATATGTCACTGATAAACATTTTGTCATGAAATAAACCAGGATGACCAACTTAAAGCCCAACTCATGCTAACAGCCATGAAATGTGCTAAAGCATAACTGTTATAAATTTTATTCTAACTAGTCTGGAAAGAGTTAATACTTCTTATAAACATGCTAAGTGTTCTAGGATCTAAGTGGCATAAGCACCAATTGAGCATCAAAACTTTCAGTGACTCATATCTTATCATCAGCCTTCCTTTAAAATAATTTACTTTGCTGACCCAACATTAGGCATGAAAAGAAAGCAATGTTAGCTGATATATTGTTGTCTACCCTCCAACTATAAGTGGAAGAGCCAAATAACTGTACCTTCATTCTTAGATTTCTTGTAACTCAAGTAATCTTCTTTTCAATAGATTAAGCCAAGCTACAAACAGATTTTATTGCTTACAAATGAGTGGTTTTTCTGAGTGTGCACTTCCAGGCTAAAGCTTATATTAGCAATATTGATTATTTCAGGAATTTGCATAAACTCAATATTTGAATGGACTCTTTGCAGTTGTTTTGTTTTGTAAATCAGGTCAGGTAAAAATGTGGTGGAGTCAATAAAAGATTTTCAGATGTAAGCGAGGCTGTTCCATAGCTCAGAGATACTTTTAAAATTTCATCTTTTCTCCCATTAAGATAACTTAATGAGCTTGCTATCAGTAAGAAAATCGGCTTAATCTTTCCTTTCAAATGTTATCTGCTAATTTGCCTCTTATTTTCTGGCTGTTGAAATATAATTTATTTATTCTTATTAGTTAGGATTTTGGACTAGAGTTTGAGAGCTTGAATCTTATACCCACCCATCTTCCTTCTCAGAATTTTCAGCTAAGGGATCTGTGCAGAGTAGGACAATACACAAATAGTAAACAAGATACTAGTTAATTAATTGCAATTTGGAAAGTGCTCAATAAATCTTCAAATTCCAGGAGTCTTTGAAGCAATCATATGGGGGCATGAGGTCTAGGCCAGAAAGCTGCTTAGTCTTTCCCCTGAATCTGCCTCCAAACTTAAGGCTGGATTTACTATTTCAGTGTGGGGAAAAAAACAATCTGAATGATCCCACAAGCAGCTGACAACAGAGAGGGGAAATGGGGTAAATCATCTACACTGGCAGACACTCTCATATACCCACGGTCACATGCACAAATACTCACATACACACACAGGCACGCTCATATACACGTACCTACACCCTTGCATACACATGCAAATGCTCATGTGCACGCGCACACACACACACAAACATACATCATGCACACAGCCCTTCAGACTACAGTTCCAGTGTAATAGGGTTTTTGTTCATCCACCATCTTTTCCCACTAAGACCTTTTAAATCCTTAGTGAAAAGTGGCTGGAAGAAATGTCTCCTTTTTTATGCTGTAGACTTTCTTTTCTCATGATTCTGTGTTACCCACCTGCCCTTTTCCTCTGTGTAACACAGAGTCCAAACCCAAAGCTCCTCTTCCGTGCAACACTCTGCTGTGATACTTGTTTACTTGACTCGGTGCTTAAAATTAGATCACAGAATTATCAGCCTTGAAACCTCCTCAAAGTTCTATTTTAAAATAGTTTTCAACAATTATATGTCAAGGGAAATTTTCCTCCTTTCATATGGATATGCTAAATATTTACTGGCTGTTTAGCCTGGGAAATAATTTTTTCCCAAAACTTGAGCTGCTGGGTCTGTGTCGCTAATGCTCTCCATCATGTTTGTCTGAACTAAACTGCAGAGATGGGAAAGAAAATATGTATGCCTTTCTTTCCCTACATTATATTTTACAATATAATGAATAATTGATGCTATAACATTGAAATAAGAAAATGCTCTTTTTAGGATCAGACTCTCTTCCCTTTCCTTTGCAAATCCATGCCCTCCTTGGAATTTCCTGGGTATCACTGTAACCAGGTGGAATGCAGTCATCAGGGGTGGTGCCATCTAAATATTCTGGACACCATTATGTGGGTTAATCACAAAAGAAAAGAATTACATGTGGAACCTTGCCATATGTGGATTAGCAGGAGAATAAATAAATTGTACTGAAGTTTTCTTCTGATAGAATGAGAAAGTCAAGAATGAGAAGGGAGGTTGAAGCAGTGAGGCTCCACCGACAACCAGTCCTTCTCTTCTTGCCTTCCAGTAATGCAGGGAACATCCTAACAGCAACTGTCAGCAGGTGGGGATAACCCAGAATCATCAGTGTACCCATCCCTCTGGGTGCCGTAAAAATGTCTGACAGACAGGTTGGCTTCAAACATCAGAAATTAGAGCCTCACAATTCTAGAAGCTAGAGGGCCCAAATCAAGGTATTGGTAGGGCCAGGTTCCATCTAAAACCTCCAGAGAAGAATCTTGCTTCTCCTGCCTTCTGGTATTTGCCAGCAATCCTTGGCATCCCCAATCTCTGCCTCCTCCATCTTCATGTGGCCATCTCCTGGTGTCTGTCTGTCCACGCCCAGCTCCCCCCTTCTTCTAAGGACACCAGGTATATTGCCTTAGGGCTCACCTTAAACCAGCCGGCCTCACCTTAGCTAATCGCATCTTCAAAGATCCTATTTCCAGAGAAGTTTACATTCCCAGGACTAGGCTGGCACTTGAGCGTTCCTTTTTGGGGGACATAGCAACCCATCACAGAGTGGTTTGCACTTTGTGAACTTTTTCATATTATTGTCAACATCACATTCCTGTTAATATTTAGGAGTCCTCAAGCAGATGTGGACTGAGTGGGACCAAAGATACAGCAATACATACATACATGTACATACATATGCATATTTATATGCATATATAAAATAGAAGTGTTTTAAAGAAACTATTGCACAATAGCCTTTGGTTCAGAAATGGCTTTTCCCCTTATCTAGCACAAAAGAATGGATATGCCTATAAAACATCAGAAGGTTTTGCTTTTCTGTTGAAAAGAAAAAGATTACTGATTTTTTCTTTATAGAAGTTTAGTCACCAATGAGCAATTTCCTATCCCTAAATTATTAGGTGGTCACCATGGTAACATAGTTAAGTGCTATAAATTATTTCTTATAACACTTTCTTTCTGGAATTTTGCCGATTGTGGGGATAGTTTCATTTAACTGTTTAAATACTAAAAGTACCTTTGAGTTATAAATAGTATGAGGAAAAGCATAGATTAGTGGATTAAAATTCTGTCTGACTTTTTTTGTATGGGGGAATTAAAAGTGTAAAATTTTTGGAAGTTTGCACCTAGGTTGTGGGTGAGAGGCAATATCTCATTTCACATTTTTGCAACATAATGAATAATTGATGAAATAACATTGAAATAAGAAAAATGATCAATAGCATCAGTGGTTTTTAAAAGTTGCGTATGTGAGTAACAATGAGAAGAAAATTATTACTATAAAAAATTTTAATGTTTCTTCACCAAAGAAGTCTATGACAAAGTAATTATTTTAACTATTAGCTCTTTTTTTAAAATAAAGAAGTGTTTTAATAAATAAGGAAGCACTAAATATTTCACTTTTGTTGAGCATATGATGCTTCTAAAAGTTTTGGATAAACTGATACTTGGTGGTGATTTTTTAAGGGGAAAGCAAAAGACAAAAATATAAATAGGCATTGCTGTATCTATCTATCCCTGTATAGAGTTAGATAGTAGCTCATTATATACATTAGGGCTTTTTTTTTTTTTTCACATGGGCAGGCACTTGGAATCGAACCCGGGACCCCGGCATGGCACGCGAGAACTCTGCCTGCTGAGCCACCATGGCCCGCTCTACATTAGGGTATTTTAATTAATATTAGGGCAGTTTGTAAGTTTTGTGACCTTTCAGTTTAGCTAGTGCTAACACATATGGAACACATTCAAAATTAATCCTCCACTTTTGCACAGCATATTGTTTTCAGCTTGAAATAAACCATTATTCATAGTATGTTGAAATTAATGTATATACATAAGCCCTCTCATTATTCTAAATCTGAGTGGAATGAATGACTATGGTGACAAGTTTAACTAAAGATGCCTTGCTTTTCTTAGTTTGTGTTCAGAAATATTATTGCTATTATAGAAGGGCTCTTTGTATTGAATATTAAAATTTTAATACTACTTAAATTTTTATTCACTAAATATTACTTTTCCTGTGCTGTTTAATTGCATACAGATGAATCTGAGTGTTCCCACACAGCCTAAATACCTTCCTTATCTTTAAAAAGCCTCTTATTTTACAAGATGATCCTCATAAATTAAATCCTCATAGAGGCAATTCTCTATAAATTCACAAAGAACAATATTATGCTTCATGTAAAATATATATCGTAAAATAAATACTTTATTGCTACTTGTGCCTGAAGAGACATAGCCTATTTTTAACATTCATTAAAAGTCCTATGTCTTCTGTTCCAAAGGAATTGCCCTTTACTGAAGGGAGAAGATAGCACAAAAGATAATATAGAAAAACTGCGTTTAACTCCCTCTTTATTTTAAAAATGTCCAAATTTTTTTTAAAAGAATCATTTAATTAGGAAAAAGGTAGTTTTGCCACCATTTGATTTTTGGCCTGATTGACC
This sequence comes from Tamandua tetradactyla, assembly GCF_023851605.1. Lineage (NCBI taxonomy): Eukaryota > Metazoa > Chordata > Mammalia > Pilosa > Myrmecophagidae > Tamandua > Tamandua tetradactyla. Next base: position 66,613,104 of record NC_135337.1, read on the forward strand.
TGGAATTCCATCTCCATCTGGGCATTCTGCTTGCAAATTCGGTAGTCAGTGGTGGCCATGGACAGTTAGCACTGCAACAGAGCTGGCATGTTCCTTTGGGCTCAATTTGATAAACAATATACAGGTTTTAGCTAAAGTCAATAAAGGACATAAAGCCACCTAGCAAAGGTTTTAATCAGCGATTAGGGTAAATGGGAGACTTCACACATTTGTTCATTCAGCCATTATTTATTGAGCACCTACTGTGTGCCAGGCCGGGCTGGGCGACACAGGCTGGCCCTGTGGCTTTTACCCCAGCATGGGGTGGGGTGGGTGGGGCCAGGGCAGCCTGAGTGGGTGGCCGTGTGCAGGAGATGGAGGCTGGAACAAGTTGCTGTTTCCCGATATATCTATTGCATGTCTCTCTCGTAAAGTGGCCGTGGGAATAAGTGAGAGGATATATTTTTAAAGTGCTCAGCAGAGCATCTGGCGTGGGGCAGTACTAAGTGTGTGGCAGTCACATTCTTGTTGGCATCAAGGTGAAACCAGGTCCCTGGAGAAGGAAAAGGTCAGTACGTGGCAGCTGCCAGCTCGACTGCTGTTTCATCCTGACATGGGGGAAAAGCACCAGAGAAAGGTGACCTGAGGGCAATGTCCCTTCCATGCACTACAGGGACATTTCAATCGCCTGGTCTGAGGTGGCAGCCCATTTTGTCACCACTGTGTCAAGTGCAGCAACCCTAGGAGGTGTTGGGTTTTGATTCCATTCAGCTAGCATTTATTTGGCACCATATAAAAAAGTTGCTTTACTGGCTTGGGAACTTGTGGATGGTGCAACCAGGCTCCTCAGTAGAAATAGTAGCCCCGGGAATGCATGCCAGAGGGCAACCCCTCAGGGCTTGAGGCCCTTGCCTGTGCCTGGATCCATTATTTTCACGAACTCTGGCCCTGACAGGTAAATTCCAACTTTTCTAAGTCCCCAGGGTAGGGCACATGGCGATTGATAAAATTCTCTTTTCCAGAGCTGTGGTCCTGGTGACAGCATTCAGTTGCCAAGTCTTATTCTGTTGTGGTCTGAGAGCTCTCTTTATTTTTGCCAAGTTCTCGCTACCCCGGGCTTTGGACCCCACCTGGGCACCACCTTACCTGCCCTTAGTTTTTCCTTTATTGCTGTGAATAGAGCCTTTGATTGAGACTTTGATCATAATCTGAAGCAACTTCCTACAGAAAAGGGCGTGGCCGTGGGGCGGAGGCTGGCCGCCTTCCTAACCACATCACGTGCCCAGGGTGAGGGGCCCCGTGGAGGGGCTGGGCATGGGGCGAAGCTGGTAGCAGCGTAAGGCAGAGGCGCACTGGGGACTGGGGCTAGGGGTGCAAATCGGACGTCCAGAATGAAGGCAGTGTCAGTCAGGATGAGCGAGAAAAGAGCTTCTGGTGTGCTAAAGTCAGATGCAGAGCTGAGAAATTTCAAGCCTCCAGGAGGCAAGGACAAAAAAGGATGAAGTCCATCTCCCAGGGAGCGGGGCTGGCGGGCTGGAGGTGAAAGTCTGCTGGTCTGCAGCTCCGGGGTGAGGGGTGAGGCAAGGGCCTCCCGGCTGGGGCATCTGGCTCCTGAGGGGCGGTGAGACCTCACGCCCAGTGGGCAGCCCCACGCGTCTCACCATCGTCACTGAGACACGTAGGTCTCATTTTCTGGGAAGCTGATACAAACTGTAGAGTGTCCAGACCACTCCTCATTCACTCGAGGCAACCAGTGGATTGTAGGCAACAGTAGGACCGAGGTGAGGGCCAGTCAGGAGCTCATGGACGGACTGACTTCAGCTTGTGGACCCAAAACTCATCTCCTTAGTGGGCCAGATGTAATGGACTCTCAGAGCTCATTTTCCTAACCTACAAAGAATGGGCTGGTAAAACCTAATATCACAGAGGAGTAAAACTTGGTAAAATCTGTAGCATCTACTACGGTATTGGGCATAAATGTTAGTTTCCTTTCTGTCACTATACTAAAAAAATAGTCACAGCGTGGAACATGCATTTCATAAGGACCAGGACGCCAGGGAATAGTCAGTCATGGTTGTTGCCAGGCAACTTTTCTAACAGAAGGGAAGTATTAAAATGTATTAAATCAATCATCAATAAAGTGTAATAAATTAGATGTATTGTTATTATGAAAACTTTGGGATGGGGGAAAGAAAGAAAAGGCTATTTTTAAAATACAAGGATTTTTATTAGAATCTACATTGTCCTAAAGGAGAATTATCCCTTAAGTGACATTGGCTTTTGACAGATTTACTTAGGACTGTTAGATATAATACAGCCTGTATTTCTGTTTATTACAGAAGAAGAAAAGGAAGAAAAAAAAATCTAACATCTAATATACTGTGGAAGAATGAGTTCCTTGTAGTTTTGAATATCTGAACTAGATAAATGTTCTGGGTATTCATGAAATAAAAATATAGTGAAATAAAAGCCTTCGTATCTTCCAGACAACCCTAGATTATACGGCGTAAACTTGGCCATGATTATGAAACAAGAATATCTATTAAAAAAGGATATAATGAAATTTATATTCCTTTTAGAATTAAACTCATCTTAAATTTCTATAAGCTATTGTGCCTCATACATAATACAAAAATATGCAGTAGAAAATAAATTGCCCCTCTCTGAATTCTCCTTCCTAGGTGCCCTAAAACTACAAATCACTTTAGTCTTAATGTAGTTGCACATAAGCAAGGCTGCATTTTATCCCAGAAAGATCAAAGATCTTTAGTCAAGCTCATATCAGGAGTGCATGGCCCAGCATGCATATCAAATGAAGCAAGCGTGCCCACAAAGCCTCACTAATTTGGCATAGGCATGTCTCTAGAAAGTCATAAATATTCCTCCATATCATTTAGATGTCTGTACCATCGACCCAGCCTTGGTAGGTGCTAATGGTGACGCTGACAGAGGTGCCCAGGTATGGGGCTGGGCTGAAAAGCCAGTCTGTGTAGCACGGGCTTACCTGACCTCAGGACACCTGTTCCTATTGCCAACAAATTAAGACCTGGAGTTCTGGGCTGAAAACCTCTCGTCAGGGTCTACCTGATGAGCAACCTCTCAGTGATTGCTGCTCCTTAAGGAATCTATTCTTCTTCAGGCCTACAAATGAACTCTAGTTTTCATGTCTAAGTCAGATGCACACCCTCATAAAAGGTAAATGCTATGAGAAACATTTCATTGATGGCTCCAGTCCTGCAGGAAATTTAAGTTAGGAAGGTGACCACATTGGTATCAGTGCTGCAGCAATTCCCTGAGAATAAGGTACTTGGAAAGTGGCATTTCCAATAGTAACGCCGAGGACGTTTGGGAGGGTGAGCACCCATAGACTTGCCTGTGGGCTGAGGGGACAGAACCAACCTGTGCTTCTTCACCTCTGCAGTGGACCTCAGCAGGGATTATATCTCCTAATCTTTGGGACATAAAACCCATTGCTAAGTGGTAAGCCCGATGAAACATTGAGCTCAGCTCTAATGAAAATCGTACCTGGGAATGTGACGCCTGGAGAAAGCTGCACACCTAGCCTCCAGACTTTGGTGCATGTCACTTCTTCTGCATCCCTCCCGCCACTTCGGCCGTGTCGGACTCATGCAACTCTTGTCTAGGAAGCCTTTTCTGACCCACCTGTGAGGTGTTCCCAAGGCATTTGCTCCCACCCATTTCGGCAACTATTACAATCTCTGATACGATGACCACCCCGACCCCTGCCCAGAGTCCTCAACCCCTGGAAACCAGTTAGTCATTCTGGAGTGGGACCCAAGCTTTGGCTTGTTCATGATAGCCCCCACGTGATGAAAGCCTTCAGGCAGGACTGACCGCTGCTCTGAGCTGTGAGTCTGTAGGGCAGGTTGTCTGTTTTGTTTGCTGTGTCCTCAGTCCACAGGCAGTCAATCGCTATGTACTAAACGACACTAATTTTAAATAATTAAAATAGAGTTAAAATCCTATGTTGCATTCTGTCATTGCCAACCTTTTTAGCTGACCACTAATTAATGTTACATTTTTTCTTTTAACATGGGCAGGGACCGGGAATCGAACCCAGGTCTCTGACATGGCACACAAGAACTCCGCCACTGTCACACCACTCTACATTTTTTTAAAAGTATGATTTCACGTAGTTATAAATGAAATATTTTCGGGTAATATATAAACCATTTGACCTATTAGAAATGTCCAATATACATACATTTTTCCCTTTCATTCCTCTCAGGACAGAGATCACTGAGGTTCTCTGTGTTTTTACACTGGTTTCACAGTGTTAACCAGTTCAGAGATGGCTTTTGTATTTATTACTTTTTAAAACTTTTAATTTTTTTTATCAGCTTATTAGAACAAGTTCAGAGCATTTGACCTTATCTTTGAGCCACAAGAGTAAACATCAAAGGATTGAGGATGCATTGACTGGTTCAGGAGAAAAGTATGCCTGTGTATAAATAAATAATAAATATATATATATTTACATGCACATACACACACACACACACACACATGCACACTGATGAGACACAGAGGCATAGATGAGAGTGAGAAAATGATAAAGCAAATTAATAGTATTAACTGGGTAACAGATGGTATTTCTATCATTCTTATTTTTTGCTATTCTTTATAAATTTGAACTTATTTTCTAATAAGTGAAAAAAAAAACAAAAAATTTTAGTAATTAGTGATACGTGGTTTAAGTGCTTTCTACTTAATTAGGAGTAAAATAGTGTTTATAGTGAGTTTAAAATATAAGATGCCTTAATATAAGCCCGCCTCCCCCGACAGAGTGCCGTGGGAACAGAGGGGCCACGTGTGCCTGTGTGTGGCAGGTGGCATTTAGGGCTATTTTGTCAACTAATGTGTCTCCCCAGTAAAAATTAGACAGGCCAAGTTAAGGCTTTACAGACCCGGGTTTATTTATTCACAGAATATGAACCTAGCCTGGGTAACTGTAGCGAAACTGCCCTTTAATCCACACTCAAATGTGAATGAGGCTCTCTGCTCTCTAGTCACTCGATGCACATTTATTGAGTGTCTGGCTTAGCTGTAGGGTGGCGTAGGGGACCGAAGATGAAAGGGTCTAAGGCATCATTTCTTCCCCCGGTGATGTCAGCGCATTCCTAGCACCCTGATGTTCTGGGTGCAGTGTCGGTCTTTAAGCCTGATAGAGATTCCTATATGTGCAGCGTTGAGTTAGATTCTCTGAGGAGTTGTAAATTGTGAACAAGAAGTGCTTTCTTTTCAGTCCTCTGTAATGTTTAACATTTTGACCACCCCTTTCTCTGGATCACTCTGTTGAGCTCTCCCCTGGCCTCTGACGAATCATCCCCAGCTGAGGGCTGCCCCTTCCCTCCTCCCTGCTCCTCAGTGCTTTCTTTCCCCCAGCGCCACTCTTCTGCCCTCTTTTATTCTGAGTTGTTTTTTCCTTCTGCAAAACCCTGTTTTATTCCTATGTATCCTATGAACCTAATGATATCTTATGTGACTTAATATGAACATATGCCACAACCTTTCTCAGAAAGCTCACAGATCTGTTGGTTAATTCTTTGAAGCGTGACTCTCATTTTTGTGATGGTAGGTATGGGGGATCAGTCACTTCTTAAATAGCCCTTCAGCTCATGGTGGTTAGTAATTATGTCACAGTTTTCAAGCATTTGCTGTTTTCTAAAGTTTTGACTATTTTTATGCCACAGCAAGGAAACTTAATGTCATGCCTTATTTTTGTGGCATCTTTCCACTTCTGGGGAAAGCACATCAGTTTCTACTCTTTTATAATTATTAATCACCTTCCCTTGCTTTTCCCCAAAGATAAGCACACAGGGATGAAAGCTATACATTCTAGGTATTGTTAGTTTTTGTAATTTGAGTGGTTTCTAAGAGGAAAGGAAGAAACGCTATCCGTAAAGTAATTGCACAAATCCCGTTACATCTGAAGAGCGGCTTTTGGAATTGAGGACGTATTCTTTATTGACTCCCCGACTGAAGCAAGTCCCTCTCCCATGGTTGGGTCATGGCCAATTAAATGAAAGGTCAGTTGAGTAGATAATGGATGTGAGTTTCCTGTACGCTTTGGAATCTCAATGAAAAATGGAGCAAGCTGTTCAGTACACCTGGTTTCCCTTGGTGCATATGACCACAAATGTTTTTGGCAGAGTATGGTATGTAATTTCCAGAATTTAAAGTCCCATTGGCAATCTCTCCTTGGAAGCTTCACTCTCAAACTTCCCACATATATTTAGAGTGAAAGGAGTAAGAATGCTTCATTGTGTACTTGTCCCTATATAAAGCATTAAGAAAGGGAGCTTTTTGTCCCTATCCCCCATTCAATGTTGAAGTCATCACAGAAAGTTCCCAGCCTAACCCTGACACCCCAAGTGCCATCGCCCACTTTCCCTTGGGTTGTACTTAAACTCCAGCCAAGTCACAGAGGGCGTGCGTGAGGAATCCTGTCCTCATCCGTTGGCAGGCATTGAGACAGACACTCGGTCGCCACCTGGAGGTTTCACCACCTCCCTCACGGCCATTGGGACCTGGCGACCCTCCTCGCACATTGGGCCAACCTCATGCAGGGGTTTCAGGAAACTTCTCTGCACCCTTCTTAGACCCATGGGATCATCCGGGGGCCCAGTAGGGTCCCACGATGAGGGTCTTCTGCCTGTACACGAGGCACAGCATTTCTACTCTAATTGCTTCCAAGCCGTGTGGGCTGTGGGGGCACGGGGGCTTTGCTATCTTCTGGGCCTTTCCCAGGAGACAACCCTGACCGATCCCTGGGGCTACTAAGATCTTGTCATCTCCATTCCCTGAGCTCAGCTAGCGGGAAAGGTGAAGAGAAACGAGGGTCAGAGCAGAGGTCTTTTCTTTAGCACAGCAGCCAGGGCTCACCCCTGCTTCTCCCCTGGAGAGTAGAGGGATTGGAAGCATTTCTGTGGGTGATCATTGGTGTCCCAGGTCCTGGGTCCCCACTCGGCTTCCTTCATTGCAGAAAATCCGACGACCAGGAATTTAAAAGGCAAAACCCTTTTCTCTAATTTTCTGCTATAACAACCCTTTCCCAAGGCAACGGCTATCACAGCATCCAGCTGCTGCCCAAATGGGGGAAAGAGTCAGGATTTTTAGGCATAGCAAGGGAAGAAAGCATCAGTAAATATTTCAAAATAGCATCCTTCCACAATATGATTAGCATTGTGCTAGGGAGCCAATTAGGAGTTCCCTTTGTAGGCTAATTTGCGGCATTAGACTCAATCCCCGTTGAAGTAGACGTTGCTCATTGATAAAACCCTGAGCATATAACAATGACACTGTGAGATAGGAAACTGGACAGTATAAAATATTCATCTCACCTGATAAGGTATCAGGATTCCCTGGCTTTGATGTACAGTTTTTGATGTTACTCATCAAGGTACTTAGAGTAACGGAACGCTCTATATTCAAGTTCTATTTTAAGTCTGCTTGGATGTTACCAAGTTTTCCACACCAGTGATCCATTGAAAAAAAATCTTTCCTTGAATTCTGCTTGCCACTAATCAGGCTATTAGATTCAGGGGTTTTTTTTTGTTGTTTTTTTTTTTTTTTAGATAGGTTGACAAATTGAAAGAGCAGCTTTAAATGTTACAGTGGTTTAAAAATAGAAGTCTTGTACATCAAACTATTCTGAGTTACTACTTTGAGCGATACAAATGTACTTTATAGCTTGTTAACCTAAGTCTCATGGATATCCTTTCTACAATAGTGTAAGTAGGTCTTTGTTTACCGTCTAAATCAGTCTTGTCAGAGCAATTCTCTCTAGTGATTTTTTTTTTTTAAGTCAGAGTAAACCCATGCATTCTTTCTTCTGTGGTTTTTCTAGCCAGGCATGGTGTTCTCCTACAGTTGTATTTTGAATATGAATACCAGTCTTCAGCTGACTTTAGCATTTTATAGAAATATGTCTATGTAACTTCCACTTATATCAGCATCTACCAAATATATTGACTGAGGTTTATAGCCTGGTTATTTTGTATTTCGGTTGCTTCTAAGGCTCTTGAATATCCACTTATGTACTTTATACTCATTAAAGCAGGATATTGGAAGCCACCTTATTTTGAGGTGTGACATAAAGCACAAGTAGAGCTCAGTTACTACACGTTTTTAACATAATCTATTTAAAGGTAGTGTATATCGCAAAAAGCAAAATGTGTCAATAAACAATATGATGGGGACATGGAGTTTTATGACTGGAAATAAAGTATGTAAAACCTATTCAGAAGATCTAAATACACCTTGAAAATTGGCAGACACTTTAGAACGAAATGACTAGTCCTCATAACTCAGGTCAGTTAAGAGATAAAAATATACGACTCCAAGAGACTATTGCCAAAAATTGCAGTGTGATATTGAATGCAAAGTCCAGTCTAACTTCGAACCTCAAATAACTAACACTTACCTTGGATCTTTTCTATTGATTCTCAGGGGAAAGAAAAAGCTAGAAATATTTAGGTAACTAAAAAACATTTACTTCTATTAGAAATGTTAAAAAAAATAAAAAGTATAATAGAAAAGCCTGAATTAAAGAAACAATCCTCTCTGGATTCTAATTCTGAATCTTCTTAGAGGTCAGTCCTAGATATACTGTCCTTTTTCTCCAGGATCTTCAAACTTTCCGTTGTTTTTTTTAAACTTCTTATCACCAGCATTAAAATACTCTAGTATCTACATTTACCAAAATAAAATGGTTTTCCTGACTCTCATTTTCTTTCCAGATACGCTCCTATTCCTCTTCTCTTTTAAGCCAGTTCTCCAGCAAAGGCTTTTGCTTCCGCTCAGCGCCTTAACTCCTGCTTTTCCAAATCACTGGGAGAAGGCAACGTGGCTGCTGCTTTGGCCCCACACCACTGAAAAGAAGGCCCAGCACCTTATGGGACTCATTGGGTATTGGAAGCAGTTTGCGCCCCACTTAGGTTTTGTTTGTAGTCTTTATTTCAGATAACCTACAAGTCATCCTTTGTATGGAACCCACACCAGCAGTGGGTCCCAGAAGCTCCAGAAAGCTCTGGTGCCCTCACTACCTTTGAGGCCCTGTAACCCAAACCTTCTGAGCAGCAGAGTCTCCCGACAGGTAGTTCGACTGATCAGAGGCCCTGTAAGGAGAGGCAGCGTCCACCAGGAAGCACCTGCAGAGTTTGGTCTTGTACTGTCCTGTCTCCATGACCACATACAGCCCTTTTGAAAAGCAGCTATTAGCTTGCTCCTGGGCTCTTGGCAAAACTGAATACCTGGGCCATGGAAGCTCTGAGATTCTCTGGCCTGATATTGACATTTAAGAGCAAGTCAGCTTAGACTCAGTGACCCAGAGGTGGGGAGGGCCCAATCAGGCTTGTTGGTCAAATGGGAACACACATCAGGAGTGCAAGAGCTTGATGTCAGCAGCATTGTGGCTTTATGTCTAATAGTGGCAGCTAACCCTCTGGGAAAAATATATCCCTCACCCTGCCACTTAGAGCACAGCTGCTGGCTCAGTGGGGCCCAGGATCCCCAGAGCTTCCTGCCAAGGCCTGATAAACTGATGATTCAGCTGAGCTGAAACCCCACATGCCCATGGTGCCACGGCAGCTCAACTCCATGCCAGCTAAGCAGAACCCAAAATGGGTATGCTTGCCCCATCCAGTGGACACAGCATAAGGCTGTTCTCATTTATAACCCAAATGCCTCTTACTGTTCAACCTTGCTGTGCTGTCACTGATTCCAAAGCTGTTGACAGCGGCTTAATTCTTTAGATCTGTTGCTTGAAAACTTACAGACCGGCAAATAGAAAGCACATCTCTTGGGGACTGCGGACCAGGCAATTAAGTCATGCTGCTGGTCAAACATCTGGGTTACTCCTGTAGAGGCCCACCGTCTGGGCCTGCCCTCTTGTGGGACCCGCTGGGCTGGAGCTCCTGATGGAGCCCATTCCACGCAGATGGCTACCACTGCTGCCTGGAGCTGTGCCCATCCCAGAGGTGGCAGCCTTTCCACCACCCAGACTAGGCACGGAGTGAAGAGCCCTGTTCTTGGCACTGAGCAACCACTGCATGCCAGACTTGCGACCCACACATGTCTCAGGGACAATATCGCACAGGGGTGCCCCTGCCTGTTCCTGCAAGACCCACTCCGTTGCACCCGTGACTCCACCTTGGGGCAATTGCTGACACTTCTTCAGGGTACAGCGTTGTTGTTGCAGACCAGTCTGCTGACCCTGGCCTCACCACTGTGGCCCCTGAAACAAATTTGCCCATATTTTCAGTTCACATTTGCAGTCTGACCATGATATGCCTTTTATTGCAAAAGGTAGGAAAGGGAGGTGAACAAAAACACATCTTGCTCTGTAAGAAATCACAATTTAGTTGGAGAAGCAAGACTGAGTGGACTAAAATAGTTCATAGTATTAACACCATTTGCTATTGTTATTTCATTTCAAAATTATGTGGGACCAAACATAAGTAACAGAAAAATTTGGAAAAGCAATTATAGACTCTGCAGAGAGAAAGAGTCGGCAAGGCTTTGCAGAAGAGACTCGGGCCTCTCCGGCTGTCTGTCCATCTATGGAAATTTGACCATCGGTGGCATGCAAGGCTGATCTCAGATGACTGGTTTGCATTGTATCATATGATTTTTCTTAACAATAAAGGATCAGGATAAGTATTTTATAGTGAAATGTTTCCTTTGGTTGATTTGGAAATGTTTCTGTTCATTGCTATGTGAAACAAGCTTTGTGAGAGAAATTATGCCAACTTGGCAGAGTGGATCTTTTTTAGAGAGAAAACAGAATCAGAAATCTAACAACAATTTGGGTAGAAATCGTCATGCTTCTTATTGGCACATATTTTAGTTATTAAAAGGATTTAATAAACATAATGAAAATGTCCATCAGGAACATCAAAAATGATAATACTGACAAAAAAATTTGCTCTGCCACACTGAAGATTATAACTAATCAGTAAATGCCATCAAGCAAAGTAAACTGTATCTTTTTGGTAATTATAAAATATAACCTAAGTAGATTAGATCCTCTATTTCAAGATGTGGTTCTTGATAATAAAAGCAAAATATTACAAATATCCATTAGAACAAGCTCCCTGTCTTCTTTCTTTCACCCAAAGTTCATTAACTTTTGCAGAATTCTATGAGTGTCAAGGTTAGTAATATTTTAGGGGCATTTAATACTTGGTTTTATGCCTTCTGATCTTAACTTCACACTTCCTTATATTTTTTGAAGTTTTCTTATGGAATTTTGCTTTCTTTGCCTGGCTTTATCTCAACAATAAGACCTAACACTAAGCGAGGCAGTGTTTCATTTTGTTTAATCCTTCCAAATATAATGGCCTAAGACCTACATAATCTCCAGATAAGACCCGCAACTCTTTTCATACGTGATAACAATCCTCCCTCATTCTGAAATCTTAGAAAAAACTGCAATGCCAGATATTCAGCAGTTTTGTTTGGAGTTACATAAATATTACTCACAGGAGCCAACAAGCTTTAAACGCATTTACTTTAGAGGGTAGTCATGTGTTTGCTTGCCTCCTCGGGGCTTCATTGCCACTTCTGCCCAATTCCAACAGCTGTCCTTGTAATATTTTACTGTGAGGATAGTTGAATGTTTTAGCCAGGATTTGTCCTTCTCCTAGAACATAGTATTCCTAGTGATTGCCATAGGGAGAGGTTTTTCCAGAGCACGTTAAGAAATGATGCAGTCCTTGATTGACCCCAGTGGCTGGTCCTCATGCCTGTGCAGGGATGGAAGTTAAAGGGCCACTCATTGACATGTGCGGTCCTATGGTGATGCCTTTTTTTGTAAATCTGTAAGGGTGAGATGCAGAAGTTTAGCTACAGTTGGTTGATACCGATGCCTCTCTCTAATGTGCCTTCCCTCCCGTACGTTTCCCCTGACGGTCCGTGGAACTGGAGTGTTCTGGGCAGCTTGGAGCACCGGCTGGGGAAATTGATTTGGTGAGACACAGAGTTTGAGTTTAGTGAGACCCATTTAGTGGTTCACTCTCCTGCTAACCATGTCAGCTCACCAGGAATCATTGCATGAAGGTACCAGCCAGAGATCACCTCTCTACGTGAACATGTCCGCGTGCTCGCAGCAGAAGTAGGGGAGCAGCTGGGGAGAAACAGGATGAGAAGCGTATGGGGCCAGAAGCAAATCTGCGAGACATTGTCCCAATCACTGGATGTGTGAGAAATTTGTAAAAGGAAGGCTCTGTTCTCATCAATAATGCAGGATATACTATTATAGACGGAGCTATATTTGATTTGTTTATTTTTTTATGTGAATTATATGAACTAAAATGTCAGAATTCCTTCCATTGTGCTATAGTGGCACTACAAAAAGCAAGCAGTCTATGTGCGAAGTTGCATGTTTTATGGTCCCCAATATATCACATCATGTCTCAGCGTGTCCGAATCCTCTTGTCCTGAAGCATTCTGGCTGTTCGTAGCAGCCGTGACAGATGAAAAAAAGTAATTCCTGAGGAAAGAGATACACTTCAAATAGAAGTAAAGAATAGGGTCTAAGGTTTTTTGATATTCCAACTAATGAAGAGGAGTGATTCATATGACTCCATTGGGAAAAGATTTGAATTTCTTGCTGTTTGACATAAAATTCTGATATCAATGAAGATAACCTAATATGTCATAGATGGGTGCCCATAAGCCAGTACAGCAGGGGACTGACAACCAGCTGGAAAATGAGTGGCTTCAATTCAAAGAGTGCTGGAGGTTTGTTTCCGTGCAAGAAAACATTAAAAGATTCTGAGACCATATGTGTGAGAGAAATTAGGACTTTAACACATTTTACAATTCTAAAAATGTACAGGATAGAACCAATAATGAACTGTGGAGCTGAAAGAAACTTTTAACAATTATCAGTTACAAAAAAGAAATTTAGATCCACCATGCTAAAAGAAAGACTAAATGAAACAGTCTCCTGGAACAATATTCATAATTTTGCATTCTTTATTTTTTTCAAAGAGCACCCCAAACGGTGTGAGCTTCAGCCTGCAGAGAGCCTGGAGCCACCCTGTGCTCATGTGTCCTGCATCCTTCTCAGAACTTGAGTTCGCATCATCAGAATTGGTAGTGACACGTAGGCTGTGACAGTGAGTTCCTCCCCAAGGGGGTAGACACAGGAAACTTATGTTAGGAAGAAAAGGTGAGAATGTAAGAGAAGCTGTGATTGCTCAAGCCAAGGCTACAAACCTGCAACTCCATTAAGCGAAATGGTGCAGTTTGCTCTTCTAATCAACTCCCAAAACCATTACCGTAGTTACACTGGGGTGTGGAAGAAATCTGAGGTCATTTGGGAGCGTCCGTTCACTAATTCTGTCCACCTGTCCTAGGTAGTTTTCTTCACTCTCCGTGGGGTATCAGGGCACCATAAATGAGTGGATGTCTGGTTTGGTAAACATGCATGGCCTGGGGCACCATAAGCATCAGATCTTGGAAGGGATGAGGCAATGAGCCATTTCTGGACATTTTGTCAAGGCTGGTGCTGCTGTGTGAAGAAGGGCAGAGCCTGTCTTCAGGTGCCACTCCAGCAAATGGGGACAGGTGGGTCCTCTGTGTGTGTGAAGAGAACGCCAGAAGGCAGGGGACACACACCTAGCCTTCATGTACACATCCCCAAAACAGTTCAGAGCACCCTAGAATGGGGTTCACTTCTCTCTCCTGAGACTAGGCCCCTGGTGAAAGTGGGGTGGCTGGCTAGAGGAGGGGCCCCACGACTCACCAGTTAGCCCAGCAGCACAATGGGCTGCTCGCGGTGAGGACAGATGCGCCGGGCTGGCCGGGACATCCTTTCTCTGCAGTCACCTGGGTCAGCGGAGGGAGCCCAGGCTGGAGTCCTCAGATGAGGCTGAATACTCCGGACCTGAGATGTATGGCCTGACCTCAGGAAAACAGCAGAACCAGGCTGTCTCTGACAGTAGCCTCTGCTGTTACACTGAGATGAGTGTGTTTAGGTGCATTCTCTTTGCATGCTACAATGCACTGTTAATACTATATAGTTGTTACTGGGGAAGGTTTTAGTAGAGAAAAAAATCACTGTGCAAACAGTACTTTCAGAAATTTCAACAAAACAGAAGCTGTGCATGGGTGATGAGTACAGGCTCTGGCGCCTGAGTTCAGTCCTGGCGCTGCTTCCTGTGAGCTGTGTGACCTTGGGCAAGTCACTTAGCGACTCTGTGTCCACTTCCTCACCCACAAGGTGGGGATAATAGAACAACATCACAGGGGCATTGAGAGGATTAAATGAGCTCACTCAAGCATAGAACTTAAAGTGTACCTGGCACAAAGAGTGCTCAATAATTATGAGCTGTTGTTATGTTATTATTATTGTTACTATTATTGATGCCTGAAGTCACTTTGAACTAAAAAATCAGGATGAAAAAATTTGTTTTGTTTCAGAAGTTCGGAATTGTTACCAAAATCCACCAAACCTAGGAAACGTATTTAAAGGAATAGAAGTTTGGATTAAATCCTTATTTTGTTGTTTAACATTCAAATGGATTTAACCAGTGTCTAATATGTACACTTTTAATTCCAAGCCCAAACACAGTTGTTAAATGTAAATAATGGTTTAATTCCAAGAGTGAACCTAGGCATTAGGGCAAACAAATGCAAAGGTTATCTTTCTTGGCACCCCAGAAAATATTTTACACAATGTAGGGATCACTGAAATAATTACAGTTCCTCTGCAGTATGCCAGCCCTAGAAGATCTAAGATTTAAGATCTAGGGTATCTTAAATTCTGTTAAGTCTCTAAAAACCTTACTGGTATTTTTCTTTTTGTTGACTGAGCATTTCACAATCTTCTGGCTATCACAGCCCATTGTTAATTGTTGAAAATTTGTTGCAATTTGCTGATAATAGCCTGACAATTGTACCAGGCTGCTTGAATGGTAGGGAAAAAATATAGAGGGAGAGGAGGAGGATGTATCACCAGGTAATATGAAAAGGGGAGCAGCAACATAAATGATGCTTTATTAACAAGCAGGAGCAAAGGGGGGAAAAGCAGTTTAGGAATAATTACCCAAAAGATGTAGGACTACTTAATTTTCAGGGTCTTGTGTGGTCCACAGCATGGACCCCAGGTGGAGCCGGTTGGAAATGCAGAGTCTCAGGCCCCACCCCAGACTGGCGGTGATTCGGCCCATTGGCATTTGAGAAGCGCTGGGCTCAGCAGCCTTCCTTCCCCACTCTCTTCTGCCCTAACTTCTCTCCTGCTGTTCTCTCTGCTAGGAAGAACTTCCTCCCAGCCAAGCTTCCACTGAGAGGTTTAGAGGCCCTACACATTGAAACTATAAGATCCAGATGCAATAGGATAAAGGCCTATGCTGAATTAATCACTGCGGGCATCAATAGAAATCACTGGATATAAGGAACACCAGGCTATTAAAATGGTGAAACCTTGTGGCCTAGAAGGAGGAATAGGAATGTATTTAGATACTCTTGTTATCCCTATTTTACAGATGAAGAAACTGTGGCAAGGAGAAGTTAAAAAAACTTGTTCAAGTCCTCAGAGCTATGTAGAGAGAAGGCCAGGATTCTTGGCTCCATGGCAGGCACATCTAATCCTATGGGTACGAAAGATGAGAACAGGAAAGGCAGCCTGGACCCACAGACAGTCGGAGGGGCAGGAAGGGCAGTTTTGTGGGATACAACTGGGGGAAAATAATCAGCTCATAACGATCGAACCAGAATGTAAGATACCCTAGAAAACCGATATTATGTTATCTAAAAAGGATGAGAAAAGGAACCATGCACACACACACTCACATACACCCACACATTCATTCACACATATGTCACCCATCACTACATAGGAGTGTGCTTTTCTGGTTATGGAGGTAAATGTTCCCGGTTTCGGAGACCTCTGGCCAATACTTTCTCTTCTCATCTCAAACATCCTTCATCCCTCCCCCATCTCACTCTCATTTCCTCAGACAATTGCTCTTAGGCCATTGCATGCCGAAGAGGAATGACCACATGAGAAGACGCAGCTCCTGTCTTCAATGGATTTTAAATTTAGTAGGAAAACATATGGGTCTACAGTTGCTTAAAATAGTCTTATACTAACAGTAATGCCACATGTAGTTACAGCATTTGAAATGATGGACCATTCTCTCTTTCTTGAGACTCTTAACTTAAATGACATCTCTCCTTATGCCTCACTCCTGCTCTGCCTCCCTGGCTGTCTGGCTTCTCTTCCTCCTTCTCCTGATCTCAGCCTTAAATGATGAAGCCTCTTGGGGATCTGCCTATCCCTGTTCTCCATCACATTCTTTGTTGAAGTAATACCAACCAATGTCCTGGCTTTAAACACCATCCTTACAACTTTGAATTCCATTATTTACATTTTCAGTACCCACCTCTCCCCTGGAACTCCAGATGCGTGCCTCTAACAACTACTTGACATCTCCACTTGGATGTCAGAACACATCAAAGTTATTGAGTCCATGCAGAGCCTTTAACTTCTCTGCTACTCCAACTCCCAAATACTCATGCTCCTTCTTGATAAACGGTACCGATCCATCCAACCGGTTGCTCAGATCTGAAACTGGCAGTCACCATTAATTCCTGTCTCTCAAATCCTCATGTCCAACCTGTCATTAATTTCCATTAACCATTCCTACAAAATATACCCTGTATGCCTGCTTCTCTCCATCTCCAATGACAACCCCCCCCCCCCCCCAGTCTAAGCCACCAGGGTCTCTTTCCTGGTCTACTGTAGTAGACTTCTTACTGTCTCCCTGGCTCTACTCCTGTGCCCATCATCCATTCTCCAGCAGCTAGAGTTACCTTTTATGTTTACAAATCAGGTTGTTTAATTTCCTAATATCCTTCAATAGTTCCCCATTAGATTTAGATTAAGATTCAAATACTCTACCATACCCCACATACCTCACCTGAATTGGCCGCCTCCTATCACCCTGACTCATCATCAGCCATCCTCCTTACTCTTCAGGTTCTGAACACACTGGCCTCCTTGCTGCCCTTCAAGCTGCTAAGCTCTTTGCTGCCTCAGGACCTTCCTATTTTCTTTTCTTTCTGCCTGCAATGCCTTCTCCACGGCTGGACCCTTCTGAACCTTCAGGCTTCTGCTCAAATAATATTTCTCCTGAGAACCCATCCCCAAACATTTTCTCTTCCATGGTTGCTGATCTTTTCACCTTATCTTATCACCTTGTTCCTTTTATTGAGAAGCCTTATTTGAGAAGAAATTATGTTATTTATTTGCTCATTCTCTGTCTCCCCCACTAGCATCTGTAAGCTGTGCAGTATGTTTATCTTTTTGCTTCAGTATTCTTATTATTAGGATGTGTTCTTGGTATACATTATGAGCCCATTAAGATTTAATCAAATAAGGGAATACTATAATGAATGCAAAATACATAGATATACAATTCATACAGATATTTACATATCTTAAGAGGCAAACAGCAGGATTGTTGACATGTTCTAGCCTATTTCATAACAGAAAAAGCTGAAGGACAGTTCAACCTGGCATAGAGAAGACCAGGAGAGATATGACGTCTGTCTTCTAATCCTCAAAGGACTGTTATCAAAAGGAATTCAGTATCACCCTAGGAGCTAAAATGAAGGAGAAGAGGCAGAGGCTGAAAGGGGGCTTATGTTGGTACAATTTAAGGTAGAACTTTGGAGCAATAAGAGTTGTCTAAAAATGTGTTGGTCTGTTTTGGGAGGCAGTAGCTTTCTTGTTACTACAGATGTTCACAATTAGAGAGGGTAGATTTATGGCAGAGATGTTGTAAAGAAAATCCATAGCTTCTCATAATAAAAAGCATTTAAGGTTCCTTTCCATCCTGGCTGTATTTAGAAGCTAAAAGCAGTAATTTTCTCCAAGGGACCTGTTGTTCTAGTGTGATTAATAGATAAAGGTTAAGTTGATGTGAAGATGGACTAGATTTTTTAGTTGCAACTTAATATTCTTTGTCAAAGAGGAAGTTGAGTACTTATATTTTAAATAAAATGAGATGGAGGGAAATCAAAGCAACAACCAAAGTATAAAATGCACATATTCAAATCCTGAGCAGTTGCCTTTAATAAATCTTGGGGCCTCCTGTTCTAGAATTTCATTCTGAGTCATGTAAAAGGAAGAGATTCATTACTTTGTACTTTCACTGTAATTTTCACAACAGATTGTATTATTCAAACTTGTCACACATTTTATTCATTAGATTTCATTTCAAATAACTTTTGCCTCAATCAGATTTAGGCTTGATGGGATAGATGTGCCTCCACTGAAGGTATTTGAAGGAATAGTTAAAGGTTCTGAAAGTAAATGTAGAAGCGCATACCACAAAATATTTTACGCAATGGTGGAACCCCTGAAATAATTACAGTTCCTTCCAAGGTGATTACTTGGTGATTAACACTTCTTGAATAGATTGGTTTTATTGGGTGTGTTAAAACACACACGCACACACACATAAACACACGTATCACTTGATGGTCATGAGATATGAGGTAACATGCACAGATACAGCAAGATTCAACATTTTTTGAGTGTGTGTGTGTGGGTCTTGACAACCTCATCCTTATTGTATGGTTTACAGTGCATACCAAAATATTTAAGCCATTATAATGGTCGTAAGCATCGATTCTGTTATTTTTTGAAGATTTTTTACAGCATTTAAAAATATACTATTTTAGTTTGCTAGGCTGCTGAAAGCAGATACCATAAAATGGGGTGGCTTTAACAATGGGGATATATTAGCTTACAAGCTTATAGCTTTGAGGCTGTGAGAATGCCTAAATCAAGGTATCGTCGTCATGGTGATACTTTCTTTCAGAAGATCGGCTGCTGGCGATCCTTGGCTCCTGTCACATGGCAAAGCACATGGCAGTGTCTGTTGATCTCTCCCTTCCCTTCCAGGTTTTGTTGCTTTCAGCTGCTTAGTTCCATGGCTTTCTCTCTCTTTGTCTGAATTTCGTTCTCTTACAAAGGACTCCAGTAATAGGATTAAGGCCCATCCTGAATGGGGTGGGTCACACCTTCACTGAAGTAGCCTCATTAAAAGGTCCTGTTCACTATGGGCTCACACCCCCAGGGATGGATTAACTTTAAGAACATGTTTTTCTGGGGGACATGCAGTTTCAAACCACCACCTCTGTTATTACGTGTTTCTTCTAACACCTGCACGATCGATCGATGGGCTGTAACATTCTACATGCAGTGATGATTGTGCTCACAAAGACAAGGGCTGTAAGTCCGAAACTGTCAATTTGGATGTTCCAGGGACTAATCTGAGTGGTTTTGTGACCTATTAATGTTTTGTGTAAAATCTATGGCAGATTGTATGCCTTTGAATAGCCCTGAAGTAATTTAGTTGATTTTCTATGAATGACTGAAGAAATTCTAAGCATATATTCAGTGTATAATATTTCAAATTATATCTTTTTTTATTTTTAAGAAATGAAATACTTTTCATGTCTAGCTCTAATTTATCACTTTGAAGTTATGCCCAGTGAACTGATAGACCATTATCCTATCTTATTAAAACACTTGTGGCTGGCTGTTATGACAATATATCAAGAGAGAAGCAAAACAAGGCGATGTATGCAGAATACTTAAGTAAATTTTGTCTTTGATACGAGGTTTTTAGGTAGATGTGGTGTAAGTCTTAGCAATACATGTTAAGCATTGTTTGTGTTTGAGTTTCCAGATCAATGTTTTAGGCACACCTAATCCTATAGTTTTGTATTAGGCCACATTATTTTCTTCCTACTCTCCCCAAAGAAAAATAAAGCATTTCTTTTATCAGTTTGACCCTGTTACAAATGTTGCCCTTGAGCTTTGTTTTTCAATTCCAAAGGCATTTTAACAACCATAATCCAAGACAAGAAGATAATATATTTATTATTTGATCATTTTTACAATGCCTATATTTCTGCTATGATAAAATACCTTACAGTTAATCCTTCCCAGCTATCAAAGTAAAGCTTTTAGATTGAACTATGTCTGGTTTTTAAACATCCAAAAGCTGAATTCTTTCATTATTTTTACCTTTGCATTCAAGGAAAACTAAAATTCAGCCAGATCTTGATATAATTGGTATAAGATGAATGTGACTTTTCCCCCAGCTGTATAATTTGTTGTCATATACTGGATACTAATATTGCTAGAATTAGGTATTTTCCCACCTGAATGTGAAAGTGCGGAGGACTGCCATTTTGCATTCAAGAAGCTGAAAGGAGAAAAGTGAATATTGGAGAATATGTTTTTCTCTTGGGAAAAAAAAGAATGATATATTAATAGCTCAATTTAAATACTTGAATTTTTAATATTGGAGAACATACGAGTGTCCCCTACTGTTTTGTCTGCCTGACTCCCTTAACTTGGGAAGCTGCCCCTACTCCCTCTTCCTGTTCTTCTAGAAGGTGGGTTTGTCAACCAGAGCCCTCATTCAGCTGCCTCCGGGGTTGGGCCAGTGGCCCAGAAAGGCCAATTGGAGCCCTTCTGTGATACTGGTACAAACTCAAAGAAACAAACAAAAACCCCCAGAAAGTTGTTCTTTTCTTTTCATAGCTGTAGACAACATTCTATGCCTGAATTTTGGAGTGTCAGGGTGTGGGGAGACCCAAGTAGTCCTAGCTGGTCGAAAGGACCTGCCAAAGAAGGCGGGGAACTCTGGGGAGAGCGAAGGTGACACATGGGGAGTTGAAGGGAAGTTGAAAGCAAGAGTGACTATAGCTGACTCCTGGGTTCAGCTGTGCCTAAAGTCCAACTCAGTCCATGGGTTCCTTCTTTGCCTTGAGCAGCTGAGACTTGACAAATAACAAGAACTTAGAAAATCAATAATTAAATGTATCAAGATGCAGTGTAAGTGTTAACATGACATTCAGAAATCCATTTAGTTATTTACTCACAAGTGTTCGGAGGCCTGTTTTCTTTTTCTTTCATATAAATACTAGGCAATGTTTGAGGCATTGGGATTCAGGTAGTGAGCGAGAGAAACACAATATCTGCCTTGTTTGTGGGTCAGGCAAACATTGAACAATTAATGACAAGTGAGATAAAGCTTACAAAACTATGCCTAACCCCTCTGCAAAATAATAATGAGACAATACTCAAGTTTATTGTTACTAAAACAAATGTACTAACTGTGGCTTGGAGCTATGTACCCCCAGAAAATGTGTTCTTAAACATAACCCATTCTTGTGGGCCGGAGCCCTATAGACAGGACCTCCCGATGTGGTGGCGTCAGTGAAGGTGTGACCCAGCTGAGTTAGGATGGGTCTTAACCCTATTACCAAAGACCTTAGGGGAAGGTCACAGAGAGAGAGAGAGAGAGAAGGCCACAGACAGTGGCCAGAAGCTGGACATCAATGGAACCAAGAAGCCAGGAGAGGCTGCTGTGTGCATTGCCACATAAAAGAAAAGCCAAGACCCAAGGATCACCAGCAGTCAGCCCCAGAGTGTGACAGTTTTCTGGGAGAAAGTCTTGCCTACCCTCACAATCATGAACCAATTCCCACTGAATTCCCATTGCTTCAGTCAACCCATCCCATAGTATTTGTTTCCCATCACATAGTATTCAGCAGCCAGGAAACTGAATTGTTAAAGGAAGGAAAATTTTTGGTTTGCTGGAACGACAGACACCAGGTACATAGTCAAGAAATGTACAGTTGGAAAGAACCTCACAGATCACCTATTTCAACATAAGCTTTAAAAAATAAAGAAGTCCAAGCCAAGAAATGAATAGGGCCAAAAATAAAACTCCTGACATCAGAGCTTTGCTCTTTCTATTATGGTTTAGTGAAAAGGGAGTGTATGAGTCAGGGTTTGCTAGGGAAACAGAACTGTCAGCATGCATAGATATAATATAAATATAAGATTTTTATATTTTATATTTATTATAAATATATATAAATTTATAAATGTATTATAAATATTTTATATTTATAATTGTCTCATACAACTCTAGGGATAGGCATGTCCAAATTCTGTAGGGCAGCAGGGAACTCTGATGAAGTTTACTTCAGCTGGCTGGCTGAAGTATAGATGGAAATTTTCCCTTCTGACTGCTGAAACTGTCACTTTTAAAGCCTGCCATTGATTGGGTGAAACGTCTCTCTTTGCTAAAGGCGGTCTCCTCAGTCAATTGTAGATGTCACCAGCCATAGATGCAATCAACTTACTGATGATTTAAGTCCACAAATTATCCTCACAATAACCATCAGGCCATAGGTTGCTGACCAAAGAACTAGACACTGTCACCTGGTCAAGTTGACACATGAACCTAATCATCATGGGGCAGATGGAGAAAGGGGAGGAGAACACTCTAATGTGACAAAGATTTCCATTGTGTCATCTAGGACCCTCAATTTAATTTGAATGCCTATTCACCTAATTTAGCTTTCAATTATATCAAGGGGGATGCTGAGGTGACATTGGTTTGCAATGACTATTATTGGTGGGGTATAAAGAGATTTTGGAATCTCTTCATTCCAAAGAGAGTGTAATGGAGATCATCTGTTAATTATGCAGGCGTGACCCAGGACTGTCCCTAACAAACTGGAGCCTATGGTTTTCCTAACTATGAAAGCTAAGAAAGGAAATGTGGCACTGGTGGCATTTTTGCCATTTTGGGCTTGAAGCTTGTATAGCTTTCCCATCAAAAGTAGAATTTATTTTGATTTCATATGCAAAAAAGAAAAAGGAAAAAATTAGTATAAAAGAAAAATTAATTCCCAACTGTAACAAGGTTTTAATTATTTTATCATTTGTCTTTTTTTCATGGTCATCTATTAAATATTGGCATTGAATGTAATATTTTATTTTCAAAAAATAGGGGTTAACTAGTTATTTTCTTCTAACTCTACACTGATCCAAAAGAGAGATCTCAAAGCAGGGAACATACAAGTGTTGGTTTAATCCAAAGCCCTTCCTTCTGCTCTTCACAATCCTTCTTCCTCTGACATAATTTTTTTTTTTGTATAGGTAATGATTATTCCTGCTTTTGATGAGCATTTTTTGAGTTTTGGAAATAAACTTTGACACCAGTAAGAAATGTTCTTTTGTTAGTAAAAGTTAAATAATAAGTAGAGAATAATACTTCTAAGCCAATTTTCAATGTCAGATCATATTTGAAATAATGATCTAATTAGAGTTAAATACATTTAAGAAACATAGTTATCACCAATATTAGCACAAATTTAACATCAGTGGTAATGATGATAAGACATGGCAAGCACTGCTGAGCTTGCTTGTTGTAGAACTTCTTCCTGAGCTGCTTTCTGAGCAGGTGATGACAGCTCTTTCTTCAGTGGGTATTTAATAGCTGCACATCAATACAAGAGACATCTCTAAAGGAGTTGAGTATTTAATGCCTTAGTTGCTCTGACTGTGGGATTTCTATAGGGGATTCACATTGCTAAAGAGTAAACTAAACATACCTTGACAGTTTTTATTGAAATCTCTGTACCTCAAAGCAAGTTACACTGAAAATAATAATCATATACTTAGGAGAGCATAGAAATATTTATATTATGGTAAAGGCAGACTATGTTCTTGAATTTATTGCATGAACAACAAATTTTAGGGAATTGTATAAATGTAGGTAGATGTAAATTGTACTAAAATGTGGGTATGCAATAATGTAATGTGTGGCGCTGAGGCTTTTAGGATATTGAAAGTTAATATTCTATGAAATGTTTCTTAAGCAGAAAGCCTTAAATAAAAAGCCTCCCCAAATAAAATTGAGTCTCATTATTGAAAGGCAGTTTGTTCATATACCATGAGATCTTTATTTGAAGTATTTACATATATTAGTTTTTTTCTTTTTTTTACTGAAGACATTCTTCCTGGAAAATATGCACTTGTTTATGTAAATTTTGCCCTTTAAGTCTTGCAACTTTTATAATTTAATATGGCTGCTTTCTATTCTCTGATTTTGAAAATGGTTTACATTCAGTGGTGTTAAATCAATATATGCCTATTTTTATATATTTAGTAAATGGGTCGCTGAACTCATTCTTAAAGAAGATTTGAAATTAAATAAATTTTCTCTTTTCTAATTAGAAATTTATAGTATTTTTGCATAGTCTGAAAATCAACTCCTGGGATCATTTGAAAACGGTTCTTTCTGGTCAAGAGGAAAGGAAAAGGAGGAGAGAAAGATTTCTTACACAGTAATTCCATTAGAAATTAGGGGAACTGAACAAGCAGGGTGTGGGCTTTATCAATCATAGCATGTTAGGAAAAAGAATGATTTCATTTGTTACAGCCTATAACCTCAAATAACAGAGAACCCATGAACTTTTTATGTGTTTGGGTATTTTTTGGGGGGGGTGCTACATTATTTCATATCTATAATTTCTAAAAAATTGCATTTACAATCAAACTACACTAGTCAATGGTTTTGAAGCTCTGAAACATTTTAAGGAAAAAGATCTGATGCCTCAAGTGTGTGATTGTTCTGGCAGAATAGTAGGCTGAGTGTGTCCCCTCTTTCAGAATTTAAATAACTGTGTTTTAAGGGCTAGGCTTATTATGAAGCTACCTTCTGCAAGTTATTTGCCCTCAGGTTTCAGTGCCTGAAATATCATAAACCTGGAAATTGAAGAGCTTAAATGGTGTCACAACAGAAAAGCTAGATAAGGCATTTCTGCACATTTCAAGCAATTTATGTGCCTCTTAAATAAGTTGAGGCTACAATTTGGGTAGGCTACCACCAAGTGTCACTGTTTCACGATATTAAAACTACTGGGCTGATGTCATAGGAGTCTAATTAAGAGAGAAAAATAATATATTTTACAGATTCTTTCTATTGGACAAATTATAACTATTTACTTGGAACAATAAAAATACTACATTTATGTGTGAGTCTGAAACTCAAAGTTTAGACAGGGGTAGGATGCACTTAACAAGGACCTCTCTTCTCCATTCCCGTGTTTCAGATTAGCTAAGTAGAGGCAGTTGGGTCTCCAGAGTGCTAAAACAGCCACATAGAAACAATAGAAGCTCATTACCTGTAAATTTTCTCTTCATATGAGTTCTGAGAGCCCCCCCAAATATGAGGGAAAACTATCAAACCAAAGGTTAAAGAAACTGTCTCATCATCTGGTCTACCACAGAGGCAGTTCTGACTCTAGCTGGTTACAGTGATTCTGAAATTACGTATCACTCATTTTACCACCCAGGGTTCATGAAGGTAGACTTCACATGAAAGGATTGATCGAACAAACTGTGTCATACTAAGAAGCATTAGGAAAATATTAGACAATTTTTGGATAGGATAATTGATATATGTTCTAAGTCATAGTACATCTACTTTGAAACCGATTTGTTCTCATTAGCCCAGACAATTAAAATCAAGTACTAAGTTATTTTAAGCAAACAGCTTCATTTTAGATTCATTTATTTCTGATTTGCATGGAGCACAGCTGCACTATGACGTGTTCAAACACAATGAACTGTGCTGTACTGTTTATAGATGGAAGAATTTTGGCACTCAGGTAGATGTACAATTTTCCATAGTGTTTTGAAAGTACAAGTGAATGGTATTTTGTTCTCTTCCCAAAATAACTGTTACTCAAACTTTAGAAACTATGGATTTTTCTACCTTTTATTACCAAAAATAAATGAAAAGTTCTGGGCCACTGGTCTGAAGTTATTTAATCAGGAGTATCTTCTCCTAATGTTTTAAATGTTTCAGGAAAGTAACTTGGCTGAAGTAGCTTTTGTATTTAGGATACTACTAAATTGACTATGGTGCAATGAGAGAACTTGTTCTTTCCTGGTGCACATGTATAACAGTTCTCCAGGTAATTAACCAGAAGTGCAGTCTCTGAGTCATAGAATGTGTATCTTTAGCTCTACTAAATGTTGCCCATTGTTCTCTGCTCAGAAAAAATAATTCAAGGAAGATTTATCTGCAGAGATTTACAAAGGTATTGGAGAGGGTAAACCAAATGATACTTCAGGAAAGTAGGGCTAGTGACAACTGAGCTTTTAACAGTCCTAGGCCCCAAGGAATGGGGGAGGGGAAAGGTTACTTGAACCTGGTGATCGCGTAGAAAGAGGTGCTATGAGCAGTGGTGGCCTTCAAGAAGACCTGGTGTGGGTTGGAGGTGATAATGGCAGAGGAATAAATAACCTATGTATGCACTTCTCTCTTCCTCTGTGCTTTGGCCAGTTTCCTCTATTGGTCAAACCATACTAGATGCCAGAAGGCACTGGAGAGCGTCCATGATGACCACACAGGTCAGCTTCCAATAGCAGAGAGCAGAGAGGATCTGGAAGGGGAAACCGAATATGCCTGTCTCTAGAGTCAATCTAAAATATTCTAAGCATACCTCTTCTGTTGACTGCTATAGAGTAGTCCTTAGTATATTTCCACCAATTTTCACCTATCCTCTTTTCTAGTGATAAACTTCCAGATTGCCTCCAACTCCTGTCACCCCAAATTATCCTGCAATGAACTTTTCTTGTACATGCTCCCTTATGAGCTTGAGGACTTCCTAGAGATATACCTAGGAGCTAAACTAATTGATCTTATGGTGTATATCTATACTGAATTTGACCAAGTAGTAGTCTAATCTCCTAGAATCAGTACTTACCAACATTTTGCAGCTTTGTAACTTTTGCCGGTGTAATAAATGCAAATGAAATTGCATGTACAGTATGATACTTCAGTGTAAAAGAACATAAACCACACATTATGTTATTTTTACTTATATATGCAGTAAAATATAAAAAGCAGATTGGAAAGCTACCATTGGAAATGAGCTCAAAAGAGATTTTAACTTTATATAAACCGTTATGAATATAAAACTTTTGAAGAACTATGGCAAAATTTACCTATTGTTCTTAGGTGAGCCTCAAGTTATTTGTTTTTTAAACTTCCTAAAGAAATGAACAATGTACAATAAACTACACCAATTAAAATGTACAGTTTGATAGATGCAGACATATGCACAAACCCATAGAACCACCAACACAGCCATGGTAATGGACATTCCATCACCTCCAGACCTTTCATCTGACCCACTGGCAATCCCTCCTGCCCTCCATCTCTGTCCCCAGGTAACTACTGATTTTGTTATAGTTTGGTTTCATGTTCTAGAATTTTACATGAATGTAATCATACAATATGTACTCTTATTTACCTGGCTTTTTTCACTAAGCAAATGATTTGATGTTCATTCCTGTGGTTGCACTTTCAGTAGTCCATTGCCTTCTGTTGCTGAGTAGTGGTTTATTTTACAGATATAGCATTATCTGTTTATAAACTCACCTCTTGAGTCATTCAGGCCATTTCCATATATAAAGACTATTACAAATAAAGCTGTTATAAACATCCATGTACAAGTTTTTGTTACATAAGTTTTCATTTTTCATGGGCAGATACTTATAAGTATAATGGCTGGGTCATATGGTAAGTGGTACATGTTTAATTTTTTAAGAGATTTCCAAACAAATTTACCAACTGGCTGTACCATTTTATATTCCAACCAGCAATGCACGAGTGTTCCAGTTGTTCCACATCCTTGCCAACACTTGATATGTTATTCTTTTAAATTTTAGCCAGTCTAGTGGGGTATGTAAAGATATCTTGTTGAGAATAATTTTTGTACTGATTGGTGATACTTTTATGAAGTACCTTCTCAAATAGTTTGACCATTTTTGTTGGATTGTCTTTTTACTATTGAGTTGTAAAATATGTTTATATATTTTAGAAACAAGTGCTTTGTGTTGCAAATATATGTGTTGACAATATTTTCTCCGAGTCTATGGATACCTTTTTCATTTTCTTAAGGGTGTTTTTGAAGAGCAAAGCTATGTGAAGTCCAGTTTATCAATTTATTTTAGATTTTTTTGTGTTATCTAAATAACTTTGCCTACTCCAAGGTCTTTTTTTCTGGTAGAATTTTCATTTATGTAGGTTTACATTTAGACCTATGATAATTTTTTAGCTAATTTTTGTGCACAATATGAGGTAAGGCTTGATGTTCTTCTCCCCTATATACATCAATTCAATCTGGTGATTTATGTTGAAAGATTATCCTTTCCCCACTGAATTGCCTTGATCCTTGTCAAGAATTAACCGACCAAATATGTATAGATCTCTTTTTGGGCTCTCTATTTTATTCCATTGATCTATATGTCTTTCTTTTTATGAATTTCTAACTATGGATTTATAGCAACTCTCAAAATCAGGTAGAATAAGATCCCAATTTTTTTCTTCCAAATTTTTGGTTTACATCTTTGCATTTCCTATAAATTTTAGAAATCAGATTGCTCTTTTCTACCAAAAGTCTGCTAAAATTTTGTTTAGGATTGCATTGAGTTTATAGAGTAACTTAGGGGCAATCACCAGTTCCAATCCATGAACATGTTATAGGTTTTAAATTATTTAGGTCTTTAATTTCTCTCAGCGGTGTTTTAAATTTTCAATGCAAAAATCATGAATATCTTTTTAAAATTCATTCCAAGGTATTATATACATGTGTATATATATATGTATGTGTGTGTATATATATATATATATATATATATATCTTAGTTGAGTCTCAATGAATATTCTTTAATCCAATTTTTTTCAGATATATTCACACACCAAACAAACCATCCAAAATATGCAATCATTGTCTTACTGTATCATCACATAGTTGTGCATACATCCCCAGAATCAAATATTATTTTTTTTGGCATGAGTGTAAATGGAGTTTTTAATAATAAGAAGTTTTGTTTTCTAATTTTTGCAGCTAATATATTAGAAAACAATTAATTTTTATATTGACATCATATCCTCCAATTTACTAAATTCATTTATTTTAGTAGCTGCTTTGAATATTCCCCAGGAACTTTTATGTAAGCAGTCATATCATCTAAAATAAGAATAGTTTTATTTCTTTTACAATCAACATGCCTTGTATTTCTTTTTCTTTACTTCATTAAAATGTCAAATAGGAGTGATGTAAGTGGGTCTCTTTACTTTGCCCTTGATCTCAGAGGGAAGCAATTCAATCTTTCACCATTAAAGTATGATATTAGCTGTTGGTTTTTCATAGATACATGTTATTGGTTCGAAGAATTCCCCACTATTTCTAATTTGCTGTATTTTTTTTTAAAACTCATAAGTTGGTGTTGATTGCATCAAATGTTTCTTCTGCAACTACTGCAAGTGTCTCCAATTTTTTCTTCTTTATTCAGTTTATATGGTGAACTACACTTATTGATTTCAAATGTTGAAACAACCTTGCATTCTTGGAATAAACTCTACTTGGTGGTGATGCTTTACTCTTTTCATATATTGTTGGATTTTATTTACTATTCTGTTTTGGATTTTTATGACTTTTTCATGAGAAATATTAGTCTATGATTTTCTCTTTGTATGTATGTATGTGTAATTTGTATTATCGTCATGGTGGCCTCCTAAAACATGTTGGACAATGGTCTTTCCTCCTCTATTTTCTGCAAATGTTTATGGAAGATTGGTGTTATTTCTTCCTTGAATGTTTGAACACATGAGTAAAGCCAATTGTTCCTGGAATATTTTGGGGATAAGATGGGATGGTAAGAAATTAAATTTCCTTAACAGATATAGAGCTAATCAGATTTTCCGTTTGTTCTTGGACAATTTTGCTAACTCGTTCTTTTAAATAAATGTGTCTATTTCAGCTGTCAAAATTATGTTGTCATAAATTTGCTCATGGTATTTTCGTATCAGTTTGAGAACTGCAGGATCTTTTGAGATAACCTCGCTTTCATTCCTCAGATTGAACATTGGGTTCTTTCTCTTTTTTCCACATCAGTCTTACAAGGCATTTGGCAAGATTTTGTGATCTTTTCAAAGAGCCATCTTTCGGCTTTGTTAATACTTTCTATTTTATTGATTTCCATCTTATCTTTATTATTTCCTTTTGTTCTACTTACTTTCGATTACTCTTTTTTGTCTAGCTTCTTAGGTGAAACCTTAGCTTAGCTTATTAATTTCAGATATTCTTTTCTAATGTAAGCACTTAAAGTTATAATTTATTTCTAAGCACTATTTTAGCTGCATCACACAAATTTTAATTTATTGGATTTCATTTGTCATTCAATTCCATATTTTCTAATTTCTTTTGTGATTTTATCTTTGAACCACAATTTCTTTAGAAACGTATCCTATATCCTAGGGTTTGGGATTTTCTTAAATTTATTAGAACATTCCTAATTTATTTTATTGCTAATTTAATTCCATTGTGGTCATAAATTGGTGTGATTCTTATCTTTTAAACTGTGATCCATATGTATTCTATTTTAGTGACTGTACCACGTGCTCTTGAAAATGTACATTATGCTGTCTTTAGGTGAATTATTCTATAAATGATAATTAGATCAATGTGATTGATAGTTTTGTCCAACCCTTACTTATTTTTTGGTTTAGTTGTAGCAATTGTTGAGAGACCAATGCTTAAATCACCTGCTATGATTGGGGAATTGTCTATTTCTCTTTGTAACGCTATATATTTTTTGCTTCACATGTTTTAATACTCTATTAATCAGGGGCATACTCACTTAATAATTGTTATGTCTATCTGATGAATTGGCCCTACTATCAGTAAGAAATGCCTGTCTTTATATAAAAATCTGATATTAAAAGAGTCATTTTGAGTGGTGCAGTGGTGGCTCAGTGGCAGAATCCTTGCCTGCCGTACCAGAGACCTGGGTTCAATTCCCAGAGCCAAAAAAAGAGCCACTTCATCCTTCTTATACTTACTCATTGCATGTAATATCTTGCTCTATATATTTACTTTGAATGCATTATTTCATTTTAGTATTTAAAATGTCTCTCTTGTAGTAGCATATATTATGATCTTGCTTTTTTTATCTACTTAGTCAATATCTGCCTTTTAACTTGAGTATTTAGACCAGGAGTAGGCAAATTTGTTCTTAAAAGGCCAGATAGTAAATATTTAAGGCTTTGTAAGCAAATGAGCAAAATCAAGTAGATTATGTACGTATTTATATAACAATTAAAATACAACAAATTAAAAATGCAAAAATAAAATTGTTAGGTTAAGGGCCAAAAAAAACCCCAGCTCTGGCTAAATTAGGTCTGTTGGCCACAGTTTGCCTATCCCTGTTTTGGACTATTACTATATAATATGATTATTGGTATTGCTGGATTTGGGTTTACAATTTTATTATCTGTTCTCTGTCTGTACCATCTTTTTTTGTTACTCTGGCCCCTTTCCCTCCCTTTTTTTTTGGATTTTTTATGTATATTCAGCATTTCATATTAATATATCTAGTGACTTTTGACTTTATCTCTTGTATTATTTTTGTGGTCACTTGATAGATTATAATATATCCTTAACTGTTTGAACTCTGCTTACACTGAATGTTATACCACTTCATGTAAAATGCAGAAATCTTGAAACCACAGAAATCCCTTTGTCACCTACGCTTTTATGTCATATTTGTGAGATGGGCTATATTTCATATATTGAAAACCCCAAGACAATGATAATTTTAGTTTTTTGTCATACTATTTCAAAGCACTTAAGAGGGAAAAAGTATTTTTAAAAAAGTTTCCCCTGCTATTTACCATTTCTCTTTTTCTTTCTTTTCTTGAAATTCCAAGTTTCTTTCTTGTATCATTTTTCTTCAATCTGAAGATTTTCTTTAGTATTTCTGGTAAAGCAGATATACTGGCAATAATTTTTCTTAGTCCTTCTTCATCTTCAAATGTCTTTATTTTGCCTGCATTCTTGAAGGTTATTTTCACTGACTAACATTCTGAATGCACAGTTCTTTTCTTCGAGCATCTTAAAGATGCCGTTCTACTATCTTCTTGCTCCCATAGTCTTGGATGAAAAATCTGTAGCCATTGAATCATTGGTTTCCTGGTTATTATGTATCAGCTTTTTCTAGCGGCTCTAAAGAGTCTTTCCTTATCTTTGGCTTTCAGCAATGGATTATGTTGTGTTCAGACATGGTTTCCTTTGAAGTTAGCCTGTTTGGGGTATGTGAAGATTCTCAAATCTATAAGTATATGTCTTCAACCAAATTTGAGAAATTTTTTATCATGATTTCTTCAAATATATTTTTGGCTTTACTCTTTTTCCTCTCCTTCTGAAACTTAAATTACACATCTTGTACAGTATCTTTGTTATTTATCCTCTCTTTAGCTGTTCTCCTTATAGGATTCTCATTTTTTAAAAGGTCATGTTACATTGTACTCTACTGAACATACCAAATAGCTTCACAAAATTTTCTTCTGTTGTATACAAATAGATAAATTGTATAAACATATACTTTTAGTCTTATAGGTGATATTCTCCCCTTTTGTAGTTCTTTTTCATAGGCTGAAGGTTATACTTTTAATTGTTACTTATCCTTCAACAAAACAAGATCTCAAAAGAGTTGATATCTGTCAAGAAATGAAATGAATTCATTGCTCTGGGTCATGTTTCCTATCCACAGGTATAAAGCCCAGATCCCTTTCTTAGATCATCAGAGGTTAATGTGTGACACTCCAGTCAAAGTTCCACTTACTAGCGGTGGACAATTTCTTCTACCCATACAGCCTTGTCATCTAATTTTCTAGAAAGCTGTAATTCCTTGAATGCATTTCTCTTTGTCTTATAGAGACTGTGCCTTCCACTATTATTTGCACTATAGCTTCATTTTTGGTGTCATTCATCCCTAGGTTTGAGGTTGTCCTCATATTAACTGTTATTTTGAGAAAATTACCTAATGTTTCAGTTTCCTCTTTTGTAAATAGGGATATTAATGGTTTCACCTCTACAGTTGTGTTATAATGAAGAAATCTGAAATAATGCACATCAAGCACATTTTCTGACTTATTGAAGTGTAATGTAATTGAAATTGCCACTATAATTACCTCTAGCATCAGTAACACAAACACTCCATATTGCTTTTAGCTACCACCAGTCTCCCTATTTCTGTCTGGAATTTGAGTGGATTACAGTCTTAGCAAATGGGGCTGCATTGGGGTTGGGACATGTACTACTTTTTTCAAGCAGTAGTGCTCTCATGGGTCAATAGCATTAACATCTTGGCCCTCTGCCTCTGAATCAGAGGACCGAATGTCTTCAGATGCATTTTGGAGAGAAATTAGAAGAGACTGATTCAGGCTTGGGTACTTGGAAATCATTGTGAATAAGAATGTATACCCAACTGAGAAATTTTTGAATCAAGAAAGCATTCATATCTATGCTGGTTTGAGACTATTAATGTACCCCCAGAAAAGCCATGTTCTTTATCCTAATCCAATCTTATGGGGGAAGGCCAATTATTGGGTGAGATCTTTTTGTTGTTGTTTCATAGAGACGTGATCCATCCAATTGTGGGTGGGACCTTTTGATTATGTGTTTTCCATGGATAGGTGTCTCTGCCCATTCAAGATAGGCCTTAATCTGCTTACTGGAGTCCTTTAAGATGGCCCCATTTTGGAAAAGGCTTATATTTGATACAAACAGAGACATTTGGAGGTGCAGACAGAAAATGCCCATGGGGAAGCTGATCGAAACTAGCAGCCAGGAGAAAAAGCCAGCAGACATTGCCATTGCCTGCCCATGTGACAGAGCAACCCCAAACACGATCAGCCTTTTCTTCAGAGTCTAGGTATCTTTCTCTGGATGCCTTAGTTTGGACATTTTTATGGCCTTAGTACTGTAAACTTGCAACTTAATAAATCCTCCTTGTAAAAGCTTTAGCAGACTAAAATAATATCTATCTCCCTTCTCTAAGTCTTTTTGTTTTAAAATCCAATTCAACAGTCTGGTCTTTTATTTTTTTTAATGACATTATTGGAGCTATGATTTTTTACATCCATTCCGTTCACTCTTACACATAGCTCCTTTACCTTGCCCAATAACTCCCTCTAAATAGGCTACCTTGTATAGCAAAAAGTACTCTGAGGTGAGAAAATTTTCTGAAAATATGAGAAAAAGTAAACGTTTTTATTTTTATAGGTATTCGTTCTTCTCTATATAATTGTTTTTATAATCATTAGACTGATGTACATTCTTAAACAGAAAATTTATTCTTAGAAGGTGCAAACTATGTGCTAATTTGATCCATTATTTAAATTATCTAAATACAAATATCAGCCTTTAAGACAGATAAACAAATTATTACTTTTCCTTGCTTTTTTGTTAGTAGACTTTTATAATATTTTTATAAAATTGTTCATGATAAGAATATTCAATAAATTAGAAATCAATTTTCTCCTCATTGTAGAAGAAAGCTAATTGTCAGAGGTATTATCTATTAATCTTACTGGGTTAAATTCATTTAAAATGTATTCTGTTAGAAATTTGACATTTTATTTTTAGTGACCATTAACTGATACTAAATTATAGTGTAATTCCTCTGGAAGTACATGTGCCGTCCATATGAATACAAAATGAACTTATAATTATCTATAGTATTATAATGAATATCAAATCAATTTATAATAATACACTTAAAATAAAGTACTTCTGGAATTTTATGTTCTCATCAATTTTAAGTACAAGACAGGAATACAGCTTATTGGAGTGATGCTGGCACTCAGTGAAATACATTATGCGTGAGCCTGCAATTATGTTTTTCAGTATTTCAGGTACCAGCACAATGATTTTGGAAACTGAAAAATACTGGCAGTAGGCAAAGGAGAGGCATATGTAAAGGAAGGAGTACATGTTTATACATATCAGTATGAGAAACGTTTTGTATTAGAGAAGTTGTGGGTTCACAGAACAATCACACATACAATCACACACTACCGGCTTCCCATGCCCCACACCAGCACCAACATCCTGCATTGGTGTGGACCTTCTGTTACGACACACAATAGTACACTTTACAGTTGAAGTCCATGGTATAACTTAGGGCTCACTGTTTGTGTACTGTGGTTCCAAGGATTTAAACATTTCTATTCTGTTAACCTTACCCCATTAAGTCCTATTTAGATGTATATTTCAGTGTTGTTAATTGAGTTCACAAAATTGTGCTATGGTCACAACCATCCATCAGCAAAACATTTACATCATTCCAAGCAGAAACCCTGTATAGGGATAGAATTCCCTATCCCAGCCCTACCACCTGGTAACTCGTATTCTAGATTCAGATTCTGTGAGTTTGTTTTTTCTAATTATTTCAAATCAGTGAGATCAGAGAATATTTGATACCTGGTTTACTTCACTCAACATGAAATGTTTTCAGGTACATCCATGTCGTCACATTTATCAGGACTTCATACTTTTCTATGGTTGGATAATATTCCATTGTATTTATATATCACATTTTATTTGTCTGTTTATTGGTTGGGTTGCTTCCATCTTTTAGCAATTGAGAATAATGCTGGTATGAATGACCCTGCTATGAACATTGGTGTGCAAATAACGTTTGAGTCCCTGCTTTCAGCCGTTTCGGGTATATGCTTAGTACTGTGGTTGCTGGGTCACATAGGACTTTTACACTTAGCTTTCTGATGCACCACCAGACTGTCTTCCAGAGTGCCTGCACCATTTTACATTGCCACCAGCAATAGATGACTGTTCCTATTTCTCCCCATCCTCTCCAACACTTGATATTTTCCATTTTGTTAATAATGGTGTATCTCGTTGTGATTTTGATTTACATTTCCCTGATGGCTAATGGTACTGAGCATCTTTTGATCTGTTTTCTGGCCATTTGCATATATTCTTTGGCGAGATATCTGCTCAAGTCTTTTACCTATTTTGTAGTTGGGTTATTTGTCTTGTTAATTTGAAGAATTTTTGTATATATTTTGGATATTAATCCTTTATCAGATATGTTGTTTCCAAATATTTTCTCCCATTGTGTAGGTTGTTGCTTTACTTTCACAATAAAGTTCTTTGAGGAACAAAAGTTTTTAATTTTTATGAGGTTGCATTTATCTGTTCTTCCTTTTTCTTTGCTTGTGCTTTGGGTATAAAGTCTAAGAAACAGTTGCTTTTAACATAAGGTCCTGAAGATGCTTCCCTACATTTTCTTCTAGGAATTTGATAGTTCTAGCTCTTATATTAAAGTTTTTAATCCATTTTGAGTTGATTTTTGTATATTGTGTGAGAAATGGGTTCTCTTTCATTTTTTTTTGCAGTGGAGATCCAGTTTTCCCAGCAGCATTTCTTGAAGAAACTATTGTTTCCCATTGGTCAAAAATCAGTTGGCTGTAAATAAGAGGGTTGATTTCTGAGCTCTCAATTCTATTCCACTGGTCTATATGTCTGTCCTTGTACCCATACCATATTGTTTGATTACTGTGGTATTTTTTGTAATAAGTTTTAAATACAGGAATTTTAAGTCCTCTAATTTCATTCTTCTTTTTCAAGGTGACTTTAGGTATTTTTGCCCTTCTATATATAAATTTGATTATTGCCTTTTCCATTCCTTCAAAGAAGATGCTGGAATTTTGTTTAGGATTGCATTGAATCTAAATTGCTTTGGGTGGTATTGATATCTTAATGATATTTAGTCTTCCAATTGATTAGCACAGAATGCCCTACCATTCATTTTCTCTTCTTTGATTTCTATTAGCAATGTCTTGTAGTTTTCTGTGTACAAGTCCTTCACTCTTTAGTTAGATTTATTCCTGGATACTTGATTTTTTTAGTTGCTATTGTGAATGGACTTTTTTTCTTGATTTCTTCTCCTGATTGCTCACTGCTTTTGTATGGAAACACTAATGATTTTTGAATGTTGATCTTTATACCCTGTCACTTTGCTAAATTCTTTTGTTAGCTCCAGGAACTTTGCTGGGGATTTTTTGGGATTTTCTATAGAGATAATGTCATCTGCAAATAGGGAAAGTTTTACTTCTTTCTTTCCGATTTGGATACCTTTTGTTTCTTTTTCTTCTCTAATTGCTCTGGCAAGAACTTCTAATACAATATGAATAATGGTAGTGACAATGGGCATCCATGTCTTGTTCCACATATTGGAGGGAAAGCTTTCAGTCTTCACCCTTAGGTAGGGTGTTAACTGTGATCTATTCATCAGTGCCCTTTATCATATTGAGTAAGTTTCCTTCTATTCCTGTTTTTTGAAGTGTTTTCATCAAGAGGTGGTGCTGGATTTTGCCAAATGCCTTTTCTACCTCAATTAAGATGATCATATGAATTTGTTCCTTCATTCTGTTAATGTGGCATATTACACTAATTGATTTTCTTATGTTGTACCAATCTTGCCTACCAGGGATACATACCACTTGATTGTATAATTCTTTTAAGCTGCTAGATTCAGTTTGCAGTATTTCATGTAGGATTTTTGCAAAATATCCTAATAGATGCAAAAATCTGTATTCATCAAAAGTATTGGCCTATAGTTTTCTTTTCTTGTGGTAGCTTTATCCATCTTTAATATGAAGGTGATGTTGGCCTAGTTGAATGAGTTAAGGAGTGTTCCCTACTCTTCAGTTTTTTGGAAGAGTTTCAGCAGAATTGGAATTAAATCTTGGAATGTTAGGTAGAACTCTTCCGTAAAGCCATTGTTCTCAGTCTTTTCTTTGTCAGAGAGTTTCTGATTACTTAATCAATCTCTTTTGATTGTTGAGATCTTCTGTTTCTTCTTGAGTCCATGTTGGTAGTTTATGTGTTTCTAAGAATTTGTCCTTTTCATCTAAGCTACCTAATTTATTGGCATAAAATTGCTATAGTCCCTTCTTATAGTCCTTTTATATTTCATTGGGGTCAATAGTAATATCCCCCTTTTCATTTCTGATTTTATTATTTGTATCTTCTCTCTTTTTTTCTTTGTCAGTTTAGCTAAAGGTTTGTCAGTTTTAGTGATCTTTTCAAAGAACCAACTTTTGGTTTCATTGATTCTTTTATTGTTTTTTTTAAATCCTCTATTTCATTTATCTCTTCTTTGATCTCTGCTATTTCTTTTTTTCTGCTCACTTTGAATTTAGTTCACTTTTCTTTTTCTAATTTTTCCACTTTGAAGTTAGATCTCTGATTTGAACTCTTTCTTCTTTTTTAATATAAGCCTTTAGGGCTATAAATTTCCTTCTCTGCACTGTCTTCACTGTATCCCATAAGTTTTGGTTTGTATTTTAATTTTCATCTGCCTCAAGATATTTCCTAATTTTGTTTCTGATTTCCTGTTTAACTCATTGGTTGTTTAAGAGTATGTTGTTTAATTTCCACATATTTGTGAATTTTCTATATCTCCCTCTGTTATTAATTTCTAAATTCATTCCATTGTGCTCAGACAATATATATTGTATGATTTCAGTATTTTTGAATTTATTGAGATTTGCTTTGTAACCCTGCATATGGTCTATTCTGGAGAAAGATTCATGTGTACTTGAGAAGAATGTGCGTCCTGTTTTCATGGGGTACAGTGCTCTATATATGTTTGTTAGGTCTAGTTGTTTTAGTGTATCATTCAAGTCCTGTACTTCCTTACTGATTTTCTGACTAGGTGCTCTATCCATTATTGAGAGTGGTAGGTTAAAGCCTCCTAATATTAATGTAGCAGCATAAATTTTCCCCTTCATATCTTTCAGTATTTGCCACATATATTTTGGCACTCTGTTGTTAGATGCATATATACTTGTAATTGTTACATCTTCCTGTTGAATTGTCCCCCCAGTACATAATGACAATCCTTGTACCTTGTAACTGTTTTTGACTTAAAGTCTATTTTATCTGATATTAATATAGCCATCCCAGCTCATTTAGTTCCTACTTCCATGTATATATATTTTCTATCTTTTCACCCTCAACCTACTTGTATTTTTGACTTTGAGGTGAGTCTCTTGTGGACGGCACATAGTTAGGTCATGCTTTTTATCAAGTCTGCCAACCTCTGCCTTTTTTTTTTGCATGGGTAGGCACCAGGAACTGAACCCGGGTCTTTGTCATGGCAGGTGAGAATTCTACCACTGAGCCACCATTGCACTGCCCAGTCACCATGCACAGCCTACAGCCAATCTCTGCCTTTTTGACTTGAGAATTTAATCTATTTACATTTAAAGTCACTACTGACAATACAGGACTTTCTTCTGCTATTAGGCTAATTTAACCTTTATAAGTCTCATACCATTTTTGACCCCACTATGTTAAAGCCTACCTTTATATTTATTTCCTTTAATGCGTTGTACAATATTGAGTAACATCTCATTTCTATCTGGGTATATTTTTCATCTGTTTTCCTTGTGTTTACCATGGGATTAAATTTTGACATCCTAAATATATAACAATTATATTGAGTTTGTTGCCAGTTTAACTTCAATAGCATGCATAATTAGTTTTTCCTATGCCCCTCTGCCCTCCCAACATTTTTTGTACTTGGCCCCACTTTTATCTTTGTGTATTCTATGTCCCCAAACTTAGATTTATCACTACTTTTTATGCATTTGTATTTTAGCATGTGTAGGAAGTAATAAGTACAGTTATATACCAAACAATAACAGTAATTGTTTTAGTTTATTAATGCTGCTGGAAATGCAATATACCAGAAATTGAATGTTTTTTAAAAAGGGAATATAGTAAAGAACAAGTTTACAGTTCTAAGCCCATAAAAAGTGTTCAAACTAAGGTATCCAGAGAAAGATACCTTAACTCAAGAAAGGACTGATGACATCTGGGTTCCTTTGTCAGCTGGGAAGGCACATGGCAACATCTGTTGGCTTTCTTTCCTGGTTTCTCCTTTCAAAAGGCTTCCTAGGGGGCGTTTTCCTTCTGAATCTCTAAAGGTCTCTTGTCAGTGTCAGCTCAGTCGGCTCTAAAGCTTTTTTTTAGGGAGAAGATGGCGGCTTAGTAAGACGCGCGGATCTTAGTTTCTTCTCCAGGACAGCTACTAGGGGAGTAGAAACGATACAGAATAGTGCCCAAAGCCACAACAGAGATAAAAAAGACAGTGTACCCCATCCTGGAACGGCTGGCTGGCTGAGAGAAGCCGCTCGGGTGAGATCGCCGAGGCGCGCGGGCTTCACCGGGCGGGGCGGCAAGCGGCCGGAGTCACTCCCTTCCCCCTTCCTGGGCTGGCTGGGAGAATTGGAGAGGCGGTCCCCTGAAACTGCGCCGGCTGGCG
Organism: Tamandua tetradactyla; assembly: GCF_023851605.1. NCBI lineage: Eukaryota > Metazoa > Chordata > Mammalia > Pilosa > Myrmecophagidae > Tamandua > Tamandua tetradactyla. The sequence goes on from NC_135337.1 coordinate 66,653,155, forward strand.
CCCACACCACGCGCGGCCCCCCGGACCAACTGAGAGAATTGGATCGGAAATCCGCAGGCCGCGGAGAACGGTGACGGGTGGGGGAGGCCCCTTCCAAACCCGTGACTCCCCGGGAACGTGCACTCTCCCGGGCGGGCCGCTGCCGTTGGCGCCCTCCCGCCACGCTTGTCGCCCGGGCGACTAGGAAATTCGGACGGGCGCTTTCCCGGGCTGCGGCAGCCAGCAACCTTCCCCGCATTCGGACCCTGGGCCGGCTCGAACCCTTCCAAGCCACTTTGGCTAGCGAACCTCCCGGACGGCGAGAGTTTTCCAAAGTTAAAGGTCCCACAGGACCTTTTACTGGTGGGACCCGCAGACAAATGTGTGCCACGAGCGCCACCTACTGGGCAGGGTAAGAAAAACAGAACCCAGAGATTTCACAGAAAAATCTTCCAAACTTTTGGATCCAATACCCAGGGAAATCTGTCTCAATGCGCAGACGCCAACAGAAGATAACAGATCACGCTCAAATAATTGAAAATATGGCCCAGTCAAAGGAACAAACCAATAGTTCAAATGAGATACAGGAGCTGAGACAACTAATGCTGAATATACGAACAGAAATGGAAAACCTCTTCAAAAACAAAATCGATAAATTGAGGGAGGACATGAAGAAGACATGGGCTGAACATAAAGAAGAAATAGAAAAACTGAAAAAACAAATCACAGAACTTATGGAAGTGAAGGACAAAGTAGAAAAGATAGAAAAAACAATGGATACCTACAATGATAGATTCAAAGAGACAGAAGATAGAACTAGTGATTTGGAGGATGGAACATCTGAATTCCAAAAACAAACAGAAACTATCGGGAAAAGAATGGAAAAATTTGAACAGGGTATCAGGGAACTCAAGGACGATATGAACCGCACAAATATACGTGTTGTGGGTGTCCCAGAAGGAGAAAAGAAGGGAAAAGGAGGAGAAAAACTAATGGAAGAAATTTTCACTGAAAATTTCCCAACTCTTATGAAAGACCTAAAATTACAGATCCAAGAAGTGCAGCGCACCCCAAAGAGATTAGACCCAAATAGGCGTTCTCCAAGACACTTACTAGTTAGAATGTCAGAGGTCAAAGAGAAAGAGAGGATCTTGAAAGCAGCAAGAGAAAAACAATCCATCACATACAAGGGAAACCCATAAGACTATGTGTAGATTTCTCAGCAGAAACCATGGAGGCTAGAAGACAGTGGGATGATATATTTAAATTACTAAAAGAGAAAAACTGCCAACCAAGACTCCTATATCCAGCAAAATTGTCCTTCAAAAATGAGGGAGAAATTAAAACATTCTCAGACAAAAAGTCACTGAGAGAATTTGTGACCAAGAGACCAGCTCTGCAAGAAATACTAAAGGGAGCACTAGAGTCAGAACCGAAAAGACAGAAGAGAGAGGCATGGAGAAGAGTGTAGAAAGAAGGAAAGTCAGATATGATATATATAATACAAAAGGCAAAATGGTAGAGGAAAATATTATCCAAACAGTAATAACTCTAAATGTTAATGGACTGAATTCCCCAATCAAAAGACATAGACTGGCAGAATGGTTTAAAAAACAGGATCCTTCTATATGCTGTCTACAGGAAACACATCTTAGACCCAAAGATAAACATAGGTTGAAAGTGAAAGGTTGGGAAAAGATATTTCATGCAAATAACAACCAGAAAAGAGCAGGAGTGGCTATACTAATATCCAACAAATTAGACTTCAAATGTAAAACAGTTAAAAGAGACAAAGAAGGACACTATATACTAATAAAAGGAACAATTAAACAAGAAGACATAACAATCATAAATATTTACGCACCGAACCAGAATGTCCCAAAATACGTGAGGAATACACTGCTAACACTGAAAAAGGAAATAGACACAAATACCATAATAGTTGGAGACTTCAATTCCCCACTCTCATCAATGGACAGAACATCTAGACAGAGGATCAATAAAGAAATAGAGAATCTGAATATTACTATAAAGGAGCTAGACTTAACAGACATTTATAGGACATTAAATCCCACAACAGCAGGATACACCTTTTTCTCAAGTGCTCATGGATCATTCTCAAAGATAGACCATATGCTGGGTCACAAAGCAAGTATTAACAAATTTAAAAAGATTGAAATCATACACAACACTTTCTCGGATCATAAAGGAATGAAGTTGGAAATCAATAATAGGCAATGCCAGAAAATTCACAAATACGTGGAGGCTCAACAACACACTCTAAACAACGAGTGGGTCAAAGAAGAAATTGCAAGAGAAATTAGTAAATACCTCGAGGCAAATGAAAATGAAAACACAACATATCAAAACTATGGGATGCAGCAAAGGCAGTGCTAAGAGGGAAATTTATTGCCCTAAATGCCTGTATCAGAAAAGAAGAAAAGGCAAAAATGCAGGAATTAACTGTTCAATTGGAAGAACTAGAGAAAGAACAGCAAACTAATCCCAAAGCAAGCAAAAGGAAAGAAATAACAAAGATCAGAGCAGAAATAAATGAAATTGAAAACATGAAAACAATAGAGAAAATCAATAAGACCAGAAGTTGGTTCTATGAGAAAATCAATAAGATTGATGGGCCCTTTTCAAGATTGACAAAAAGAATAAGAGAGAGATGCAAATAAATAAGATCAGAAATGGAAGAGGAGACATAACTACTGACGTCACAGAAATAAAGGAGGTAATAACAGGATACTATGAACAACTTTACGCTAATAAATACAACAATTTAGATGAAATGGACGGGTTCCTGGAAAGACATGAACAACCAACTTTGACTCAAGAAGACATAGATGACCTCAACAAACCAATCACAAGTAAAGAAATTGAATTAGTCATTCAAAAGCTTCCTAAAAAGAAAAGTCCAGGACCAGATGGCTTCACATGTGAATTCTACCAAACGTTCCAGAAAGAATTAGTACCAATTCTCCTCAAACTCTTCAAAAAAATCGAAGTGGAGGGAAAACTACCTAATTCATTCTATGAAGCCAACATCACCCTCATACCAAAACCAGGCAAAGATATTACAAAAAAAGAAAACTACAGGCCAATCTCTCTAATGAATATAGGTGCAAAAATCCTCAATAAAATTCTAGCAAATCGTATCCAACAACACATTAAAAGAATTATACATCATGACCAAGTAGGATTCATCCCAGGTATGCAAGGATGGTTCAACATAAGAAAATCAATTAATGTAATACACCATATCAACAAATCAAAGCAGAAAAATCACATGATCATCTCAATTGATGCAGAGAAGGCATTTGACAAGATTCAACATCCTTTCCTGTTGAAAACACTTCAAAAGATAGGAATACAAGGGAACTTCCTTAAAATGATAGAGGGAATATATGAAAAACCCACAGCTAATATCATCCTCAATGGGGAAAAATTGAAAACTTTCCCCCTAAGATCAGGAACAAGACAAGGATGTCCACTATCACCACTATTATTCAACATTGTGTTGGAGGTTCTAGCCAGAGCAATTAGAGAAGAAAAAGAAATACAAGCATCAAAATTGGAAAGGAAGAAGTAAAACTATCACTGTTTGCAGATGATATGATACTATACGTCGAAAACCTGAAAAATCCACAACAAAACTACTAGAGCTAATAAATGAGTACAGCAAAGTAGCAGGTTACAAGATCAACATTCAAAAATCTGTAGCATTTCTATACACTAGTAATGAACAAGCTGAGGGGGAAATCAAGAAACGAATCCCATTTACAATTGCAACTAAAAGAATAAAATACCTAGGAATAAATTTAACTAAAGAGACAAAAAACCTATATAAAGAAAACTACAAAAAACTGCTAAAAGAAATCACAGAAGACCTAAACAGATGGAAGGGCATACCGTGTTCATGGATTGGAAGACTAAATATAGTTAAGATGTCAATCCTACCTAAATTGATTTACAGATTCAATGCAATACCAATCAAAATCCCAACAACTTATTTTGCAGAAATAGAAAAACCAATAAGCAAATTTATCTGGAAGGGCAGGGTGCCCCAAATTGCTAAAAACATCTTGAGGAAAAAAAACGAAGCTGGAGGTCTCACGCTGCCTGACTTTAAGGCATATTATGAAGCCACAGTGGTCAAAACAGCATGGTATTGGCATAAAGATAGATATATCGACCAATGGAATCGAATAGAGTGCTCAGATATAGACCCTCTCATCTATGGACATTTGATCTTTGATAAGGCAGTCAAGCCAACTCACCTGGGACAGAACAGTCTCTTCAATAAATGGTGCCTAAAGAACTGGATATCGATATGCAAAAGAATGAAAGAAGACCCATCTCTCACACCCTATACAAAAGTTAACTCAAAATGGATCAAAGATCTAAACGTTAGGTCTAAGACCATAAAACAGTTAGAGGAAAATGTTGGGAGATATCTTATGGATCTTACAACTGGAGGCGGTTTTATGGACCTTAAACCTAAAGCAAGAACACTGAAGAAGGAAATAAATAAATGGGAGCTCCTCAAAATTAAACACTTTTGTGCATCAAAGAACTTCATCAAGAAAGTAGAAAGACAGCCTTCACAATGGGAGACAATATTTGGAAATGATATATCAGATAAAGGTCTAGTATCCAGAATTTATAAAGAGATTGTTCATCTCAACAACAAAAAGACAGCCAACCCAATTACAAAGTGGGAAAAAGACTTGAACAGACACCTATCAGAAGAGGAAATACAAATGGCCAACAGGTACATGAAGAGATGCTCAATGTCCCTGGCCATTAGAGAAATGCAAATCAAAACCACAATGAGATATCATCTCACACCCACCAGAATGGCCATTATCAACAAAACAGAAAATGACAAGTGCTGGAGAGGATGCGGAGAAAGAGGCACACTTATCCACTGTTGGTGGGAATGTCAAATGGTGCAACCACTGTGGAAGGCAGTTTGGCAGTTCCTCAAAAAGCTGAATATTGAATTGCCATACGACCCAGCAATACCATTGCTGGGAATATACTCAAAGGACTTAAGGGCAAAGACACAAACGGACATTTGCACACCAATGTTTATAGCAGCGTTATTTACAATTGCAAAGAGATGGAAACAGCCGAAATCTCCATCAACAGAAGAGTGGCTAAACAAACTGTGGTATATACATATGATGGAATACTATGCAGCTTTAAGACAGGATAAACTTATGAAGCGTGTAATAACATGGATGGACCTAGAGAACATTATGCTGAGTGAGTCTAGCCAAAAACTAAAGGACAAATACTGTATGGTCCCACTGATGTGAACAGACATTCGAGAATAAATTTGGAATATGTCATTGGTAACAGAGTCCAGCAGGAGGTAGAAACAGGGTAAGATAATGGGCAATTGGAGTTGAAGGGATACAGACTGTGCAACAGGACTAGATACAAAAACTCAAAAATGGACAACACAATAATACCTAATTGTAAAGTAATCTTGTTAAAACACTGAATGAAGCTGCATCTGAGCTATAGGTTTTTGTTTTGTTTTGTTTTGACTTTACTATTATTACTTTTATTTTTGTCTCTATATTAACATTCTATATCTTTTTCGGTTATGTTACTAGTTTTTCTAAACCGATGCAAATGTACTAAGAAATGATGATCATGCATCTATGTGATGATGTTAAGAATTACTGATTGCATATGTAGAATGGTATGATTTCTAAATGTTGGGTTAATTTCTTTTTTTCCGTTAATTAAAAAAAAAAAAAAAGAGAGAAGGGGTAATTGGAGCTGAAGGGATACAGACTGTATAACGGGACTGGATATAAAAACTCAGAAATGGACAGCACAATACTACCCAATTGTAATGCAATTATGTTAAAACACTGAATGAAGCTGCATGTGAGGTATAGGTTTTTTGTTTTTTTTTTCTTTCTATTAATGTTTTAATTCTTATTCTGTTGTCTTTTTATTTCTTTTTCTAAATCGATGCAAATGTACTAAGAAATGATGAATATGCAACTATGTGATGTTATTAAGAATTACTGATTGTACATGTAGAATGGAATGATTTCTAATTGTTTTGTTAATTCTTTTTCTAATTAATAAAAAAAAAAAAGCTTTTTTTCAAAACAATGCCCTATTAAAAGACTCCTGTAGGCAGATTAAGACCCATCTTGAATGGGCAGAGATACCTCTCCATGGAAACCACCTAATCGAAAGGACCCACCCACAATTGGAATGATTACATCTCCATGGACAACTCAATCAAAAAGGTCCTACTTCACAAAATTGCATCAGGATTAAAGAACATGGTTTTTCTAGGGGTACAAAACAGTTTAAAACTGGTATTTTAAAGGATCTGAATGGCTACCTGTACCACAGGTCTTTAATTGTTCGTTCTGCCTTGACACACTGTCTGCTGTCCTTCCTTTCAGTCTGAATCTCCATTTAGCATTGCTTCTACAGCAGGTCTAGTGCTAATGAAATCCCTCAGCTTTTGCTTATCTGAAAACTTCTTAATCTCTCCCTCATTTTTGAATGAGAGTCTCACAGATATAAAATTCTTGGCAGCAGTTATTTTCCTTCACCACATTAAGTATTTAAAGTATTTTAAGTATTCAGCCTTGCCTTTATTGTTTCAGATGAGAAATCAGTACTCAGTCCAATTGCAGCTCCCTTGTATGCAACACATTGTTTTCTCTTGCAGCTTTCAGAACTCTCTTCTTGTCCTTTGCATTTCGTAGAACACTCAATATAAAATACAGTATATTTTTCTTCATGTTTACCCTGTTTGATGTTCTCTGAACTTCTTTGTTATGCATACTCACATCTATTGTTCAGTTTGGAAAATTCCCTGTCATTATTTCTTTAACTATTCCTTCTGCTCCTTTCTCTCTCTTTTCCTTCTGGGATCCCCATAATTCATATTGGTATACTTGATGGCATTCCATACTTTTGCTTTGAATATTTCTTTTCTTTTTTCTCCCGTTCAGCCTGAGTCGTTTTAAGTGTCTTGTCTACAATTTCACTGATTCTTTCTTCTTCCAGCTCCAGTCTACTCTTGAAATCCTTCTGGGAATTTCTCATTTCATTTATTGTGTTCTTCAACTCCAGAAGTTATGTGTGGTTCCTTTCTAAAATTTCTGTCTCTTTCCTAAGTTTCTCATTCAATGGTTTCCTGATGTCCTTTAATTCTTTCTCTATACTTTTCTTCATCTCCTTGAGCATTTAAAGATAATTTTTAAAGGTTATTTGGTATGTCTATTTTCTTCTTCACTGGTGTTTTCTGTATCTTTATCCTCTTCCTTTAGATGGGCCATCGTTTCCTGTTTCTTTGTTTGTCTTGTTCTTTTTTGTTGCATACTGTATATTTTAATATTTTAAAATACCAACTCTGTAATTATTCCCTAAGATGACTGTTTCTTTGTTTTTTAACCAGCTGGTGATAAGACAGAGATTTTCTTGAGCCTCAACCTTCCTATCAGGAAGGTGTGTCCGAGGTGGATGCAGTATGTAGGGTTGTCCTCTATCTTCCTGGGCCTCTATCTTATCCGGGGGTTTGCTTGTTAGTTGTCTTGGAGTTCCTCTATTTACAGGAGTTTGGTTGTCCCCTCTGTTTCCCAGAAGACAACCTACCACGCCCAGGATTTGACACTTGTGGGCTGTTGTCCCAGACTGTCCACCTCTATAGTTGTATTTTTATATTCCTTTTGCTGTCTCATGCTGCTTTTGCCGAGAGAGTAACCTATGGGAGGACGATCACCCCAGAGAGGCCTTCCCCAGGGCAGTCCTTTCCCAGCTAAAGCAGAGCCAGCAACCCTCAACGGGGTGCAGACCATCTCCAAAGTGCCCTGTGGAGGGAATCTGGTAGCATCTAAAATCTTCCCCAGTAGCTTCCAAAGCTGAGCTTTCCTACCTGTCCAGCAAATGCAGTCCTTCTGCTAACTGTCCCCCACAGCTGAGCAAGCTCTGTGTCTTTAAATTTCTACCCACTCTGCCCCCATCTGGGGTGGTTGAAGCAGTGGCTGCCTGGGCTGCCCTCAGAGCTGGGTCCCCGTGATCCGAACTTGCTAATCAAAAGCCATGCTCAGTGATTGGCCTTGCCCACCCCTGCTCTTGGGGGAGAAGATTCTTATGTCCCTTTCAGTTACAGCAAGCTGGCCTGGACGTGGACCCTGTGGTGGCCTACCATGAGAGTGGGGGATGGGCACCAGCTGCTGCCACCTAGGGAGAGCAGTTTGCAGTTCTTTACTGTAATTTATCAGGCTCTTCCTCCCACTTCTCCCTGGATGCTGTGCAGTGTTCTTCTGGTCTCTGGGGTTTCAAATTAGACGTTTCAGATAGTTCCTACCTGCTTAATAGTTCTTTTGGTGGGAGGACTGAGCTCTGGACTTCACTGTTCTGCCATCCGCCTTGGAAGCTGTATACTAAGAAAAATTTTAAGGATAGAAATAAAATGACTATCATGTTCCAATAGGATTTGTAACACGTATGTATTAATTCATATTTAAATAATCTGAAGCATATAATTTAAAAATGAGCCATGGAATAATGTGAAAGTGTGCATCCCCAAAGCAGGCCTTGTCAATCACTTAGTAAGTAAACTACTCTGCTTTTCTTTCAAATATAAATCCATTTCTCTACAAAAATTGATTTTGCTGGGTACATAGATGATCTTCTTCAGATCAATAATTAGTGTTGCAGCAATTTTGGGTGCAAGGCTGATATTACAAAGATGAGAGGACCCAGTGCTGGCCCAAGGCAGATAAGGCATATGACTAGTTTGCCATGACCTAAGGCAGGACCCACCCTATGGAAGCTCAGACGAAGGAGAAGAGTTAGTTGCAAATTTCATTAAAGAAACAGTATTGGAGACAAGACTTGAAGAATACATATTATCAGAACAAATATCTGTGTGTGTGTGTGTGTGTGTGTGTGTGTGTGTGTGTGTATTTTAAATGAAGAGTACAGCACAATGGGATTCACAGAGACAGAAAAGTATTCTGTATTTCTAGAAAATCAAAGCACTCTCTCCCATGGGTACATTGCATCCCTGCCTGTGATTTATGGGAAACGAGCAGAAAGAGGTAGTGTGGGACCTCTGAGGATCTCAGACCCAAAATCCTGACTCAGAGGCTCCTATGCCTTCCTCTTCTCCTGTCCCCCTCAAATACTACTTTAGCTTATTATCCAGGAAATTATTAATTAATTATTAATTATTTAATTATTAATAATTAGAAATAATTACTTATTAAGTAATTGACCTGGCCTGCTTTGGGAATGCATACTTTCACATTATTCCATGGATCATTTTAAAATTATATACTTCAAATTATTTAAATATGAATTAATACATATGTGTTACAAATCCTGTTGGAACATGATAGTCATTTTCTTTCTATCCTTAAAATTTTTCTTAGTATACAGGAAATTATTAATTTCCTGGATAATAAGCTAAGGTAGTATTTGAGGGGGACAGGAGAAGAGGAAGGCATAGAAGCCTCTGAGTCAGGATGAATTGATCTGAGCCACTCTTGGGAAAAAAAGTTTGTGTAGCACTGTGTAAAATGAGGCCAAGGAGTGTGGAAACCAGTGAGTATATTACGCCTTAAAATTCATTTAAGTTGTCAAACATTTACAATTTAAAAGGTGTTATGTGATATAAGTAATAAAAATAATTATATGGTAATAAGCCAATACATTACCCATATAAAAGATGTAAATATACACATACTTTATGAAAATCATCTATGAACATCTGCCTATTCTAAAGAGATGGTATCACTGCAATGCCAAAGACACTGTGCTATAATGACCCACTTACCTCCGCTACACATGATCCTTCCACCCTCATCTCTTGCCACTCTTCCTTCTTCCCTCCACCATCTCATCATCCCCTTTCAAGCCTAGTTCTTGGTGCGTATTAAGCTTTTGCTGTTGTCTATTGAATGAAGAGATGGGTGGAGGGAGGAAGGGAAAAAGGAATAAAGCAAGAAGCAGAAAGAGGGAAGTATAGAGGAAAGGAAGGATGAATTAAGGAGACAGGCCTCCCCCTACTAGTTTTGTGGTTTTAGGCAAGTTAATTAACCTCCCTGAAGCTTGGGTTTTATCTATAGAAAGGAAACAATAGGATTGTATGAAAATTTTAAAATGAATGGATTTAAGAAATCTGGCATTATACCAGGCAGATAATAGTAGCTAGTCAAGTAAGGTTGCTCCCCTGGTCTCATTGTAATTTATTTTCTTAAAGAGATCCACATGTCCCCTCCCTGGTTCATTTCTATAACTCCTGGATGGCAGGAATTTATGGATGGATAAATAACTGATGGGGTCAGTTTGCTTCTAGTTGCTCATTTCTATAACTTGCAATGGGTTTGTAATAATTAATCCACATCCCCATACCTGGCCTCTTTTATAAATATTGGCATATTGTAAAAACTGTTTACTGGGTATGGAAGGCAGTGAATGTGAAACAGAAAAAAAGTAATGGATCGTAGTATCAAAGTATTATCTTAGCCTTAAAGTATAGTCTTCTAATTGAGCAATCAGACATAGGTCATCACCATATACTAGTAAAAAAAAATACATTGTCACTTTCAGTAGAGTACCACACATATAGAGAAACTAATTTGGTTATCAAAATTAGGATTTTCAGACAGCAGAAGGTAAAGTTCATTAGTCCATATTTAAATTAGAGCTTGCTTTTATTCTAGATAATAAGGAGAGAAAAAGCTATTATTTTAAAATCTATGGAAATATGAAAATAAATGCTCTTCATATTATGTCTGCCTGAGGCTTTCATAAAAACACAGTTAATTTCCAAAATAATGTATCTATTATATTTTATGTTCATGAGGATAATTGGAAACATATATTTCTACTGAGGGACTTTTGAACTAATCAGTGGAACAAACCGCAATGCTTAGCTGAACTACAAACCAAATCTGAATGTTAATGTGTTTTTGCATTTAAGAAATTCCTTTTACAAAAGATTTTTGGAGGAACTTAAAGCATTTTTCAGTTTTGTACCTAAATCACCTGGCCTTGCCATGTAGACCCAGAAGGGACTGAACGGTAAGAAATAGGATGCTAATCCTCCAATTCCATGCATCTTTAACCCTCTTCCACTAGGAGACCAGGAGGGGGGAGGCGGGCCAGGGGCAGACGGGGGCAAGGGGTGGACAGAGGGAGGTAAAGATCAGGGAAGGTGCCCAGGTAGTACCACAAAATCCCCTCCATTATTTTCTTCCATATCCAAGGTCAGGATTAGAGAGGTGAAGAGACAGCATTTTCACAAGGAGCCTGAGTAGATCCCTATGCACCTGCCATTTTCCTGCTTCCTCCCTACCTCTGTCCCTGGGGATCTTGCAGCCTCTTCTCAACACTTTTGGCTCCTCAGAATTATCTGGGGAGCTTTAAAAGGCAGAGAAGTCTGGGCCCACTCCCAGAGTTGCTGGATCTTTCAGTCTGAGTGAGATTTCAGCTTCTCCCAGGCATTCATGTTTTTAAGCCCCGGGTAATTCAAGTGTGCAGCCAGGGGTGAGCATCAGCAAACCAAATCTGCGATGGGCTCCATGACAATCTCCTTGTATCTATGCAACAGCCAAGAAGGCTAGGACTTTCCAAAACCATCCCCCAAAATGAGGATAAATACAATGATACTGTAAAAGAGAATAGCAAGGTCTTAGTGACAGTTAGAGGTTTCTGTTCCAGCTCTAGAAGTTTGCACCAAGGGTAAGCCTCCACCATTGCACACTGTGTCCCAAATGATAACTTGGTCGAGGTCCAAAGTTCTGGCATCTTCCCATGTTCCTTGTTCACTTGACGATTGTGCACTTGTTCTAGTTTGCTAGCTGCCGGAATGCAATATACCAGAAACGGAATGGCTTTTAACAAGGGGAATTTATTAAGTTCTAATTTACAGTTCTAAGGCCAAGAAAATGTCCCAATTAAAACAAGTCTATAGAAATGTCCAGTCTAAGGCATTCATGGAAAGATACCCTCGTTCAAGAAGGCCAATGAAGTTCAGGGTTTCTCCCTCAAGTGGAAGGGCACATGGCAAACACAGTCAGAGTTTCTCTCTCATCTGGAAAGGCACATAGTGAACACGGTCAGGGTTCTTCTCTCATCTGGAAGGGCACATGGTGAACATGGCATCATCTGCTAGCTTCTTCTCCTGGCTTCCTATTTCATGAAGCTCCCAGGGAGGTGATTTTCCTTCTTCATCTCCAAAGATCACTGGCTGGTAGACTCCGCCTCGTGGTGCTATGTCACTCTGCACTGCTGTCTCTGAGTCTCTCTCATTCTTCAAAATGTTTCCTCTTTTATAGGACTTCAGAAGTTAATCAAGACCCACCCAGATAGGTGGAGACATGCCTCTACCTAATCCAGCTTAACAACCACTCTTGATTAAATCACATCTCTAGGAATGATCTGATTACAGTTTCAAACATACAGTACTGAATAGTGATTAGAAGAAACAGCTGCCTTTACAAAATGGAATTAGGATTAAAACATGGCTTTTCTAGGGTACATACATCATTTCAAACCAGTACAACACTGAAAGTCTGTTAGACGCTAGATGCCAGGGAACCAGTTTAGCCAGATGATCCTTGCTTGTTGGGGCCATCATTCTCAAACTTCAGCATGCATTGAAATCAGCGGGAGGGCATATTACAAAATAAGCTGTTGAACCCTACCTCTGGAGGATCTGATTCAGTGGTCCAAAATAGGGCCTGAGTATTTGCAACTCTAACAAATTCCCAGGTAATGGTGAGGTTGTTGGTCCAGAGAGCACACTGAGAACCACTTGTTTAGTAGGTGGGATAGATAAATAAATCAGCAGTGCAGTGGGCAGGGACTGGTCTGGTTCACTCACCATTGTATCTCTAGCATCCAGTATGGTGATTAACATCCTGTAGGCACCCAAAACAGTTTGAAGGACTCGTCACTGAATGAATGGCTTACAATAATAAAATCTGTGTGTGTGTACGCATTCCTGTGTGAGTTTGCTTGAAAGGTCAAGTAATGGTGTAGATGCTAATTGTGTGGAACAACTGAGTACTTTATCACCACCAGTATTTAATAGTATACAATTGGCACCAATATATATATATGCAACGGTTGATGTTGCTTCAAGCTGGGGTCATGCACACAAAACACAGAAACTGAAATTACCTTAGAGCAGAGAAAGTTGGGGACAGACTTTCTGCTCAGGATTGCAGAGTAAGTTCAGCTAGAAAACATCATTTTTTCTTCCAAATATATGGCAGTGTTGGATAAAATATTAAATCTTGAATTTAGGTTGTCTAGCTCCTCCATCTTGGTTTTCTTTTTCAAAATTCTTTTGCATATTCTAGGCCCTTTGCATTTACAAATAAATTTAAAAGCCCTTTTCCAGATTCTTCAAGGAAGCTGCTCAGAATCTTTCTTGAGATTGCATTGAATTTATAGATCAAAAATCCCCTCAAGTATATCTCTGTGTTTGTTTAGGTCTTTGTTAATTATTCTCTGCAATTTTTTGTAGCTTTCAGTGTCTAGGTCTCACCCATCTTTTGTACATTCATCTTACTATTGCACATTTTGATGTTCTTTTAAAGGATGATTGTTTCTCTTATTTTAATTTACAGTTGTCTGTTGCTAGTATTTATAAATACAATGGATTTTTCTGTGTTTATTTTCTATTCTGAAATCTTCTTTAACTTAATCATTAGTTCTAGTAGCTCTTTTGTAGATTCAATGGGATCTTTTACATTGAAGATTTTGTCATCCTTTAAATAAAAATAGAGATAGAGACCATGTTAAGCTTACTTTCTAGTCTATATGCCTTCATTTGTTTTTCTTACCTTATTTCACTGGCTCAAACTCTAGTACAATTGTTGAGTAGAACTGGTGACAGCAAACATTCCTGCCCTGCTCCTAATCTTAAAGAGAATATGTTTAGTCTTTCATTTCTAAGTGTAATGTTAACTCTAAATTTTTCATAGATGCTCTTTATCAGGTTAAAGAAGTTCCTTTTTATTCTTCTTTTGTTGAGAGATATTATCAGAAATGAATTCATGCTTTTTCTGTATCTGTTAAATAATCATGTGTTTTTTCTTTATTTTTAATCTGCAAATATTGTGAATTACATTGGTCAAATGTTACAGAAACCCTATATTCATGAATATAAGGTTTCTGTAACGTGTATTAACCTTTTTATGTATGGTTAGATTTCATTTGCCAAAATTTTGTTAAGATTTTTTTCACCTGTGATTATGGAAGATATTGGTCTGAAGTTTTCATTCCTTGTAGTGTCTTTGTCTGGTTTGGGTATCAGAGTAATACTGGCCTCATAGAATGAATTGGAAAGTATCCTCTCTCTTTAGATTTTCCAGAAGGTTTTCTTAGAATTGGTGTACTTTCTTCCTTAAATGGTTGGTATAGTTCAACAGTGAGGCTATCTGGGTCCAGAGTTTCCTTTGTGGAAAGATTTTTAATTATAAATTCAATTTATATATATATATATATATATATATATATATATATATATATATATATATATAGCTACTTAGGTTATTTATTTCTTGAGTGAATTTTGCTAGTTTGTGTCTATTCAGGCTTATGACCATTTCATTTAAACCGTCAGATTTATTGGCATGAATCTGTTCATGATATTCTCTGTTTCTTTTTTTTATTTTATTTTTTTAAACACCAAAAAACATGTAACAAATGCAAACATTCCTATTTTGATCATTCCGTTCTATATATATAATCAGTAATTCACAATATCATGACATAGTTGTATAATCATTCTCATGATCATTTCTTGGAACATTTGCATGTATTCAGAAAAAGAAATAAAATGAAAACAGAAGAAAAAATTATACATACCATACTCCTTACCCCTTCTTTTCATTGATCACCAGCATTTCAAACTAAATTCACTTTAACATTTGTTCTGCTTACTATTCACCTTTATTCCATATGTTCTACTTGTCTGTTGACAAGGTAGATAAAAGGAGCATCAGACAAAAGGTTTTCACAGTCACACTGTGAAAGCTGTATCATTATACAATCATCATCAAGAAACATGGCTACTGGAACATAGCTCTACATTTTCAGGCAGTTCCCTCCAGCATCTCCATTACATCTTGAAAAACAAGGTGATATCTACTTAATGTGTAAGAATAACCTTCAGGATAACCTCTTGACTCTGCTTGGAATATCTCAGCCATTGACACTGTCTCATTTCACTCTTCCCCCTTTTGGTCGAGAAGGTTTTCTCAATCCCTTGATGCTGAGTCTCAGCTCATTCTAGGATTTCTGTCCCACATTTCCAGGAAGGTCCACACCCCTGGGAGTCATGTCCCACATAGACAGGGGGAGGGTGGCGAGTTTGCTTGTTGTGTTGGCTGGAGAGAGAGGCCACATCTGAGCAACAAAAGAAGCTTTCTTAGGGGTGACTCTTAGGCCTAATTTTAAGTAGGTTTGACCTATCCTTTGTGGGGTTAAGTTTCATGTGAACAAACCCCAAGACTGGGGGGCTTAGCCTATAGCTTTGGTTTTCCACACTACTTGTGAGAATATCAAGAATTCAACTTCAGGACATTGAATTTTCCCCCATTCTCACCATTCCCCAAAGGGGACTTTGCAAATACTTTTCCACTCATTGATCAAATCACTCTGGGATTCATCGGGGCATCACTCTGGACAAACCAACAAAATCTCATGTCCTACTCAAGGTTCCATGTACTTATTGTGTTCAGTTAAGCTGTCTACATAAGTTACATTAGAAAATGCACTAGTCAAAAGATAAGTTTTGTACCAAATAAACATATTTTGCTTTAGTCTCACACAGAAGTTGAAATTTTAAAATATTAATTACCATCTATTTTCAGCACCCTGCAGTAATGACATTCCTTTGTTCTTCCTCATGCAAAAACATTTTTAAAATTTGTGCATTTAGTCACTATTATTATCCACTCTAGGCGTTCCTAGATTATACCATCTCAATTTTTATTGTCTATCTTTCTTTCTGATTTCATTTATGCCCCCAGCCCTCCTCCCTCTATCATTCTCACATTGAGCTTCATTCAGTATTTTAACATAATTGTATTACAGTTAGGTAGTATTGTGCTGTCCATCAACAGGACTGAACATAAAAATCTCTGTTTCTTTTTAATAGCTCTAGAATATGTGCTGTAGTCCACCTCTCTAATTACTTATATGCAGTTTGCCTTCTTTCTTTTTCTGAGAATTCTGCCTATAGGTTTATGAATGTGTTGATCTCAAAGATCCAACTTTTGACTTCGTTGATTTTTCACTATAGTTTCAATATTTCTATCTAAATATTTGTGATGTATTTTGCCCATTTCTGACTTTATCTTTATTGCATCCTGTCTTCTGCTAACTTTGATAACTTGCTCTTAGTTTTCAACTTTCTTAAGGGATAAGATGAAATAATTTATTTGAGGTCCTTCTTCTTTTCTTATAGACAGTTTAGTGCTGCAGATTTCCCTGTAAGTACTTCTTCAGCTAGATCTCATAAATTTCAGTATGCTGCATTTTCATTTACAGTCTGTTTAAAGGAATTTATTATTTCCCCTTGGATTCAAGAGTTATTTAGATGTGTGTTATTTCCTTTCCAAATGTTTGGAGGATTTTTCATATTTCCTTCTGTCATTGATTTCTGATTTAATTCCAGTATGGTCAAGATTTGAATCCTTTTAATTTTATTGAGATTATTTTATGGTCCAGCATAAAATTTATCAGGGTATATGTTCTATGTGTTCAGGAAAATAAGTGATATTGTACAAATTCACTTATAGTATCAGTGCCTTCCTGGCTTTTGTGCTTATGTTGTCATATGTGTTACTTCTATGTATTTATAAACTCATAATATGTTGTTATTAATTTTGCTTTTTTTAAATGTTCATTATCTTTTAAACAGACTTTCAAAAAGAAATAACTTCTTTTACATTTACTCACATATTTACTATTACCTGCACTTTTCATTTCTTTATGTAGGTGTAGATTATTTCTGGAATCATTTTCCTTCTTCCTAAAGGGCTTCCTTTTAATATTTAATGTAGTTGTGGTCTGCTGGTGAAGAATGATTTCAGGTCTTCTATTTCTAAAGAGCATTCATTTCATCTGTGTTTCTGAAAGATACTTTCATGGGTATAGGATTCTGAACTGACAGTTTTATTCTTTCCATACTTTAAAGAAGATGCTCCCATGTTTTCTGCTGAAATATATGTTATCATTCTTATCTTTGTTTAGCTTGACAAATGTTTTTTTCTCTGGCTGCTTTTAAGATTTTGTATTTGTCATAGTTTTTAAGCAATTTGCTTATGATGTGCCTTGGTGTAGTTTTCCTTCTGGAGACTTGTGCTTCTACAATTTGTGAGTTTACATTTTCATCAAATTTGGGAAATTTTTGGCCATTATTTATTTTTTTTATTTCCTTTTCCTCTTCTCTCCTCTTTCTGGTGAATCTGATTATATATACATTAGGCTGCTTGAATGCTTCCTACAGCTTCCTCATGTTCTCTTCATAAACTTCAGTCTACTTTTTTTTTCAAATTTTATTTTGGATAGATTCCATTGCTATATCATCAGGTTCATGGATCTTTTCTTCCTCAGTGGCTGCTAACTCTATTCAATGTAATTTTCATCTCAGACATAGGAGGCCTAAGCATGAGATGTTCAAACTGGTGTTATTATATCTTCAATATTTATTCTTAATACACTCAATCTATTTTATACCTTTGTGAACATATTTGATACAGTGCAATAACTCTTTTTATGTCCTTGTCTCCTAATTTTAATATTTGTGTCAATATTGGGTCAGTTTTAATCGATTAATTTTTTTTTTTCTTCAGCATGGAAAAGGCTCTGGGAATCGAACCCGGGTCTCTGGCATGGCAGGTGAGAATTCTGCCACTGAGCACCATTGCCTGTCCTCAACTGATTTTTATTCTTGTTATGATTTGCATTTTCCCGAGTCTTTGACTACCTTGTAACTTTTCATTGAATGAATTTTACAAGTTCAGTGCCAGACATTTTCATATGCCTATAAATATCCTTGAGCTCTGTTATGGGATGCAGTTAAGTTCCCTGGAAATAGTTTATCCTTCCAAGGCTTTCTTTAAATCTTTGTTAGGCAAGTCCAGAGCAGCCGTTAATCTAGAGTTGATATTTTTCCACTGCTTAGACAATATCTATCTGATTACCCCATGCTCAGTTAATTAGGGTTTTCTATTCTATCTGATGTTAACATGACCTAGTCCCAGTCCTTTGAAGCTTTGGAGATTTTTTTCCACCTCTGCTTCTTTTGCATAGTTTGGTCCCCATCCAGACTCTCTTTCTTTCTTTTCTCTAGCCTCCTTTGCCTCCCAGGAATCCCAGTTCCTTCTTGTCAACACAGCAAGGCGACCATCTGTGTCTAGGTTCTCCTAATCTGTACTGCAGCCTGGAAAATCTCTCCAGGCAATAAGCTGAGGTAGCTAGGGCTCCTTCTCGGGGAACAACAATTGCTTCATATACTTTATCCTGTTTTACATGGTGTTTTCAGGAGGGAGAGTAAATCTGGTCCATTACTTCATCTTGGCTGGAAGCATAAGGTGATTTGGTCCAGAAGTGATGAAGAAGTTAAAGAGATCAATGTTCTCGCTATTGTCATTTATCTTTGTAACACACAGACAAAGAAGAGTGGCAATTTTCAATACCTTTGTGAATGGACAAAAGGCATAACATTCAGGAAAAGCCTGTATTTTCAGCCCACGATTGCCTGTGATGAGAAGGCTATGAGAGATGAATGGAACCTTGAGATTTTTAGCAAATGATCCTTCAAACATGAAAGTGACCAGAAAATCAGTGGTTTCCTTGCACTGGTTTTCACATTGTATTTAAAATGTTTTTATCACATTGCCAAGAATTCTCACAACTCTATAGTAATGTTTTCTATGTCTTCAAAGGAAGCAGCAATATAACATTATCAGCTGAGAAAAATTATAAATATATCAGAATGACTTGTGACAGTAAAGAGGAACAGTGCCAGAATGGAGTCTCTCTTTAGCTGTCAATGTCTCAAATATTTCCCTTCAAATAAAAAGAAAAATTCTGAGAAATAATAGATATAGAAAATCATAGGACAGTATGAAATTTGTGTTTATTATCACAGATTGGATCACATATTACTAAAGTTAAATTTTCAAATTTCAAAGACTAGTGGGAGCAAAATGAAACATATATCAAAATTACTGTTTTTCAAAAGAACAGTCCATCACTAATGGCCAAACTATGCACAAGAATGCCCTAGACTTGCTATTATTATGATCCCAGAGCTCCGTTTTATCTGTGTTTTCATGTATTAATTTAAACAATCTTTGTAATTCACTCAACATGATTTTTATTGCAAGGTTTTTTATGTCTGAAAGCTGTTCTATTACATTTAGTATTGCTCTGACTTAGCCAATCCCCTAGAGCAAACATTACTTTGCCATTCTTAAAAATATAACCAGAGATGGCAGTAAAGGGATGCTCTGGCACTCAATCCTGCCAAGCAGGTAGCTGCGGTGGAAAATTTTGCCACATCATATGAAAGATGAATGAGGCTTTGCCAATTTATTGTCTCCATAAGAATTTTTTATTTCACTTACTTGTATATTGTTTTGTTGAATATGGATTCTAAATCTTGTTAACAGGCTGCTTTAAGAAATATCCTCATAGTATATAACTGCAAATCATACTTTACGAAAAATCTACATCTATAATTTCTTAGAAAACTTCTTGCTTTTTAGTTTCACCCATGAGAAGACTTATTCACTTTCGTGTTCCTAGTAAGATGTAAACTCATAAAATATTTTGGAAACCATGCATCTATAAGACTGGGTTAATTGTTGAATATAAGAGAAGAGAGAGAGGCAAAGGACAGCGTCTAAGTTCCTAGCTTAAATAACTTGCAGAATGACTTGGCTGCAGAGAGGAACATGGGAAAAATGTTAGGTTTCTGGTGGGAATGAAATAGATTCACTCAATTTGGAATAGGCTGAGTTTTGAAAGTGACAGAGAACCAAAGGAGTATATGTTGATTGGAAGCTCAACAGAAAGATCTGAGCTGGCATTATCAGAGTCTTGTGAGAAGATCATCAGATTCAGGCAGGGATGAAAGAATCCACAGTACCTGCTTAGAGAAGAGCTATGTATTGGAAATATGATAAGAACCAAATATGTAATTTAAATCCTTCTTAAATCTTAAGGAGCAACATAGAAAAAAAATGAAATTAATGTAAAGGACATACACAAAATATCTCAACATGTGGCAGTAGCCACATTTCCAAGGCTCATGGTCACAGGTAATGACTGGCTGCCCTTTTGGAGACAATACAGATGGAGAGCAAGAAAGAAGGGCTCTGAGGAAAACCTTGAGTAATTTATTTTAAAATTTGACATCTAATGAATGGGTAGTGGCAAGAACCTTACTATGGAGCTTATGAGGAATCTTTTTAGGTTTCAACTCATCTGCAAGCAGAGAGCAGCATCTTAACCTCCCAGGACTTACCTTCTAGAAATCATGACACATTCAAGGTCAAATTTGAGAGTGTCCTTCTGTCGCTGACCTAGGCCTCATTCCCCAAACTAATTTCCATTCTGAAAGGTTTACAACGAGACAGTGACCTCTCTACATAAGTTTTGTGGCAGGGTAGTTGCCTGAGCCATGTCCTCACCAGTACAGTGCATTGTTGTAGCATTCTCATAATAATAGTTTTACACATTTAGCAACAAAGCTGGACCGAGACTTCAATCCTAGGAAGTGAGAAATGTGGGAAAGGAATCAAACAATAATATCACTTGTTTAGTGCTTTGCAGGTTATTTGCAACCATTTATAGGCAATACCTCATTCGGGTTCAAAGCCAGCACTGTCAGGGAGACCCAGAGGCTGGCAGAGGGGAGGAGAAAAGACAATCAACTAAGTTTTCTTCTTTTTTGGTGTTTTTCTTTTTTCTTTCTTCTTCTCCTTTTACTGTTTTCTACTTTTTCCTCTTCTCGATTTTCATGTATTCTTCTTCCTTTCTCTATCTTTTCTCCATTTCTCTTCTTTTCTTCTCTATTTTTTCCCACTTATTTTTACCCTTCATTTTCCATCCCACATATTTGATTTAAATATATATATATATATATCATTCTATTCTATTTAACCACCTATTTAATTTATAAAAGCTATTTAACTGCCTTGGGGGAGATAATTTCCTTTAATAATTATTGGCATAATTAAAAAAAAGTTAATGCTTGCTTTCCATGTGGGAGACCCAAGTTTGATTCCCAGACCATGCACCACCACCCCGCCCCCCAAACAAGTTACACATTCTTTTGCTGATTCTATCATGGATGGGAAATACATGTTTTATTATCTGTTATAATTATCAAACACTGCTTCATGTGCTATGCTGTTTTATTTTTATTTAAGCAATATTTAAAATTCTTAATTACATTTAAGTTGTTAATTTGCAAAATTTATTTAGTGCCTGTTGTTAGTCTTTTCCTTAAATTAAGAATCATGCAATAAATTAGTTCATACTTGTAATTATATTTTCTAAAATTATCACAGCAAATCAAAACTAGAATGCCAAAATATTTTCTCAGTTGAGGCTGAACCAAAACCATAATTTAAGTTTGTTGCTAATTCTAATTGCATGTAAACACTCTTTATAATAGATTTTCTATACTTCCTCTTGATCATGGATCTAGAGCTATAGAATATTATAAAAAAATATGTAGGAAGCAAATCTTTCAAATATCTCAGTTTAAAATGTTTATGCTGTTGCTCAAATTGGTGCCCTGTTATGCCCAAGGTCGGACAACAAGTTAGAAGCGGAGGCAGGTTTTGAAGAAAAGACGTAGAGAGAAATCAAACTCACTAAGCACCTACTCTCTTCTATGCTAGGAAGGCACTCGATACATTCCTTCTCAGTGGTTCTTTTACTCTTGTTTTATTTCTCATTTCTTTACCTCTCTGTCTTTGGTAGGTAGTTCTCTGTTCTCTCTCTCTCTCCCCCTCCCCCTCCCCCTCCCCCTCCCCCTCCCCCTCCCCTCCCCTTCCCCCCCCCCTCCCCCTTCCCCCTCCCCCCTCCCCTCCCCCTCCCCCTCCCCCTCCCCCTCTCCCTCCCTCTCCTCCATTCTTCCCTCCCTCTCCCTGTTGGAATTCAGATTGAAGTAAACAAAGTGGAATAACTCTCTCTGAGTTAGATAGCATCAGAAATGAATTTATCTTTTTCACAAGACATGAAAATAAAATCTCACCCCCTCCCTGCTCTGCTCCATGCCTGAACGAGACTTGGTGGACTCAGAACCGCAGTGCCAGGTGGTCATTGTCTTTTCTGCCTAGGGTTTGTTTTCATGCATTTTCTTTTCCCCTTTTCCTTTTAATTTAGAGGGGTGAACTGTCATAAATGAAAGTATGACAACAGTGACCACTTTATCACATGTGTACACAGGCTAATTACACTCAAAATTTGGGAGAAAGTTTTTATTATACTCTCAGAGTTGGCAATGCATGATATGAAGAATGTTTTCAGAACTCAGAACTTACTTTTTGATAAATTTACAGGGACAAATGTACAGAATCTGAAGACAGAGTTCCATTTCTAGCATACATGTGTGTGAGACTCTGCATACATGGAAAGCAAATAGCTACTGCCTGGTATCCCCAAGTTTTCCAGCCTTTAGGGGCTCAAGTAGAATAGCTCAAGTCCTCCTCCTGTGTACTGAGAAATTTAGTGTATTATTTTCCTCTCCTCCCCCCCATCCCCCCTCCAGTAGCTCTAAGGATTGTGGGGTTGTTTTGTTTCTTCTTGTCCCCTTTCTGGGATTTCCTGTTCTGTCAGTACATTAGTTGGGGTTCTCTAGGGAAACAGAACCAACAGGAGAGCTCTGCAAATATGAGATTTTATAAAAGTGCCTTATGCAAATGTAGAGATGCACAAGTCCAAATTCCACTGGGTAGTCAGCAAGCTGCCAACTCTGATGGTTTTCAATGAATTTCCCAGAAGAGACTGACTGGCTGAAGTAGAGAGAGGGATTCTCTCTTCTTACTTCTCCTTTAAAGCCTTCAGCTGATTAGATTAAATGTCACTCATTGCAGAAGACACTCCCCTTAGCTGACTACAAGGGTATTCAACCATGGATGCAATCCACATGCTAATGATTTAATAAACCATTCTTCTGGTTTATTAACCAGCCATGAAATGTCCTTGCAGTAACTGTTAGGTCAGTGCTTCCTTAACCAGACAACTGGGCACCATACAACATGGCCAAATTGACACATGAGCCTAATCATAACAGTCAGATTCTCAATCTTTGCTTTGTATTTTGCCTCCTGCACATAATATCCCCTTTCCACTGCTTTGCCACATGCTACACATGATTCTTTCATTCTCCCAAAGAACCAATAACACAAGGCTCTTGGATATTATACTCTTCTACTGAGGATTTGGGGAAATGGGTGAGATTAGAGCACATCATAATACAGGAAAGTTGAATCAGAGTAAAGTTAAATATTAGACATCAATACCCTAAAAGCTACCTACAGTTTCTCAACAGCTTTTGTTTTGTTTTCTATTGTTTTGTCATCTTAATCTCCGTTAGGCATCAGATGATCTTCTCCCTCCCCTTCAAAGTGAAAGGGCTCAATTCTGCCAAACCTTGTTCTATCATATTTTCCAGTTCATGATGATGGAGAGGACCAATTCATTCCCCCTGTGAATATCAGTTCATTTTTACTCTCTGTGCCTTAAACAGTCAATAAAAATTGTATCAAAATAAGTATATAAAAGTATATTAGAAGAGATATAAAAATTCCAA
This sequence comes from Tamandua tetradactyla, assembly GCF_023851605.1. Lineage (NCBI taxonomy): Eukaryota > Metazoa > Chordata > Mammalia > Pilosa > Myrmecophagidae > Tamandua > Tamandua tetradactyla. The sequence continues at coordinate 66,676,991 of NC_135337.1, forward strand.
CCTCAGATAAACCAAGATATTTTGCTTTTGCAATACTATTTTACACTTGTTTGTAAATAAATTTTAGTTATCTTTAAATTAAGAAATTATGTAATTAGTTCTTTTGAAAGCAATAGTGCTTTTATAGGTTAAAATGTTCATTTCTATTTTTTTGAACATCTTTATTTCCATGTATAAAATTTTACCAGTGTGAGATACAATCATGGAAAAATTGTTACCAAACATTAATGATTTATTTTATTTTGCACAGTGAATATCATGTCTCCTCTTCCTGAAATTAAATATGTCTTTGGTTTGGAAATACATTCATTATTCAAAATTTGTTTCATCATTTAAAACACATCAATCTTTTCAAGTTCATTTTCTCTTTGTGGATGAATTAAAGGAAAAAGTATTGCAATAATCTCCCTATTCCTTGATTCAACCCAAACTGATTATTTTTAAACTTGTAAAATATGTATGGGAAAGCACTCGATATAAGCACCTTTCAATGTAGAAAGGACTAATAGGTGAAAGGAAAAATCTACAAGGAGTGATGAAGACAATCCATTTAATAAAAATAAATAAACTCTGTTCTAGCACTTAGGGAAAACAGAAAAAAGTAAACAAAAGTTGAGAGACCAAAATACAATGTGGGTGATATTTGTGTTTTAATTTCTTTTTATTTTAACCCAATTGTTCAGTTACAGAGCTGCAAACATTTCAGAGATAACCACTCAGTATTTCTTTCAATGTGATGGTTTTTCTAAAGAAAAAAAAAATATTTGTTTAGCTTTAAGCTTTTGTTTTAGTCTTCGCAGTGGGAAGTGGGCTAGCAAGAGAAGTGGAAGGCTTTGTTTTTTTTTAGCAGCCAGCATAGCTTTCCTGGCCTTGACCCAGCATCTTTGCTTTGCGTCTCCCAGGGTTCTACTCTGCTTTCTGCTAATGGATCTTAGGAGAAAAATGCTTTGCGCACTTCACAAGCACAGAAATGAGATTTGTCATTAAATAAAAATGTCAATAGTTCCCACACAGCTGAGCGTGAAGTATAGGGGTGATGATTTGTTTTCTCTGTGCCTCTGTCGTTAAAGATAGACTCATTTTAAAATAAATTAGCTCTTCCCTCTGTATATTGTAGACGCTAACCTAGTCTCTTAACTGTGAATGCTACAGGAAGATGATAATTAAAGAAAACTTACACAGTACTCTGTCGTAGGTCATGATACAGTTTGGACCTATTCATATCTGAAGTCTCATTTCCAGGAGCTCTGTAATTCAAGCTTGGAAATCCCTTGTTGCTATATAGCTGACTGTATTTTCATAATATGACCGTTCCCTCTTAAATGCAAACTCTCCTAAAGGAGCCTTCAGTTAAAAGCCACCAGAACAAAACCTGAGAAATTGGGAGGTTCAATAGGTAAATAGCAGTGACCTGCAAGGAGGGAAGTTCAAGTGCAACATTGAGCCTGAATTAAAGGAGCTTGATCGTCTCCCTGCAGTCTCTGGTGGAGTGGTGTGAATAATTCCACCACTGGGCGTGATTGATGGCCCTGGCTCGGGAGGGCCCAGAGCTGAACTAACAGCCACACTGGGCTGTATCGCATCTCCCAGGCAGATAACCTAGCTTCGCAGGGGCACATCAGGTCACAGGCAGCATCTTTCGCCGTGACAAGCTGGAGGCTACCTTACAGCCCTGTTCCTGGATTAATCTTTGAATCAGGTGGCGCAGCTCAAATTGCACTGAATGATTTATTTTCTTCTCTTCGGCTACTTCTGCTTTGTTTTTACCTTGTGTGTGTGCGTGATATTGTATCAATTGATAAATATGTGAATTTTCCTTGCTAAATAATTTGGCTCTAGCAATGATAAGAAATATCTGTATTCCAAATACAAGGAAAATATTCCTAAGGCTGTAGCCTGCATGTATTCTTTGGCATCCAAAAATACATCGCATTTATCTACCTATTATTTAGCTATTTTTTAATATTTCAAAGTGGTGAAACCTGGGAATTAAATGGAGTTTAGTGCTTTAATTTAAAGAACCGAAGTGTCATAACTGCATTCAGATCTTACTTTTTTTTCTAACTTAGGCTCAGTCAATTTGTTCAAAGCCTTCTAGGCTCTGTGGTAACAGTAGATGAGAAGCACAAGCAAAAATAATATAAAAGGTAGTTTTAACAATCAGTATTAATTTTTATTCATTTTAAGCTTTCACTGAACAACAGCTACTTGCAATTTTCCAGCTTAATTTAATTTCTAAAGTGATATAAGAAAACTCCCTTTGAGGATCGAGTATCTAAGTTAATCAGTGGAAGAAAATTAACTTAAAAGTTGATAAACTAAAACAAGGATTCTTAAATAAAATGAAGGGTTTTTTTTCCCCCTGAAAGGCAATATAAACGAAGCAATAACTTTTTTCTAGTAAACATAGAAAATGTAAGCTAAATTGCTCCCAAGAGTGCTGGGGTTTAAATGACCTTGAGATTAGTGTCGGACTGACTGTCAAGCTAACATATCAGATAGTGGTGATTTTTCTCTAGAACTGTCTAGAACTGCAATAGTGCTTGACTGACAGAGCCTGCTATCTCCCTCTCTCTCTCTCTTATTGCTCCACTAGCAAGTGCCAATCATCCGAGATTAAACAGGAGAGAAGAATGATGGCACATTCTATTCTCAAATGTAAATTCACTTTTTCACCAACTTTGTAGACTTCATGGTGCATATATAGGCCATGGTTTTGTTAGCGAATTCACACAGACACAAAAGAAGAAACTGACAACAATAGATGAAGTTATATAACTTATTGATAATGCTTTTAAAATTCTATTGATAAAAAGGGAAAATATTACTATTGACTACCAATTTTTATTTTTTAATTCGATTATCAGAGAACTAAGTAGCTGTAGCTCCATTATTTTTCATTTTCTCATAGAGTGACAATGAAACAATATACTCGATGAGAAAACGAAAGCTATGAAAAATATTAAAGTGCAAGATAATGAGGAAGGCAATTCCAGTGAAATAGCCAGGAAGATTTGGCACAGTGCAAAACCCAAGGTCAAAGCAAACAAATATCTTCCAGTTTCAGGGAAAGGCGAAAACCCTAGAGATTGTTTTTATGGAATAGCAAAGTGGTGTTTCCCAGCAGAAGATTCCCAAGAGGTGGGAATCATTCTCTCTTATCAGGATGTTTTTAGATGTAGTATTTTGTGATTTTTTGGTACCAGTTTAAATTGTCAAATCATTCTTAATCAGCTTCTCACCATTGAACAACAGTGTCACTCTTCATAGGTTGTTGATATAAAATGTCAGTCTGCCCGATGTTACCCAAGTGATTTGAGTTGGAGTTTATTTCTTTTCATCATTCACAGGGGCTTATCACATTTTTCATGTGGGTAGATCACAAATGATGTTTTTAGAGACAGAACTATTTAATTTTTTTGTCATCAAAAGGTAAAAACAAATGCAAACAAACATAAGAACCAGTGATCTAGAGGTAAGCACTGGAACCCAACAAGTCTGGGTTCAAATCTCATTTCTGCCACATGGTAGGACTGTGACCCTGACCTTGGCCTCTCTGAGCCTCTGTGTCCTCATCGTAAACATGGGCGTGTGAGCCTCATCTCACCAAGTTAAAGGGACTAAACTATTTGATCCAAGGAAAGTGCTTAGCATAGTGTTTTGCAAATGCTCAGTACTCTGTTGCTTCTATGATTATTGAAACCTCTGTGCCTTTGGTTTTAGCAAAATTTTAGTTAATTTTACCAGAATATAAAAATATGCCCCATAATTTACTCACATATCTCCTGTTTGTTTCCTTGTAAATGGGAACATAGGACATTTACATCCTGCCACTGGGGCAGGGATAAGCAAACCTGAATTCTAGCCCAGCCTCCTTCTGCCATCCCCAAGGAGCTGGCACTGGGCTGCAGAACAAGGCTGGAAGCCCAGGCAGAGCTGTCCCTATGCTACAGGTGCAGATGATGGAGGAGCCCGGGATGTCACCGTCAGGGCAAGCCCAGGCTGAAGGAAGCAGAGTGGGGAATGGCATTGGATCATAGTGTTTAGGGTGCCAAGAGGTCAAGAATGTGAGGAGCCAGGAATTGGCAGCCAGCAGCACATGTGGGCGGAACATGGGGTATACCTGATCTGCTGAGAGGGTGCCCTGGGTTCAGAGAAGCAGGCAAGAAATCACTGGACAGTAGAAGCAATTTGGTTTCCAATACAATGTGGCTCTGGGTGGGGCAGGAGTCAGACCCTCCAAAATGCTTTTAAGAGTCACCAGGGGAGCCAAGCTGTACCGTATCAAGCACAGCCTGGCCAGAGCCATGGACCACGAGGTGGAATCGGGTGATGTTTGTGGCACCTTGTGCCATCTGGTCTCTGGAATGTCCCGGAGGTCCAGACAGACTCACAGATCCTCTCCCCCTATTCACTGATAGCCTTGTAATCCAAACTTTCTAAAATAATTCCTGCTGGTTGGTCTTCTAAAGCTATCCTTATGAAAATGGAAAACACATTGTGCTATTCTAAAAATTATTGGATCCAATGATTGGCGAGTAAATGTTGACAGGGAGTGGAGGCATGAGGATATGGGGCAAACGAATTAGGAACAATGTTTCCCCCACTCCAGCTTTCGATCACTGGCGCCCATGCTCCGAGAGCAGGGGCAGAGGCTGCTCAGCCCCGCAAGAGTCACCCTCCCCCAGCAGGGCTCCCAGCTGTGACTACTGCCAAAGACAAATTATAAAAGTCAGCTGTTTGACACAAAGATTCTTTCCACTAACATAATATTATAAATATTGGTTGAACGCTTATGTCAGCATTCACAAGTCATTTTAAATATTTATATGGCTGAAATACTATGCATGTACAATAACAACCAGAGAACACAAAAGTTTCTCAGGGATTGAGGAGGGTCAGTAACTTGTTGCCTCTTTGCTGTTCACTAACAAGTCACCTGGCCATTGGTGGTATAGAAAACCACTCCCAATTTTTTGCAGTAGGTCAATCGGTCAATGTCATATGTGTTTTTTATGGTAACAAAGCATTTGGTTTGTTTTTTTCTTAGTTCTATCCGTTGTTTATGCATCTTTTCTGCCCCCGCCCCCATCTATATGAGTCACTTGGAACAGTTTTTCTTTCAAAATTAGGAAGCCCAGAACTTTAATTTTATCTATGGAATTAGAAAAAGGTAGAATTTACTTCATGTGAAGAGGGTATATCAAGCCACAACTCCAGTACAAACAGAAATAAGATGGAAGTGGATTCTTAATCACTTGTTGGAGAAACAGGCCACATATATTACTTTGGGTGTAAGGGAAAGCAAGATATGATTTCGTTGAAATTTCTATTGATGACATTTTCATTCATCTTCAAAGGTACTGAAAATTCTTTACAAATCATATAAAAGTTAAAGTCCTTTTCTACCTATGCTTTCATGAGAAGGGAACAAAAGGCATTGAAATCCTGGACCAATCAGATTTTTGGATGAAAGAACCATTATCCAAAACTTTAATGAAAGAAAATAAATTAATAAAAGCAACTAGACATAGGCCAGTGTGGCTTTTGAAATGTTTGGAGCAAAAGGCTTTAAAAATGATGTTAGCCTGAAGATGAACTCTGCTTTAGGAAAAGGAATGAATTTCAAATATTAATATTCTATATTAATATTTAAATATCATTAGAAATCCATTTTTAAAATCGCTCAGTTAAGGGTCATTTTTGCAGTGTATCTCATTATGACAGACTGCTGCCCACAGTTGCTCATGTACAATCCTTAAAACAAAACCGTGCAATGCTGCCCACACCTGACCTGCTGCGAGATGCAGCCCGTCTGGTCAGCCCTTGGCAGGGCCTGACCTTTGGTTGTCATTTCTGCTGTCGCGTCTGTCCCAGTTATCTGTGGTTAAAAGGATCATTTCTCTTTTAACATTAATGCGTTCATTTGTGAATATTTATTGAGAACATATAATATACTGAACAATTCTCTTGACACGGTCAATACAGTGGTCAACCAACCACACGGGAGCAGATAAAACCCTTCTGTTTATGGAGCTTACATTCCAGTATGGGAATCAGACAGTAAACAAAATCATCATAAATGATTGGCTGTGTTGGAAGGCAATAATTGCTAAGGAGAAAAATAAACCAGGGAAGGGTTATAGGGATTTATAGGCAGGTTGCAATTTCAAATAGCATGGTCAAGGAGGAGATCGCCGAGAAGGTGACGTTTGGGCAGACATGGCAATAGGCTGTCTGTGAGACAGAACAGTCCAGAAGGAGGCTGAGGCAAGTCAAAGAGAGGCAGGCCTGGCACATTCTGTAAAGAGATCGGAGCCCAATGTGAGGGTAGGGCATAGGAGGTGGGGTCAGCAAGCTCGTAGGGCCACATCACTGAAGTGTCAGAGCCATTAGGTGGACACTGGTTTGACACTGAGAGTCAAATCCATTGGATGGACATCCAATGGATGGATGTTGGCTTGAGTCTGAGCCGTAAAGGGAGCAGAGGGAGAACACAATCTGACTTGGGTTTTGGAAGGATCGCTGTGGATGCTGCATTGGGCAAAGACTGTAGGCAGACACGTGAGGAAAAGGAAGGCCAGCAAGGAGGCTCGGGTGCTAATGCAGGAGAGAGGAGCAGCTGGCTAGCCCAGGTGGGAATGGTCTAGGTGCAGGTGGGGAGTGGGAGGCCAGGTCCTAGACACATGCCTGCTGGGATGCCGGTTCCACTGCAGTGAGGATCGTGACCGAGGGAAAAAAACTCTGAGGTGACACACCAAGTCAGAGCAGTAAGATGCCATAGTCACACCCTGGGTTTGCAATGTGCCCTGTCCGTTTCAGCTGTCTCATCCAGGCCTGCAGGCAGCGCCCTGATGAAATCCATGCCCACTGCAGCTCTGCTTGGGGCTGGTGCCTAGACCCCATCCGCTTCGCTGTGCACATGCTTTTGTTCTCTGTGGATTCTAGTTTCCAGTCCAGTATCTCACCCTCTAGCTCTGAATTTCAGTGGATTCAACAACTGACTTTGGCTTGCCGGTTTCTGGCCTTCATTGTACCCAGGGCACTCAGCTCGGCTCAGCAGGCCCTTACCTAGAAACTAAAGTTTGGTTCTAGAGACCAGAGTGGGACTCGTCAAGGTTGATTCAGGAGATGCAGAACCCAGAGCACAGACTCATCCAAATGCAGTTGTCAGAGCCAAAGGCAAGAGCTGGGCTGGGGTGGGAGTGAAGGCTTCAGGCTGAGCAGCTGGGAAGAAACTGGTGCAGTCAGGAGGCGGGCCAGTGAAGGAAGCAGCAAGTAGTGAGGAAGCGATTCCTGCAAAGCACCTGGAGCCCCTGCAGCTTGCTTTTTTTGGCCACTGGCCCCACGGTGGGTGGAGCTGCATGAGAGCTTGGCCCTGTCCTCGTGTGTCACACTTCATCATTCAGCCAGCCTTGGCCTTGTATGTGATCCAAAGGTTTCACTTTAGAGCATACAGCGCCCTTTTGGATTTTTCAGGGCTCTCTTGGTCGCTAGTGGCAGAATCCCAATTCAAATTGCTTTAAGCAAGAGAATTTCTTGACTCACGTGACAAAAATGTATGGGCGTGCCTAGCTTTCAGCATGGCTGGATCCAGAGACGCAAGTCATAAAGCCTCAGTCTCTTTTCCTGTTGTTCAGCTATGTTTTCCTAGGTGTTGGCTTCATCCTCAGGTAACCTAGAAGACAGCTTCTCTTTCCCAATAGTGAAAGCCAGACTTTAGGATTGCATCTCACTGGCCTGGCATAGGTCACAGATCCATGCCAGAATTAATTACTATGGGCAAGAGGGGTAAAATTACTTTCTGGCCAGGTGAGGGCTGCATGTCTCCCTTGCTGTTGGAATTTTTGCTATCACTTAAAAGCCTATGAATTTATCCATGACATAGAATGCATAGACAAAAACAAATGAGGGAAAAAATAGAGGGGCGGGCGATGGTGGTGCAGGGGCAGAGTTCTCGCCTGCCATGCCGGAGACCCTGGTTCGATTCCCGGTGCTGCCCATGCAAAAAAAAAAAAAAATACAGGAAGCAAACGAGACAAGGAAGAAGCCACAATGATTCCTTAAGTGGCCAAGTGAAAACTTCTCAAGACTCTCCTGATAATGTCATCCCTGTCATTTTCCTAGTTTCAGGATTTTCCGGGAAAAGTGTTGTTGATTGTTAAGATATTTAAGTAACCTTTCTAAGGGAAGAATTTGGTTTCCCCGAATCCTGATGGTCTCTCTTACAATTGCAAATCATCCAGCCCTACACCAAGGAGGCCACAGCAGGACTGGAGGGAGGCTGAGCATAATTAAATACCGCCTAGGGTTGGTATAATCATGTCTTTATCGATCACCCCCAAATCTTTATCTCCCAAGAGCTGCCAATCCATATGTCTTTCTGATCTGGCTTTTTAAACAAGTAGTTGCACAGGCACTGCAAACTGAACTCACGTAGTGCAAAACTCTTCGTCTCCTTTTACTGACCCCCCCCCCCACTCCACTGCCCGTCTGCTTTCCCCCTTATTTCTCCATTTTGCTTGGTAGCTCCACCTTCTGCCCAGTCACCCAAGCCTTCCATCTACAGCCAACCTAGTGTCCACCTTCTCCAGGCACTCAGGGTGCCTTTGGTCCAACACCCTTCCAGTCGGACCTTTACACTGAGCTGGAACGATTCACGATCATGTTATCATATTCCTCTACTTAAAATGCTTTCGTGAGTCTTTCCCTTTTTTCAATTAAAGAACAAATTCCTTTGTGTAACTACACGCTCCTTGTAAAGTGGTCCCCACCTCATTCTTTGGTCTTGGCTCGAACTGCATTTCCTTAGCCACCTCCCAGTGCTCCAATCAGGCTTTCCCTGTGGTGCCCCCACCCGACCAGGATGGGACCCTTTGCTTCCCTGCTTGTTCTTCCTTTGATTCCCCTCTTCTCCTTTGCCTAGGATGGAAACCTGCTGCCCAGCCTTCCGAAAGGCTCAGATCCAGCTCCTCCTCTTCTATGGCAACTTCTCTGCACCCCCGGGTCCCTCGCACTTAGACACAAAGGATTGTGTCTCCATTTTCCACTGGGCATACCTTCCCCTGCATTTATAGCAGTTTAGTGATTTTTTTTCTCTTTCTAGCCTAACACCTTTCACCAGGCTTTACTCCCCACGGCAGGCAGAGACTTTGATTTGTGCTTCTACTCCTTGGCTAGCTTATATCAGCATCTAATAACTGTTTCTAGAATGAATAAATGGACAAATGTGACTTTCTGTGGTAGTTGTTGACGCTGCAGCTGTTTCCCCTCAGGTGTGGCTAATGCGGCTTCAGGCCATGTGCTGAATAAGCATGTTGGGAGGGGGTGGGGCTGTGCGTGAGACAATGGGTGGTTTGGGGGGCCCGGCTGACCGCAGCCCCCCCCCCAACCCACATTCCTGGCTAGGAGCCTGGCTGCGTTCAGCATCATTATGCAAGTGATTTGACTTCAGTGGGCCATGATTCCTCGTCTCCTAATTAGGGGACTTTGATTAGAAGATCTGGACGGTCCCTTGGAGGGCTAACATTCTGTTTATGGAGTGGTATTTGTTTTAATGATTCTAACTTCCTGTAATAAAATGACTATGTCAAAGGAGGTGTAAGAGAAAAATCAGAATGGGAGCAAACAAAGTTATGGAAAAGAAAAGCACGTTTTTCTATAATGACCTGCTTTTAAAAGCTCCTGAAGATGCTTGTTTGGGGCAGGTGAAGACAGGTAGGGGAATTCAATGTATGAAAAGATCACATTTGTTTAGGGAATGTAGCTCTTAATGACTAATTCTATATAACAAAAGATTCTCCAAGAGGTGATTATATCAGTTAATAAAAGGTGTTCCCATCTCCTGGCTGAGCAAATGTCAGAGCCAGGAACCTCCAGTCTCTCTGGTCATGGTATGTGAGTAATTGCAAGGCACGGAGAAAACTCTGATGGCTCACAAATACCCCACTTGAAAATGTCAACTCAAATTCACACAAACATAGTGACAGAATAAAACAGAAGTCATCTAATTAACATTTAACTAGACATATAATAATTTTACTGACCTTGAAATTCACCAGTCACAGGATATCATCCCTGTCCACATATTTTCATCATTCTAATTTTCCTGGATATTTCCTTGCCATTAAAATGTGTCACGGGTATCATGTGTTGACACGTTAGGTGGATAAATGGTCACCTTTCTAGCACTCCTTTGACTTGGAGAGTATGTCTTTCTGTGAGAGCACTCTCATCTCACACATCTTTCTAAACCCATAGAGATTAGTGAAAGAGCTTGCTGGGAGAAACTGAAACTCAATAAATATTCATTTCATGAATTGATTGGGAAACGAGTAAATAAATACATGCAACAAAAAATTTACCAGTGTCCTAGTGATTTGGGAATACAAAACAGTGCAAGGAGGAGAGGGTATGTATTATAGTGGTTAAAATTTTGGACTGTAGATTCAGACCTAGTTTCAAATCCCAGCTCTGCACTTTGCTAGCTAAATGACTTTGGGCCAATCACTTAATCTCATTAAAGCTCAGTTCCCTTCTTTTCAAACCAAAGGAGTTTCTGTGAAGATAAATGAAAAATGCTTATAAACAAAATTTTCCACCCACAGTGAACACTGATGGCTTTCATTATTTTTACGAACATTAATACTCACAAAAGTACTAAATTGATGAATTCATATACGCCTCCTTTTTCGTAAATTATTAAAAATGTCACTGAGGAGATGTGATTTGGATGACTGTTTCTGTGAAAAAGGGAGATTTGAAGTTCTGAGGGCGCAGCATTGCAGGAGTAGCGTGGGGTTTCTGCAGGTTGGAAGGAAGGGGCTGGGATAGTCAGCAGGTTTTCAGGACGCCTGTGGATTTCGTGTGGAGCCGTCTGGAAGAGAATTGTTAACTTAGACTTGAGTGCGATGCGGAGTCACAACCGAGTTCTTGAAGGGGGAAAGCTGTGGCTGATGTTGTAGAAACGAAACCCCTGTGCCTGAGGAACAGGCGAAGAGAGGGCTGTTCTTCAAGCAAAGCCTTGGGCTGAGATTAGGCCCACAAGGGTCAGTTTCCCGGGTGTGGAAAGGGCATGGGGACTGGCTTTTGGAAAGTACGGCGCCTCCTAAGGAAGCTCCCACGGGGAACTTCGCTAAGGGATTTGAGCACATCTGGATTTAAATACATCCCTTTGTACTGTAAGTATTTATCTGCCCTTGTCTCCTCCTCTAGAAAGTGTGGTGAGATGCGGGGTCTTGCTGAGCTCTGGTGTCTGGAGTGTGTCAGGAGGGGCTGGGAGTGTGCAAGGGCTCCAGAGGGTGGGGAAGGGATGGGGCGCGGACGCTTGGGGCTCGGCACCACACCCGCGAGGGCCCTAGGACAGCTGTTAGCAGGGATGGAATGGGCGCATAATTGCATTTAGAAATACCTCTCCAGTAGTGTCAGAGGAGGGTGAAGAGGAAAAGACTGACAGCAGGGAGTCTGAAACAAAAGATATGGGAACTATTCGGTCCGGGGTGAGGAAAGCCTAAACCATGGTGCTGGCTAGGGAAAGGAGACTAAAGAATGGGTAAAGTGATTATTTCAGGGAGGTAGAATTGATAGAAATTATGAGGCAGCAACAAGTCTGAATTCGGATAGATGTGTAGGGTTAGTACCGAGAAGCTAAGGGAATTTCCACCTGTTGATCTCTCCTTATCTTATTTTTGAAGTAAGAAGCACGTCAGTGCTAGGAAGAGGGTTTAGGATGGGAGAAGGACTGCAGCCAAACACAACGCAGAAGCGCCCTGTAGCTCTCATGCCCAAGGCTTGCTTGGCCCTGCAAGGCTGCGCAGGTGGAGGAGGAAAGCATGCGGGTGGTTGCGTGCAACCACATTTGGGGAACCCCAAGGACCATCGGGGAAGGATAGGGCCTGGCGGAGCTAGTTCTCCGTGTTTGCTGGTGGGATAAGTGCACAGTTGGTGTGGCTGATTGAATTGTGTGTCCAATTCAGACACGGTCTTCATCTTACTCTGCATTCCATCGTAAATAGGGCCTCTTGAAGATGTTAATTTAAAATGCTATACAAGACAATAAAAATCAGCACATCAATCCAATGATGACTATCTTGTCAGAATTTCAAAATAATCTTATTTCCTAAGGCGTCTCTTATCCAGGGAAGCTCTACGTGACCCGCAAGAGGTTCTGTCCCACCTTAAATGCACAGTGGCACCATCCTGTCCTTTCACACAGCATTTTGCTTACTTATAATTAACAGTTTGGTTATTCATGACTGTTTGTGTGCTGTACCCCTTCCCTAATGAGAGGGCGTCTCTCGAACATTGTATCCTAAGTGCTGAAACATAAGAGCTGTTCAATAAATCTGCAGTACAAATGCATGGATAAATATATATCTTTTCTATATACAATTTATATATGTATTGATACATGTATTTTCCTGAGGACTATTTTGCTGCTTGGTGGTCACTTGTAAGAGTTTGTGAATTACTATACTTTGGAAGAAGACTGGTAAATTAAATTACAGATGGCCCTTCTTTGGAATATAGGTTATTTCTGGCTCATGAGGGACAGGAATTTGTGTAATTACATCAAAATTATATGTAAATTATGCAGTTATTAGAAATACAAATGAATAATTCTAAAGCTAGCTTCTAGGCAACATAAACCTAGCCCCTGGATTTGTAACAGTTATTCTTGGCACTATTTGTGACTTCTTTTTTCCTCATTTCACATTTTATTACAGTAAGTGTTTTAAACCAGTTAATGTTATAAAGTGGCAGAGTCTGTGTTTTTTTATAGAAATGAACGCTTGCCATAAAAACAGATGCCTCTTATTTTGAACTTAAAATGAAGAAGCAGATATTTTGCTAAAATTATTTGGTAGCAGTTCTATCACTAAAATTGAAAACAAAATTAAATTTTCAAGTATTAAATGTGTACATTCTATAATACATCTGATATTTGAATTCTTACCCTATATCCTATATTGAAATCTAAAAGTCTCTAGGTTGTCTACTTAATTTCATACACTTTAGGTTAATAGGTATGAAATTTATGATACTTCTCCTATGTGGTCTTCATACTTCAATTATCTTAGGATTTTAATCAATATTTTTCTGTAGAAGGCTAGTGAGCTTTCTCATCTTTAATTATCTTTCTTTACATCCTAAAGTGTTACTTTACTTTAAAATGCAAATATGCTTTTCACTAATCAGCCTAACAAATAAAACTAATCATAAATTAAAATGGGAATGAAATGCAAATGCAGAATTTGCAAAAAAAAGTCACTATCTACTTATTAAAAATTAATCACTCATTTCTTTACCTTCAACCTTGGATTTGGATTTCATTCACAATTATTTCTAAAGAACATCTTCATTCAACTAGTATTAATTTGTGGATTATTCATATAGCATGCTACACAGTATCTGCCCCCTCCTTTGTCAAGCTGGATTTCAGATTGTCACAAGTAAGTAGGTGATTGACTGTTTGATGGCGTGTGTCTGTTTCTATACTCCCCAGAGTCATTTCCATTTTTCACTGTTATACAAGCAAATAGTATGAAGATCACTGTTTGGGATTATCTAAATGTGTGGTTCACCTCTATAAAGTAGCATAAATTTTCCAAATTTAAATATATGCACATATACAATGCCTGAACTTTATTTTGTGAAATGATAATTAGGCTGGTATATATGCACCTTACTAAGAATATCATTCAAACAAAAAAGAAATCTGGAGCTGTCTTCCTCACTGAAATATGGTGAGGATTAATGAGACGTTTGTAGTTATATGCTACGATTCTTCCAGGAGTCTCAAAGCAAGAACAAGACAGCACTTCCTTTTGAAATGCTTGTGTTTTACTGTCAAGCAAAACTTAAAGCCGTCAGAATGACACACATTTCTGAGTTAACTTCCTGCTTTCTTGGACATGTCAAATTATTGATATTCCAACGTGACAGAACTCTAGTAATGAGGGAACCAGGTAAGTAAAAGAATTTTACCAAGAATCCACCTTTCAGCCAAGTGGAAGCACAGGGTATATTGTGCTCAAAGAAAAGAAAACCTGTAGCCCACGGGTGGATAAATCAAAGGCTTAGAAACAAAATACTGAACCAGAGTCTTACTTGCATATACCCTGCTTATGTCTCAATTTTAAATCAGAAGCTAATTGAGGTACTTTGACTAATTTTAATCACTCAGACAATACGTATTTCCCTTATATGAAGTGTAAAGTCAAACTCTTTATTGCTGATGGCTAGACAGGTACTCGGGACAGAAGACCCTTTCCCCTCCTCACACTCCCCATCAATGCTTATTTTCTTCATAGGCTGTCTCCAGCCCACCTGCTTCTCCCCATCTCCATGGTGTCTCGCCCAGAATGCTGCTCCTGCCCCCTGCAGGGTCACCTTAGTTGATCTCCCCTGCCCGCCACCAGCACCGCCCCCCTCAGACTCCAGCTGATGTCTGTGGGAAGCAAAAGTGAATTCTTAAAAAGCCATCAGGCCACGTCACCCCATTGCAGTGACTTCCCATCATACTTATCTTAAGAATCCAAACTCTTTACCATGGGCGCTGCTTGCCGCCCCCCCTCCATCCCATCCCTTCCTCTTTCTTGGTCACCAGGTTCCACAACGTTTGGGGTTCTTTCATGCCCTCTGCGCGGATGGCTCTAGCTCTTTCCCATTGTTTAGGCTCAGCCTAAATGCTCCTCCTTCTAAGAGGTCTTACTTGACCAACTAATTTGAAGTTAGTTGTTGCCAGCTCTTTCTCCGCATCATGATCTCAGTTGTGAGTTGCGGCAGTAAATGCTTTGAATGAAGCAGCAAGTGCCTCCTTTATAGCACTTGTCACAAATTGCAGTTGTTTTTTGGGTCCGCTTGTTGGTTGCGTGCCTCTCCAAGAGAGTGCACACTTTCTGCACGCAGGAGGCAGGCCTGGTGCTGCGCGGCCCTGGGTCACAGAAGCCAGCACCACACCTGCACGTGGCGTCATTGAACAGACAGATGGTGAGCGGCCAGATGAAAAGGGCCGGTCGGCCAGAGAGATAGAGGTTGGCATCTCTAACTTTCGCATAGCACCAGCTGGACATGAAATTTGTCAGCAGCCACTAGAACTAAAGTCTTTAATTCTGCCTGCAGCCACGCCATACAAGTGTTTGCTTATGTGGGTGCAGATTTAGTTCACTGGGCCTCAGTTTCCTGACCTGAAGTTAGAGCGGATGGTCACCAAGTACTCTTCCAGTTCTGGAATCCTCAGCTGCTTCCGAGATATCCCTCTGGGGGCACAGAAGCCAGTGACCCACAGAGTGGCGTCAGCCGCCACATGGCACTAAGGGACGTTCCATGTCTCCTCCTGAAGGACAAGGTGAGCTCAGTTTGAGTAGCATATCTGGGTGGAGTGCCCTGATACTTCAGAGGATGTGTTTTGAGTGGAGAGTAGGTTCTATCCCACAAGGCCACCTGTGTTTAACCTACCACAGTTAAATGCCCCCATGACCCCTCTTCTCATTTGGCCAGAGTCCTGGTTACCAATGAAGAAAAATGGCTGTTTCCCAGGAAGCAAATACACACACACGACTGTTTATATAGTTTTACAACCTCCTGCTTCCCCGACCTTCTTATACCCATATCCATTCCCTTGCCCATGGATAATCATGCCAAATAGATATCAGATTAAGAAAATGCTTCTCATTAATTGTCTGTTCAAAACAACTTTGGAAGCAACCCCGGAACATCCAGCCGTATCTTTTCACAGCCCTTTATCTCTCAAAAGTTGTACAGAGAGCTAAATTAAACTTTCCTACCATTAATCCTGGTTCTTAACACTGTAAATCAAAGGGATGAAGTATTTCTCATCACAATTCAGGCCCCAAACAGGTAAAAATTACAACATAAAACAAAATTTAATACCAACATTGCCCCGAACACCAAAGCTGTATTTTATTGACTGAAGTAATCAACAAAGGGGTATGCGTGTGCTGTAATTCAACAACTGTTTCAAAGGCTGTTGGTTTTGTAAATGAATTCCATTTTTAATAGCCCCATACTTGTAGATACTTTTGGGATATGATATGGGCATAATTTTTACCTGATTTTTAAAAATGTGGTAGTTTCGACCCCAGTTGCCACAACAGCTTTGCGGTTTCCCTCTATGTTGACAGTTTCCTTAACACAAATTCAGGTTGTAAAAGCTGAAATTTCCTCACTGTCACAGAGCATTCTTGATATAATCCACTTTATTTGCAAGTTGTACTTGGTAAGAGTTTTAGGGAGGTAAGATGGACAAAAAGGAATTGGAGATGGAGTCAAAGGAGCCAGATTCTGTTTGGGGCCCCAATGTTGACTTGTGGGGCCTTGTGCAATCCCCCTACCTGGCTGCCCATTTATAACATATGGACTGTAGGCCGCCTTAGCAATGTATGCGGCCTATAAAGCCGCTCCTTATGGAGAAAGACTCGCCCTGCCTGTGTCTGCCTCTTACAGCCCCATGGTAGTATGAGGCCCATTGGTGAGCATCTAGACAGCTCCCCACATGCCCTGGGAGGAAATCCATGTCTGAGCACAAAGAATTCATACACAACGTAAAATTGAAACCACTAAAAACTTGCAGCTTCAAATTTCCTTACTGTCGCCTCTCTCAGGATTGTGGATTCCTAGTCACCGGGCATTCTCCCCTGCAACTGCCCCCAGGATTGTAGAGGTGCTCATAAGCAGGATCAACATTTTCCAAGAAAGTGATGTGGGTCAGCTGACAAGCTAAATCCTACTCGCTAAGGAAGGTGCAGGAGCCTCTGTTAGTGGATCAAGCTCTGCCCCCACTTTCATTAGATTGAGGGAGAAGTGCTTCTGCTTTCCCGACGGCCCCCACAAAAGGAGATTGCATGGACATGGCGCTGCCTCTCACCTCCCCCTCCTCACTGTCTCTTCACTGCCTCCGCCTTTGCTCCCTGGGGGCTGACAGACTCATCCATGTTTCAGGTCCCCAGGCTTCCTCGTGCCACAGGTGGCCCATGTGGGGTCAGGTCAGCAGGACGGGGTGGCAGTGGGGGGGCACAGAACACAGGGCAGGGACCTGAATCACAGGGTGTGGGCCTCGCTCTGCCTAGAACAGGTTTTTAAGACCTTGGCAAATGTCACATTTTCAAGACCTTAGTTTTTACGTATAGAGGTTGAATTAAATTATCTTGAAGACTGTTCTTCCACTCTCCAGGAATTCTCTATAAAATGATATGCCCTCAGTTCTGTCCTACCTCTGTCCTCAGCTTCTTTCTTTTTTTTGAACTAATGGATAGATAAAGCTTCCTAAGTTCATTTACCCTGAATTGCATGACTTGTTCAAATGGGAAAGTTTATTAAAAACGTACACACACATACACCCGACAACTTCAGCCATCATGTCAGCTCCACATTTTTTTCGGGAGTTTGCTTCCTTCAATCGGCTATTAATCATGATCAAATCCCTCATAGTCCACTCTGAGCCAAATAAGCTATGTCCCCTGTATTCATACCAGTATTGAATTGTGTATTCTTGCAGATGCATTGATTCAGCTTTATCTCTGTTATAAATCATGAACTAAACAGATAATTTCAGTCCATTCTTGCAGAAGATTGGACTTATCAATCGAAGAAATCTTCAGCCTTTGATTCCACATGTGCAGCATCCACTGAAATTATAATGTGATGTTCTCCCGAGTTGAAAGATGAAGAGATCCCATCAAATATCTGCTAAATCACAGAGAAAGGGCCCAGCACATTGTAGCTAAAGCTTGAAACTAAAGAGAAAGTCTCATGCAGATAATGGATCTTACATAAGTATTTCATCTCCACCATGAGCCATCATTTCTCACTGCAATGTGGACTGGTGTGCCACCATAAGCTACCTTTATAATGAACATAACTGGTACAGTTGTATAATTAATAGCAAGCCATTTTAATATTTTAAATTCCAAAAAGAAATATGTTGATAATATCTTTTTTCACAGAAATTCAAAGTATAATATCAAAGTAGATTCTGCAAAATGTAACAGTGTTTCAACATGATTCCAATTTAAAGAAGCCACTATATACGATTTCAGACTTGAAAATTAATGTTATTAGCATTAGAGATTTTTTGTTTCTTTACAGCATTTTAAAAATTATGAGCTCATAAATAATTTTAAATAATTCATTTTAACCAGTTTTCTTAAGGAATGTGGTATATACCTATTTTACAGCACTGAAAATATACAATATAGAGAGAGGCTCATGAAACAAAAGCATCAGTTGTTATTGATAACAGAATTTTCTGTCTTTTTCTTGTTCTCAGTTGACATGTATCCTGCTTTTTAAAATATTAACGATGATATAAAAAATAGCTAACCTGTGTAACGTTTAGTATATGTCTAAGAGCTTTATGTTTAATCCTCACAAACAGCCTTATGAACTAGATATCATTATTACCCCTTTCTGTGAATGATAAAACTGAGCTATAGTGAGATTAAGTAGCTTGCTAACTTCCAACTAGTAAGTGATGGAAGGGGTTTGACTCCTGGGGAGGCTGCCCCAGATTCTATGTTCTAATTTACTATACTATAAATTAGAGATTGGTGATAGAGCTGTTTTGCCATGACTTACATTGATTGAGTCTTATAGGGATGGGATTTCTGCTATTCAAGATGTCCTCTCTAACTTTCTATGAAAACCTAGAGAGAGTACAAGGGGGTCACTACAACAATCTAAATGGCCTTGTTACCTGTTCCCTGCTCCCATGCCTGCACCTGCCCAGCAAAGGGTCTAGACACTCAGTCTATCTTGGTTGGGAGACGGAAGACATGTACTTGGGAGCTGTAAGTTAGCACGTAGTAACTCAAGCTGTGGAAGGCAACCAAACCACTTCGTAGAAATTGCTACTGGGATCTAAGCTTAATTTTCCTTGTCATTAATAATTAAAATGTGATATTATAAATATGAATATACCTGATATATGGCAAATGAATAGTAGGTATTACAACTTGCTAAATTTAAAACATGTCTTAAAGCACAAAGAAGTATTGAGATAAGTACTACAGACTTTTATAAGAAATTAATCATCCGCTCTGTCACAGAATTCACTTGTACAGCATATCTGCTCTTTGTGTTTTGTTTTATACTTTAAATGCAATAAAGTGTTTAGAAAGCATAAAGCACTATGCTCATTTTTCATGTTTTACTTCAGCTTTCTCATTTATTTTTTTCTCTCTAGACCCACTTTTCACTGATGATAACTTTGCTGATATACAACATAATTATTCATTTTTTCTCCCAGTTATTCAACTCTGCTCCATGATTTTCGTATATTAGAAATTAGTTTTGTTGAATATAGTCTTTTTAATCACCTCAACGCTTTAAAAATTGATTTACCCCTGTTCTTAGGGATAGATGATTCTAAAACAAATAATTCTGTCCAAATAGAGCTCTTAAGGAGGTCTGAGCTTCCTCCCTTCCTTCCACAAATATTATTAAAATCCCACTATACAATACAAAGAGGAAAAATCACAAACTTGTCCTTTAAGGAGTTCTCCCAGACAGTGTATAGAAACACGGAATGTATTTTCAGAGACCAGAGTGGGACAGGGAGGCTGGAAAGGACTTCACAGACGCAGGACCTGGGTTCTGAGACAGAATTTAGACATGACTAGAAATTCATGATGAGCAGGAAGTGTATTCGCTTGGTGGGTAAGGTGGACAGAGAAATGGCACAAAGATGTAGAAGCGCTAGCGTGTGGTTAAGATATCCTGAAACCAAGATGCGCTGAGCAATTCATTGTGGTGGGAGTGGAGGATTTAAGAAACCATGGCAAGAGGCAAAAGATGAGGTAGGAAAGAGTGTTTAGTTCCAGTGTATGGAAAGCATTGCGTACTACATTTAAAAATGTAAATGTTACTCTCTAGGCTTGAAGGAGCCATTAGAAAATTTTAAACAGAGGACAAAAGCCATTTTGTGTTTTAACAAAATAACTCTGGGAACAATTCAAATAATAAATTGGAATTGAATGATGCTGGAAAGAGAGGAAAGTCTAGCTGGGACGAGAACAAGGAATAAGATATTGTGGATACAAAGAAAGAGAGGGGGTTTGAGAGGTGTTTCTTCAGTAGAATGACTGATTAGAGCTGAGGGGGTGAGAAAGGTGTCTGGGCATAGCCTACAGGTTTCTAGACTGAATGACTTGGTGGGTGAAACCATCATTACCTGCGACAAGGAACAACAGAGGGAGAAGAGCGGGTTGTGTGCAAAGGTAATTCTGTGTTAAAAATGTTGAGCTTGATTAGTGGTCAGCTCTCCAGTTTAAGGTATCAGGTAAAAAACTAGTCACAAAAGCCCAGAGGTGAGAAAAAGAAACTTAAAGGTAGATTAATTGCTATGGAGACTATTGATGTGTAGTGTTAGCTGCAGTACTAGGCAATGATGAACTAGCTTTCCAGGAAAATAACAATCTCAGAAGACTGAGATTGCCAAAATGTCAAAAACAGAAAAGAGGAGGAACAACTGATGTAAATAAACTGAGAAGAAACAGAAAGGTAGGAGAACTAAAAGATGCTTTTTCAGAAGTGGAAAAATAAAATTCAAGGTTTAAGTGTTGAATGCCTCAGAAATACAAAGTATGATATTAACTGAAAAATACTCCTATTTAAGAAAACCTATAAGCATCATTTATTCATGATTAAGTGTGAAAATCATTGCCACTAAAATATGGAACAAATTTCAAATGCCTCCTTTCATTCTGTTTATGTAACATTGTTTTGGAAATTATAACTAATATAAGATGAGGAAATACAATATATGACAAAACTGCTGGAAAGAAGAGAACGTTTTGCTGTATGATTGTAGGGGATTGACTTAAGGAAGGCTGAATCAAAAGTAATGAGATGCTCTTTTTTGTGATTAGATATGCAAAATTAATAATAATAATAATATCCAGTCTTAGCAATGGCTGGATTGATATTCACTTGGGAAGCACAGTATGGCTATTGAAATACCAACTTTCCAGTTGAAAAGTACTTGCTATCCTGAGCTCCCCTCTCCTCCCATTCATCCATCCCACTCTTTTCTTACTGGCCAAGACCCTCCCACTTCAATGTACAACAATTAGAGGGTCAGTGCTTGGTACCTGAGTGTTCCGCCTTGGAGGAACAAATTAAATGCTTGCTGTCAAATACTGAAGATGGCATCCCTGCGTTAGGGTGTAAGGAAGTGGGGACTTGCACAGCAAATGGGAATACAAATTGCTAAAACATTTCTGTAAAGTAATGTGAGAATGTCTATTAAAGTTTTAAATGTTATATTTTAGCACCCTATTCCTGCTTTGTTTTTTAACTGATAAAAATAAAAGCACCAGCATATAATGGTGTATGTATAAAGATATTTATGACACGTTAGGTTAAATGGCCAAAAATTATCCACGACATACATGCTTATCATTAAGAAAATGGCTGCAAGAATCATTGTATATTTCTAGGCTGGAATAAGTTATAGCAATTTAAAATAATAAATCAGATTTTTGTATATTTGACTTGGAAAGATGTCCATAAAGTATTGTTTACAAATTTAAAAAGCTAAGTGCAGAGCAGTGGGTATATTATGTTTACAAGAATACCAGTTTCATAAAAAATAAAACATTTGTCTTTCTCTCTCACATACACACACACACGGTGCAGGTATAAATCTATATGGTGTGAGGATTAAAATGTATGGCCAAATATAATAAAAATTGGTGCAAAGGCAAATTGGTGCAAAGTCTCTCCCTATGACTCTGTTTTGTTAGATTTATTTTATTGAGCATTTTATTTTTGCCCTCCAAAACCATAGAAAAACAAAATAAAAAGTTATCGAGAGAGTGGCCTTCTCTAGAGTTGAAGCAAAATGATGATTTTAATACA
Organism: Tamandua tetradactyla; assembly: GCF_023851605.1. Lineage (NCBI taxonomy): Eukaryota > Metazoa > Chordata > Mammalia > Pilosa > Myrmecophagidae > Tamandua > Tamandua tetradactyla. The sequence goes on from NC_135337.1 coordinate 66,698,870, forward strand.
ATATGACAAATTAAGCATGAGCTATATTTTCTGGTAAGAAAAGAAAGGAAACTAACAAAACTTTAGACTCACCAAATAATTCAGTGTTTTGTTTCAGTAACCAATTCCCTCTAGAACATGGGTTCTTAGCATTTTAAAGGTGAAGCTCTCTTTGGAGAATCTGATGAAACCCTTTCCTCAGATATATGTACATAAGCTTTCAAAGCCATAAATTGCATCGAACCCTTATTCTCAAGGCTTCTGATTAATTTTTTATTCAAAAATAATTGCAAAAAGCAAAATGTTCCTCAATAAATACTATTTTCTCATCATTTTGATGCAACCTACTTTTATCACCTGCTTTCTTAGGAAGGGTATGCTTATCTGAGTGTCAAAGATTTAAAATTAATACCAACTAACATTGACCATCTAAGATGTCTTTCCTCTCCTCTTAACCTTTCCAGTCCAACCAGACCAAACAATTACCAATTCCCCAAACACAGCCTAAATTCTGGGCATTTATTTCTAGAATCACCTTTGCCTCTGCTTAAAATTTCCCCAGTGCTCCCATCCCACTGAGTTATTGCTTTCTCTCCAAATCCTTCCCGTTCTCCTAGTCCAGTTCCAATTCAATCCCCTTAATTAAATCTTCCCCTAGTCCATCAGCTGAAATTAATCTTGCCATCTTTGTGACCCCACGGCCCCTTGTTTTTATGTCTGTCATATTCCTTAGCACCCTGTATGAGGCTGTGGTTGGCTGTATACATGTCTTGTCTCATCTGCTCCACCATAATGTCCTTGAGGGTAAAACTCACATCCCGAGCGATTTGAATCTCTCCCAGCATCTAGCTCAGAGCCCTGTGAGCAGCAGGCCCCGATAAATATCACAGTGAATTGATTTTGAGTTGCCTTCCCTGGGAACCTGAAGCAGAATAGCTTTTCTGGCTTTGGATTTCTGTACTGCAGTCTCGCTTCTTCTGTACCAATGTGTCTTAGTCAAGCTACACCGCCAGTCCATCATTCTTCCTTCTAGCTTTCAAATCGTGCCTTACTCTAGATGATATTAGTAAATATCCATTTAGTGGAAGGCTTAGTGAATGTTATTTTCCCTATTTTCTTTATGAATTAGGTAGTGTCCATTTAAGGGTGCTAATGAATTACAGTTGTGTTTAAATTGTTGTGTGCCCTTTCATCTTTTAGACGTTTGAAAATTTAATATTGTTGTATAATTTACAAAATTTTTAGGTTTAAGTGGGTGGTAATTTTATGGTTCATTTTCCTATCAGAATAAATAATATGTACAGCAAGGATACTAAATGGAAATCAGTGCAAATTTAATGTCACTTTTGCAATTTCTATTTAATAGTTATTAGAAAGTTTACTTAAGTAAAATAAATTCACAGATATTAATACCATTCCCTTTAGGGCTTTGAAGGCATAAAACTGGCAAATAATATTCAGATCAAGAAAAATAAAACAAAAAGTAACAAAAAGCCAAGAAACTGCCCAAAATTTACATTTAGAAAGAATAAAGGCCTGAGAGTTTTATAAATATATATGCTTTAGTGGTGGCATTTAATAGATGATCAATATATTAGCTTAATTCATTCTACAAATTCATACTTAGAAGGTTGAAGGTTTTCCTAAATCCCATCAAAATTATGTATAGCTCGCACACACATACACACACTTCCAAATGTGATTACTGGAATAATTCTAGTAATATTGAATACATATTTTATGTCATTAGCTCCCAGTAACAAATCTATGCCTAATATTATTCAGTCAATTCCCCATTGTTTTTCCTAGTCCCTGAAAAATAAACATGAATAATTGTCCTCCTCTGGCTTTTCAGCCAGGGCTTGAGATCTAATTGCTTTCTTGCCTTACATTAAGAAAATATTGAGATGCTACCTTGCTGTATTTTTTCAGGATCAATTAAGGCAAGTTCAGAGGTGGGTCATACATATATCAGAATTAGGATCAGACAATAAAATTCTGGTTATGTACATTTGTTTATTTTCTTGTTTAGAATCTCCAAGCATCTTCATATGCATTAATAATTTTTCATTTTTAAAATATTCTGTGGAATACCAAGAAGGACATACTATTTTACCAACTCAACTTCCAGATAAAAAACTCAATGCAGAGGGGAAACTAGTTTATTCAATATCTGAGTTTATCAAACTCACAGTAACTCAACTAAATAGCACTTTACAAACATTTGCTAAGCATCAGCTCTGCGGACAGTAAGCCTGATAAATTAGTGATATATGCCTTCAAACGTTCACAAAAATTTATTCATGATAAGCTCTACCACCAAAACAGACAAAGCAAAACGGTGTTAATGCCTACAGTCGAAATATTAGGTTAGCTTTCCTACAAATGGGAAGTAGGGATTCTTCCCTAATTAACTTAGGGAAGAATGTTGGAGTAAATTCCACTAAGGAAACGAGCTGGGCTTTGAAGCAGAGGATTTAAGTGAATAACGAAGAGAAGAGTCAATCAAGTAGAGCAAACTGGGGGCAAATTTACTGAGGCGTATTTAAAAAATAGTGACAAGGTTGGTATAGTTGGAGATAAGATGTGTGAGCAGTGAGGCTGGGGTGACAGATTAAGTCTGCATGTGGGAAGCCTTAGAAAGGCAAGCCGGGGAATTTAGCTTGATATGTAGGGTGTGACCAGCCACCAAGCTGTTTTGGAAAAGGGGTGAGAGCATCAGCTGTGCTCTTCCTAAAGCTACACCCAATCATTATATGACGTGGCGTGTAGCCATTATGCAGGTCATCTTAGGAGTGTTTGCAGACCTTGATGAAGTAATCCCTCTTCTGGGACTTTATCCTAAGGGAGCAAAGAAATCTATTGAAAGGGCTTTAGGCACAAATGTATTTCTTAAAATATTGGACGATGATGGGGGGACGGCTGTGTAAACTATGGGACAATCAGAGTTCATGGAATATTAGGGCAACATTAAAATTTTAAAACTTTGCAAAGAGAAAATTCTCTAACCCTAATAAAAGAAAGAGCAAAATAGAAAGTTATATATGTGGTTTCATCTACAGTGATTTTAACCCAGTTATTTTGAGGAAAAAATTCCAAGGGGAGATGGACTATAATGCTGAAGTGGAAGCTTTCGAGTGGTGAGACTATTGGTGATTTCTTTTCCTTCTACATCACCATGATCTATATCTCTGGGAAGTATTACTTATGCAATGAGAAAATCAATGCTTTTTTTTTTTTTTTAACAGTACAAAGAACACAGAGGAGGGGACAGAACTGACATGGAGCATTGTTCTAACAGACAGGGAGGGTAAGGAAGATGTGGAGAAAAGGTTACTGCTGTAGCTTCCGACCTCCACCACTGGTTCGGTGCTGATGTTCCAATTCACAGCAGCAAGTTCAGGGAGAGAAGTCAGGATAGGAGAGAAGGGAAAATAAGGTTTCGTATTGGACATGTTGATTTGGAGGGGCCTTTGGGATATCCCAGCAGCTATATCCTCCTTGCAGATGGACTTAAAAATATGCAGTACTGGCAATGATACAATAAATCACCACATTTTACATCCATGTTGGAGGTGATGAGAAATGTTTTGGTAATATGTTCATATTCTTCGAACCAAATCTAGAAAACGTTGATTCAAAATAGACAAAAAAAAGTCATTCACACCATAGTTTATTAAAGATGCTGCTTATAACTGAGGGTGGGGGATGGGTGGTGGTGGTGGTGGTGGCAGAACACAAGGAAGATAAAATCATTCCTCCCAAAATAGGGAAAGGGTTCATTAAATTATGATGAATCCATTCAATAGGGTATTGTGTGGCAATTAAGAATAAAATTTATAGAGACTATATGGTAACAAGTAGAACTACTTTATGCTAAATGTATTAAATAGCATGTGAAATTGTATACACAGTAGGACTTTGACCTTGTAAAATATTATATGTCTAGACTTATCATATATCAAAGAATTGACAGTGATTGTCTTTTGTGTCTTGGTGACAGCGTTTGTGGGTGATCCCATCCAGTTTAACTTTTCTCTCTTTAAAATTTTTTTCTACCATGATCACACGTCACTTTTGTAACTAGAGAGGAAAACGAAAAAAAAAAAAAATGAAGACTGTGTACCCAGAGCTCAGAAGAGAGGTCATGGTTAAGATGTGGATTTGGGGATAAGCCACCTTCAGGTGACAGTGGAAGTCAGAAGGCATCATTAGGTTAGCCAAGGAGAGATTGCGCTGCCTCTCCTAATACCTGCTTTAGTTCCTGGATTTTAGGCAATAAATGAAACATTTCAATGATTCAGTCATGGGTTTATCAAAAGTCAATTGCAGCCTTAGGCCTTGATCATTTGGGGATATTCAATAGGATAAATGTTCATTTTTAAATTGATTTGATAAAGATAAAACCTGACATCAGTGTACAGTAAGTAATCCATTTTCCCACTTTTCTTCAGAAAATGTGTCATGCTCAATTTTAATTTCAAGAAAATATAGAGCAAATCTCCATAAGGCAAAAATGCTGAAGGTTTGGTTGCCCTAAGATGTATTTTGCTCACTATACTTGGATTGTCAGAATGTGTCTGGCATATGTTAATGAACAGTGAGAAAGTCAAAATATGGTTTATTTGATTACATGAGTCCTTTGTTGTAGTCAAACCAGCAACACTTATTTAGCTCCTACTTAAATGCTAGGAATGAAGAACCACAAAAGCCCATCCCCCTGCCCCTTCAAGAACAGGTGGAAATTACTGACAGAAGGCAGCAAGTCATGAGTTTCAAATGAGTCGTCAAATGTTATTGGAAATATGAGGAATGCCATATCACTGTGAGCTGAAGAGGTGACATTTGACACAGGTTTTGAAAGTAAGGCAATAGGGAAGAAGAGATAACATCAGATATACTCACTAGATTTTGCCAGATTGTTCTTCAAAGTGTCTATTGCAGTTGATGTTCTCATTAGACAGGAATAGAACTGCCCCTGCTCCCTGAGATGGCCCAAACTTGGTATTGTCACACTTTTAATCTGCATTTGTAAGGTTGGACATCTTTTCCTATATTTATTTGGCCATATGTGTCTTCGCTTCTGTGAATTGCTTATTATCATCAACTTCCCAATTTCTCTTGAGTCATGTTTATCTTTTTCTTATTGATTTGAAAAAATTTTTTATATATTCAGGATTCTAATTCTTGCCAGGAGACACTTTTCTCTCCCTTCTTAGAACCAGAGAGCCTATGTCCCACACTTAATAACACCATGTCCTTAAACAAGCTACTTAACTTCTCTGGAATTTAATTTTCTAAACTGTAAATTTGGGATAAAAATAGTACCTACCCGAGAAGGTTGTTGTGAGGGCTGAATGAGTTAATGTGTGAAGTGCCTAGAACTGAGCTGAGCTCAGAAGCTGTTCCATTATTTTACTGTGCCCTCCCTTGCAGGTGAACTTTTTCTGGTCTCCTCCCCACCGCAGTATGTGCCTCCAGCCCTCCTGCTGCAGTGAACTCAGAATCCACACTCCTGAGTTCCCACATCGCATTCACTCGCATTCCTGCTTCCTCTTGTTTCTGGCCCTTCCTTTCTTAAAGGACACATAGGAACAGATTTTTAAACAGAATTTTTCCAACATTTCTAGTTTTAAAAATTTTTCTGAGAGAATTTGTTTCTAAAATATGCAGCATGTCATATTGATGGAAGTCCTTGTCCATTTTTCTTTTGTGTATGGTAGTCCTTTTCCTTATTTATAAGAATTCATTCCTTATTAAGCATATTAGTTCC